>NW_027287427.1:22783624-23983624 GCF_022747635.1 Hetaerina americana
CCAAAGTAGAGGATTTGAAATATGTAACTTAGTTCAAATGTATTTATAACTTCTAAACTTCCTATGCACGATGGAATCCTAAGCCATCCTAAGTTTTTGAAATTGTGATCAGTACAGAGTCATAGTGCATCATCTTTTTGTCATCAAATAAGTTGATGAAAGACAACTTTGCCCCCATGCCCTCAACTCATCAAACCCTCAACACATTATTCCTCTTCCTCATGATTGTCACCGCTTTGATCAAATATTTTGTAATGGAACTTGTCTTTAACATATCTGATCACCTCTAGAAATACATACCCTTAGATACTTGACAAAAGTATCTCACCTATCACCATCATTACATTAACTTTAAGATGGGCCAACATTGATAATTTTTTTGACAGGCTATATTATCATATAAAAAGATACTTGCCATTATCAAAAAGTGTGTCCTTAATGAGAAAGTTTAGATCATACCCTGCTACATATCCTTCAACTGTCAAGTTAAAAACTGAAAAGTCACGTAACACATTGACAGAACCAGTGATTAAATTACTTCCATTTATGATTTGGTCTTCGTTTGTAAACAACAAATCATTGCACCATTGATTTCCAAACAGGCATTCCCCTGTAGTCAAACTAAAAGAAAAAATATTTTAAATGAGACGACAAAAAAGAAATAAATATACATATATACACACACAAACAAACATATACACACTCCAACCTATACATCTAATCTCCACCTGCCAGAAGATTTAAAAATACACATATGAAAATGTTTAAATTCTAGATAATATGAAAAACAATATGTCTATGCAATCAGGTGCTTTAGAAGTAAATAAAAAGCCTTAACATTGACAATTTTGATTAAAGACTACTAATATAGGAAGGTTTCCTATGTACCATAAGGTTTCCTTTTTTTTGGTGTACATATACAGAATATCCATCTTCTACTTGAATTTCAATATTGTTATTCTATTTGAAAGCTGAAACCAATTAACCGAGTATTTAACAGAATAATGAACTAAACCTAGGAAGAAATGTGATAAAAATTGGAACATACTGTGGGGTTATTAGATTTTATGCATACTGGATTTACAAAATATATGCATATTCGAGGTTTTGATTGCATCGTTTTATGAGTTATTTGAACCAAAAAATTTCCAAAAACAAGCAAATTGTAGATTATTTAAAGTCAAGGTCTATACATTTAAGGTTTTTCATTTAAAATTCATTAACATTTTTTTTCATTTGAGTTTTTCATTCCAATTTCATTTAAGGTTAAACTGTAATATGAAAGCTAATCAGATTTTTCACAACTCCAAATGAACATCAGCTTCAAATCAAGTAATTTTATACGAACAAAAATACCTTAGTGCATCCATGTATTTAAATATTTTAAGTCCATCGATGGTTTGATCCCCATATGTCTTCAATACATCTTTATCTAATGAAATTAAGTCTACTCCATTTATGAGACCTGTCACTTCTAAGGGCTTTAAGACTTGTATCCCGCCATCAAAAATCTTTAAAGCAGTAATGGTTACTTCCTCATTCTTTTTCACCCATGATTCTGTTCTGATACCATTTATAATTTCAGCTTGCACATTTTCAGCCTAGTTAAAATATAAAATATTAATACAATGAATCGTTAAATATAAAGTAGCAATAAAATATTATTAAAATGTATACTGCACCTCGATAATGCCAGAGATTGTCAGTGACTTTACAGCAACTACAGGCGTTCCCAACTTAATTCCATGCTTCAAGACCTTTTTTAAGGAAAATTTACCGCTACTATCCCTAAAATCTCCAGTTTTCAGATCACCATTGATGGAAATTTTACCATGAATGACTGCATCTTCTGTGAAACAAGGAATTCCATATCTCAAATAAGCTTTTTACTAATTCCAAAGAAACTGCGGGAGATGCCGCAACAGTAACTTTTAACGGAGTCATCCGCTAATGTGCATTTTAATGCAACAATTTCAGAGCGTAAAAATCATTCGCCTTGACTGGGACTCGAACCCAGATCCCTCAATATCCGGTCGAGTGCTTTAGCCACTTAAGCTACCGAGGCGTCCTCTTAAACTCTGAAATTTTGGGGCTTTTAAAGGAACTAGATGTTATGACGAAATACCGTACATACAATGTCACATGCATTCGTAGTCGTGCGCGAGGCGCCACTGTCCACGAGGTTAAAAGCCAACTTTAAACACGTATGGTGTTTTCCCTTTGACAAATTCCAAAGAAACTGCGGGAGATGCCGCAACAGTAACTTTTAACGGAGTCATCCGCTAATGTGCATTTTAATGCAACAATTTCAGAGCGTAAAAATCATTCGCCTTGACTGGGACTCGAACCCAGATCCCTCAATATCCGGTCGAGTGCTTTAGCCACTTAAGCTACCGAGGCGTCCTCTTAAACTCTGAAATTTTGGGGCTTTTAAAGGAACTAGATGTTATGACGAAATACCGTACATACAATGTCACATGCATTCGTAGTCGTGCGCGAGGCGCCACTGTCCACGAGGTTAAAAGCCAACTTTAAACACGTATGGTGTTTTCCCTTTGACAAATTCCAAAGAAACTGCGGGAGATGCCGCAACAGTAACTTTTAACGGAGTCATCCGCTAATGTGCATTTTAATGCAACAATTTCAGAGCGTAAAAATCATTCGCCTTGACTGGGACTCGAACCCAGATCCCTCAATATCCGGTCGAGTGCTTTAGCCACTTAAGCTACCGAGGCGTCCTCTTAAACTCTGAAATTTTGGGGCTTTTAAAGGAACTAGATGTTATGACGAAATACCGTACATACAATGTCACATGCATTCGTAGTCGTGCGCGAGGCGCCACTGTCCACGAGGTTAAAAGCCAACTTTAAACACGTATGGTGTTTTCCCTTTGACAAATTCCAAAGAAACTGCGGGAGATGCCGCAACAGTAACTTTTAACGGAGTCATCCGCTAATGTGCATTTTAATGCAACAATTTCAGAGCGTAAAAATCATTCGCCTTGACTGGGACTCGAACCCAGATCCCTCAATATCCGGTCGAGTGCTTTAGCCACTTAAGCTACCGAGGCGTCCTCTTAAACTCTGAAATTTTGGGGCTTTTAAAGGAACTAGATGTTATGACGAAATACCGTACATACAATGTCACATGCATTCGTAGTCGTGCGCGAGGCGCCACTGTCCACGAGGTTAAAAGCCAACTTTAAACACGTATGGTGTTTTCCCTTTGACAAATTCCAAAGAAACTGCGGGAGATGCCGCAACAGTAACTTTTAACGGAGTCATCCGCTAATGTGCATTTTAATGCAACAATTTCAGAGCGTAAAAATCATTCGCCTTGACTGGGACTCGAACCCAGATCCCTCAATATCCGGTCGAGTGCTTTAGCCACTTAAGCTACCGAGGCGTCCTCTTAAACTCTGAAATTTTGGGGCTTTAGTTAACATCTAGTTCCTTTAAAAGCCCCAAAATTTCAGAGTTTAAGAGGACGCCTCGGTAGCTTAAGTGGCTAAAGCACTCGACCGGATATTGAGGGATCTGGGTTCGAGTCCCAGTCAAGGCGAATGATTTTTACGCTCTGAAATTGTTGCATTAAAATGCACATTAGCGGATGACTCCGTTAAAAGTTACTGTTGCGGCATCTCCCGCAGTTTCTTTGGAATTTGTCAAAGGGAAAACACCATACGTGTTTAAAGTTGGCTTTTAACCTCGTGGACAGTGGCGCCTCGCGCACGACTACGAATGCATGTGACATTGTATGTACGGTATTTCGTCATAACATCTAGTTCCTTTAAAAGCCCCAAAATTTCAGAGTTTAAGAGGACGCCTCGGTAGCTTAAGTGGCTAAAGCACTCGACCGGATATTGAGGGATCTGGGTTCGAGTCCCAGTCAAGGCGAATGATTTTTACGCTCTGAAATTGTTGCATTAAAATGCACATTAGCGGATGACTCCGTTAAAAGTTACTGTTGCGGCATCTCCCGCAGTTTCTTTGGAATTTGTCAAAGGGAAAACACCATACGTGTTTAAAGTTGGCTTTTAACCTCGTGGACAGTGGCGCCTCGCGCACGACTACGAATGCATGTGACATTGTATGTACGGTATTTCGTCATAACATCTAGTTCCTTTAAAAGCCCCAAAATTTCAGAGTTTAAGAGGACGCCTCGGTAGCTTAAGTGGCTAAAGCACTCGACCGGATATTGAGGGATCTGGGTTCGAGTCCCAGTCAAGGCGAATGATTTTTACGCTCTGAAATTGTTGCATTAAAATGCACATTAGCGGATGACTCCGTTAAAAGTTACTGTTGCGGCATCTCCCGCAGTTTCTTTGGAATTTGTCAAAGTGAAAACACCATACGTGTTTAAAGTTGGCTTTTAACCTCGTGGACAGTGGCGCCTCGCGCACGACTACGAATGCATGTGACATTGTATGTACGGTATTTCGTCATAACATCTAGTTCCTTTAAAAGCCCCAAAATTTCAGAGTTTAAGAGGACGCCTCGGTAGCTTAAGTGGCTAAAGCACTCGACCGGATATTGAGGGATCTGGGTTCGAGTCCCAGTCAAGGCGAATGATTTTTACGCTCTGAAATTGTTGCATTAAAGCTTTTTACTCATGCAAAAATTATGGATATTTCAAACTCAAACCCCATGCATTACTTACAATTTAAATTGAAAATGGCCTATTCAAGCTAAATATTGAAAAAAATTACATCAAAGAACAGACCCCTTTGCTGAAAGTAATTCATTTCATCACGCTGACAAGATTATGAAAATTGTGCATGTCAAACAAATATTCATATTGGAAATAATTTTTAAAAATATAACCAAAGGCAACAAATATACTACCCAATTGGATGCCCAGGAGCATGAACTCAACAAGTTTATTCCCCTAATTTTTTGCTTTAAAACACTATGTAATGCAATTGAGTGATAGATCCTGGAGGGAAACTAGTCCCCAATTAGGACTGAGCCCCCAACTGTGTATTACTCAAGAAAGTACACAGTAAAATAAGTCGAGTCAATTTAGAATTGGGAACTAGATTGCCAAGTTTAGTGTGGGCATGTGGAAAAGTAGATAATGTGAAAGTAGAAATGAACAGGAAGTTATCAGATACCCGAGCGTTAAATGAAAACAAACTTTTGGAGAGGAAGCTACACGATAATTCTCACAGGATTGGTAAGTGGAAATACAGGTGTAGATATAATACTGTAGAATATTATTTCAATGAGAGTGAAGATCTTCCTGCTTTCCAAATGGAGAAATTTATGTAAGGCATCTTCAGCAATGAAACCAGCAGATCAATGGCATAGAGTTATAAATACAATGGTATGGAGGGGGACAAATCACACTGATGTCGTGCAACCCACAAATCAACCAAATCATGTCTCCACAGTATGCTAGAACGATATCCTGTTAACAATTCCTTAATGAAATATTTCCTTCAAGACCTAACTCTTAATGAATGAATAGAAAGGGTTGGCTATTATTTTATAATCTAGGAGGGGTAATTAGAAGCTCAAAGATTATATGAAAGACTTGAACAACCTGATAAATATGACCAAGTATTACAGTGATACAGGAAATAATTCTAGCCTTATATTACAATATAACGGGAAACCACCTCAATTATCATTCCCTAGAAAAATATGATGGACAATAGAGATATTTTGAGTCCTGGCAACCACGGGGCCCGGCCCAATCGGCCGTGTGTCGTGCCCGGCAGCGGGGGAGGCAAGGCTTCTGCGGTCGTCATCCCACGAAACCCTTGCAAGGGAAAACCAGCAGCAGCAGGACAGAAGACGCAGGAGAAGAAGACCAAATTAGTTAGAATAGGAACGTGGAATGTTAGGACAATGATGAGGGCAGGGAAATTGGAGAATGTTAAGCGAGAGATGGAAAGGGGAAATATAGATATTTTAGGTCTATGCGAGGTGAGATGGAAAGATAGCGGGGATTACTGGAGTGATAAGTATAGAATAATATACAGCGGTGGGGACGAGAGCCAACGAGGGGTTGCCATAGTATTAAATGAAGAGGTAGGAAGAAGCGTAGTCAACATAGAGCAGGAAACGGATAGAATACTACTAGTGGAGATAAAAGCAGAACCGACGAACTTAGTTATTATTCAGGTATACATGCCACCGAGCAACCATAAGGAAGAAGAGGTCGATAGGATATACGATCAGTTAGAGGACATGATCGCGTGTGTTCCTGCGGGGAAACATATGATAGTGATGGGGGATTGGAATGCGACGGTAGGCAAAGGAAGAGATGGTGATGAGGTGGGGGACTACGGTTTAGGCACGAGGAATGACCGCGGGGAGAAAGCAGTTGAGTTCTGCAGGAGACAGGGCTTAGTCATCACCAACACTTGGTTTAGACACCACAAAAGACGCAGGTATACATGGAAAATGCCAGGCGACTCAGGAAGATATCAGCTAGATTATATCCTGGTTAGACACAGGTTTAGGAACAGTGTGATAAATTCCCACAGTTTCCCGGGAGCGGATGCGGACTCAGACCACAATTTAGTTGTTATGAAATGTAGCGTACGTTTCAAAAAGATAAGGCAGGGGCGGCGAGTTAGAAAATGGAATGTAGACGCATTAAATGGGTTGAAAAGGAAGGAATACAAACAGGCGGTAGAGAAAATCATGGAGGATGGTAAAGGGCTTAAAACTATCGAAGAAAAATGGGAAATGATCAAGAAAGGGTTGTCTAAAGCCGCAAAAGACACTATTGGAACCGTTAACGCTATAAGGACTAGGAAACCATGGGTCACGGATGAGATGATTACAAAGATGGATGAGCGGCGAAAATGGAAGAATGTAAATACAGAATTAGGCAAAATAAAGTACAAAAAATTAAACAATACATTGAGGCGGGCAACAAATAAAGCAACAGAAGCATGGTGGAAGACGCAGTGCGAGGATATGGAAAGTCTGCAGAGGAAGGGTGAAATCGGAGCGCTGTACAGCAAAGTTAAATCGTTATCGGGAAGTAAGAAAGGAAGAGCTATGCTAACAGTTAGAGGTAAGGCGGGTAAGGTAATAGTTGACGCAGGAATGATCCAAGAGAGATGGAAGGAGTATATAGAAGAACTGTATAGTAAAGAACTCAGGCCAACAAAGTTAGACATTGAAAAAGAAAATGACGTAGAGGAAGACAGCTTAGGTCCAGGCATACTAGACAATGAGATAGAAAGGGCATTAAGGGAGATGAAACTAAATAAGGCCGTGGGGGTAGATAACATTCCCGTGGAACTTTTAAAATGCTTAGGAAAATGTGGGAGGAAGAGGCTATATGGGCTGATCCGTAGTATTTATGAGGAGGGAATCTGGCCTGAAGACTTTGTGAGATCAGTTTTAGTTCCTATTCCGAAAAAGGTAAAGGCCACGTCATTTGAGGACTATAGGACAATTAGTTTGATATCCCATGCAGCTAAAGTTGTTCTCAGGATCATAAACAAAAGGATAGAGAGTAGGGAAAATGATTACTTAGGGGATGATCAGTTTGGGTTTAGGAAGGGGAGAGGTACGCGTGATGCTATTGCAGTAATGAGATTATTAATCCAGAGGAATATAGAACACAACCAGGAGGTATTTGCCTGTTTCGTAGATTTCGAAAAAGCGTTTGATAGAGTGAATTGGGAAAAACTAATGAGTATTCTGCAGAAAATAGGAATAGATTGGAGGGAAAGGAGGCTAATCCGCAACCTGTACTTGTCTCAGACTGCTCAGGTGCGGGTGGGAAACGGGGAGTCAGGATGGGCAGTGTTAGGAAGGGGTGTAAGGCAGGGTTGCCCATTATCACCGTTGCTGTTCAACCTGTATGCAGAGGAAATGATCAAAGAGGCATGGGAAGAACTCGAGGTAGGAATGAAAGTGGGCGGGGAATTCGTAAAATCAGTTAGGTTTGCTGATGACCAAGCTTTAGTTTGTCAGTCAGCCAAGGGGCTGCAAGCATTGCTGAGTGAATTGGAAATTCAGTGCGACAGGTATGGGATGAGAATCAATATTAATAAAACAAAGGTTATGCGATTTTCTAGAAAGAAAAAGGCCAAGCTTAACATTAAAATAGGAGGGCAAAACCTAGAGCAGGTAGAACAGTTTACGTATCTAGGTAGTGTTTTGGACCAACACGGTCAAAGTAGTAGGGACGTAAGGAGAAGAATTGCGCTAGGCAAAGAGGCTTTCACGAGGAGGAGGGAGTTGATGACGGGGACTTTGAGTAAGGATGTTAAGAAAAGACTCGTAAAAACTTTGATATGGAGCGTAGCTATGTACGGCACGGAAACGTGGTCATTGAAGCAGGAGGATAGACGTAGATTGGAGGCTTTTGAAATGTGGTTGTGGAGAAGAATGGAGAAGGTGAAATGGACAGAGAAGAAAACAAATGAGGAATTACTTGGTATGGTGGGCGAAGAGAGGGGTTTGTTGGGAGCAATCCTATGGAGGCAGGAAAAGTGGATGAAGGGGGTGTTGACCGGCAGTGGGATGTTGAAGACTGTGATAGAGGGTAGAATGTTGGGCAAAAGAGGAAAGGGAAGGAACAGGATAGGGATGTAGGACGGGATGAAGGGAGGAAGAAAGTACTCAGAGGTGAAGAGGGACCTGATATAGAGTAGGATGATGGATTTTGTGTTTTGTTAGGAGTAATAAAATATCTGTTTGGTGGTTAGTTGTGTCCATCCAAAAACCTACCTTAACCGGTAGATTACCTTAAAAAAAAAAATTACAATATATCTTCTACATCTACATAATATCCCGCAAGCCGCTGCAAGGGCGTGTGGTAGGGGGTGTTAGGTCACCACCCATGAAAGAGAACAATACCACATGCAAAAACAACATGGAAAACTACACCTACAATAGCGAACACATTCGTGCTAAAATCCCTTCATCCAACCCTCATGCAAACACAAATACCATAAACCAACAAAAAACCGCACCCCAGGATGCGGCACGAAAGCCATCCTACAACATGCAAGTCAGGACACAACAAGCAAGAATGCGAAACTCCACAACTACATGAACATGCAACACAAAACGCTCTCGCCCCCAAGGAGACTGTGGAAGGCAGGGATTGTGAATGGGCGGGTCCCCCATGGAGAGGGACGAAGGATTGAAGGGGAGACTTAAAAACAGATGAACAAAACACTAATGAGGTCATTCAGAAAGAATGGGTTATGATAACAAAACACATGAGGTTAGTGAAAGGGCATGCAATTGAGTAGAACTAATCATTCCCTAGATGCTGAGGGTGGCAAGTGGAATTTTTGCTATCTATAACCCTGCAGTTCCTATCCCGTATTGTCTGTGGGAAGAAGGAGTCCTTGAGTCTGCTAGTTCTGGCATCTATTTCCCAAATTTTATATGCATGATCCAAGTGACCAATGTATGTAGGGGTGTGAATAATTTGCGAAACCTCAGAGCTAAAACATGCAGATCTGAATTTATTTAGAAATTCCAATCTTGCATTGAATCTTCTCTCTTCTAATGATTCCCACCTCAACTCCAAAAGTATTTCAGTGCGGCTTTTCGTTTTATCATAAGAATTTTTAACAAAACGGGCTCCCCAGCATTGAACCTTCTCAATTTCCCAAATGAGGCCTTTTTCCCTCAGATCCCATAAGCTACATGTGTATTCTAAATGAGGCCTTACAACAGCGTGGTCCTTGACCTTCGAGTCACTTTTGCCGACAATGTGTCTAATAAATCCCAATTTTTTATATGCTTGCCCGCAGACTAACGTATGTGAGTCCCCCAAGTTATGTCTTTTGTGAATGTAACACCTAGGTATTTTACCGTATCAACTACTACTAGGTCAACTACAGCTAATTTGTAAGCAAATCCAGTTTATCTTTTAAAGAAATTTACCACCGAACATTTATGATAATTTAATGACAATCCCCATTTAGAACACCATTTAGTAATGCAATCTAAATCCTGTGCTAGAATAAAATGATCCTCATCTCCAGATATCTCCTGATAGATCACCATGTCATCCATGAACATCCTAATCTTACTTTTCACTTTGCGCTTCAAATCATTAACAAAAATCAAGAAAAGCAACTGCCTGATTACACTTCCCTGAGGTACCCCCGAGGTGACTTATATGCTGTCTGAACTAGCGCCATCAAGGACTACCCTCTGTTCCCACTCTGATGGAAAGTCTTCAACCCAATTTATTGCGGCCTTGTTTATACCCGCGACCTTTAATTTATGAATGAGTTTACCATAGGGAACCTTATCAAATGCCTTTTGAAAATCTAAAAAGATTGCATCTACTTGCCTACCTCTCTCACCCAATAACAGTAATTCGTGCGTAAATAATCCTAATTGGGTTTCACATGAGTGGGTTTCCCTGAGTCCATGTTAATTGTCACTTAAAAAGTTAATGTTATCAAGGTGTCTCATTATTGAACTAACAATTATGTGCTCTAAGATTTTGCAACAGATAGAAGTGAGAGATATAGGTCTGTAATTACTGGGATCCTCTCTGTCACCACTTTTAAAAATAGGCGTTATTTGCACAGTTTTCCAATTCTTAGGGACTTCGCACTCTGTGAGGGGTTTGTTAAATTTAAATTCAAGGTACGGAGCAATGTTTGGAGCTAAATGTTTTATCACCCTAGCTGGTATATTTTCGGGACCCGGGGATTTGTTGGTTTTAATCTCATTAAGCAATTTTAGAATTCTTTGTTGGTCAGCTATTATTTTTTCCATAGGTTGAGTATGTATTGTTTCTTGGAGATATGCGGTGGCAACATCGTTCGTGAAAACGCTTTGGAAGAATGAAGGATGTTAGCTTTACCCTCACTGTCTGTATGAATTATATTGTTACAATCCCTTAAGCAAGCCACGGTTTGTTTACTCCCATGTACTTCCCTAACATATGACCAGAAAGCTTTAGGGACAGCGTCCAAATACTCGCAAAGTATTTTGCATTTAAATTCTAGTAAGGCACAACGTAATTGTCTTGGTTTCAATTTAAGAGGATCTATACTTTTCCCATAATTGCTTAATCTCCGAGGATGATGTGTTCATGCCTGCCCTCTTTACCTTAGAGTGCAACATTCTCTGCTTTCGAAGGGCTTTTCTGATGTCTTTGTTGTACCACCTGGGGTCGAGATTTGCTTTAATGTATTTTATAGGGATGAAATCTGTGATATCTTTTTGTATAATATTGACAAATTGTGCCCAATTTCCTACCACGGTGGCATGACTGAAGCGGGTTCCTTAATATCTTGTTGTGCGCAAGGCTACAACAAGATATTTAAGAAAATTGACTGGTTGACAAGGATTTGAGGATTCTCTTATCTCCTAGTAAAATCCTCAATCTAAATAATGCAAAACCAACATGTTGTCACAAGGGGCGTTTCACGACACAAAAGGTATCGGGGAAGGTCACATTAAATATGCCGAGTCTTACCAAAACAATCGTGTATTATACAACATCAGTCATATTACACCATCTACATAAGCATAAGCAATTGAGTATTATGGATGGCTAGACCCTTGGTAACCTAACTTGAGAACGGACAATATTAGCATGGCAGAACATTGCCTAGGACAAGATAAAGACAGGATGAGCGCGGTCACAAAACTCTTAACCCAGGCAGAGCCCTCATTCAAAGGTAAGGTCCAAGGAGGCATGCAGAAGCAGCAAACGCTGTCACAGACACTAACACAGGCAAGGCCCTCATCTTCGGAATGTAAGGGATAGAGGCAGGGTGGATGCAGTCAAGAAACTTAACCAAGGCAGGGCCCTCGTCCATTGGAGAGAGAGCTATAGGACACACTGTCACCGCAAGCGCAACACAGCCAAAGCATTGTGTCCTACCGGTCACCATCAGATAACCAACTGACTGCTTTTCGTCCCGCGACCAGGGCTTTTATACCCAACTTAGGAGCTAGGGAAGGGATACTATGTCACATACTTGTGACAATGTTTAACAGAACTACCCAAAAGTAAAATGATACAGAACACCAATGATGTACATGGGAACCTAATACCCTCTGCCATAGGCCCTCATGGTGTATCATAGGGTAAGATGTAGATGAAATTACATTGATAGTCATCTTAAGTTTTAGTGGATATATACACCTTCAATAATATGACAAATAGCAAAGCTAATTTCTCATGCATTGCTAAATTGATTTCCACAATCACAGCATCGTAATTTGGAATTTACAAAATTTATAAGTTTACATTTTAGAGCAAAACTAGGTACTTAATCCTTATTCCTTCTTGAGGTGCTTTGTGTAGAGCACTGAATTAGTACGCTGTCTGTTGGATGGGATTTTAAGCTGTAGACCCCTTGGTGCCTTTTATTAAGAGTAGGCTAATGCCAACATGGTTTCTTGCCACCCTTCCTCCTTTCCCATCCATCCCTGATGGCGCAAATGGCCTTAGCTGTCTATTACCTCCTCTAAATCTACTACTACTACTAACTAAGTACTTATGTAATTCTTTCATGCTAAAGCATGCAAATATTACTTACCATTTAATTCCAGAGGACCAGATACTGTTTTCACATAATTCCATTCTTCTGTGCTTAAATCATTGAAGCTTTCCAACACTGTCATGTCTGACTTTATGTTAAGTAAGTCAAATTCTTTTTTACCAGTTACTGTCACAGTTTCATCAGGCTGCAACTGGAGTACATCAAGCTTCCCTTTTGACACTGATATCCCATTGAAATCATCCACAACATAAAGATGTTTCACAGTTAAAGGAGCATTAAAGTCCAATTCCCCATCAATATTATATTCTGACCCATGGGTTTTCACAAAATCTTTTTCCAAATCATAACCAGAAATGAGTCCGAGTTTAAAATTCTCGCATGTTAATTTCTCAAATCTCCACTGGCCTAAAAGGGAATGTCACATTAAATGATAAACTGAACATTACCAACTAACCAGACACTTTATGGTAAACCCATACTCACCAATTAAAGTTTGATCACCACACACTTTCAAAGTAGAATTCACAATGGATTCTAAATCCACACCATTGAAATGTCCATCAATTTTCATATCAAAAACTTGAACATTTTTCAGCACAGTTGGTTTATATATGTCATGGTAACCTTTCACTTTTACTGTGTCATGAAAGAACTTACTAGCATTCACATTGTTTAGGGATTCTGCATCCAAATTGTTAACTGAGGCACTACGTACAGAAATGGACCCTGGGAAAAGATGGCATTGCCATGAATATGAACAAGCTATCCAATCAAAACATTTTAGCAAGTTATTACCTTTTAAAATAAGATTTCAAAATTTCAATAATTTGGGATCAGCCTTCTCAAATCAAAACTTAATCACTCTTAACTCTGCAGTAAAGTAAACCTTTTTCAGTCTTTCTTTATTTAATTAAGATACCAAGGAATTTGATGAAAGAAATTTGCTTTTTTACTCAACATTCAAAGATAAAGTTACTGAAAATATTAATAATTTAATGTGTAACCATCTTTAAGTTAAAGTATAAAAACTTCATACCATTCACTTTTGCTTTCATTTAAAGTGGGCCTTGGAGGGTTTAGAGATTTTAATCCTGCCCAATAAAATCGCAAAAAAATTCAACAACCTTAATTATCACCATCACTCTCTCATTTACTGCTAACATTTAATTCTTGATTTTTCTTGATCTGCTTTTTAATGAAATACTTGGTCCCTTACCCTCAATTTGATGTTCTCTAAAGAATTTTTTCATACATGTTTGATGACAAATCTTTGGACTACATAAGAGATGTACAAAATGTTTACCATGAATCTGTATAAGATTGAAAACACACCTAATTAATACTAATCACCCCATTTTTCCCAGAGAATAATACCCTTCATAAATACCTCCACCTTGACCCTTATGAATGTATATTCATCCACAAAATTATCTATATGTTCAATTCAGACATAGGTCCCACTGCAGACCCCTTCTCCGAATTATTTTCACGAATATAACCTGTTCTGAATCCCCTCTTCTCTCCATCCCTTCCTCTACCTCCCCCATCCTTTTCTGCTTAATTCCCTTGCTAAGTTTGGCAATAATTTTGTTATTCCCTTAAGCTTACTGAAGACAGCCATAAAAACAGCATGGAGATGACCTCTTTCTCCCTATCCTTTCACCTTTTACTTAAAACAATTTTTATCCCTCAAAACCTCCCCTCCCTCTACTCTCCTTTTGTACCACCAACACTACCACCTGTTGTCTAATGCCATCCAAATGTAAGCGGAAGTGCTAATCAACAAAAATGTGCAAAATCAAAGAAAAACAATTTTTCAACGCCTCGCCATTTTATTCAATCCTTAAATTTTTAGAAAAGGAGAGGCGTCCTTCTAATGCATGTGTTAATTTCCTTAGATATGACATGCTTTTTTTGCGTTTATTTATTGTTGTGTGTTTATTTTTCACTTTTATGCTTCACTTGCATTTGAATTTAGTCATGGATGTGGCCCTTCATTGATAAAATCCCAAATTAATGATAATATTTCTTGTCTGAAATTGAAAGCCACTACAGATTGCAATACAGTCAGTGACCTAATTAAAGTGAAATCAGTTAGTCGATACAGCAAAAAAATCAAATGGAAAAATAAATTGGAATCCTCTTTTTAAAAAGACTAGAGGGACCCATGCATTTCTTAGGATTTAGCTTAACCACAAGGCTAATAAAAACATAACCAATAGTAAATGATACGTATTTATTAGGATGGATATACTTAAATTAATTAAGTATGGATGGATGTTTGGAAAGAAAACTAATATTTAAAACAGAAGGTTAATATAACGAGCATTTGATAGAGGATAGTCAAAACAGCATCTAGCGTGTGATACCAGGCAGACTCACCATCTAGTGATTGGTCTTGATCATTGAGCAGAACAGTACGCGAGCTAAATGGCAATCCATCAACATTTCCATAAACTGAAATCCCATCAAACAGGGTGGCTGCACCTTCTAACTGCAAGATCCCAGATATGTGAGCATCTTTGGACCGTCCCACTAGAGTTGTGATTGGTTTGCCATTGAAATATTGTGGTCCAGCTTGAAATGACTCTACTGTCACTTTTGAAAAAGTCATACTTTCATTGGATACCAGACCATCAGTTAGATAAACAATGTTATGCAGAAAATTATCAACATGTTCACCATTTAATTTTGAGACATAAGCATTTTCAAACTTGCAATTTAAGCATGCCATGGAAAGGTTTTCAAATTTTATTGAACCTGTAAAAGAAAAAAAATTCAGAAAAAAACTGCACTAGAAATGGAGTCGTTTTGTTGAAAATGGGCCTCAAGACAGTTTCATCAAAGCTGCCAAGGAAGCAGGAGACAACTTGGTCATTAGAATTGAAAATGTATGCAAAATCGAGATTATAACATATTCCAGATTGTAATTAAAAAAAAATACCTCTTTGGAAAGATAAGTTCTTGATATAAGTAATTACACCTCACCTTGAAAATGGTTTTCTCCAGATGACTTCATTGAATTCTCGATAGAAGTTCTAATAGTTTCCAATTCATTTGACAGGTACTTCATATTGTTTGTATAATTATTTAATTCAAAGATCAAGTCCTCATTCATTAATATATTGTCCCCTATTTTCATCTGCAAAATTAAACATAAGTAAATCAGAATATGAAATAAACATTTGAAAATGAATGACGGCACTTAAAACTGAAGAAGCATTGGACACTTTACTGACCAAACCTGTAGTTAAATGTGAACAGGCATTATTTGCTGAGTGAACAAATGCTGTAAGACAAAATGAGTACCACTTCCCTTCATTAAAACACTTTCCATCTCATACCTGTACACTAGTTGAATATTCAAAATGTAGAGCTGTGACGAACTGCTGCAGTTTCAATGTAGGGAATTTTTTTGCTTACTTAATAATGCCTTAGTCTTTACTTTAATGTAAAGTCAGGAAAATAATATCAGTGTAATCATTATACTTTTTTACTCTATTCAATACTGAACAAAACTAACTTAAAAGCACCAACTGCTCTTATTTTTCACTCAATAGCACTACCAAAAATTTCAGTATAGCACTAATTGATGTTTCATTCTTAAAATGAAAAAATTGAAAAATAGTTAATACTTCCCTGGGGTGTATTCTATTAATGTCAAGATAATTCACAAAAATCCACTAAAATCTCATTTTAGTTATAATATTTAGCATAATTTTTCTGTGGCAAGAAACTTATTTAAAAAACCTTTTTATGCTGATTGTATAATATAGGGAATGGTAGAATATGCATACAATTTGGCCACACTTTAACCCCCTATTCACACACACACTCTGGTGAATAGAGTTATGAAGGCAGTCAGCATGAAGTTCTATATGCAAAATTTCTGTGCATTTAATTATAGGAACAAATATGGATGTGAATGAACACAATGAATTAACCCGAAAGATTACTTACTGTACTCGTTTCTAACTTCTGAATGCTTGCATCTTCAATGAGCAAATCCCCATTAATATTTATCGTTTCATCATCCTCCTTAGGTGATGATTTTATCCTTTGCAGTAAATCATCAAGATCATCAGCATGAACTTTATCCATCATACTCTCACACCAATTATGCAAGTCTGAATGAAATTCTTTAAGGTCATATTTTGGTTTGAATTTTAAATTAAATATATCAGCATCACCAGGCTGCTTATTTTTATTGGCTACAGCTGAGGGAGTAATAACAGACAAAAAAAATTTAATTCTATGAAAAAATTTAAGAAAATGGTTCGACTACCTAGAATAACTAAACACATGAACATTCTTTAAATTTACCAATTTTATGGAATTTACAATTAAAGATTACATTAAATTTTCACCAGTCAAAGTATTATCGACCAGTGATACAAACCTAAAACTGATCCTCCACCGAATGTAAAGGACCTCATTGAAGATATTCCTGGTCCCAAGGATTCAGCAGAGTACTGAACTCCTGTCTCTACAAAACGCCAGCCATCATATTGGAAGGTTTTTATGCCATATATGTAAGTAGCAATCAGTACTAACTCCCCACGTGGACCCTAAACAAATAATAGACATTAAATATAGAAATTGTTCTCTCTAAGAAGTGCAAGTGCATACAATACATCCATGATCTACATTAAATATACATCTTTTAAGAGAAATGATTATAATGTTTAATAGTCAAAGTTATGAGAGTTAATAGCACTCTTGCTGTTGATTCCCTTGAGTTTGCTCACTCAAGAGAAAATTACCAAACAAAAATCATAATGATCCTTATTCCTAAAAATAAAGGTATGCAATTTGCCACAACTGAAATTATTTACAGCCCAAGTTTTGGAATGTACATCTTTAGGTGAATAAAGTGGTAACAATTACGTACCAACCCATATGTACCATATTTATCGTTGAGAAGGAGGGAGGAATGATTATATGCTTGGAATTCCCAAGTAAAGGCTAAGGTAAGGCAAAGTAGTTAGGGGAAGGGTATAGAGGGGGGATGTATTACCTATATAGGAAGGTTGCATAGAAAACATCTAATAACATTGGGGGCTAGCACTTTTTCTTATCTCCTATCTCAAGGGAGAAGACGATCATAATATAGATAGGTAATTGTGAGGATTATTCTTTGGCTATCAATGTTTGGTAGCCACAGAGTATGGTAGTAATTAATAGTTATTATAGCTCTATATCCTCCAAACTGGATTATTTTCTCATCATTAGAAAACCTAATTCTCAAACAATACTCTCCTACCCCCATTCCACCAGTCTCTTTGCTCACATAAACTTTCCAATCACTCATCACTATAATGAACAAATTGCATAGTTCCAGGTGTGATCAGGTGGAATCCAATTATAATAATGAACAAATGATAATTTTCCACTAGATATGGAATGGTATCAAGTGGAGAACTTATTTGTACATTATTATCACTATTTCTTCATACAACCGTTTCTTATATTTGATCATAAAACTTATTCACTTCTCCCTCCCAGTGACTACCATCAACATTAATTTTCTTTACATAATAAATTGAATGGTTTCACATTGCCTTCCTCCATGGTGCTTGATGAGACATCACTTAACTTTGCAGCTCACCTCACTGAGGAATACACTGCATGAACCTATTGTTTGACGACTACTCTTCAAACTATCTGGCATGAGTGACCACACCATTATTGCCCTGGCCAATATGATATAACTGAATGCACGAGTGAAGCATTTGATCTACCTCTACCATGTAAAGGATGAGTGTCTATGGGAAGGCCATGTCACGCAATGACTAAATTAAACCATTTGGATGGTACCTATTGCATTTAACTTCATTTAGTATTTTGTATTTTATCAGATCTCAACTCACACTAATAGGTAGCCATTGAGTGGCAGCATTCAATAATATACTTTGGAATGGAACAAAATAGTCATCTGCATACTTATAAATGATGGACCCAGTTTCATAGATTCGGCTGCCATCCAGACCTGAAATAAGTAAAATGAGGTTCCTTTAATTCAGGGTTTTAAAATCTATCACCCCTATATGAGCAATTAATTACATTCCTAAACCAACAAAAAACAGTTTAGCATCTTACCAATCTCAAAGGAATTTGCCACAACTATGAAGTGCTCTCTTTTTCTTTTGTTGGCCGAGCTGAAAAACTTAATATCCATTGCACCATGAGTTCTTATTTTTTGATGGGATACAAAGCGATCTTCATTGAGATTGTATTTAAAAATTTCCGAGTCTATGTCAGTTTCATCTGTTGATCAATTTGAAGCATTAGTAACAGTCTAGAATACACAATTATCATTCAAGAAAATACATAAGGTTGTTACCCTGATTATTCATATGGTTTGCAACTGCCAAATACATTGTGCTCCCAATTTTAAAAGGGGTCACACATCTAGCATTATAGGTTTTAATAGTTGTGATTGAGTCAAAGTGCTCCCCCAACCACCTAAAAACAATACTATCAGCTTCATAGCTCGTATGCGTAGGCTGATTAACCTGAGAAATTGCTACAGCCATATATATCTCATTCAAGTCTTCCCTAGAAAGAAAACAATGATATTCTAGATCAAAATTAGATCATTTATACATAATCATCTTATATGCATGAATATCATGGACTTAATATATCAGGACCAATGTTTGCTTTATCATACATACCAAATTGCTATATCCGAGGGATATTTAGTATTTAGAGTTTGAACATTTTGCAGTTTTTTATCAACAAGCCTGTAAACTACAGATCCTTCCAGAGGTCTCCCACTTGATCCAGCATCATATTCAGCACATACAATGTATGGAATGCCTTTAATGTGAAAACTTTCAATGTCAACACCACCCATAACAGGAGCTTGATCCAATAGTTTGAACTTATCACCCTAAAAGAAAAAGTTTACTCCTAAAGATTCAAGTGAGCTGTGTTGTTGAGAAATTAATTAGAACTACATAAATTTATCCACATTCAGTTTTTCACTAGATCTAGTTCATTAACATATTTAAATGCATTATGCATTATCCATTTTCAGATGCTGCTTCTGCTCTGTTATTTTAAAGTAACATTAAAACAGCCACAATAAATCATTTGATAAAAAATAATTATTTTTACATATGTGTTTATTGTTCAGCAGTTTGTCAATTACAAACACTAGGGAAGATCTATACTAACAGTTAGAGATAAGGCAGGTAAGAAATTAGTTTCCCTCCTGCCAAGGCCTGACCAAGAATCTGAATATGTATTATGGTAAAATATCTTATTTCTGAATAACACAACCATTCTATTTATCAACAATGATAAATACACTATCAATCTAATTGTTTAAATGATCTTGATTCTGCTACCTAATTACTTCACGTGAATCTTACCTCAAATTTGAATACAATCATCATATTTGCCTTTTCCAGCTCTGGGTCTTCTTTGACCAACTGCAAGGTTGCAGCACACAATTCCCGTACACCTTTATCATTTGACAAGTAGAAAAGCGTAATATCACGTGGGTACTGGGCTGTAGTATCATACAGATATTCAATTGTTGTTAGTGCATTGACTCCTATGGAAAAAACAAATTTCATTTATCATTCAGTCAATATTCCATGGGACATACAAATTCCATTACAAAGTATGAACATACATAATGGAAATTGATGCATGCAGAAAACATTTACAGCATATTTAAATTCAACATGTGAGTATTTCATTTCAGTCCTCCCATGTCCTAACACCCAGTATGTTGAGTATTCAACTAAAAAATGAGGAATCATCAAATATTTGGTTATTAAAGTCATTCTATCCACCAAGACCCTACAATTTATAAAACAATGTTGACTCTACTTCCCCAAAAATTGGCTGAATCGAAAAATAGGTAATTGCCCCTTCCTCATATTATATCTTCTCACTGTTTTACAATGGTAAAATATAAGATATGTCGTATAAAAAAAGAGAAAGATGTATACATACATGTTTATAATGAAAAAAATTGTTACAGCTTGTCATTCCCTGACGAAAAATACTTATTTAATTCATAAAAACAACTCTTGATTAAAAAGGATTTTGAAAAACTTGATTTGAAAAACTGGTATGACTTTTTATCTTTTATGCCTGCTGGTAAATGACTATAAATTTTAATGCCAACATAAAGTGGTCCTTTTTGGAACAAAGAAGTGGAATGCTATTAGTAATTGGTTCCAGGACATGTGGTTTACATGCATAGCAAAGATCATATGAATACAGCACACAATATATAAGGAGTCAGATTAATGTAAGCCCATATATTACAAATATGTGAATTTGAATTAGAGTAAATGTACCACTGACAAGATATTGGTATATTTTACGCTTCAACTGTGGAAAATTAGAGATTTCCTTCAGTTTTACGAGGTGGGTAATTAAAAAGTTACACACCTAAATAGGTCAGGTTCTGGCTCAAAAAGTTTGAATTATTAGTTACAATCACGTCTTTGGAGGCTCTTGTGTTTCATTTTAGGACATCATATATTTTAATGTCTAACAATCTTCTGTGCTGACAAAAACAATTGTGAAGGAAATTTATAGGCATTGTCAGATGTAAATGCCATAAAGATAAGTAGTTGAGACCTATTTTTACCTGGGATATAATACCCTGAACCTGAATGACCCATTTTTTTAGCCTAAAAAGCCTGAAGGAATGGAGAAAATTACCCCAAACCATAATTTCATATTTCAGCTATGTATGTGTTAATAATAAAAAAAATTGCACTGGTTGTTCATTGCATTGAGTGTTTAAATCCCTCTGGCACAATCTGAAAACCAATTTTGACCAGTTTGGCGATGTGAGTTTCCCAGGACAGAGACACGTTCAATCAAGAAGAGACTCCCAGGATTGACTTTGGAGTAAAATATGGAAATATGAATGCACTGATGTTGAGGACCATCTGCACTGAACTATAGTCCACAAAGGGTTGGAATTACAATAAGTATTGAACTTAATCAACTAAGCTTCGTGTCCCAAGAAGTGCGTACCTTATGTAGAGCTAACTGAGGGGGAGACGTCAGAGAAATTGTCAACGATAATTGTGGAAGAAGATTGTGTTATCCTGTACGTTTACTCAAGTCACGGATTATTCTGCAATAAATTCGAGCTAAAGTCAGCATACAAGTCACCCGAAATCATTAAATTCACTACATTATTCCTAAAATTTGGAACACAAAAAAAACTGAAATATCCCTTGCAGGTGAATGAAAAACACACATGAAAGAGAGGCCAGTATCTCCAAAAGTGGGTACCACAATATTCAAAGTTTAGCTACTTGCGGGGTTTTATAATCTAAAAGCGCATATATTTATATCACAGTTAACAAAAAAACAAATCTCTATTACTCATATGATGCGTTCTGCGAAAAGAGAATACATGATTAAAGCCCTCAAACCAGAGAGAGTTTATCTCATTGGCTTATTAACAAGTCTGTGGTGTTAGCATTTCTGGTTTACGTAAGGTTAAAAATAATTAAAAAATTAATTTGGAATGTGAACACAATATTTAAATGCAATATATTTAAATTTATTTACTTAAAATTAGGCAAAAACAGAGCTTTTGAAATTTGTTTTGCTACGATAGAAGTAAAGAAGTTTCGGTAAGTAGTCCATTCCACCCATGTCTATTCACATGAATCTAGTATTGTAGGTGGTACACTGCATTAAACATTGTATCATCTGTTGGTTTTAGCCTTTTAGAAGGTATACATTTTCCCAAATAAATCTTCGGTTCATCTTTGCCAATTTGAATTTGTTTCCTGCGTTTGTCTCGTATTCTATCGACTTTTTATGCGATTCGCGTAATCTATCGACTTTGGAACGACGAACTTTAATATTTTGTAATACTAAAGTACTTAATTTCTCGCCTTGAATAAAATAATTAAGATATTGATTATTTAGCGGTATTAAATTTACTGCTCAAATTTTAGGAAAGTAATTTTCAATCACAACGCTAAACTGACATCCTGTGTCAAGTGGTGGGGTACGGCTGAATCCTCGGGCTGGAATACTGTCAACAAAGGCACGTGTGCATTTGGGATAGAGGGTATTGGGAGACTGAGTATATTTGCCTTTCATTTATGCCATCAAGATGTCACATTCTATGCAACGAGATACTCGCAGGGATAGTGAAGAATTTATCAATTTCAAAGATTTAGAAGAACAAATTATGCTCTCAGTTGAAAGGAGTGAGTTGGAAGAAATGTTACGCCTACAACTGTCAGAATACGAAATGATCCAGTCAATGTTCCCAAACGCTGGCGAATTGTGTATTGACGACTATAGCATCATAGCAGATATCAATGAATTTCTAGATGGAAGATGCACAGCATTTCCTCAGTGTTTGGATTACACATTAAATTTGCAGTTAGAGAAGGTAAGACTGATGATTCTAAGAGCCTAATTGTTTTAACAATGCGGTAATATTTTTAAAGTAAATCTGATACTAGTTTTTGTTTCAGATTAAATTAGAAGTGTACGTAAATCTTCCCCACGAGTATCCTGCCGTCGAACCTGATATATTTGTTCGAAGTGAAAAGTTGAACCGTGATCAACAACATAGTTTGAATAAGGATTTAGCAGCATTTGTCAAAACTTTAGATCGTGGTGACATATGCGTCTTACAAGCAATTTCATGGCTTCAAGAGAGTTATGAGCAATATTTTAAAATAGAAGAAGTTGTTATGCCAGTGTTGCGTTTAGATGATATAGATACACAATTTGCTAGGTTATGGATATACTCGCATCACATATTCAGCAAAATAAAAAGGAGAGAGATATTAGACTTATCGCATGAATATGATATAACTGGCTTTTGCCTTCCTGGCAGGCCAGGAATAATATGCATCGAGGGTTTGTCGCGTAATTGCGAAGAATGGTGGGCTAGAGTAAGTATTTTTGCGCTGTTATGTACACGTTCTTCGAGGTGTCCAACCCTTCAGAGTTGGACACCTCGATTTATCTTCAGAGAGATAAATACTTAATAGCCTCGAATGTTTTTTTTCAGATTAAGCATCTGAATTGGAAGAAAATAATGTGCCGAAAGAAAGAAATCGAGACAATCGGCAATCCAGATGAATGTAAAGCTCTTAGGAAATTTACTACGTTTGAAGAGGTGTCATTTGTTGGTGAAAAAAACAGTTCTAAAGGAAGAAACGGACACATGGATATGGGGGCCCTCCTTCGATACTTGGATAGCCATCAGTGTGCTCATGCCTTCCGTGATTATTTTGGGATCGATGGGAAAATATGTGAAATTGCATCATCGCAGTAATTTGCCAATTATCCTATAATTGTAAATATTTTTTGTGCATAAATAATTTCCTATTAAACTATTGGCAGCAGATATTCGTACAAGTATATTTATATGCCTCGATTTTTCGTATCATTTCACGTTTCACATTAGTAGATCACTTCAAACATGTGTACGGGTTTTAAACGAATATCCATGATGGTTATTTTTCTAACGTTTTCAAACAATATCCTGAATTTTCAAAAGCAAATTCATCGCTGCATAACTACAGAATAGAAAAATGAACGGTGTACTGAGATAGGAGAAGTGGGACAAGGTTGCGACTGATGAGAGTGTGCTCATAACTAGAGCATTGGCTCCAAATGTAAATAATAGTTTGAAAAATTATTTCTTTTGGTGATTTCAGAGGTCCTAGCACTGGTGTAGCAGGCTCCTCAGGGAACGAAGAAATCCCATTAAGGGTAAAAGAGATGGTCTGTGCATGCAAATCTCTTCTTAAGAAAGAGATCTACTCTAGCAATCTCAAAAGTTCTTTTTTGTCTTGTGTGAGTTTTGGGAATTGGAGGGTATGACATTGAAAACTCCCACTATGACTGTCACATGGCCCAGCAAGATACTTAATGGTTGCTCTGGTTGGCGTGTCTGCCAGTCATGTGTTTTGACTTTTCCTAATCCCTTCTACTGACTCTTTCCGTGCCTATCTTCCCACTTCCTAATGCATTTATCACAGTCCCATAAGCTTTGACGTCACCTTAAAACCAATTGTCTTTGTATTCAAACATTTGCAATGGCAAGGAATCTCTGCTATCTCTTTTTATCATGCCAGCATGCAAGATCTGAAGGTGCTACTATGTAACAAAACTTGGGTTGCCATCTGACAAGTTACTGCATTTACATAAATCCACATAAGAGAGAATGTGGGTGATGACATGTTTCATATGGTGAAAGTCATAAAGAATTGAATTTGAACTTGAATGTTTCTGTAAATATCTGATGAAAATACTCTGTGCAAGAAACTACTTTAAAGTTTGCATGGCATTTTTTGTGACTTAAGTCCTGAAAAGTCATTCAAATTTTAAAGAGGCATCCAACTCAATGAAAAACCTTTTTTTAAATAACTTGGATGCCATGTGAAACATGTTCTCGTGGAATTTAGGTGGGATTCATTTGCTACTGGGAATAAGGTGGATTTCATTGTTGAAACCATGTGGATTCCACCAATTTGTAATCACTGTGGATTCATAAATTTTATATAAAATAATACCATTGATTACCGAAGTGAAAAAATTAGAAATGTATAAAATGAAGGGACTATTTCTACCAAAGGAATGTTTTTCTGAATGCAACAAATAAAATTGTGATATATCACAGAAAGGAAGCACTCTGTACCTGGATTTAATCACACACAGTGAAAGTTGAAATAATATATTTAATATGAAACCAATGACAAAGGTATACGAATTCAATTTACCCATACTGAAATTGAAACTAAACAACTTCGCTTTTCCATGTAAAAAATTTTTATTTACTACCGAGGGGTTCATTATGGTATAACATCATCAGGTGTGACCCAATGATGTTATACCATAACGAAACCTAGGTAGTAAATACGAAATTTTTCAACGTGGAAAAGTTAGTTGTTTAGTTTCAGTTTCAATGTGAAGATTTTCCACCAAGTGATGCCAGAAACTTTAATTTTTTTACCCCTACCATTATTGGAAAAAAAAGCACAGCTCTCAAAGAGACTATATTTGTTTTTCCAGGATATATATATTTTTTATGAATTATTGTTCTTAAATCCTATTTAACTATGTCAAAGATAGGAGAGGTGACTAGAAGAGATAGGAGGTACTAAATGAGGGGGAAAGTAAATGAAGGAGATGATGATATATTGAGTAATACATAATAATTTTGAGTGGCAGTAGGATGCTGAAGACTAATAGAAGGGGCACTTTTTTTTGCAAAGGGAAGCATGTTTAGTTTAGGTGGCATCAAGGGAAATAGAAACCATGGAGACTTGGAAGAACAACGTAGAACAAAAGGTGTTTCAGCTTGGTAGGAGTGGACAACCACGTTTTCAGAGACCAAATCAGTCAATTGTCTGTAAAGTCTTCCTTATTTAAAAGATGGTTAAATAAAAGAGTATTCATTAGCATTAGGGGAAATAAAAGCAATAGGTTTAAAAAAATGAATAGAAAGGAATTTTTTTAAATTATATCTTTTGAGTTGTACACTAATGCAAATGCACTTTAGTAGCATATGTATATCAACATTTAATCAAGGTGTTGATTAGCTATAGGCTTGGGCATTATAATAACTTCTTCCCTGTCTAATTGCTGTTGAGTGAGAATGATCGGGAAGACTTTTGAAATAATGCATTTTTATTGATATACACTTTGTCCCACAGTAATCTTTCCTAAATTATCATCATGGTGACATGGAATGTCTAAGAATATTCTGCCATGATATGAAAATTTAGTGGTTATACTCTTGCCTACCTTTTGGAAAATGTAACGGCTACTAAACTTACTACTTACTATAAAGAGTGAGAAATTTCAGCTGTTGTTGTCCTAAAAGTTATGTCAACTTGCATAATAGTGTAAGGGTTTGTTTGTTCCAAAAACTTAAGTTTTGACTGACAAACAACTATTTAAGTGTTTTAAATTTAAATCAACTTTTTCGCATGCGCCAAATAATTTTCTCACTCTAATGTCGCATACTAGCCATGCTATTTCAGGCCCAATAGAATTTTAATGCAATTTAAATGCATGCATACACTGCAATACATAACAGTTATGAATTGTTTCATTTTTACTGCAGAATTAAAAAAATGAAAAATTTGAAATCTGTATGCCTTAGCAGATTTTTGAAATAATTGACTCCCCAATATTTTTATTGGGAAAATTGCTGTTTCTGAGCCTAATTTGGTTGAAATTATATTTGTAATTCTTTGGGGCATTTTTCCGCCAGTTAATTTCCATGGGTGGTTCACAATCACTTAGATTTGAGACCTGGATGTTAGTCAATCCTTGAATGCTCAGCCCACTAGTCAACTCTCCAATTATAAAGGTACTGTGAGACCTGCTCTATGAAACTTAAAAAAAAAGGACACATGACCACATCTGACACAGAAGGTAAAAAATCCTGCACCATATTGGCAGTTTAGACCTAAATGATAAAATCAGAAAAATAAATACCAAAATCTTAAGATTTACTCTCTTCTTTTACGAAATAAACAGCAATCACGACCAAGCCAAGAAAGTGAACCATATCAAAAGAAAAATCTAAGTGCATTCTACTATTTTCAATCACAATTATACAAAATTGAGGCTGGTGTTCTAACTACATTCCCTCAAAGCACCCAGCGAAGTATGATGTAGGCTACATTTCCATACCACCAGCATAATTATGACATTGTAGATGTTTATACAAATAATGAAAATAACTATATGAAGAAAAATACCTTAACAATATACGTGAAAAATTGGAGTTATAAATCAACTGAAGACATTCTCATTTGGTTTGGAGAATTTTTAAACCTTTGGGTTTCCTTTCCTTGTGCTCATTGCAAACTACTATGAAATTTCTGGTTTTGTTCAATTACTAAACTTGCAGACTTTTCATGCTATGAAATTAGATCTTCACAATGTGTACTCATTTCCACTGTAATATACTCTGCACAAGCTACTTTCGTGAATTAAAATAATTAACTGCAAGCCTTCTTGAAGTGGCTAGCAAGGGACAATGGGTAGGGTGGCATAATGCCTACCTATTCCGATAAAGAGGTGATACAGGAGAGAAAAATTGTTCCTATCTTTCTGTTGTCTCTTGCATATTATTGGAAAATACATTTTGAGAAGTGCTTAATGAGCAGTGGAAACCCCATGGTGGAGAGTGTAAAAGATTGTGAAATAAGGCAGTAACACACCCTTGGAGCATATTACTTGCCTGTTTAATCAAAATCCACCAGCTAGTCACCTCAAATAGAATTTGAAATCATTAATTATATTTCCAGGAAGGGTGGAAGCCCACAACAAGCAGCAAACTATCCTCTTGCATACCACCTGACTGCCTGGAGAAGGCTATAAATTATTCATTGTCACATCCTGGGGAATACTAGATAAATAAGGAATGTGTCTAGAAATGGGAGAAGGGTTTACAGTTGTTCAAGGGATGCATAAATCATTGAGAAAAGAAACAGAAGTGTGTTAATCCAGAAGTATCCCAAAATTAGGTGGATAGCATCTAATCAATTCAGAAAATGTTTCAGATCATCAGTCCAAACTGTTATCCTTGGAAGCATTAAGTAGGAGTCAAAAAATAATGCAACAAAAAGTCCTGTAGAACCTTGACTAAGTTAAATTATATCAAGGAAAAAATCCTAACCACTGACCTTGGTAATCTCTGGTTATAGTGAGTTGTTCATCAGTGCCCCTCTTTTTCACAACATGCTCCTCCAGATTGTGAACTTCTTTTATTTTTCTAACATACTTTTTCATGATCTGTTCTGATTTTTCTATCCATTCTTCAGAAAATACATCTGAAATTCAAACAAAATACACAATTTACCATCATTACTTGTATTGGCCTTGTTTTCTTATGTTTATTTCATTACTCCATACTTTGCACAAGATGTTCCTCTACATTTAGATTACGTTCAAAAAGAGAGATGAGATTTAGGGAATTGGTGGTAAAAATATACCCAAAATTAATTCAATCAAATTTAATTGACATAGTCATGGGGTTTGATGTAGTTATCTAGTATATGCAGGTTTTTGGCTCAATTGAGAGAAGATGACTAAAATTTTGTGCCTATGCAAGAGTTCAAAATTTTGTAAGTGACTATGCACTAGTTTTTGATTATGCAAAATTCGTGACTGTTACAGCACCAGCAAGCCTGCAATGACAACAGCAGTTTTGTCTGGGGATAGAAAAGAAATGTGCTAGTTTTAAGACTAGAAAAAAAACGCATCAAAATTTGGGTATGATCCATTTCATGGAATGCTAACGTATAGTACTGTTGACCTATGGAATCATGGGAAACTGGTTTAAATCTTCTTGCGCACAAAGCAACTTAGTATTTAGCCTCATTTCCAAACGGAATTTAATAATTCAAAGCAGGGGCTTTGCAAGTGCACAACAAATATTGAACCTAATAAACTGTCTTCAATTCTCCCCCATCCTGATATACATGCACTATCTACAACCCTTCTGGTTGTCATTACCGTGTAATGAAAAGGTCAAATTTACCAATTAGTTAAATTAAATGATTATGCGATCGACACACAACCATATACGGTAGTGGTAGCTAAAGATGGGCAACAGTGTTACTTAATTATCACTTATGTACTTAATTTTCTTTTTTCTGCAAAATAAAATTGTGAAATTCTCATTTCAATTACGGTATGTTGTTAAAGCAACTCAATATTTCGTAATTTTCATTACCGGGCGAATCGAAGTCCAATTCTTGTGAAAACGCCTTCTCCAAAAAATCTGCGCTGGCTTCCAGAATATCCGTCATTCGACCGCAGGACACAAGATGAAAACATGACGAACTTAAGGTTATAATTAAAATAAGCGCAGACATAAAACCGTCCATTCTGACGCTGAAAACGAAAAATCCACACATTATTACTGGCAGCCAATATTGAGCAGCGCATAGAATACAAAAATATTCCCTCACGAAAATGCTTAAGGGTCACCGAACGAAATATTGAAAACGATTCGGAATATTTGACTTGCTGTATCCTTTTAGTTTCATTATCGCTAGAACCAAAACCATAGGAAAAAACTACGCAAAACTTCAACGCTGTCTGGTATGGTGTGGCATCATTTTGTAACTATAACGGTTCTATTTAGTCTCATAACATTATCCACAAGACTACTCCAATTGCACTTGATAAAAATAACGGCTTAGTGGAACTTACCCCATTATGATCACCACATTTGACTCAAAAGAAGAGAACACCGCACATCATAACCGTAACTGCAATTGAACTGCGCCCATTGCCGCGCAATCAATTTATGCGACGTGTAGGTGGCGCAGGGCTCGAGTATAAAAGAACAAAAGACCAATACATTCATAAATGATTTTTTGATTCTCCCGAAATTCATTAGAAATCGCTCATATTAATTTGAAATAATTGTTTTTTGTTCATTTTGCAAGATTTCTTAGGCTATGTGTAACAGGGGGAAAATGAAGGGAAGACAATTAAATGGCGCGCTCAAATTTAAAGTATTGGACATTTATAAATCTTTACTGGAAACATTGTAAGATATAACGGCAATATTTATATAATAACCATTTTGTACACCATAAGACATAAAAATGAGCAGATTCACTAGTCAAAATTTTTGATACAATTTTATCGTGAACATAAAAAAATAAGATAAAGAATAAAAACCCACAGAGAAGAAATGTTAGTGACAATTAAGTGATGTAGGATTTAAGGCTCCACACGCCAAAGCTTCCCTAATTGTAGGTATCTAAATGAATAATTAATCTGGTGCTTGCTTTGAAAGAAGGCAGAGTTCACGTAATACTAACCCCACAACATGTGAAATTCACACAGTGTGGGAGGGGGGATGGGGGGCAGCAGTTTTTTTCATTATGCTCCCTGTGGTTAGGTCTGTGGCCCAAAAAGTCCCTCAACTAGGAGAAAAACCTTTGATTTTTCTGGGTCAAAGAAGTTGACACAGTTTGGGAGAAGTTGAGGATGCCCAGAGGCATCATCCAGAATTGAACCTTGGATTAGCAATCTTCCCATTGGAAAGTTCTGGGTGGAATACAATAGCTGACTGGTAATCTTGATGCAAATTACCCTTATTAAATAATATTAGCATGAAGAATAAAATTGTACAAGAGAAAAGGGATAGAGAAAATAATGAAAAAATTATATAAGGTATATCTGAGATGAGAATTCAATGGAAAGCTCCATAAAACCAATCTTGAGATCAGCCATAGTAGTCTAAGGGTAACAAGAGGATTCTAGATTGGCTTTCAAAATTAATACACCATATGTTTTGGATTTCTATGGAACATAACACTTATAAGCATTAAAAAATTATACTTTATACTAAATCATTTTTTATAGGCACACTTTCTACTGCCCTTCATGCTATCCAACGACCTAAAAAGAGACGTTTCAGGCGTGATATGGTGGAATATCATGATTAATTAAAAATAGCAATTTTCCACAAAAATAAAATTTAATGCGACCGGTTTCAATGTTACTACATCATCATCAGGTGATAGTTAAACCTCAGAGTCTTGCCTTTAATCATATATATACTGGACTCTGAGGTTTAACTATCACATGATGATGATGTAGTAACATTGAAACCGGTCGCATTAAATTTTATTTTTGTGGAAAATTGCTATTTTTAATTAATCCAGCGTCCTAGTTATTTCACCTAGGCTTGCCCAACCTTCAATTTCTCCTCCATCGAATTGTTCTGGATCTGAATTAGCACAAAAAATAACTCCCTTCTCTGTGCTCAGCTTGTCATGGTTTTTGTAATATCACTTTCTTAATTATTCTCTATTCACATATCAGCAGTCTCCAATCTATGCTAATCTTTATTCCTCAATTATAAAGTCTCAGACCCATATACAATTATGCTTCATGTCTTTGCCCATCTTTCTTTTGTTTTACTTAAGATACCTGTGATTAAGTTTCTCTTAATGAATGCTTACTTATTTAATGCTTCTAACATTTTGTCCAACCCCCTCCCAAGTACTGCTCAAATATGTGAACTGTTTCTTTAATATATGACCTCTCACTTTGCTGTCCAATTTAGAATTACTATTCTCGTGAACCTCATTATTTTCATTTTGTTATGAATTGACATCGTTCCATAAATTTCACAACAAATCTGAAACTTGCTCAGTGACTAATATAAATACTGTATGACTGGGTAACCCATTTGGTCATCTGCAAATCTAGCTTAATCTGCTCTCTGTCAATAGTCAGAGGTCACAGCAAAAAATTCATTGTCCTGAAAAGAAGAGGACAGTTTCGGCAATTGGTGAAATCATACAATAGGAAATAGGTATGGGAAAAAGTTTCACTTTAGCTATCGATTTCAGGCACAAGTTTTTAGCCATTTATTCAAATAATTCCTATTATTAACTCAAAATCTGTCAGCCTCTTTTGAGACAACCAAAGAGGAAAGCAAACAAATAAAGATAAGAAGAAATTAAAGTACCTAAAATAAAAGATAGAGAGGTTGTTACATATTATATATGTATATATTTTTCCTACCTACAGTTTTTCCCATGCCTCTTTAATCATTTCCTCCACATACAAGTTGAACAGCTCTGGTGATAATGGACAACACTGCCTTACACCTCTTCCTAACACTGCCCATCCAGACTCTCCGTCTGCCACTCGCACCCGAGCAGTCTGAGACATGTACATGTTGCAGATTAGCCTCCTGTCCCTCCGCTCTATTCCTATTTTCTGCAATATACCCATTAGTTTTTCCAAATCCACTCTATCAAACACCTTTCAGAAATCTACAAAACAGGTAAACACTTCCTGATTTTATTCTCTATTCCTCTTGTTTAGTGATCTCATTACTGTAGAATATTCTTACCTTCTCGTGAGTCTCTTCCCCGTAGAGGTGAATGAAGTTCATTCATCAATTTCCCTGGGGTAGACTCAATGACCTCAACATGCTATTGGGTTTTCAATGCATCTGTCCACTTAGATTGATAACAGTTTCGCCAGCATTTCAGCAGGCATCTTCAGGTCAAAAGTAAATTGCTGCAATTGTGCAATAAATTGTTGCACCACTTTTATGAAGGATATCCCATCTTGTCCTTGCCCTCGGATTAATTGATTACCAGAAAACTTTATTCCACACATCCATTCATTGTGTATCCATCATATGATATTAGAGAAAATCACTTCTCTTTGCTTCAAAATATTTAAAAGAGTATCACCACTCTTTGAGGCAAAGAGAAGAATCTAAGAGAGACAATCAAAATAGTAAAAACACTAGAAAATTTAACGGAGAAAACTTTCCTCTTTAGCTTTAAATAAATTTCAACAGTGAGGTTGTAGGGAATCTGTAGCTAAAAAATACAGAAATTAGTCTGATATTGTAGTACAATTGTTATTCTGCGTAAAAGTGAAATTTATAGTACATTGAATTTTTTAGACCATTTATGAAACAAAGTCTGTCCAGTGAGAAATTACACGGAAATATAAGTGTTGTGTTCTGTGGCCTCACCTTGAAATTTGCAGAGGGAAGACAATAGCAATATTATTAACAGCTAACAACATTGATAACAGCAAATTAGGATCCAATGAAACATCAAAAACAGATGCTATCAAATTCACCAATCACAAAAAAAATCTGAATCAACCAGATAACATACCCAGACCTTCTAACTCCAGACCACATCAGGTGAAGTTCTAAGAGGTGTTCAACATTGTACTATGGAAAAAAATATTTGTAGGTAAAATGTATTTTTCCTTTATTTATAATATAAGAATGGAATAACAATTTTATACATTGATGGAATAAAGTTATATCTCCATTCGGGAGTATATAAAAGTCAAACATAGATGGCAATATAGCTGCTTTACCACTTGTGTGAACTGCGACATGCGACTCAGCATGAGAGCCAAGAACTTATTTCTTCTTGAGTCTTAACTTAAGTTCCTTGTTCTCCAACTTAAGCTTATCAACTTCAGCATGTAGCTCTCTGATTCGTTTACCTAATTTAAAAGTCAAATCATTTGCTTCTTGCTTCCACCTACAAAACAAGAGAGAAAAATAATTTTTAAAATTATTACAATGACATTAACTACAATCCAGAAGAATATAGCAACATTAAGGGGATATCACAGCTTATACTCTCCTCCCTCCTTTTGTCATCTAAAATAACTATGAAATATTTCCTTTCAGCATTCTCCGAAATTTGTATTTTACATTAGTGTGTGTGTATTTTTCACTCCTCATATGTACCTTATATTTGTTCAAATCAATATCATTGCTTCCTTTTTGGATAAGAATTATACTTTTTCCACTGTGGCATTTTCCATGAAATAAACATGCAGCTCATGCATAATATCAGTAATAAAAGTAGAGCAAACTATTGGTTAATATTAAAATGAACAAAAAATAAGATTAAAAAAATATAAGGCACAACGCTTAAATCTGGACAAGCATGTGTTCCCTCAAATGAGATTTCCTTGCCAGGTTAGCGAAACCTTCCCCATGACTTCTCCAAAGCATTGTACTAAGCCACAGTATTGTAAACAGTTGATCTGGGATACAAGAAGAAAAGAAAAATTTCGAAATATGAAGCCCAGTGCACTTTCGATAATAGCGGCTCTTCGATTGTACTCAGCACTTGTACCTAACATCTCGGCCGTTTTGAGGTTATTGCTGTTTACTGGATGCCTATAGCTTTCAAGAAGGCCAATTGCAATCTCCAGTGAAACTACAATATAGTAAGAAATTCAAATTGAAATTTGTCTGGATCAAAGCGCAGCACCCAGCATCTTCATTACTCTCATATCAAGCTACTTAGTCATATGTATTCCCTAGTGTCAACTTATATGTTTCCACATTTTTCCCCACAAATTACTAATCACCTGGGGTCTCTCTTAAGATATGGCAGTTTTATTGAAATGATATGAATTTTTGTGACTTGAGTTTACACATACCATATGCCTTAGCCTTTGGAGAATCCAAAAAACCAAAACATTACTACTATGCACAGTATTATGTTTTCTGCAAAAGGACCACACATTCCCCTAATGGCAAGGGAATACGTGAATCATTCATTGTCAAACAAATAAGAAGGGTAGGTGTCAACCTTTGGGCAAAAGAAGCAATAGTCCCCTACTTCCCTTTTACATTTTGCCTTCAGGAAAGAGCAATAAGAGACCCAAGGAAAATATTGCTGACAGGGTCCCTGAATGCAATTGGAAGCATTTTGATACATGTATTAAAAGGGCTACAAGAGGAAAGTGGGCACTTGAAATCAAAAACAGTTTTCATTTTTTACTCTGATTTCGTGAGATACCACCACTGTTTCTAAGGTACCAATCCGATGGCTTTACCATCCCTACAAAAGCCAGGCTTTAACAGCAGAATGATTGGTTAAAAATGATTGCCTTTTTAATCAACCTAATCCATCCTAAAGAAATACAAGTGTAGAGAGAGAATATAATGCTTGATTCTGGATGGCAAAATAGATGATCACATAGGGTCTGGCACTGAGGTCTCTTCTCCTCACTTCAAGAAAGGGCAATTGCATGAAGTTGGTCAACTCTATTAGACACCAAAAGCATAAATAAATATTCATAATAGGTCTACTGATTCAAGGTTACAATATTGCATCCACTTGTAATATATCCTATATTCTTTCACATAGTGACACTTAAAATTGGTGACACTAATTGAAATGGATCGAAATGATGAAAGCTTACAGTGCTTCTTCTCAGGAGGCCTTAGAGTTTAAACTGAAGCTTATTGGCTTTCGGGCTTTTTGGAACAGTTATCACTGCTATCATATTTTTATATGTGTAGAAGTTAAGACTTTTTTTGTGTTGTTGGGACTTCAAATGGAAATAATGCTAGATTTCTCAATCATTCACCCCTTCCAGAGTAACACAAAGATTAATGCTAAGAAAGTCCTTGACAGTGGGAGAAAGAATATTCAATATTTACAGGGGTGAATAGACTCAAGGATAAACTCTGACTGTAACAACAGGGCAGAAAGGTTAAATGCCATAACTACGGATGTTTCGGATGATAAGATTGCTTCCATGCATATAATAACACTTAAAACACAAGTTATTTGAAACACAGAAATGGCAGGTTATACACAAGAATATTTCTAGCAAGAGGTAATTACGAGTACTGCCCAGTAAAATATTATGAAGGCTATCAATGAGCAAAATCAAAAATATTTAATTCAGCACACCCCAAACAACCTTTGGTAGAATTCTCTGTGATACATTTGTACGACAAAGTTAATGACATTTGTACGACAATTTCTGAGCAGCTACAGATCTAATATCTAATTGTGTAGTATGTAAAATAACTGCTGAGTCTCAGTGTTGTCAAATCATAGGTATAAGCATACAATTCATGGTTGTTTTAAAATGCTCAAAATTCACATTTGAGTTTATGCTCCTAGTAGTGGCAGATTTAATAAGAAGAGCAATATTTTCCACAGATAACGCTATGGTAGCAAATGTTTGAGACATTTTAAAACTAAAATGTGGCCTATGTTATCCAACTCTATCTGTCACATATGTATTGAAATATTATGGTTTAATGTATCAAAGCTTATTAATTGATGAATTAATAGCATAAATTATAGTTACACTACTAAATGGAAATTTTATCATCTTAAATATGTCTCTTACTTCTGCTTCATTTCCAGCTGAGAACTTATAATTTCATGAAGTTCAGTTGACTTCATCAGGTTGGATGGTAAGTAAACTACCACTGGTTTTTGAACTTGAGCAGGATTTTCTTTGGCACTGTAAATTTGGAAATAAAAAAGATAAAAATAACAAATAGTACTGGAGAGAAAACTCAATTTACAAAACTAAAAATGTTAATAAAATCTATCTACCATAAATATTTGTAGCACTGAATTACTTTCCTTCTTGATACAGAATTAAAGAAAATTATTCATACACATAACACCTGTGAAATCAATCTAATAAGACAACAAACAGATTGTGCACTACCTTACACAAGCAAGATAAAAAAGTTGGATTAGTTTGAAGTCAGGAATAATTCAAGATGAGTTTAAACTCTTACTGAAATGGGTATGTTCAGAGTTTGAAAAGTACCTGGATGAATTTCCTTCCCATAAGCCTGTACCATTTATTTATAGAGATAAATGGAGTTTAAGTATTTATTTTTGCTGAATTCATAGCAAATTATACTGCTTAAAATTAGCATGTAAGATACTGTAAAACACAGTTCACAATATCGGTCAATTTCTGCTGTAGTGAACCAACAGATTTTCCTCTACAAATACAAGAAATATAGACTTCTGACAAGTCAAAATTTTCCCAAAATGAATATTAAAAATTATGTATCAACAAACAAATACATGACCTACTGATCAACTCAGGTTTTAGCTTAATAAAAGAGATTTTCAACTACTAGTTGTCAAATAATGAGAATAGGTTCAAAATGCTACACATTATTTAAACCCATGGATGAAAGAGAACAAAATCAGGGAAGCACTCAATGTCTGCTGGGAGATATTCTCAAGCTGGTTCAGATAGGAAAGTGAAGCTATACCAACATTTTTGCAATCCCAAAACACACTGGTAAGGGAGAAGAAATTTATTTAATTATGTTCCACTTTTTATTTAACATGCTGTACATGTTTTTATATTTATTTTTACAGTCTCTAAGTTATGGAACAACATACTGCCCGATATCTAAAAGTTAATATTGACAACACCAGATGAAAAAACACTTCCTCATGGTTGCTCACAACCTCAAAATATAGTTTTTTTAATCCTAGATAAGCTAGAGTACTGTCCCTTAACTCACAACTTCCAGATATTAAATAAATTAAAGTTTTCCCATAATCTAAGATGCCACTAAAACATTTCTTGAAAGATCATTTCATTCAGTAGGACAATTCCTTGGTTTAGATTAATGCCAACATATTTGAATACATATTCATACTTCATTTGTACTCAAATCCAGCACAATTTATACATTTTATATTTTTAAATTGTATGCATGCCTTGTATTTTTATGCTTGCATATGTATATCATGTTGACTCTCAAAGTGACTCGTCTTATACATAGACCAAAAAATTGTCCTGGGAATTAATAAATGTTATAAATTATATTATACATTAATTATATTATATTAATTATTGTATATCATAAATTGTACAAAAATAAATTGCATGTTTGCATAAGTGTTATTGTTTGCCAATTACTACTATAATAGCTAGAATAATATATTTTTTATGAATGTTGTTTCTGAATTGACGATCCTTTGACATTAACGGAAATGTTGTACTTTTATGCTTTTAATAGAATTACCTGGTGGTTCACCTAGAATTACAGGGAAGAAATTCATGTAGATTTTAGAGGGTAGGAGCCAAATGAAAAATAGTTACTATCTGCATGCAGTCTGTTATTCAGTGGGGTAGCTGCAAATGCATCCAACCCCAGTGAGGCATTTATGTTAACAATGACACCTTAAAGTCATCACAAAACAATGGATAACCACCTCAATTATCAAAACTATGGTTAGTAACATAAGTAATATGAATTTGAGCAACTATGAGTCTCTGCCTGCTGGGTGGGTGCACAGCCAGCAGTGGAAAATGCAAAACTTTCAAGTACAATAGTAAACTCTTGATTATCCAAGTGCAAATTACCAGGGCTTTGGTTTATCTGGGCATTGCCAACTAGTGTTATGCATTGGTGGTGTCGGCATAATGGAAGGCAATTGGATGGGCTGTTTACTCACAGACGAGAAGGACCACATGCTAGGGGATATCAGTCTGAGCAAGAGAAGAGACACAAAGTTGCTGATGTTGTTTTTATGCCCCTTAAGGGAGGTTGCAAAGATTACTTTTCTACAACCTCCATCAGCAATAAGGACCATGAATGGTAGTAGTAGTAGTTTTGAGGGGAGGCGACCGACAGCTAAGGTCATTTGCGCCATAGGGGAAGGACAGGAAAGGATGAAGGGTGGAGAGAAACCCGGCGTCGGCATTAACCATGAATGGTCCTTACCCACACACAATGGATGCTGAAAGTAAGTGCAGTGACTATTAAGAATGGGAAGAACTTCCACTAATCTTTATGATTTACTACTCCTACGGGCTCCGTTCATAATTTTCCCTGTCTGATGGAAATAGATAACTTCATTTACTTACTCATTCAGGCTTCACCATTCGGGTGAGGGATTATCACCCGAATTACAAGAGTAGTTTGCTACATGTTTGTGAAATGCCATGTCAGTGGACTATGGATTAAAAAAATATCTATGGTCTCATTGATAAAACAGAAACTGGACATTATTAGTTATTTCGACAAAGGTGGCAATAAAAATTGGCTGGATGTTTGGGGATCTGGCTACAAACAGTTAATGACATTCGTGTACATAAGATTAAACTTATTAATTTGCTTATTATAGCGAGTTGCACCATTGCAATGAAAAACTTGACCTATGAAAATAAAGACAATGTGAAGCTATGGCGGTTAAACCAAAAGTGAACAGAAGGAATTCATATTTCCAGAGAAAGTAGTAAAAGTAAAGCTTTCAATGATTCTTTAGGGATAAAGGAATAGTTTTGTGCCTTTTTAGATTGGATGTTTAAGTTTATGAGTGCTATGGGGAATGGGGAATAGATCTTTGGTGCAGTTTAATTTCAGAAGTGAATTTCTTTAAATTCATTCTTACCAACCTTTTAAATTTTAATTCACCCTTGATATTTCTCTTTCCCAAACCGATTATTATCATTATAATCTTGTTTGAATCACTCTGCAAGTTTATGAAATATGAAAAATTTCCAATAATAACTGTGCAATGGCATTCATAATTTACATTACCCATACCACTATAGACCAATAGATTTTCCATGGTAAGCACATACAAAAGACAATAACACTGCTAAAAATTTCTGTCTCAATGCAATTTCTGCAATATTTAGTAGGAGGTGATAATGCACTAATTTGTGCACTAAGGTAATTTCATTCTTTTGTCTTATTTCAATAATGGCACTTGTTCAGATTGTAATGAATGTGACTAACCTAATAATAATTCTGCAATATTCCAAACATTTTGGAAATCCTTATGTGAAAACAAATACAAGCAGCTAAAATCTCTAAGATGATGATTTTGAATTGCTAGATTTGTAAACCAATTTAGATTTTTTGTGGCCAAATACAAACAATCACTAATTTACACAAACATTTTTAGATACCTAGTACATTTACTTACACACCTTACAGTTACTTTATCCTTGGCAGAAATGTTCTCCAGTCTTGATATCTGTTCTTTTAGTTCCTGCGCTAGTTGCATTGATACTGAATGTTTCTTCTTGTCCATTTCCCGTTCAGCTCTGACTGGCTCTGTAATGTCCAAGCGACGTTGCTGTCCAGCTATATCACTTAATCTAAAGAACAGAAATATAATAATTAGTGAAAGAAGAGCATAAGAAATGAAATAGTAATCCAATTTTGCTATTAGAGTAATAGTTACAATTGAAGATCATTGCAGATTATAAAAAACGAGGAAAAACTGCTTTGAAGTATATAAGCAGAGATCACTTCAAAAATCAGTTTTATTCTTAGAGGAAACCTAGACAAAATGGCTGAAGAAAGGGTAAATCTGTATACTTTAAGGAAAAAACTAAAATGAATAAGTGTGTATTTTTCCAGCATTTTTCAATTCAAACATTAAAACTTGGATTCTTATCTCGGGGAATGGATGACTTTTCAGATCATTGCAAAGAATAATTTAACTTTTCTTCTGCATTTCATAATGACTAAAACTTTGAACCAATTGGGGACCATGAAGAATGAAGATAATTTTAAAACTTTCTACCATGCTCCAGTATTTACTCCAGTGATCACCATGTTAGCATAAATTGAAGAAAGTAATTCACAAAACTCTATTGGAATCACTGATTATTAAAATACTGGATGCAATTTTCATTGTGAAAATCTGTTCTGGATAACCTTGTGACAATTTGAAGTAAGATATGAACTAACTTTATACTTCCTTCCATTATTATACATTTAATATCTTTTCCTGTTGCTTCAAATTACCATTTTTCTACACCTCCTTCAAGAGTTCCACGTTTAAAAATATCATATTTCCATACTTTTTCCATTCATGCACTGACCTTTTTCTTATTTCCTATTACCTTTCATACAGACACTCTATACATTGAGAAACGTACTCACCTCTATGCAAGAAACATCTACATCTTGAGTAATATTCATATTGATAACTTTAATATGGTTGTACTATTTATTAAAATTAATAAAATATATAATAATAATAATACACGAATTTCATGTTGCATACAAGGTCTGTCCCAAAGGTAGTAGGATTTATTTTTTTGTGGATAGACAAATGGATGGGCGGCACTTACTTTGGCTGGGTTCGAGGAAGGGGAGTCACAGGAAAGGCTGGGGGCCAGTGACAGTTGGCTCCCAGCCTTTGCAGAGTGTGGATCATTCATTTGCAAAACCTCTAAAACTTGACCTCATTATGATCCGTCATGAGCTGGTTATTTTAACAGCAGTATGCGATCAAATTTTGCATGAAATTGGGAAAACTAGGAAAGAGACACATGACATGCTCAAGGCAGCTATTGGTGATAACGTCATGGGTAGATCAGGTGTTTTTGAGTGGCACAAGTTGTTTTGGGACGGTAAAAAGAAGATGTTGAAGATGCCAAACATTCAGGATGCCTTTCGAACTCAAAATGTCATGAAAATATTGCAAGAGTGAAGGTTTTGTTGGCCAGGGATCCCAGATTAAGTGTTGGCATGATTTCTGATGAACCTAACATACCTAAAAGCACCTCGTAAACCTTCCAAAAGGTGGACAAGGCGTGGAAAACCAGCTGGCAGTAGTGTGTGGATGCAGAATAGTGCTACTACGAAGACTTTTGAATGAATGTATCAATTCTGATAATACGTTTTTTTTAATCAACTCAGTCCTAATACTTTGGGAACATACCTTGTATACAATATCAGGCCATATACCTGAAACATAGGGCATCTCACATTGAATTTTTCAATTGAAAGCTGTGAAGGAAATGGCACCCGTTATTGTAAAATTCCTACAGTTAAAATTGATAAACTTTGAAAGCTATGGCATACAAAATTTGACTAACAAAATGACACTTTGATTCAATAAGCAGAGATTGAAAAGTTCTAAAAGAGGAACACAGGACACACAAAATAGTAATTAAAAACAAAAATGAAAGAGAATTATTCTTTTAATATAAAGAAGTATTTTTTATCAAACTTCATTGTAAATTTCTCTCAAGTCGAAACTGTTACAACTTTCATTGATTTCTTAAATTATGAATTTTGGAAAAATGTCATTTTTACAACTGAAACATTCCCTCTGGACTAAAAAAATCCCCTGTTTTCTTGCTTTTGTCCCAATTCATGAACTACATACTGCATAATTTCTACATTTACTAGGATTACAAAAATAAAAACTCTTATTCAAGATCAACACACCTCCTCTCTAGAAGCATCATCTCACTCTCAAGTCTCTTCCTCCCTTCTCTCTCCATCGATAACTCTTGCTGAAGCAACCTTATCTGCTGTTCATAAATTTTCACTTCAGGGCCACTATCACCTAGAGCATTTGATCCCTTGACTCCTTTCTCCGCCAATCTCTCTAAACACTTCTCAAGGCCTTTCCTCTTTCGATTACACTCCTCCCATTCTTGTCTCAGCCTATCGCCCTCCTAAGAGTAATAGTGACATAATTTTAGGAAATCATTCACATATAACGTTTTTAAAACTGTAATGTGTTCTTCCTATGCAGGAATACTGTGAACCAATGCGATATCCTGGTAAACATTACACATAGCAATGACTTTTTTATATTAATGGGAAATAAACAGTTGACATTTTCTGGATCTTTTTATTACCATCAGGGCTTGTGGCATTACCTACAAATGGAGATGGAATGGATGAATGAAGAATCATTTTTATCAATAAATATTGACAAACTAAATATCATTGGGTGGATGGATGGGAGAAGGTACCAGTCACCTTTTTTTGACCCCATATATTATGAGAAAACATTCAGGATTGTTCTGTCAGTTTCTCCTGGTAAACACACCTCAAACCAAGAAAATGACAGAGCTAGTGCTCGGCTATGGATGTTCACCAGCCACATCTAGATTAGATACCATCACCTTCCACTTCAAAGTCAAGCATTGCAAGGGATTGAGATGGGAGTTCAGGAAGAATCTAATGTAATATCTATCTTGGAATTATTTCAGCCATTTATGGTGAAAAAATCATTTTAATTATCCTTGGTCACCAAAGAAGACAGTGGAAATACTCTCGAATGAAACTCTCACTCGAGGATTATTTTAGCATTGGCCTTTCCAGTAAAAAAGTTTCAAAATGTTTGTTTCATTTTCCTGTAACACCTTCTAATGATATTAAAATAAAAATGGCTGTCTATCAAGAAATCTACTTTTTTCTGTGAGCACCAGGTTTTTGGGTACCAGATCTTCCTGGGAAAGTTTAACATTTTTTAAATTTTTCATGGCCAAAAATATATTAGCTACATATTAAAGGCACGAAATGCTGTTGTTTCAGCTTTACTATTTCAGCACTGCATCCTCTAACATCATCTGAGTCACCTAAATTCAAATAATCAATTCAACTTGAGCCTTGCAAAAGTTGAATCGATTAAGAGTAATTGAAAAAATAAAAAAAGAAAAAGTCTGATTATATTAAACAGCTGTTGTAGCAATAGCAGATGAATAAAGAATTGTCATAATACATTATAAATAGCAAAAATAAAATAAAAAGTTGATGTACTGATGTAATGAAGGGAGGCATTTAGAAAGACATCACAGATGAAGATTTAAAGAAGGTACCAAGATTGCGGAGGAACTGAGACTGGATCTGAATATACCATTGATTGTTGCAAAGCAGCAACCATCCAGCAACAAATCCAGAGTTATACAGAAGATCCTTAAGAATTTTGTATCTGGAATCAATAACTCTTCTTTATAATGTTGATTTTCTATTGACAATTCACCTTTGTGTTCACCTATCTACATCCTTTGAACATATTTCTCATGACAGTCAATGAATTAAACGAAAAGGCAGCTTCATTGTAGGGCAATTACCATATTGAGGGTCCAGAAGTAGAATTGGACACTTGGTACAAAATATGGAAGAGGGAGAAATTGAGGAGCGAAGAACTAAAAGACCTTGCCATGTCCCAAGTCTTAAGGGAGACTGAAGCTTTCTTTCCGGGGATGAAATAGGCTTTACTGATATTGCCCACTAAGCCATGCACCACCAATACAGTAGAGCACTCTTTCACCACCAAGGGTCCAGGCACCAAAGTCTCTAGGGACTTGACTATGAAGCACCCAAGGAGAGGATCAATCAAACGGATTGACTATGAGTGTACATAGAAAATTTGGGTATGACAATTATGATTCCTTTATCCAAACAGTAGTTGAAAATTTCACAATGAACCCAAAAATATTATTTTTGAACATTAATCAATTATTTTTAACTGTTCCATGTTGTAAATATTTCATCTTTTCATAGTGTGCTGCTTACTCTATTCTACTCATGAAATAAAAATTAAAAGAATATTAATTATATCCTAATTGATACAATTGTTTCTAATTATTATCCTGTAAACTCGATGAAAAAATTTAGCTACCTCTCCAAAGCTTGGAAGCTGGTTATACACCACCAGCACATACTCATTGTGAACATATGCATACCATACATGTGATGTTGGACTGCATGATTTTGGATTGGGCGTGATGTTAGACAGTGAGTGATTTTGTATGGGATGTGATGCTGGGCAAAGTGTGTAATGGTACTTACTTTGTATTTCCTATGCTTAACCTTGTATGCAGCAACTTAGTTTTGATTTATTACTCATGAAGAGCTGCTGATGAAGAGATGGGGAATTTTTTGGTGCTGGGGAAATATTAGATGTTTTTTTAATTTTATAATATACGTTTATCTTTATTTGACTATCTTTGGTGACAGAGGTTGTATTTGAGATGTTCATTTTACTGTTCTGAGGCTAAATCAATTGTGATTCCATGGACTTGTGTGGCACCTGACAATGTGTACATGCATGTGTATTTAATAATAATTATATATAACTAGAGCAATGGTCATAACATTAGAAATGGGTTCAAACATTTATTTAGTGATACTAATACGCGAGTATATTAATGGCACAGTAGATAAAAATGAATCCCCATTAAATGTAAAGCATTACATTGTTTGAACCAAAACTATCCATTTTGAGATATAATGGAGTAGATAACCAGCATTTGTAGGCCCCTAATACCAACATATGAAAGCCATAAATAGAGATGTTTCAGGCGTGATATGGTGGAATATCATACTTAATTAAAAATTGCCAATTTTTAATTAAATATGAAACCCAGCAATTACTGGGAATTGGTCACAGATTCTAAGAGTGGAAAAACAGTACCCTACATAAAAGTCCAATATGGTGACACATGGTTCATCAATTTAGCTGATTTCTCAGAAGAGGATAAGAAGAAATAAGGAACCAGTAAAATTATTTAAATATAAATATTCATCATCATGCACTCACACAAAGGAATTTGTAGAGAAAAAAGAGGGATAAAAAGATAAAACCTTTTCTTTGAGTGCCATTTCTCCAATCATTTCTTGAATCCTCAGGTTGAACTGCTTTCTCACAGCATCTACTTCCTCTTTCACCCGAACTCCAGCATCTTCAACCAACTCTGCCATCGTCTTTCTCATCTGGTTCAGTTCCTCTTGAAAAAAAAATGCATTCAATATTTCATGACACATTATTTATTGAACAAGTTTTCATAATAATTTTTAACTTATGGTCATCATTCCAAACTAAGGAATGAAGACTATTTACATGTATTCAGTAGTATGAAAGTTGAATAGGATTTTATAATTATTATTAAGTAATCTACCGGTTAAGGTAGGTTATGGATGGGGACAACTACCAAATAAATATCACCTAATAAAATACAACATAGCATCCTACTCTACAACAAGTCCCTCTTCATCTCTGTATACTTCCTCCCTTCATCCCATCCAACATCCCTTTTCTATTCCTGCCTTTTCCTTTTTGCCTAACATTCTCCCCTCTACCAGAATCTCCAACACCCCATTGCCGATCAATATCATCTTCATCCATTTTCCTAGTCTCCTAATGATTTCTCCCAATAATCCCCTCTCTTGGACCTTTCCTATTTCCTAGTTCTGTACTGTACTGTTCTCTTTGAGACTTACAACTCAAAGTTGCAACTTGGTTAAAATTTAGGATACAGAAAGGTTCACTGAACCCTTACAGCAAGTTAAGGAGTATCTCTACACATTATAAATAATCTAGACTATTCTTGACACTCATCTTTTATGAATCAAATGTGATTGAAAAAACCAAAAAAAAATTTGATTAGAATTTTAAAAATGGATTAACTCTTACTAGCAGAAAGAAACCAAAATGAAGAACAATTCTTTCTTACCATGTGCGATTTCCTGCTGCATGATTGCTACATCTTTTTCCCTCAGAGCAGTGTCCGCAACACTGAGAGCCTCTTCAATCTGAGAAACTGCAATTTCCTCTTTCTTCAGCGCTTCCTGTAACAGTTCACCTGCCCTCTCTTTATAATTCTTGAGCTCAGCAATATCCCTAAGATATGCCACCTCATTCTTCTCGGCTCTCTCTTCTCTAGTTTTGGCCTCACTGATTTCCTCACACAGCTTTTGATATTCCTTTTCTGCCTTCTCTGCATGCAAGGTCATCAACATTTCATGCTTCTCTCGCTCCTTTGCAATCAAGGCTCGTAAAGAATTCAACTGAGCCTCCAGAATGCGAATCACATTGGAATATTCCACTTGCAGCTAATTTAAATGAAAACATCAAAAGCACTTTTATTGTAAACATGAATTTGTTGAGTACCATTTGAAAGTAGGCTAAATCCTAACGGCTTTTCACAACTGAATTGTAGTCACTGAACTTTTTAAATCTGAGATTTTAGCATTACCAGAATTTTTACCTTAACTAGATACAATTTTATGCTCTTAAATTAATAATTAAATAATTTTCAATTATGTTTAATAGCAAGAATCCAGTCAGCTACAAAACCTTTAATGAAATTGGCACTTTTTTGCCACAATGTCAATTTAACTTTAAAAAAATTCTATTGGCCATTTTACAACTCTTCTACATGACATTTAAATGTTATTGAACTTGAACACTTCAACTTTTCTTTCCATAGGGACTAAAAGAAGCGGTCATATGTCTTGTATGAATTGCATAAAACAGCCATCCCAATCATGTAATGTGATGCTCTGAGCACATGCCTGATTAAGATGGCAGTAGCCAGGCATTTAGCAGGCAGTGAATGAGTGTCAGTCAATGGCATTCAATCTCCCTTAATCATGTGTATTATGGATCCCTACTTTTGTCTGAGGTCAGGATGGTGTGAAGAGTGCAACAGTTCAATGCAACAATTTCAGAGTTCCTGTTTAAAAGCTACTGTTGCGGCATCTCCCGCAGTTTCTTTGGAATTTGTCAAGGTATAAACAGCATAAGTGTTTAAAAGTTGGCTTTAACCTTGTGGACTGTGATGCGTCCCGCACGACTACGAATGCCTGTCACATTGTACGTACGGTGATTCGTCACAACATCTTGTTCCTTAAAAAAAGCCCCAAAATTTCAGAGTTTAAGAGGATGCCTCGATAGCTTAAGTGGCTAAAGCACTCGACCGGATATTGAGGGATCTGGGTTCGAGTCCCAGTCAAGGCGAATGATTTTTACACTCTGAAATTGTTGCATTGAAATGCACATCAGCGAATGACTCCGTTAAAAGTTACTATTGCGGCATCTCCCGCAGTTTCTTTGGAATTGGGGCAACAGTTATTTTGTCATCTCTACACCTACTAAGTTCTATTAAATATTTTAAATGAATCTAAGTCTCTCGATTGGCTGCCCGATAACCAAAGACACATCATAACAGTAAGAAATAACTTGAAACTTTAAATCTGTGACTAAAATAATGACCATACTCCATCCATCACAGCCTTTGACTGTTCCACATGCTTATCCACTTCAGGACCTGCAACTAATTTCTCTTCCAAGAAGCACATCTTCTTAAAGACAACTTCACAAAATTCAACAAAGAGAGTTTTCTCCTGGAAAATAGAAAGATAATTATTAATATTTTTGAGGAATTGGAGACTTTTGGAATTTGTAATTGGAATATTTTTTAAAATCAAGAATTATTATCAAATTACTTGAGAAGCCAGGTCCAACTGCTGCATTAAATTGTTGGCAAGTACTGTCAGGGGGTCTGGATCTCCATCTTTTGTTTTTCTATTGTTGACTTTACATTGTAAAATTTCTTTCAAATTATTTGAGAGCTCATTATTATCTTTAATGACTTCTACATATTTATCTTTTAATTTGACTACATTATCCTAAAATATAAACAAGTTTTAATGACAGATGAGGCAAATACCACAACTCTTTCCTTGAACAATGTTATGTTATTGGTATTCATTCCAACCTGGAAAACATCAATCTGCTCAATCATGCAATCCAGGATTTCATCATACTCATTGGACAGGAGCTCTCTGAAATTAAAAAAATGAAATCACAAAACAAACAAAAATGTGGTGCATTACAACCAGATGCATTTAAATGAGAAGTCAAGTACTAGTTTTAATGCCAATTAATCCTTAACATATTGAAAAAGGTTTGGAGAGATTAAACAAGTCTATTTTCATAGCTTATGCATTAAATTGCCTAAATATCCACCTAAGGGTGGACTTTTAGGCAATTTTATAGACATAAGTAATAATTCACCATTCAGTTAGTCAAAATACATGACAAGGAACTCATCAATTAGAATACACATTTACACACGAAAAATAAATATTAGATATCAAAATAATACATAGCACATATTGAACATATAATTGGTTGGAAAAAAATTCATTTAGGTTGTAGTATACTTTTTTCATCAGTAGCTCTTTTAATTTATACTGAAAAGTGACAGGAGATTTAATTAATTCAATTTCAAGGGATAATTTATGTAGATGTCGGAGGCAAAAGTATGTGGCCCATGCTTGGCAGTAGTCAAACCATAGTGGTTCAGATGAATATTGTCCTTGTAACTAGTTGAGTGATGATGTGTAGTTCAGTCGCTGGGAAACAATGAAGTATTTTTTTATTAGGTAATCTTAAATTAAGGTAGGTTTTGGATGGACACAATAACCGAATAAATATTTTGTTACTCCTAACAAAACACAACCCAACATTCTACTCTACAACAAGTCCCTCTTCATCTCTGCGTACTTCTCTCCTCCCTTCATCCCATCCAACATTCCTAATCTATCACTGCCCTTTTTTTGTTAGCCTAACATTCTCCCCTCCATCCCAGTCTTCAACATCACACTGCCAATCAATATGCCCTTCATCCATTTTTCCTGCCTCCATAGGATTTCTTCCGACAAACCCCTCTCCTTGCCCACCATACCTAGCACTTCCTCATTTGTTTCCCTTTTGGTCCATTTCACCTTCTCCATCCTTCTACACACCCACATTTCAAAAGCCTCAAATCTACTTCTACCATCCTGCTTCAGTCACCTTGTTTCTGCACTATGCTCCGTTTCAATGCTTTGAAGAGTCTTTTCTGAATATCCTTACTCAATGTCCCTGTCATCAACTCCCTCCTCCTTGTGAAAGCCTCTTTGCCTAGTGCAATTCTTCTTTTTACGTCCCAACTACTTTGACCATTTTGGTCCAAAACACTTCCGAGATACGTAAACTGTTCTACCTAGTTTTTGCCCTCCTATTTTAATGTTTAGCTCAGCCTTTTTCTTTCTGGAAAATTGCATAACATTTGTTTTATTTATATTGATTCTCATCCCACATCTATTGCACTGAATTACCAATCACTCAGCAATGCCTGCAACCTCTTGGCTGACCGACAAACTAGAGCTTGGTCATGAGCAAAGCTAACTGATTTTACAAATTCTGCAGACTTTAATTTCACCTCCTGTTCTTCCCATTTAATCATTTCTGCCATATATACATACCCGTACATTGAACAGCACCAGTGATAATGGACAACCCTGCCTTACTGTTAACCCAGATCTCCCCTTTCTATTTCCCGTTGGTGTTTTAACCTTCTTGTATGGTGCACCAATTTCACCCTTCCTCTGCAAACTTTCCATATCTTAGCAATGCGTCTTCCGCCATTCTACTCTTGCTATCTCATCCGTGATCCATGGTTCCCTTGCCCTTTTCCCATTTACGGTTCCTATAGTGTCTTTTGTGGCATTCCACATCCCTTTTTGGATATATTTCCATTTTTCCTCTTTAGCACTCAGCTCTTTTCCCTCATTCATGATTTTCTCTACAGCCTGCTGATACTCCTCCCTTGTCAATCTAGTTAATGCTTCTACAATCCATTTACTTAAACAAAATTCAACACTGTAAAATATACACACAAGGAAGAGAGAGTATGCTTAATGATAAAAATATTGGTTTACCAGGTGTGTTAAAGATATTTTCACTATGGTCTTTACTGATTTTTTTGGGAAGAGAAGGCATTATTGGCACACTTTAGTTTTCCAGAAAATCATCCCGCAAGATAGGTGGAGAGAAGTAATGCTTATTATACAATTTTCAGTATTTCAGTTAGATTGTTTGGGGTAAACTTCCTTATCATATAACTGAGAATTGACATTTTACCAACAATTTTACTTGCATGAAGATATCAGTCTGGATCTGCACTAAGGTGTAGGCCCAAGAATTAGTTGAAGGAGAGTATTGGATACTTTTGTTGCTGATTTTTAACAACAATATAGATGGAATGAGAGATGATTTACTGTGTTACTGCATAAAACAAGTTTTCTTGTTATTCAAAACCTGATTGTTTTTTAGACACGATGGAAAGCTCATCTCAAGTCCTCAAATTGCTCAAGCCAAGTTAAAATAGGGTTGCACATGTTTTTCAAAAAAAATTGAGAAAACTGGCAAGATAGAGATTGGTTAAATATTTTGAAAATCATTTACAGTCCTTTTAATGAATAGCTCTGCACTGAAGCTATTTTTAAACTTGCCAGAAAGTGACCCTCACAAATTGATGAGTTGGAAATATTGGAAAGAGGTTTTACCCTCCACCAAATATCACATTTGACTCGAGGCACTGGAACTTCATCAGATCCCTAAGACAAATAAGTTGCAGGGGAATTAATTGGCTCACAGAATTTTTTCAGGATCTGAAGGGAAAGAGAAATGGAGTGTAGGGTTTGTTTTAATTTTAGGTCTAGAAGACTATTACTTGAATTAACTGACAGAATATTTTATTGAAACAATTAGCAATAGCAACTGGGTCAGTCAATAAAGTTTTGCCAAAATTCATGCCTTATGCGTTAGATGGCTCAGAATTGGTGCTGGCATGCTCCTTAATGACATTCTCAGCCAATTTAACTCAATCACCAGAATTTGCAACATCAATATCACTATAATTTTTTAAATCCTGAATACTTAGGTCATAAATCTTCTATTTTCAATTTGAGTATCATGGAGAGAATGATCTGTGAGTATATATGATTGATGTAAATAACATACAAAACTGCCCATATCAATCAGATATTCTGGAAATCCCTCCTATGGACTACAACCTTGAGATGGTGGAAGGGCTTGTGCATTCTAATGACCCCTAGAGGTGTTCAGCTATGACCAATGTTAATTGCTCCTGGTATGCCAGACATGTTGAAGGTTAGGAGCCAAACGAAAGGTAGTCCACGTAGTGTCTGTTCCTCAATGAAGCAGCCTAACTATCTCTTAAATCAAATTTTGTGTTTTAATTATTTAGACGTGGTAGCTTAAACTAATTTTATCAAAAATAACATTTGTAGACTCCTGTGAATGCAGAAAATGGCTTTTTGAGCCATATCATTATATGAAGGTTATGTAAAAACCATAAATGCAATTATCAACTTGAAGGTCGGCTTGATAGGCTCTACCCCTGGACAACTACATCCTCTTGTCAGGTTACGTGTACATCAATAAACTTTGACTTAAACTTTTGGAAGCACGTTTCGTATATTTGTAAACGAAATGACTGGCTATTGCCACTGCACTCACATTTTTTGTAATAAAATTTCAATATTTCGTCTTCTAATACCAACAATGCACAATAATGAGATTGGAATCGTATACTGCAGGGAAGTAAGTACAGGGGAGCACAAACTCAGAAATAGCTGAATCCCCAGAAATACTTAGGAATTAAAATTGTAAAACAAAATCATTTCCAAAGTAAAGCTTGTTAAAAATGTCTTTGTGCTTTCAGAAGAGCTAAGTCTACACGAAAAAGTGACTAAGAAACATGAAATTTTTGAACAATCCATTTCAAGGCAAAATGGATATGAAATTTCAACAAAAATATTTAAGAGAATGGGGAAAAGAACTCAAAATAAAAGAGGCTATTGCAAAAGAGGGTTTAATTAACAGACAGAAATGATTAAATTCTGACCCATTATTTAGAAGTTCTGACACAGATGAGATTGATAGATTCTAGCAAGGAAAAGGCATTCAGTTAACTGTCAGAAGCCAAACATCAAATTACAAGCAAGATCTGGAATAATTTAGCAGGACTCGTAGGTAACTGATGGTAATGTGGAATTTATACCCGAATCCCTTTCTCACGTATAGTGACCAGAATGAAATAATTCTCAATTTAATTCATACTCGACCTTTCACTGATGTAACAACGGAAATAGGGGATAAAAAAATAAATATGCCAACGCTGTGACGTTCTTAATGAATGCCAATCACAAGGTCAAATAAAATATAATGTAGGCATTAAATCGCAAGAAGGAGATATGTAACGGAAGGCAAGGTAGAACATCATACTTGATATGCTCACCAAGCGACAAAAAAGGCCTTCATACAGAAAACAAAAAAATACACGGCGTTATTTCATTATATTCGCATCCGAGTCTCCATCGGCATTGCTGAAGCTCTATAGTAATGATACGGGAATGGCTTAAAAATACGCATGATTGAACGGTATATGAAGGGGCAGTGAAAATCGGTTGGTTGTTAAAGTGTCTCAACATGGAAATAATATCATCAAATAAATGACTAAGTTCAAAATCTTGGCGGGGTGAAAATGTCCATTGGTACATTGCTCTAAATCCAAGACATTTCGGGGTTGAGTATGTCTTTACCATGCTACTTTATCCAGTTGAATTCGGTTTAATAAGTAATGGCTGAATTAAAAGATCATCGATCCGAGGCTACTGGTTCACAAAATAATTGAAAAGTATTATTGTATTTATTCCTAAAGCCACAAAATTAATGAGACCTCGGCATATAAATGATAAATTATACAGAATATTATCAGAATAACTAAATGAGATACTCACTCTTTACTTGCAATGGATCCGTGCTCCCTGTTTATACCCTTTTCCATTCCTTGCGTATTTTCCCCAAACAACTCTGATGATTTGTTTATATTAGAATAATAACGTTAGTACCCATATTTTTGGTGACGAGAAACCATGTGAGCGAGGTGTTCATCAGGAATCAATCTTGATTTACTTTCTTTATTCGGATTTTAGCGGGAAACATTGCAAGACACCCATTGCGTCGAGTGGCTAGTGTTTACAAACATTACCAACAAAACAATTTTTGACATCCATTTGAAATCCGTCATTTGATTTGGAAACCCTCTCCTCGGAAATGCAGTCTCATTTTTAAGTTTTATGCGCAATATTACTTCGTAGTCTAGAAACTACGGTGTAATATTGTTAGTCTAACTACTCCGCACACTTGTTAGTTAAAATGTAACAGAATAGTTAAAAGTTACTGTAGCCAAACTCGGATTTGTCTACCGCACTGTATTTATACATATAGTATTATATATTAAAAGCGTTTTATAATTTTCCCTAGATTTTGGATGTTTCGGAAAAATTTTATTTGCATTTAATGTCGCAGATTTCGCACGTAAAGCCGTTTATTATTAAAAACTAAAACTCTTAAACTAAATTTATTACATTGGGCTTAACAGTATTCCACATCTCTCTCTCGTTGATTACACCCCAAATAAGAACTCAGAATGTTGAAGAAATTTCACGAAATATTACCGTATAGGTCATAAATCTAAGCTTTGGTCACCTTGTCGTCCCTGGTAGTAAAATGATAAAGTTGCGGGCCTGGGAGAAGTTGACGCTGAAGTGCAAATTGGAAGTGGTGGACGTTCGGAGAGATGGTATTTTATGACGATTTCATTTAAAAATCGGAATTCTGGCATTAAAGGTGAAAATTTTGGTTTTTTATATTACAGAAATGTCCGTCGACAGTATATTTTGAGATAGAGCCTCATCAATTGCCTATAATATATAGATCCGAATACAACGTACGTTTTTGTGGATTGGAAAAACTTCACCCCTTCGACGCAGCAAAATGGTCCCATATCTTTCGTGTGAGTGAAATTGTTCATTTCATTTTCATTGCAGAATAAGAATAAATTATTTTGAAGTTTTTGGTAATTTTCAGTACTTGAAAGAAGCGATGCTAGTTAATGATCACAGTGTGACAAGGCCTAACGAAGTTCAGCATGAGGATTTACTGGTGGTTCACACACCACAGTACTTGAAGAGTTTGAAGGTAGATCTTAACTTAAGTTTTGATGTTCTCTTCCTCGGAGGTGACGTATTAAGTTCTCATTCGTATTTCAGTGGAGCTGGAATGTCGCTAGAATTGCAGAAATTCCACCGCTTTCATTGGTGCCTAACTTCATTGTACAGAAATGCTATTTGAAACCTATGAGGTTTGTTATTCATTTTCTCAGGTTTCTTGAGAAAATGATGTTTGATTTGCCTGCACTGATTTATTTTCTTGATTTCAGGTATCAAACTGGAGGAAGCATACTTGCTGGCAAGCTTGCTCTTGATAGAGGATGGGCCATAAATATTGGAGGTGGTTTTCATCACTGTAGCAAAGATAGAGGTGGAGGTTTTTGCCCATATGCTGACATAACTCTTCTTTTGAAATTCCTTTTTTTGCAAGGAGGGAAGGTTAAGAAGGCAATGATTGTGGACTTGGACGCGCATCAGGTAGTTCAAAACATATATGTGTATTTTCACTTTAGTGTCTCGACGAAACGAAGTATGTGAATTTTCCCCATGTAATGATTTATGCGCTTCAAACCATCCAATTGATGAAAGGCGTTATCGTCTACGAATATGATCGGTAGTTAGTAAATCATGGATACGAATAAGCTGCCCAATTTTAAAAGTAATTTCAAATGATCATTATTCATTGAACAAGTATTAATGCATTGTTGCCATATATATGATAGGATATATCATTAAAAAGTAAAACTCTGCAAATAGTTGACACTGCTGGACTAAGAAAATGTGATCTGAGATCACTTCACTAGAAGTACATGCTATATTTTGTTGGTAGATTAGGGTTCTACGTGTGTGAAACCATATTCCTCAACAACTTGGTATCATGCCCCTGACAAGAGAAAATTCCTGCTGTTAATATTCAATAATTATTAAGATTAGTTGAAACTTGAATTGCATGCATGAATCTCTGCGAGTGCCTTCACATCTTTTAGAATTCCTATTGTTATCATAGTTTATGAGGATCGGCTATCTGTAAATTATAGGTTTGACCCAGAACCTTATGACCAATTGAATTGTTATTTGCATTGGGTAAAAAATCCATATTTAGTCATTTCATTTATTAAACTTTCCAAAAGTAGTTGGTAAATATTCACGTACAAAACATTGCTAGAATAATTTTCTTAATATTTTCTCTGCACATAACTGCAAAATAATGAACATATTTAAACAGTACAATAGGCAAATGCACATATGGAAAATGCCCAGGAATTTAGAGAGATAATGGTTCGGCACACATTTAGGAACTGTGTGAATTCCCATGGTTTCTGGATTCCTACAATTGTGAATTCAGATAATTTAGTACTGATGAAGTGTAATGTCGGATTCAAAAGGATAATACGAGGATAGTGGGTGAGGGAATGGTATGTAGATGCATTATCCAAGATGAAAAGAAAGGAGTACCAGGAGGCAGTAGAGAATGTTATGAGTAAGGGAGAAACGTCCAATTGAAGAAAAATGGGAAAGTGTCAAAAAAGGGACATCAAAGTCACAAGCATAAAATGAATTACCGACGAGATGATTAGGATTGAAGATTAAGGAAGAAATGGAAGAATTTAAGACAAAATTAGGTAGGTGAAAGTACAAAGAGATGAAAAACTGAAGCATGGTATAAGTCTCAGTGGAAGGATATGGAAAGTTAGCAAAGGAAAGGTGAAATTTATGTGCTGTACAAGAAGGTATAAACACCGCTAGAGTAAGAAGAGAAAATCCATGCATACTATCAAGATAAGGTAGAAAAATTATTAATTAAACCAGGAGGGATTGAAAAAAATACATAAGGGATTTACATGGTGGAGATATTAGGCCTGCAAGCTTAGATATAGAAAGAAATATGATGCTGGTGGGATAGCTTAGGTCTAGGCATACTTGATTGCAAGATAAAAATGGCATTTAGGGATTGAAATCAAGTAAGGCCATGGGGATAGATACTACTCCTGAGGAATTCTTAAGGGTTTGAGTTGATCTAAAGGGAGAGTGTCAATGGACCTATTCTTAGCATTATTGAGGGAGGAATTAGGCTGGAAGATCATCAGATTAGTGTTAGTTCCCATTCCAGAAAGAAGAACGGTAGGAGGGATATGTAATCATTATAGAGGTGTATTGTATTGTATAGCAATGAGCTTCACTTCACTAACAGTTGAAGTAGACTAGGGATTATAAATGAGAAGGGGGTAAATGATTATATAGGGGATGATCAGTGTTGGTTTGGGAAACGTTTTGGGTTTATGCATGATGCCATAGCAGTAATGAGGTTACTAAGAGAGAGGAACGTAGAATATAATCAGGATGTATTTTTTTGTTTCATAGAGTTTGGGAAAAATATTAAGCAAATTGAGTAGAATCAGTGAATGTATTGTAGTAAATAGGATTAGATTGGAGGGATAGGTGACTTATCTACAGCCAATGTATGTCTCAGGCTGCCCAAGTGTGAGTGGCTGATGGAGAGTTGGGATTGCATTGTCTTATGAAGGGGGATAAGATAGGGGCGTCTATTATCACATTATCTTTTCAATATATTGCAGAGGTCATGGTAAGGAAGGGGTGGATACAGAAGTAAAAGCTGTTTGGGAACCCATAAAATCAGTTAGATTTGCATATGACCAAGCTTCAGTTAGCCAGGGGGTTACAATCATTGGATCAAATCATAAATATCAACGAGTAGGTTTTGACCTGTTGCCCCTTGCCATTTGACACCCGATTTTCTTGGAAGGTAATATATAAATATAATTTGAAAAAAAAACGGGTTATAATTTATAAGTTTCTACATCAATGAGAGTCCAAACTGCCAATCATCATTACATTGCCAGAAGTGTTGCAAAAACTTTGCTGCCTTACTAGGATGCCAGATAAGAGGTTTTTTTTCTTGCTGTGGGTAGAAAAACAGCAAGGGACAATAATGGGGGATAAAAGATTTTTTTATGGCTTTGGGCAAACATAAACTTGGACTCTTACCTCAGGACCTACTTGTGGTTAAATGTTATTGTTTCCCTTGAATTTTGTACCTTGAGAAGTCGCCTAGTTTTGATAGTACTATAATCCTGTGCCTTTGCCATGCCCTACTTTTTCCCTGAAGGTTTTAATAGAATTGAAGCATAATAATAAATATCTACAATTAACTGTCTTTTGATTCTTAAGTACCAAAGTAACTTGCTTTAGTTGTGTCTTTTATGTTGATCTTGGAATGTTAGGTTCAATAATGTATGGTTGCTTTTCACACTAAATAAAAGCCTCTCTTGTGTCATATTCTACTTATTCTCTTATCCCTATATATATCTGCATTAATAAACATAAATGCTAATCTGCCAACTTAGTTTTTTCCCGAGATCACCATTTATGACAATTTTTGAGGTGATGATTTTGGTGAAATAGCGATAAATTTACTCTATTTTGCTATTATTACTATTTGCAAATCTCAGGTTGTGTCTATTAGTGTACAGTCTTATGCATGTTGATTGCAGAATTAAATAGTGAAATAAAATGCAATCAGTATTAATAATCTGGGCTAGATGTTTTGTTGTGTAGTATTAACTTATAGGTTTTTATTCAAGGGGAATGGCTATGAAAGAGATTTCTTGGATCAGCATGATGTTTATATTCTTGATGTGTACAACAAAGGTATTTATCCAAAAGATGAATTGGCAAAAAAGGCCATAAAGCGACACATTGAACTGTGGCACTTCACAGAAGATGATGAGTATCTCACTAAAGTGGATATGTGAGCATATATATTCCTTACAATGTTTCATTTGTGCCTATGAAGGTGCTTTATATCTTCATGAAGTGTAATTTAATAATTCTATTTTCAGAAATTTAGAAAAGGCTCTTAGGGAATTTCATCCTGATGTGGTAATTTACAATGCCGGGACAGATATTTTGGATGGAGACAGACTTGGGCTTTTAGCCATTTCACCTCAGGCAAGTGATGTCGTTTGTACAGTGACTGGTTTTTTGTAGACATTAAAATTTTTCATATGTAAGGTACACCTAAATAACCTTTCAGTTTCTATTTTCAAATAAATCCATAATTTGCCGCATATGCACACCAATTTTCTCTCTGTCTCATATTTATCTATTCTTTCAAAGTGGGTTCGAATTTTGACCATGTATAATTAATTTAGCCCCATCTGTTTGCTTTAAAAAATATAATAGATGCACATGATGGTATGTCCATACCTTTTCAAGTTCAGTGAGAAAGTATAATGTAATTTGGAAATCATATTCATTTCAGGGAATCATTCGAAGAGATGAACTTGTCTTCTTGAAAGTTCGAAAAAACAAAATACCCATTGTTATGCTCACAAGTGGTGGCTATCAGAAGAAGACTGCGAGAATAATTGCAGATTCAATTTTAAATTTGAATGAAAAAGGTTTGATTCCTGGACTTGAAATTGCTATAAATGATTGAATCCTTGCTTTGCTTCTACAACAGTGAGTATGTGCTTCCATCTTTGCAATTTTGCAAGTTGTATTGAGGTTTGTAATATGATATAACTTTCCAAGTTACCTTTCAGTTATGTCTTTAAAGTGATCTCATAGTTAATTCCATTTTATAATGGCTGTGCATGAATGTTCAATTACATGTATATACTGTAAATAACAGGCTAGGTGCAAGTACCATATATTTCTTCACATGATGAAGTTGTCTTCCACATTCATTCTATAATTACATGGAATATTAAATCAAAAAATTAAGGTGTAAAAATTCATTTGTAAATAAAAATTACATAAAATTATTTCTTGTAAAAAGATGTCGTGTGATTTATTGCAGTGAAATCAGAATTTAAGGTTGATATTTGTGTGGTTTCGAACCTTTTTCTATAGAATTCTACATTAATAATCCAGGTTTTGAAAGATAGAAACACTTCAGCCTTTGACTGGTTAAAATGAAAACATTTCCAAATGAAAAGTACCCAGTGAATTATTTACTATAACTTAAAGTTGGCCTGCAGAAATTTGAACTTCAACTGGTGTTAAATTATAATACCATAAGTGCAAGTATGTGTGTTTCATTTGTATTTCTTGCTACTAGTCATACCCAATGGAACCAGTCCATATTATGATCAAATTGTATCACATTTTCAAGTATCATCTTATATACAGTATCTTCCAATCATATGTATACGGAAACAGTGGGAAGCTGGGGAAGTGGGAATACATGCTTCTGAAGTAAAGTGGAGTAAAACTTTCACTAGGAATAAAACTACTTCAGAATTTTCTATAATAGGGAAAGAGATTATCATTTTTTCTAAAAACATTACCTGAATTTACCCATGCCATATAAAGTAAATTCCCATGTCAAACTCATTTGTTTGATAGGCTTCTCTCAAACTTCCTGTCAGCTCTGAAGTTTTCAAGTTTTTCAAATACTTAGGATTAATTTTAAGCTGTTGTTAAACATATTGCATAATTAAGTCAAGTATTTGATAATACCTCACTCATTTTTAAAAAATCCACCACTTGTACCATAAAGTCATCTTAAATATAAAAAAGTATAGACTATTTTCTAGTGCCAAGGGTATACCTTACTATTTATGGGATCATTTTAGTCTGAGTACAGGTATTTTGATGGCTTTGTTTAATCTCCTAAGCTTTGACATTGTATATTCATATTTTCTATATGATAAGCATTTAATTATTAACAACTATATATTCCTGGTATGGAGATGAAACTGAAGCAAAATTATAATCCAGATTTTCATTGATGATTATTCTTTTAAAAATCTCACGCCATTAAACTTTTTATTTTTGGTATTTGGCAAAGGTTGCCTTTAATAACATACTGTATTAATACAACATTAAGAAAAAGAATGTTTTTATAGGTACCCTGCTGTTGTTGTATATAGGTTGCAAATGCAACACCTAAGCTATAGGCACACTTCAACATATGAATCAATATGAGAATATTGTTATGCAATGGGCAGAGAAGCATGTCATTACCTATTTCATTTTGGGATGCAGAAATAAATATATTCTAATGCAGAAAATTATGGTTTGAAGAGGGTGTATGAAGAAATTTTCTTGATGTTGACCTGAAAAGCAGCTAGTTAATTTTTCTAAAACCAATTGATTTTTTGTGTAGTTTTTCCTCTTTCATGATAAAAAAGTCATGACAAAATCATTGGCATTCTGATATTGTTTTAGTTGTATTTCTGTGAAATTCTTCAAATAGCATAACAGACTGTAAAGAGATCTATTCAAATCGGCTTTAAAAGGTGCATATGTTCATTCTGTAATTGACGGGGACATAACTTTTAATTTCTGAATATCTTGCTGGAAAGATGTGGCCTAAGACATTTCTAAATGTTATACTATTCTCAGAAAAAATCAGTGTGTTTTTGAAAATCATTAAAATCATTTTCAGCACATGCGATTTTTTATCTTTGGATAGCATAGAAAAAGGACTAACTAGCTCTTTGGATAAAAATTATTACAAGAGTTGGATATTTTCTTTGGTATATTATGATATTTCAAAATTATGTGAATTTCTCACATATTTTGCTTATTGAGACATTTTAGGTATAAAATCTGCAAAATCCTGAGAAAAATGAACAGTAAATGGTGGAAAGGGTACTTAAATACAGGGTCCGTACAATAAGTATCATGACTGGTTCGCTATAGCGTCAATGGGGGTCGGCTCGGTAGAGGGGATCCCCATCACTCAGGCACACTTTAGTTCAGTCATCTCCGGGCATACGTTGAGACAGGAGGTGGAAAAGCCCGCTGGAACCGACTTCCAGCAGGCCTTTGATAAGTGGCAGGTGTGCCGAACTATGTGTATCGGTGCAGGAGGAATGTATTTTGAAAATTATTAAGTAATGGCAATGATAACTTCAATAAATTTTGATGATTGGAACCAGTCCTGATACTTATTGTATGGACCCTGTATACGTACAATAATAGCTTTGATTTGGAAAACTATGTATACTTATGAAATTTAAAAAAATGAATAGTTAGGAAATTACATAAAATCATTTGAATATTTTTAAAACCTAATATTATATATGGTGGAAAATTCTGCTGGGAGTAAACTTAGTGCCGGTTTTGTATGGAATCAAAATATGGAATAACAAACAGTGATTGAGGAAACTTCTTGCCCTGATTGGAATGGCTGGAATTAAAAAGGCATGCTATAAGCTCCGCAGTTGTATACTTTACACTTTCAGGCTTCACTCCATAGAATTCTTTGATGTCCATATTAAATTAGTTTGTAATTTCCCACGGACTTATAAGTCTGTGGAATGTTACAAACTCTCTTAATATGGACTCAGCAGTTGTTTCAGTTACTGGTTAGAGGTTTAGTTTACATTTCTGGTTCCCACTCCTGACAACACCAATTCTACTCTTTCGACATAAACTATGTTCCATTGTCAGATAATATCACCCAAGAATATTTACGTTGACTGAAGTCATAATTTATAAGGAGTTCAACGATCTGCCTACCAGTTGCTTCTCTGGTAGTTCAGGCTTCTGTCAATCTATTTAATAGGACAGCACGCTTGTTTTGACCTGAGATGTCTTGCGCTGTGGCTTCATGAGATCCTACATTATATAGATATTTCAATAAGCTGTATTTCAGGCTGAAACTGGCCTAGTGATTCATCAATGTAGTTTATGGGAAGACGTGGCACCTTCTTAAATTGTTATTCTGTAACTCCATGTGAATTAAGCCTTTTATGGAGAGAGCCCATTAAGCCTTTTATGGAGAGCAGTGAGTTACGTTTTGACCTGTTAGACGAACTTCACTGTCATCATGGAACTAAACAGAAACATTTTAAGTATAAGCTCTAGGAATTATTCTGACATCTTCCTCTTCCAGTAATGTCTGATAGAGTAAAAGCCTTCCTGGCATTTCCCAAAAGTTTTGTGAGATTGCTGATCTTTATTTATTTTTTTATTTTTATTATTATTCCACCCACATAATGACCCTTTCATTGCTCTAATCATTTTTCTAGTTATGGTTATTACCTTCTTGCCCCAAAAATCTGCCTCCACAGCCTGTGGAGGATTGGAGTGTAGGATTAATGCTCATTGAGGAACCTCCCACTTAATTAATGATGTGTCAATTCTACCAATTTCATTGGAATTCCTTGATAATCCATCAGCAGCTTGATCAAATCTACCAGAAACATGGATGGCTTTAAAGTCTGTCTGATAAGTTCATAGTCCATCAGGCAAATATGCTTAATTGAACCTGATTGAGGCAGATTGGCATTGTCGCTGGATATTTTGAATCGTTTATCATATAGTTAACCACTGAGTTTCCTCTTTGACCCCAAATGACTACGAGAGCCTCTATTTCCACATTGCATTACCATTGTTGTGTTGGAGAAAGTTTCTGACTGGCATATTTAATAGCTTTAATGGTCTGGTATTAAGAACAATATTGTCTCATATCCTATGTCACTTATGGCTGTTTGGTGGTAAAATTCCTTGAATTGGTTTCGATGAGCAAGTTTAGGGGCTTCGCAGAGTTTCCTTATTGGTTCCTCAAAAGGGCATTGCTCTTCAGTCCACTTGAAATGTGTATTGATTTTTATGAGGATAGAGAGAAGGGTGGCTACTGCTTTTAAGTCCTAGGCAAAACAGTTATACCACCAACACATATGAAATTGCCATACCTTTTTTTAGGTCTCTCTGTTACTGCCTTATTTTGTTCCAGTCTTCTTGTTGGATTTAGCAAGTGGCTGAGATATTTCACCAAAGTGGAGTTTAATGAGCACTTCTTCACCCCAAAATTACGACCATGGAGTGGCAAATGCTCCAATATCCTTGTTAAGTATTTTAAGTAATCAAAAATATTTTTGCTGAAGATAAGAATATTTTCCATGTACACTCATTCATGCAATCTGTTTGTTTAATAAAAGCTGTATAATGACAAAACCTAAGGCATTTGTTCACCTGCCAGTAGTTGGCATTCAAGTGCTAAAGCCCATCACTCTTTTAGTGCATCTCTGCAGCCTTTATCCCATCCTCCCTTTATCACACCCCCTATATTATGCTTTGGAGTTGGATGGTGGAATGATTGAAGTAGGGAAGAAAAACTGGATTATCAGTTATCTCCCTTAATGTAGTTGTTCTTGGTTGGTAATGGACTGGCTAATCTAGTACATGTATGGATGGGGGATGAGAGAAAGTGTATTTTGGTAGTCAAGATTTTGTCTTCCAAAAGAAATACCTATCTGGAAGGAATGCTAAGAAATATTTTTTCTTTAATATATTTTGTCTTGTTAGACAATTTTTATTTTTTCCGACATGTCATGTTTGTTCCCTTTCACTTCCATTTGCAAAATCTCTGGATCAAGTTTACAATAATGTGAAGCAACAGCACCACATAAGGTTAGTTAAACCTGATGATAGCTCAGTGAAACCTAAATGTACTGCAAAATATGGTTCATCTTAAAAATTGGAAAAGTGTCAAGTTATTATGTACCCTTCAAAATGGATACATCCAGTGCATCACACCTGCTACCATGGAGAATGTCATTTGAATGAATTGTTGTTCTCGAATATCGTAAAGAAATCCATTTTAGTATTTGGAAAATTGTTGATCCTGTATCCTACTATAGTACCAGAGAGGGTTTACACAGTGGAGAGAGAGTAAAATGGAGGAGACTTGAAAAATTGAAATTTCACTTAGGCAATTTTGAAAATAGTGGAATTAAAGAAGTGAATTCATTTGACATCACGAGTTATGTCAATGCCAAATGTATGTTGATAAATTTAGTCTAAAGTTATATATTTTTAGAAGTGTACTCTAGATGGGACATAATATCAGTTGTATTAATATGTTCGTACAAATTGATATGGGAGATACCTTAAGGCAACTTGGACGGGAAAATATTCCTCGGGCAGTTTTCACTTTTGAAATCATATTGAATAGAGAAAATACAACCCAATATGGGTTTTCTTTTTTTATTGAAGTCTTTCCTAATGTGCCATTCACACTAATTACAAAGGAGAAATCATTGCCCAATAATTTATATGCGTATTTATACACTTTTATACTAGCCTTTGCTCATGAACCTATCCTGCAACAGGGTTCCTAGTTGAAGAATAAATACCTTCATGCAAGTTAAACATTAGCAACATTGATGTATATCCATTAACTAAGGTGCATGCCATTAAATTAATAAGAAAGCTTTAATTCTTAAAGTAATTTGAAAATAGTATTGTTTATATGAAAAATGTTACCATCCAAAAAAGTTCAAGGCAGTGATTTCTTAATGAAAGAAATGGAAAATCATTTTGTGCAATTTCTTGTCAGGAACTTAAAAAGAAATCAAAATCTTGATGAATTACTTGGAGAATTATATTCTAAAATTTAATTTTATGCACCTTATTTTAGATAAATTAAGGCAACAATTCATGTCCAATGGTTTCAAAGTTTGGTTAAAGTAGTAAAATAGAGAACTTGGAAATCTATTTACAATTTAAAAAGAAACGTATCTCTGAGGTAATTTATTCATTGAAGAACTCCTGTTAACACTGAATTTATCTCTAAGATTGGTAGAAATGCATTCAGAGTACCTCATCATAAATAAATTCCTCTGAAAATCTCCCAAGTGAAAATGCATACATAGGAGAAATGAAAGTTAAACACTGTTTGGGGAAAGGTAGGCTTACTTCATACATCGCTTGCAACCGTGTCATCAAATGAATCCACCGTGGAATATCATCAGTGGTAGGAACACCTGGAAATCCCTTTCATCAGTTTGTTCAGGACCTGCAATTCATCCCAGATGGTATTAAACTTTTTCTGTTGAGGTTCATTTTCAGTCATGACCAAAGAAGTTGCAAGATGGTAAAAATAGTGAGAATGAGGGATGATAGTCATCTAACTAGGCACTCTCTGAAAGTTGTAGAGTTTTGAAAATGGGATGAAGGTGAAAATTGTCATGATAAAGTATCCAGTTGTTTGCATGTCATGCTTTGGACACTTTCTCTGCATGCCCTCCTTGAACCCAGTACATTAGAATGTAAGTACAATAATGCAGTGCAGTAAGTGAAGTACAGTAATGCGGTGAAGTACATTAGAAGTTGGCTTTGATGGTCAGACCTGTATGAAGGTGATATTGTGAGTGTCAAAGAAACAATTTGCTTCTACTAACCAGACATGCTTTTTTAGTCCTCAAGATTTTGAAATCTTTCACAGGGATAATTGCAGTGTGGTACCTGGGTGAAGAGTCACTTGACATTACATACACTTTGTGTTTTTCTTTGGGGGATTGACTTCTTAAATGTTCAAATATTTGTCCCAAACAGCCTAAATAGTAGCATATTGCCACTTTTAAGATTATCAAACCTCTTAATATAATCAATTAGTCTAAAGCATCATCATCACTTGCTTTCTCAAGAAAGTTGTTTCTCCCACACCATTTCAAATTTAAGAAAAATCTAATGTTTACCTACTAGTTGACATTGACATTTTTCTACAAAATCAAAATATCACACTATATAATTAGGCAATAGAGAACAGGCCACAAGAAAACAATGGTTGAGCTTTAAATGAAATTATGCAATGCTACAACAGTGTTCATGCAGTGTGAGAGCAGACATGATTTACATTAATAAGTAAGATGTAGTTTAATTATGTCTGGAGGTTGATACTTAAATAGTCTCTTGGTACAAATGGTAAATTGCAAATTTTTTTACATTAACATTGACTAAAGAGGCCAGTTTAATTCTCTGCATCATCCATTACCGTGACAGTTTTGATCACCAGAAGAATCACACTGGTTGGGCAAGCTAAGAACCCAGATAATAGCATCTCAGGACCCCTATGTTAGCAGTTTTCCCACCATTCTTCCAATGAAGAATAACTATAATCAATTAATTGACATTACATGGGTATAATTTGTTGTTTCTATTTCAATTGTTGAATTTTCTCTTGTTCACTCGTAGAAGCAGAAAAGTTAATGCAGTGAAATTCTATAATGAAAGTAATGTGGGAGGATTTTTATCTACATAAATACCCTGTAATCCACCAAAAAGGTATGGCAGGGGGTGAGAGCACCAGTTGGGATGGGTAAGAGTGTTTAAATGCTTAATACAAGGAAAAAAATGTTCATTATAAAACCCTAAATGTGGAAACCTTAGTTCTAAACAAGTTTTAATTTCACCCATAATAAAAGTTCTTTGACATGCGAATAAAAATGAGTCGTCATTCATCCATCAGTTTGGCCCATATCTAGGGGGATGGTTATGGTGCCATTGAAGAATAGTCAATTCTTTTAACACCAGTACTGATAATTATTATTTCATACAAAATTATACAGTTAATTAATGCATTTTTTTTCTTCATTAAAAGTTTCCTAAGATAGTAAGGCAGTGAAAAAGTTATAACACTGTCCTTTCACTATAATGTGTGATTAGGCTGAAAGTGGATTGAAAGAAGAGTCAACGGCGGTGGCAGTATTGCTTAATCAATTGTGTATATATGGCTAGCCATGTGCCAGTCAAAGCTGGCTCATTACAGCAGGAGTGTAGCCACTGGTAATTTCATACACATTAGATACCTCTACGGAGTGCATTACTTGGCAACGGGTCATGCAGCTTAGGAATTTAGATTGTTCATGTTCTTCCAACGAAAGAGTGAACCTTATGTTGATGTTGTATTTGCAGGATGTTATTAGTGATAAGTATCTGTACTAATATAGTTGAAGGTTTGTTGTGCTCTAACAACACTGCTAAATGGTCATGTGCATTTGCTGGAATGATATAAGACTGTAGTTATATTCGAACAGGCATGAAAAAAGGAAGACTTTTGGATAAATTTTGTGTGATAAATTGGTATCATAAACTTCAATGTGGAGTTAAAAAAATGAATGTATTGAAAAAATTTTGAATTAATTTGTTTAGACAATCACTAACTTACCCATAACTGACTTTTAAAATGCTGTATTGTCTTTCCTTTAAATTGCTTTTATTAATCATTTATTTTAGAACTTAACTGTGTTTCTTCAATACACCTTACCAATACCAACATAAATATTATGATAAAAAATATTATTTACATGCATCAAAATGGGTTAAGTATGAGTATTCATTTCATAGATTGTAATATGGTATTATGCACAGCTAGTCTGTAAAAATATTCCATTTTCTAATTTACCAGGAAACCTAGTTTTTTGTGTGCATTAGTCTTTGGGAATATGACCATTTACAATGTAATACATTTTTGAAATCAATTTGTTTTGAGAAGATTTTCAAATTTGATTGTATAGTGTACCTGTATTTCAATTTAACAGTGTCATATTTGTGGAGAATAAATCAAAGTGTTTGCCATATGGCTTAATACTTGTAATAATGACTATGTAAATCATTTATAGTAACTGTATTCATTGAACACTATCCTGTTTAAATGCTGATAATTATGTTCAAATTTGATACCTTATTGTACATGTTTACATAAAAATAAACTTTTCCTTGGTTAATAGATTTCATTTGAAAAATTCTAGGGATTTTAACAACATGGGCCTTTCAAAAAGGTGAAAATATTATCACTCTTTCTTAGAGAAGCTATATTGTGTTGCTAGGAGATTAGAAACAAGGAGGATAAACAACAGTTTCAGGTTTAACTTAGTGGAATTCCTTCATTATGAGGGTAAAAAGAAACTTAACATTTCCACAATAAAGATTAAATATTTCACGACCATGGTTTCGATGATGCGCACATCGAAACCATGGTCGTGAAATATTAAATCTTTATTGTGGAAATTTTAAGTTTCTTTTTAACCTCATAAAGAAGGAGGATGCTTCTGATTGAATGATAAATTTGAGATGTTGACATTTCCTCCTGCACCAATTATGAGAAAAGCTTCTTCACAAGTTGGTCTAAGATTTTCAGCAAATTTTGAAGCAATATTGCTTCTAATTCTGTTATGCATAATGAAAAAACAGATAGCATACTGATTTAATCCTGAAAGAATCAACTAGACTCGTGAATTAATTGATTATTTAACTGAAACATAGCACCCCAAAAATCTCCCTTATAAATGGTTTTAAAGTAAAATAGATATGCATGATTCATTAAAAAACTGTGAGTAGTATAAGGCAGTGCATATAATCAATTAGACAAAATTAGCATGAATGTACCTTGAAGTAAACACTTCATAGTAACGGGGTATTGAGATGTGGTGGTTCACTATTAGATAAATCTGTAATTGAACCAGGAAAGATTCAAGAGAGATGAAAAGAATACATCGAGGATCAATGGCAAATATCATGTCAGCATGCTTTTGGGTGTATAAAGATAATATATTGTAGATAGTGAAAGCGTAGGTCCTTGAATATTTGATTTTGAGAAAAAGCTCATTGAGGGAATTGGAACCATAAAAGGCTATGGGGATACATACCATTCCCGCTGAGATACTGAAGGGTTCTGAAGAATGTTGAAGGAAGTATATTGGGAAAATTTAGGACAGTCGTGAGGGTGAAATTGGGTGTAAGATTTTGTCAGATCAGTGTCAATTCCTATCCCAAAAAAGGAAAATACAGCTGTAGTTGAGTATTTTAGGACAATAAGTTTGATTTTGCTCTAATTAATGGCGATATTTAGGATCATTGATAAAAGGATAGAAAGGAGGGCAAATGATTACTAAGGGATGATCAGTTAAGGTTCTGAAAAGGAAGATGCACATGTGATGCAACAGCAGAAAGGAGGTCCCTGATAGAGTGTAACCTAAGAGTACAATCAGGAGGGATGTATTTGTTTTTGTACTTTAAATAAGAGTAAATTGAGTAGAAGTAATGAATGTACTACAGAAGATAAGAGAGAGAGGGTTGTTTCAGAAAAACCCAAAAAGACAGGAAAACTGGATCCGGAACATTTTGATTAGGGATGGAAAGTGTGAAATTGTGATAGAGGGGAGGATATGAGGCAAGTAATGTAGGGGTAGGTAAAGGATAGGGCTGTTGGATGGAATGAAGAGAGAGAGAATGTATACAGAATTGAAGAACAGTTTATTGTAGCATGGAGTCTAAGGTTTTGCCATTTTAGTCATGTAGGTGTGCAGTCCATGTCCAACCAATACCTACCCATAAAGGTAATGGCAGATGTGGAGTCGGGATGGTAAGTATTAGGAAGAGAGTTAAGACAGGGGTGTCCATTATCACTAGTGCATTCCAACATATCCATGGAGGAAATGGTAAAAGTGGAAGAACTTGAGTTAGGAAGAGGGTAAAAAATATTAGAAACTTTACACTTCTACACACTTCTAGTGCGTGCTAAGTGTGTGGAAGTGTTAAGTTTCTGTTATATTTTACCCTCATCATGAAGGAATTTCATAAAGTTAAGCCTGAAACTGTTAACTTGAGTTAGGAATGAAAGTTGGCGGGGAAATCATAAAATCAATTAGATTTCCAGACCAACAAGTTTTAATTAACCAGTTACAATTATTGCTCAGCAAATTATAAAATCAGTGCTATTGGTATGGATGAGAATCAATGTCAAAAAAACAAAAGATTATTAGGTTTCCAAGTAAGGGGAAGGGCCAAAGAATGGATAAGTGATTGCCATGGTTTTCAGCTCAACTTGATGGAACTTCATGATAAAAAGTGAATAATAACAATTTAATAAGTTCCAATGATTTTTATTTTATCTATAAAAATCAGTGGAACTTACATAGTTGTTATTATTCAATGAGTAGGTGTTAGGAAAAGGCTTGTAAAAAAATTGATATGGAGCATGGTTTGGTATATTGTGGAAAAATGATCTTTTAGGGAAGATGATTGGAGTGTATGGGAGACACTTGAAATGCTGGTGTGAAGACGGATGGAAAAAGTAAACTGTACAGAAAGGAACACATCTGAAGAGGTACTAGAAATGGTATGGGAGAAGAGAGAACTGTTGGGAGAAATCCAAAGGAGACAGGAAGGGTAAATGCCGAGCATATTGATTAGAGATAGAATATTGAAGACTGTAATAGAGGTTGGACAAACCTGGTGGTGGAAGGAAAAGGATAGGCATGTGGGATAGACTGAAGGGAAGAAGTAAGTATTAGGAAATTAAAAAGGATTTACTGTAGTATTGCGTCAGGTCGTATTTTCTTTAGCGAGTCTAAGAAATCTTTTGTAGTTCAGTTTGATCCAAAACATACTTTAAACCGCAGACTACATAATAATGATAAATAAGCATCATTATGCATTATATTAACATTTTAAATGTCAGTAAAAAGTTCTATTCTCAGAGTGTTACATTTGTAACTGTTGTTATAATTTTTCGGTATTCTACATTTTTGTTAAAGTGGACTATCAGTAAAAGACATGAAAGTGGCAGTATTCGGCGTGTGATAACGAGCGTCATTCATCTACGTAGGGTACGATCGGTCCAGTTAGGCACCGGTCCAATTTATATTCCCGCAAATTGGTAGAACGTGGCGCCTCCTTTAATTTTGATCACAGGATATAACAATTGAGAGTAATTCAGCGGCCCCTGAAATTATCATGAAATATTGGAGATGTCACGCAAGGAATGTGGTCATGATGAAACTAAAAAAATTGTTTGAAAAGCGGATTAATAGTAACAGAAAAATTAATTTTTGAAGTGTTTCAGTGATTAATACCTTATTTACACTATTTCCTAAACAGAAATATTCCCTTTCTGCGGTAAATAGGATTGAGGTGAATAAGTGCCGCCACAGGCATACATGCTAAAGGTTTTCATTTTTCCGTCATCAGTTTCAGTTTTTACACAACAGTGGAGACGGAATCTCTTGATCGATAAAATTCTCAGGTCAGAGTTTGCTGCGTCAGATCTTCACTTTTCGTTACCATTGAATACAATGCAGCTCTAGCTTAATTGTAATTGATGTATTGAATTTCAGCCCCCGCACAGCTTCATTAAATAATATCTTATCAATATTCACATCCATGGTCGATATTTTACAAATGGTGAATATCCGTCAATTGTTACTCATCGGTCTCCTAAATCTGAACCCGAATATTTCCAATTACTATGAAACAAAACACAATTAAAATGTTTTCAGTTGAACTTCAACTATCAATTTATCTCAGCCCCATATGATTTGACCCTGACAATGAGCTCGTCCATAAAATTTCGAGGTTGAATAGCGGTCGTTGAACTCGAGGGTTCACTTTTCCTATGCATACGGCGGACTGTTAAAAAGTATTAATTACCAAACATAACAAAAAATACTTCATTTTTTTCATAAACCAATGTCAGAAAAGGGGTGAGTCTGCCTTCGTCCTGAGCTTCTTTAAAATGTCAGCTCCAAGTGTACGATAGTGACCTTTTTCTCAATTCTTATCTAGCCTTATTAATTGTTCCGTCACCCCACAAACTATTTATCAAATGCGCTCGATCTGGCGAGGTTTACGATTTTCTCTGTCTGTGCATTCAAGAGATCCTTTAACTTCTTCTTTACAGAATATCTCGTTGCGATGCTCCGACATCACAAATTACTTCAATTTATTAATTGTTATATACTGCGCGATCACAAAATAATAAAAGAAGATATTTGGGTAAGATGCGGTAAGATTGTTAATCCAGAGAAAATATTTTTTGATGAAAAAATTAGCGCCGACGAGAAGATAGACTGCAATGGATTCCTGCTGGCACCGGGATTCATAGACCTGCAAATTAATGGTAATATCTTACTGTAATGATGTAATGGAAAAGATTTTGCAATTTAAGTTCTATTGTTTACATCGCAATATATGTTGGCCAACAGGTGGTTTTGGGGTTGATTTCTCGAACGAAGTTGACAAAATAGAGGAAGGAGTGAGAAAAGTTGCAAAAGGAATACTCTCTCATGGTGTGACATCTTTTTGCCCAACTGTGGTAACATCTCCGACACACGTCTATGAAGAGGTAGTTAATTGTTTGTATTTGAATATTAATTGGATGCATAAGAATCAAATCCATTTATTGTGCCATTTTAAAATTCATTTGAAAGGTGTTACCGAAGATCCGCAAACAACAAGGTAGCCGTGAAGGTGCATCTATTTTGGGAATACATGTTGAAGGACCTTTTATAAATAATGAAAAGAAAGGGGCTCATCCCAGCAGTTGCATACAAACATTGGATAAGGTCAGCAAATCGAACAATAATTTAGGCACCTATTTATTTAACTGTGGACTGCAAATAACGTTCACTTAATTTACATGAACATTCAAAGTGCTCTAATAATTTGGAGTCAAATAGTTTTGTGAATTCACACCATGTACATTCTCAGAACGCTCAGTGAACATTTGGGGTATGTTTTCAGAGTGTGAATGAATCCTGGACAGTGCTCCATCACCTCACTCCCAACCTGCTCTTGATATTTAAATGGACAATAGGGCAACATTCTGATTTACATGTGTTCAGTACTAATCTTCTTTCTCAATCCTTATCCAGTAAAAAAATTGATGTAAATAATTTCCTTTGTGAAGTCATGCATGATTCCTGTGGCATGAATAAATAACTAGCTGTAGCAGTTACTCATTAAGCAACAGTCAGTTACATGCTGCATCTGCAGAAGTAATCAAAAGATAATAACCAAGGATTTCCTTATCCATCTATTTCCAGTTTAATCACATTCTAGTGGACTGTGTTCCCATAGAGGATTAAGTTAACATATTTAGTTATTGAAATGATTAGTGAGGATATTTCAGAGCCAGCTTAAATAAAATAATTGTCATACTGGTGCTTAAGGTATTAAAATAAATTTATTTGCAAGCACATTTTCCTTTCTTTTTCATCTACTGACCTCTGGTCACAGATAATGCATGAAACATTAAATATTCAAAATCCACCCTTGGACGCCACATTCTTGTGTTGAGAAGGGTTGAAATGAGTGCTGATAGTCAAATAAATAGTGCATCTTTTAAAAAATCCAGAACATAAAAAAATTACAAAAAAATCAGAAGTTCGTTTTTTAGGCTAATACTAGTGACTATTGAGCAGTTGCAATAGGTAACATTTCTTCAGGGGGATTGAGATGGTGCGGGGGCTAACGTACTGGCTTCCCACCCTGAGGGCGCGGGTTCAAATCCCGGCGGTGTTGAATATTTTTCAGAGGTATCTCGATCCCTACTTGCGGTGCTTTGTGGAGGGCACTTTGAGTGAGTACGCCGTCCGTCGGATGGGACGTTAAGCCGCGGACCCCTTGGCGCCTTTCGTAAAGAGTAGGCTAATGCCGACGCCGGGTTTCTCTCCACCCTTCATCCTTTCCTGTCCTTCCCCTATGGCGCAAATGACCTTAGCTGTCGGTCGCCTCCCCTCAAAACTACTACTACTACCCATTTCTTCAGAGCGGAAAACTCACACCTCTGAAGAAGCTGAGAAATATTCTAGATACTGGAAGTATTAAAATAACATTTAATTTTTTAAGTAAATAATTAGTAACCGATTTACATACCATTAGGAAAATTATAACTTTTTATAGTTGCCACTCTACAGAAAGCTTGGCAAGTTAATTAGTAGTATGTTCACAGAGTATTCTCAGAAATTTCTATAAATTGAATTGCCATTCCAAGATTATGAGTATTCACATCCAAACTTGAAAAGGATGAGCACAAAATGAATTTTTGTGGAATGGTTGAATTCAACCTAGACATTAGTGTTTTCATACTATCAGATTTCGAATGATTTCTCATTGCTACGAAATTTGATCTTTATATGCCATGCTTTGCCATGATTGTAATGTTTGTTGATTAAATAGAGAAAGGATAAAATATACATTTGATAACGAAATTAAATGAAGATAAAACTGTTATATATGTGTTATTTTCCCACAGGGTTATGAAAAAGTGCTGAATATTTACGGGAATATTGAAAATGTCACAATTATTACTTTAGCTCCTGAGCTAACCAATGCCAGCCCAGTGATTGCGGATCTGACTGCCAAAGGAATAACGGTATCACTTGGTAAGATTTGATGTATTTGGTAGTATGCTTTAGGCAGGAGAGAGTTCATCTTCACAATTAATCATAATAATATTTTCCTTGATATTTGAGTTAAGTATTTAAGTAAGGCAGTTTTAGCAGGAAATTTGTCCATCAGTCCATTTGCATTAACATGGCTGATGATGTCATGTGAGATGCAATTTTCTGGGGTACATGTACATAAATTAGATATCACATGTGTTGATTAATTTTGGTTTGATCAAGTCCAACTTAAGAATGTGGCCCATTGAAAGGAGTGCATTTTGTGGCTCATAAGTGGATGTAAAGAGCCTACTAGGGTGGAGGAGAGGAAATTAATCCCTCCTAATCTCTCATTCCCTTTTATCTTTATCTTCTGAATCGCCCCAATTATCTGAAATGGACTAGATTGACCTATGCTTTGGGTTTAAGTGTCCACCCTCTTTTCCTGAATGAACTATGTCATGCATTCTTGATCATACTCCAAATCAACGATTATAGTGCACTGAAAAAAATAATATATACCATACTTATTGAAAATTCCACATTTAAATCCATATATTTGAGTCTCTCCCAGGCTAAAACTACTTGTTGAAATGAAATTATTGACCGCACACTGCAATAATTTCATTTTGATATGTTATGCAAATTCCATTAAGTTACACTGAAAACAACAAATTAAAAAAAAAATTTACTGTCCTGAAAACTACCTTGAGTGTCCATTATTGAAATAGAAAGAAAGACTCGTACTTTTCCACAGATTTTATTATATGGCACGACGCGTTTCACCGACTTGCGGCATCATCAGGTACAAATTTGCAAAACAGACAGAGCAAGCATATATACCCTCAGGACAGAGTGGGGGCGGGGAGGGTTGGAAGGATTTGAGGGGAGTTGGAAGGATCTGTTTTGCAAATTTGTACCTGATGATGCCGCAAGTCGGTGAAACGCGTCGTGCCGTATAATAAAATCTGTGGAAAAGTACGAGTCTTTCTTTCTATTTCAATAATGGATATCAATTACTTCCACGAAGTGAAGCCTGAAACAATAGAATATACCTTGAGTGTGTTTGGTAAGGGTCCTGTCGATTAGGAAGGAAAGAGACGAAGAAAAAATTATTCTAAATGGTATCTCAGAAATCCTGAGCAGTAGTTTCGGAAGCATTCAATAGTCTGTCACCTGATACATAGTGAACAGGTAAACCACATCTCATATCTTTCTCAATTTCTGAAAGATAAGCTAATATCCAAGATAAGCATCAAGGATGTCTTACCCTGTAAACTTTGATTAACTCATTAAATTAATCATTTATTTAACTTTGAACTTAGACTATTGATCAAGAAATTTAGCTATTAGCTGTGCATTTTAACTAACAATGTATCCCCAGAAAATATGTAGAGCCACCCTTTGCCAAGCCTAAAAAAGCTTTAGAAACTTGGTTGAAGACACTTGTAAAATATTGAAACAAAAATTTCACAGCAGCATTTCAGCCTGTGGAGGTTGATTTGATGGGCCAGGGTAGAGATCACCTAGTGCCAAGCTCATTGTGATAGGTGGTTCTGATTCCTTTCATTAGGATGTTTGTTTCGACAACAAACAAAAAAATCACATACCTAGCTTGGTTATGGCAAGATGTTGCCACTGATATTTCCAAGATTTGAACCAAAGACCAATCTGTCGTAGTCAAATATTTTCTTCCAACTGATTACCACAGCAATTATTTGGAGCATATTCTGCCCTATTCAAAATGCATTTCCCAACAATAAATTAATCACTTCTTGATTTTTTAATATATATTTAAAATACAATTTATTTCAGAATTTGGATATCATCAGTAACCTAAATATGATGTTTAGGTCCTTAAATTTAAATATGTTCAATTAATTTATTATTTTTCCCACCATATCTTTCCTAACATAGTTGAGCCAAATATTTCATTTACGAATTTTCAAGAAATACATGTATGCCCCCTAAAAACTTCACCATGTATATGGTGGAGGAAGGTGGAGGCTTATGATTCCTGGGAAGTAACTGCATAAATAATTGCCATTAATTTATTCACTGATAGGTTTACAAATATGTGGGGTTCTTGAACTCCTTTTTAGGAGACCAAGTTTCACGTAAACATTTATATTGAATGTAAAATCCATGAAAACCTTCAATTTTAGGACACTCAATGGCCAATCTTCATGAAGGAGAAATCGCAGTGGACCATGGTGCAAGTTTCATTACCCATCTTTTTAATGCAATGCTTCCAGTAAGTATAGAATTAAACTTTTTTTCTAATGGCTGGCTCTTAATTATTGGGATCTCTTTTGGTAATGACTATCATCCTTTACTCTGGGAGCCTCATTATAAAGTCAATTTTATGCATAGGGAATACAAACATTTTAATTTAGGATACATACTTCTGTAATGACTAAAGACAATACTGCCTTCAAAAAGAAATGTTGTTTCATATTCAGATAAAAGGAATTTAAAATTCCTTTATAAAATTTAACCATCCATTAAAAGGCAAAACAAAATCTAGTTTAGAATGATGAAAGTTGGCCGGAGACCCCCTTTCAGCCCCTATGTAAATTTAAAGTTCAAATTCATAGAAAATATAAATGTACATCAAAATTTATGATTCTCACGTTGGTACTAAAATAGGTTTACATTGTGAGCTTCATATAACTCATAAATAAAAATTTTACAGTGCCAATTCTCCATGCAAGGATTTTCTTGGAGAGAAATCATTTGAGACTTGTTTAAATTAGGAGATAAGGTTAAAATTTTTGCAGTGCAGATTAGAAAAAGTGTGATAAGTATTGGATCAATGTGAAAAAAAACAAAGGTTTGGGCATTGTTGAAAAGTGGGAAGGCAATGTTAAATGTTAAAATTTAAAAACATAACAGTTTCAGGTTTAACTTTGTGGAATTCCTTCATTATAAGAGTAAGAAGAAACTTAACATTTCCACCAAAAAGATTTAATATTTTGCGACCCTGATTTAGATGCTGCTCATCATCGTCAGGTAACATGCATCAACATTTTTCACCTCATATAGTTTGGCTCCAAGAGAGGAGTAAGGGAGAGGAGAGGAGGTAAGGTAGGGGGAGTAAGGGGGAGGGGGTAAGTTGAGTTCAGGTGCAGCAGCCTGATTAGTGGTCTAGGGGGGGCAGAGGCTATGTATTGGAAGGTTACTGACTCAAATTTGTGAAAGTTTATATTAATTAAATGATCATTAAATGAAGAATACAATGTAACACCCCACCGTTCTTAGAAATAGCGGCATAAAAACATTGTGTTCTACATTTAATTAGGAGGAGTGTTTGCCTACAATGGTTTGACCTTTATTAAGGGACGGTCGATGATCATCACTGCCTTGGTGGGGATAAGGTTAGTGCGGAAAGATATTGGAGTCTTTCAAGAATTTTAGGAGGGGGGAACGGGAGAGGTATAATGTTTCATTGACCACCTCAAACCTGTCAGACTGAAGGGATTGCCAAATTTTCAACCTGCATCCTTTCATTTCAGTGTGAAGAATGTCTGCTGTGAAGTTACTGGTGTGATTTTTATCCAAAAGGTGTTTGGCAAATTAGGATCTGTCGTCTTTCTTTGTGAAGCATGAATGGTGTTCTTTGATCCTAATATTGAATGTCCTCCCTGAAGGAAACTTCAAATAGTGTGTGGATTTGTATGGTGTAAAAATATGATCATTAAACCAATGTGTTAAGCATAGATTGGAGGCTTTTAAGATCAGGATAAGGATAGAAAAGGTAAAATGGATGGAAAGAGAAACAGAGAAAGTTATAGGGATAGAGGGGGAGTAGAGAAAGTTGTTAAGTGAAATTCAAGGGAGGCAGGAAGATAGATGCAGAGCATTCTGATTGGTAGTGAGATGTCGAAGATTATGGATAATTATTTGGTAGTTGTGTATATCCAACCTTAACCAGTAAATTATCTAAAATAATATGAAAGGTTTGCGGAGTTGCCTACTCTTTGTGTTACCGAACTACCCTGAATTTTCTCTTTGGAAATACCATCTCCTCATCTTGGAATTTCCTATCCTTCTGGCTATCTCATTTGTCAGTGGCCCATTAGTTAACAGTATGTTGCTCCTGAGGAGTACTTTACCTTTAGAAGACCGTTTACATGGTAAAACTAAAATGCACTCAAATTTTAAGTGGATGATAACATGATTTTCTCTTCAATCGAACTAAACCTTCCAATGCACGTTTTTAATACTTGCAAGTACAAAATTAAAATGCATTACAATAATTTGATTACTATTAAATACTGTTGCTTGAAGGACAAATGAATTGAACAAACCAATTTATGGAGAATTTCATTGTGTAAATGGAACTGATGAATTATTAAAAAGCATACAATGTCACCGCAATCCCTAATACCCTTTTTGTAAAATGGTTATCAATTATTATTATTATTAGGTAATCTACCGGTTAAGGTAGGTTTTTGGATGGACACAGCTCCTAAATAAATATTTTATGACTCCTAGCAAAACACAACATCCTACTCTACATCAGGTCTCTCTTCATCTCCGAGTACCTTCTTCCTCCCTTCATCCCGTCCAACATCCCTATCCTGTTCCTTCCCTTTCCTCGTTTCCCCAACATTCTCCCCTCTATCACAGTCTTCAACATCTCACTGCCGGTCAATACCCCCTTCATCCACTTTTCCTGCCTCCATAGGATTTCTCTCAACAAATCCCTATCCTCATCCACCATACCAAGTACTTCCTCTTTTGTTTTCTTCTCTGTCCATTTCACCTTCTCCACACCCACATTTCAAAAGCCTCCAATTAACGTCTATCCTCATGCTTCAATGACCTCGTTTCCGCACCGTGCATAGCTACGCTCCATATCAAAGTTTTTACGAGTCTTTTTTTAATATCCTTACTCAACGTCCCCGTCATCAACTCCCTCCTCCTTGTGAAAGCCTCTTTGCCTAGCGCAATTCTTCTCCTTATGTCCCTACTACTTTGGTCCAAAACACTACCGAGATACGTAAACTGTTCTACCTGCTCTAGTTTTTGCCCTCTTATTTTAATGTTAAGCTTAGCCTTTTTCTTTCTTGAATATCGCATAGCCTTTGTTTTATTATTTATTCTCATCCCATACCGGTCACACTGAATTTCCAATGCGCTAAGCAATGCTTGCAACCCCTTGGCTGTCTGACGAACTAAAGCTTGGTCATCAGCAAACCTAACTGATTTTACGAATTCCCCACCCACTTTCATTCCTACCTCGAGTTCTTCCCATGCCTCTTTGATCATTTCCTCTGCATACAGGTTGAACAGCAATGGTGATAATGGGCAACCCTGCCTTACACCTCTTCCTAACACTGCCCATCTGGACTCCCCGTTCCCCACCCGCACCTGAGCAGTCTGAGACATGTACAGGTTGTGGATTAGCCTCCTTTCCTTCCAATATATTCCCATTTTCTTCAAGTTTCCCATTTTAATGATTAGTTTCCCAAAATAATGAGTTAAGAAGGAACAACACAAATTTGAATACTTTGTCAAGCACTCCATAACCATGGTTTATTGTGACTAATTCCATCATCACTTTAATTGCTTCTCAGTTTCACCACAGAGATCCAGGACTCGTTGGCCTCCTCACATCTGATGCCATTCCAGCGGGTAAAACTATTTACTATGGTATTATATCTGATGGAATCCACACCCATCCTGCTGCCCTGAGAATTGCTCACAGAACTCATCCAAAAGGTAAGAAGGCATGCTTTATAGTCTTAAAAACTTTGTTGCCCTGTAGATTGTCTCAATGAATGTGCAATAAAGGCAAAGGATTAGTGGGAAAGGTAAATTTGTCGTGAAGAACTTGGAAAATTCAGTTTTGAAAATGTCTGTGAAATCGTGAATAATACACCACTTTACCCCAAATTTCTTGTTTCTCTAATTAATTTAAATATGTCCACTGCTTTTTTGAAGCCAAATGATTCACCTAGTTTTCCATAAAATACTTAGAAACCTTGACCTCAACTCAATCTTTAAGCCAGTTAGCACCTAAATTTGCTTTTCTATCAACTATTGTCTGTGGGCATATTATGTACTGGACGGAAATTTTGCAAGCAAACAGAAACATTAATGAATTATGGCATCACCACATTGTTAAGGGTAATGTCTGATAATGGAATGAATAGGCTTGCATAAAAGCACACAGAAGTGAAAGGACTAAGAATTTACTAACTGATTATTAAGTATGAAAAAGTAATTAGAACGAATTTGTTAACACATTATTTGATGCTTAAGGTATAAAAAATATAAACAATTACAATGCTTAGCTTCACCTCTAATTCTCACCATATCGCATAGTTTTCAATTGATAACTATGCATGATAGGGGTAATTGAAACAAATGGCTGGACCTTAAGATAGGTAAGCTTGGTATTATTTGTTTTCTGCTGAAATAAATTACTTTACAAAAGTTGAATAACACATTAGCGATTGGTGAAATATCTGCTCAGACCCTTCCAGCGTTTCTTGAACTTGGTGGTATGGTAGCGCAATCCATTTTAACGGTAGGCCACAAAAGGCCAGATTGTAAACCTCCTGCAGTTTAATGTAAATATGAATTGGTAATGGGTGAAAAGATCACCACTATCCTTCAAATTACACAGAAATGAAATTATTGACGAAATGAAATTCCCAATATTAATTGTGATCGAGTCACGTGGGAACAACCCAATTCCAACCTCTTTTCTGTGGTAGGTATTAAAAGTAATCGTGTATTCTATAACTATCCAATGGCTAGGTTTAGTGCTGGTGACGGATGCCATCTCGGCAATGGGGCTCGAGGAAGGAACTCATCGTATCGGCCAAATGGCCATCGAAGTCCGGAGCGGCAAGGCATTTGTAGCTGGGACAGATACTCTATGTGGAAGTATTGCTACAATGGACAGATGCGTCAAGTTCTTTCAGGAAGCTACTAGTAAGTACAGCGGTAATAACACGAAACGAACATTTTTCACCGAGGTAGTAGATTTCATGATTTTAAAGGCAAGCTACATTGAGGGATGAAACGAGAGATTAGACATCCCGAAGTTTGCTCCTATTTCATGTACGACAAATTTGCCATATTCTAGTTAAAGGAATATAATAAATAAATGGAGTCACTGGCGCCGTTAACCCCATTTCTGCCATTAAATTTTTGCAACTCCACTGAACTTCCGGGTAGAATAAATGTCCGCAGCCTTTGGTTAACGTCGAAAAAGAATACTTAAAAAATCTTTGTACAAATGGTATCATATTTTGCCCTGATTCACTCGCAAGAATCGGCCCGTCACACGACAGTGCATAGCAGTTATCACCCGAAACAAATTGAAGGCCAATGGCATGAATACAAAAGAACGCATACCCTCCATATGCCTAGCCAATCCACTTAAATATTAATAGTAAAACGGGAATCAATGATTTGAGGAATTTCGGTGTCCAAATAAAGTTGGAAGTCGAAGTAGGCCACTCATACGCGTCCGTACCTAACGTTATTGTTTAACAAGAGTACCTTGTGCAGGACAACACCCGTATGTTGACTATGAGCAATTATAGTTAAGTAACACAAATGTCACAAGAATTTTGCCATGATCAAGACATCGCACATTTTTAGGAGTCGGAACCAAAGTTAAATTAACTAACCGAGCATCATCACCCGGTAAAATCCTATCTCAAATGCTCTCATTAGCTCTGAATTAAATGACTCACGCGAGCATTTAAATGGTTGAAGTTAATGATAAACACGAGTACACCCCAAAGGACAACAAATGAACAATGAAATTGCAGCGGGTTAGGCCCAGAAATCAATGAAACCCCTGCAGGGGGAAAATATCGGTGGTTATAATTCATCCAAGAGCTAAAAGCTTAATCAGACACGGAACCACAAACCCAGCTCCACAACTGCCTTCATTTTGTCGGCATACAATTGTAGGATATTTAACATCGAGTAGTAGAAGTACGGGCCACTCATCCAAATTTGCAAACGTCGAATTCAAGAAACCAAGCGAGTCAATTTAAGACACGGCATCCCAATAAACTAAGAGAGGTCATTAACTCCTTTATGGATATCTGAACACTCGGAACGGTGCCGCGACCCACTCTTATGGCATACAAACTAGCTCGGCCGTAATCACCATTAGGGCGGAAAGGTAACAAAAATTCTTCCTGGTTAACATTTTGAGTGCTTTCTCACAAATTCCGAGTTATAACTAGTCTCAAATAAAATTCTTTCCTACAGCATGTTCCATGGTCGAAGCATTGGAAGCGGCCTCGCTGCATCCCGCCCAGGCAATAGGGATTTCAAAGAACAAGGGAACCTTGAACTATGGAGCAGATGCTGACTTCATACTTATTGGAGACCGATTCGAAATACTGTCCACCTGGATCGCTGGAGAGTGCGTCTTCGAAAAAAAAACATCCTGTAGCCCCGATTCCATGTTAATCATTAAATAAAGGTTTCCATTAAACACACCTGTCTATTCATCAGATTCTGTATTTTACAATTAACTGGAAGATACAATACTGTGACATGGACCTTAAGAAAGAGTAATATATAATTACTCACCATTTATTGAAAACGTACCAATTACTGATACCTCTGAACAAATTATCAGTATTAATTATTTATCAGGACTAAACAATGACTGAATGTCACAAGGCACTTATCACACCACTGAACCAGTCCAACTGGCCACTGAGTCAAAGCACTCTGACACCACTAAATGGAAAATACACCAGGAAGAATTTTGGATAAGAATTTGACACAAGTATGAAAATTTTCCTACAGTGGACCCAATGAAAATACATATTTATGACAATATTTCAATTGCATCTTAAATATTACAAACTAAAACCATGACAACATTAAATAACTACTATGAACAGGGTGTGCGAAATTACCAAATAAAAATGGCCAATTAGCAAAAATCGTGTATTACCACACGGAAGTAGGTGCTTACAAAATTAATATTTCGTTTAAAAGTTTTATTAATCCCTATGCAATACAAACACTGCCTTTCCCATGATAATGAGAACAGAGCATTTGCTATGAGTTGTGTTAAGTGCCAAACCGTGGCATCCCAACAGTAAATTACTAAAATTAAAATTAACAGTACTGCATTTCTGAATTAAAAGTGTCTACTTTAATGTACACATAGAAAGAATGATTTCTCCAGCAGCAATACATTGGTTTCTCCTTTCCTCAGTCACGTAAACAAATTTTGCCAAGAAAAAAGGAATGTTTTTGAATGACACCCGAGAATAAACATGAAGAGGCAGTCACACAAAAACTGGCACTACCCAACTCTTAAAAATTCAAAGGTGCACAATTTTCAAGTTCACACTTCAGAGCTCCACCAAGGTCCTTGATAGTGTTTTGGCAGCTTCTATACCCTCTTCCACGAAGCAGGATATGCACTCGCACCATATTAAACATCTTGCAGTAGAACAAACAACTCCACACCAGTAAGTAACCTGTCATTCGTCATTCCTATCATTGAAATACGACAGCTGAGGAGCGAATCACCAATCTATTCTTATAAAGGACACGAACAATAAAAAAATCATGAACCATGAAAACGATACTGGCAAACACCAAAGCTCACAGCAGGTACACAAGAACACACACACTTACAGATAAACCTGATCTCAGTCTGATTGAAGAGGGATATAGTTAAATGGCGGAGGGGAATTTGTGGGTCACAGGGCATCCCGCAACTAAGTTCAACCTGTTTGGAGTAAAAAAAAGGAAAAGTGGCACAAATGAACAGGGCTTTGGTGGTGGCCAGCCATCATGTTAAAACTTGGAACCCGTAAACCAACTCCCTGACAAAGATGTATTCACACAACTGGCTGGATTGAAAAGTGTCAATTTACAGTGAGCCTGACATTTAAAAAGGGTCGGAATTAATTAGGGCCAACCCAACCCATTAGTCCCGGCAGAACAGACCTTGGACCTGTCCACACGGTAACTCGGGCCGGCCCGCCGGAAGCCAGGTCACAAGGGAACCGTCGGTAAGTACGAGCAAAGACCCAAGTTACGTACACTGGGTTGAGAATGAGATGATTAAAGTATGTCTGCTCTTCCCACAACAATGAAACTCTGCTTTCAACCCTTTCTTAGTCTCAGAAGCTACTGTGCACACCCTACTCGTCATCGTCCTCATCGTCGTCATCTCCATCCTCTTGATCATCATCATCGTCTTCATCCTCACTGTCAGCCTTTTTGGCCTCAGCCCTACCTTTTACGGGTGAAGCGGGGAGAACCTTAGCCTTCTTGTAAGCAGTCATCTCCTATTAACGAAAAGAACAATTAATTTAGTCTCTAATGAGATTGTCATTACGACAGAAATCGCTTTACATGGAAAACATTTCGAACCTTGTCATATCGAGCTTTATCTTTCTCTGCCATGGCCTCATACTTTGATTTAGTATCAGGATCAGCATCAGACCATTTTCTTCCAAGTTCCTTGGCTATATCACCAACACCATATTCTGGATTGGTTGCCTTTACTTTTGGTCTTTCATCATTGCAGAACCAGAAAAAAGCAGACCTGGAAAATGTGGAATGAAAATTACAGTAATACAACAAATGAAATTAAATTTTTTCAATATAAAATGAGCGTTACTAAAACTTATACATACAAAGACCGCTTTGGAGCATTTGGATCCTTGAACTGCTTCCTCTTCTTCCCGCGTTTCTCCCCCTTCGGCGGTTTGTAATCTTTCATCTCCGCCTCATAACGCTTCTTGTCGTCATCAGCCATTTCATGGAACCTCTTCTTCTCTTTATCGACCATTCCCTTGAGTTAGGATACACAAAACATTGATTCTCCGCTAATTGTAGAGGAAATTGAGGATCGAAAAATAGACTGCGTAATTCAATAAACATACCTTCCACCTTTCGGCACACTTCCGGGAAAATTCAGCAAATACGACGTTTTCATCGGGATGCCTCTTCTTATGCTCCTCGCGGCAAGTTTGCACAAAAAATGCATAGGCGGTCATACGACCCCTTGGTTTAGCTTCAGCCTTAGCACGGGGCATCCTTCCACGAATCTATGAAAATAAAAACAATGTCATTGCATAAAAAGAAATTTATATATTTATTCTGAAAAAAATAAATAAAAATCGTCCAGCTTCATTATAGTAAGTTGCTATAAAATGCAATAGGCGTGCACCGCGATAAATTAAAAAGCCATTTAAATATTCAAGGCGGCGGCAGCAGAGCGTCCTGTTTGTAAATTGACAGATGGTGCGAGCGACAGCAGCGAGAAAACGACCAACTAACACTACCTCATTCGGGCATTGATCTAACCAATATGAGAACCTCAAATGACCAAAATCACACACCATTGTGGGATTAGTTTTCGGGTACCACCATTGCGTCGTGGAGGTTGCGCTTAATGCATCCATCATCGGGACATTCCCGGGCTGGTAAGCGGCACTCCCGTTGCCGTGAACTTGAGCGAAAGGTGGTTGATCGGCTGATGCACATGCCCCAGTATCGACACGATCCGGGACTTTGCCGTAGAAAAGGGAATCGCGAGCTGCCTGTTCATTGCCGATGCCAACGAAATCAACAACGCTATCGGGTCCTGTGAGGCCATCACCAGCTGCCATGGTTGCCCCGACGCCGGGGAGCCCAGAGGCCACCGGAGCGGACGGCCACCACACGGCCTCCTCCCTTGCGCCCCACTGCCCCTCCGACATTATAAGCCTCGCTTACTCGAGGCCACCTCGAATTTTTAAGTCCCTAAGATGAACCTGGGGCTTGCTTTACCAGTGCTCGACTGCCCCAGCAATGTTGCCAAACGAGCGCGTCACCCCTGCGGCACAAAGAAAACCAGCCAATCGACTAGGCAAACCGCCGCCGCTTTGTGTGCGCATCGTCCTGGGATGATGAAAGGGGGGGAGGGGAGGTGGGAACCGAGCGTAATGCCTTCCGCGGGCACCAACGGCCACAACCAGAATTCGTTACACAATTATTCCAAGTTTATTCTGAGAGTAAAATAACTGAAAATGCAGCACAAAATATAGAGAATATGGCTAAGTTAAGTTTCAATCGGGGATTTTCAAAAGCCGGACCGCTACGAGCATATGTGGCAAGAGAAATTATATCGATTTCTGGCAATAAACGTGTATTAAAAAATAGGGTGGCGGCGTTGGGAAAACATGGCAACGTAGCCTTCAGTGACGCCTGACGAATGCAACGCCCTCAACACGCAGCGGTGTAGATAGAAGTAATGATCGGGTAATAATGGCGATTAATAATAATTCTCTTACGACTAAATTAAAAAAACCCAATAACCAGCAATGAAAATCGGGAGTTTCACAATTAGCTAAATACCCCCAACTAAGGTCAAAATGGGTTTTATTAAAACAAGGTGGCTAGTTAACGACGATCAATAATACGCGATAAGTTGATACAAGGCTTTTTGCCTTCTAGAGGACGTACGAGGTTTACAACAAATAAAGAACAATGATCCGCCGGTAAATTAAAATAGAGTCGCCACAAGCAGTATTTTAACTGAAAACTTCACAATAGTAGTTACCTGCCGGATGCCTCGAGAAAATGGCTACGCAAGACGACAAGCAATTTTATAACACATGGCACTGAATTTGTAATAGCAGCTTGTAAGCACGTTAACACTCTACCACAACATGTTAAGGTATCTTAATTCCAAGTGGCGAAATTACAAATCAAAAAGACTAAATCGAAAGTTTCACTTAACCGCCATAATGTAATAATCTGAAAATCCATCGCGATTAAATTATGCAAATATCCTGAATATTACTTGGATTATCGACAAATACAACAGCGCCTCGGCCCAAGCTGAATAAAATATTAACATTAGACACATTTTTAATAAATTATTAATTATGGACTTTTAACAACTTAACCGACCTTTTTTTCGATACACAAGTTTTCACAACGAATAATATCAACTTAAATGCATTAAAATGACATATTTTCTCGTCCAGACGGCTAAAAATTAATTTCAGAGCATAATACAAGGGAAAATTTCAGATACGAAGTCACGGGAATAAGGTGATTTTTTCGGGGTAAAATTTAGCAAAAATACAGGTTACGACCTTCAATTCCCCTTCCCGCCATGTTCAAGGAAGTTCCCGAACGCCATTTTGTATTAATAATAATTCCAAAAAATTTCTAAATTCATTAACACTTAAAACTTCCACACTCGATTCCGTAATGCTATACCCATATACCTGGCCTGCTCCATAGTAACATATACAGCGCAGATGCTGGACGTTTGAAAGTGATGGGGAGGTAAAAATGGAAACAAAGAGATTGTTATTTACCGCCAAATTTCGATTCCGGCCTTCGCGTCAAGGACTAAGAAGAGTAAAATTAAGAAATTAACCAAACGTTTAAATTACCAGGGCTGTAAATACTGGAATTTGAAGTAAAATCTTCCAACCGATGTCCTTGGCTTGCTTTCTAAGTTCAAAATCTCTAGACGTATAACTCTGGATTTACGCTAAGTAAATTAATCAATACTATCTCATTAGTTGATTTTACTCATGCAGTTTCAGTAACTGAAATTAAAAACATTCTATCAAGTAACATTAATTAATAATCTAAACGCGTCTCCGGCGCTTGCTACAATAGATTTCTTACGGCGGCCATTTCGGTGACGGTTATACGAAAGAAGCATTTAGACAGTTTTCGAAAACTTTGTTCGAAGCCTATCAATAATTTCTAAGTTATGAAACTCCAACATAATAAACATTACATATTGATCTTTAAAACTTCACCTTTTCAAGTTCTGACACTGCTAACTTCAAATGAAATGAAATAAACTCACTTACCTCGATCTCTCCCGTAGTATGTTAAGGATACAGTTCTAAGAGAAGCGCGACCCACGCCACTTATGCGGTACAGGGATGAACATAGGGAAATTTTGAACTTCCTCATTGGCTAATTTCGGATTGGCCGCAAAATTTTCACCAATCGTAACCGGTCTTTCCTGAAATGAAAGCGTCGGAATTATAAGCCAATGGGGTCATCTGTTGCATCTATTCTAGTCGCGGGCTCGGAGCTGTTAACAGGGAGCAGACGAGAACGGGCAAATAACTTTCGAAAATAATTGACGCAGAAATACGTATATTTCCGTTAAAGAAACGCCATTCCTCTGTAATCAGTTTTCCATGTCTTGTGTCGTTCTATCGCTATACTTTGGATCAATGTTGTGAAGGAAATTCAGTGGTGCTGCTGCAGGCGTATTTAGTTTTATCGAAATTGTTTGATAGGTATTCGGCAGATTAGCTGCGTAATGAGAAACTACTTAGTTCATCTGTGTAGTTCAGATTTTTGGAAGATATCATGAATTATTTGTGATCTGAACAGACTGTTTGGAGGCAAATACTTCGAAAGTGCGCAAACATGAACGTTTTGGAAATGTGCATTATTTTCAGCTAAGAAAACGGGAGCCACTTGTTTGTTATGAATGAACATTTACAGAGCACTCTTTCTAACAGGTAAGAGGCAGTGCATGATTTTGTGTGTTTCATTTACTTGTTACGGGTATTAAGAAGGTGTGCTCTTTCGGCAGATTGAAAATGAATGGATTTAGTACTGGGGAAGAGGACTCGCACGGACCTCCTGACCAAATATGTTGTCTGGTGGATGATGGAGACCGATGCTTACGACCCGCAGGAAATGCATCATATAGTAAAAGAATTCAAAAAACTGTAACGCAGCGTCGGCTTAAACTTCAATTGGACCATTCCGTAAGCTTTTTACATACATTTCATGTCGAAGCGGAATCCTGTTTCCTTGTAACACGTTGCATTACTTTTTTTCAGGCGAGGCATATATATATTTGCGACTACCACAAAGGTGTTATTCAGTCAGCTCGTACCAAGAGAAGAAGAAAGGACTCGGAAGATGATTCCAACGAGACTGACACCGATTTGCCTGAAGTGGATTTATTCCAATTACAGGTGAACACCCTTCGTCGTTATAAAAGGCATTACAAAGTTGCGACGAGGCCGGGGTTAAACAAAGCTCAACTTGCTGACGTAAGTGGTACTGTTAGTACTGAACCTGGATTTATACTTGTGTATATGTTAAGTGACACTCATGCTTTTCATTACAGACCCTGATGAAGCATTTCAAAACAATTCCTGTCCTCGAAAAAGAAGCGCTCACGTTCTTCATCTACATGGTGAAATCGAATAGTAATAAGTTAGATCAAAAGAATGGCATAAGTGGGGATAACACCTAAGGGATGGCCGAAGTTGTGGATTTTCAATGCAATATAGGAATGTATTTATAATTGAAAGATGTTTTTGAATAAATAAATCACATGAAGACATCGCCCTGACGGAAAGGCAAGTCCTGCAAAACTGGTCTTGGAGTTGATGAATACATTAATTAATAGGGTCCATGAGTTGAATCGGGTATTATTGGTGGAAATATTTTCATTCAGAAGTAATTAATCTCCACCGACGTCTTTAAAAATGTGATTGTTATTTACTGTCTCCTATGGAGTTCAAATTGCCAATTTTTAATGTTATTTTTACCATTGTTTGATTTTAAATGATGATTTGTTATTTAAAAAGTATTGGTGTTGATCGGAGCGGATATCCCGTCGACAAAATCGTGCATTACTCTATCTTATTTAGTATGTATATTTGTAATTATTTACAGATAGAGATTTTTATTAAAACTTAAAACATTATTTTGGTTTTAATTGTTTTACCCGTTAAACATCTCCTCCTGGTATATTTCATTTGTATCTTTTGTATAAAACAGGCGAAGTTTTGTTGCTGGGGCCTTAATCGGTTATCGGACGGACCATTGCTAAAAATGGGAAAAGGCGCGAGAAGTTATGTTTTCTAGCAAATACATTTTATGCCCTTTTTGCCTGGACAATTTATTCGCTAAGCTTGGCGTAACTATAAATAACTTTATTTTTAACAATACCACTACCCATGTAATTTCCTTGGTAAATATTCGCCAGTCTGTGTTCTTGTAATTTTCAAGCTGGCGATTCCTCATAATTCCAATGTAGACCTTCGATCAGTTTTATATGGGTATTAGTAACCTTTGTTCATTAATTTTTTTAGTTAAGAAATCATTAAGGGAATGAGTGATTAAATTTAGTCCAACCAACTCACTAATTTGCCAAATGTTTGGAATCATATATTTATTGGTATACGGCAAAAGATTGTGTTGAATTGTGGCCGGGACCTTGCATAATGAGTAACTTAGGTTATTTCGGTGGTCGTCCATTCCAAACCATTTCTGCTGGACCTGAGTACTCACTCCATTATTTGATCAAGAAACATAATGTTGGCATTCTTAAATGCCAATCTTTAGTTGTAAAAAGAAATTAGGAACTGTGCGCCTCAAGAACGATGCTCAAGGTAAACATTACATTTACGCTTCTCGCATCTGGGCATGTTAACAGCCTCTGTCATTGACCAGGAAAGAGTTGTGAGGTATTGCCAATTTTAGATCTCTTTATTTAATCCTAGAGCTTAGAGATCAAGGAATTAATATCGTGTCTGGCATAATAAAAACTTCAATTCTGAATCACGTTCATTGGCTTCATCAGGATAATATATTTTGAATGCATATTTGTTTAAATTTTATCAAAGATGTGGAAGTCACTTTTTCTCCATTAATTTTTTTGATAAATAGGCAATCTGAGAATTTGGACATAATCTATTGAATCTGTAAATCCTTACTGTCAAGCCCTGTGAAAATCAGTAGACAAGAGTTGAGAGAGGAGAAAAGTTAACAAGCAGAAATTTTTGCAAGCATATACTTTGAAAAAATCATTATCAGGAGTTTTATTTGCGTTCATAGAAAAATGCCTGAAGTAGGATCATGACAGTTTTGGCATGCTGGAAGAGAGTAACCATCCCTGGTGTTGTTCTGTAATTCATCAAAACTCAATCATTAGATATTTTAGTGCCCTAGACATGTGATGGTTAGTGTAGCTTGAACTTCCATTACTATTGATGTGGAAGTGAAGGGTATTCATAGGAATTATTTTCAGGCCTAATGTTTGATCAAAAAAATTAATTGGCAACGATTTTGTGACGGGAGCAAAAAAATTTTCAAAATCTTTTTATCAAGATATAAATTCAATGTATAAATGATCTCTTTATTCTTCTAAAATCTAAATATGTTGTTCAGGAAACTATTTATTATACGCATAAAATATTATCCCTGTTCATAAGTTTAAAGGAGATAGTTTTGTAAGGAATTCTCCGGCGAGGTATACCTACATTTCAGCCTTCAAAATCGGCTGATGAGGTCTTTAGCATTTAAAATTCTGAACATAACTGTGGAACATTAGTTAAAAGTTCCTGCAACTTTTGAATCTACATTCAGCCAAGGAAATAACAATATTTGGGGTAGTGAGCCATATAAATGTGTATGGACTGAGGTGAGTTTTCCTGATGCAACACAAGACTTTCAATGCAAATGGATTCCAACAATAGATAGAAATTGATTGATGTAAGCATGAAAAATAAAATGCTAAGCAGTAACCAAATGTCTACACTACAGGTTGCAAATTTTTCACTTGAAATCAAAGGATGGCCTGGAGTGATGTTGCAGGCAGATACATGTATGCAATATTGGCTATGGGACCAGACTTGTAGGACTCCACTATAATGATAATAACAAATGTTAACACTGGGAATGAGACTTACCATTGCTGTAATCTGTCCCAATGCTGAAATTAGCAGGCTTAGGTGTTTGAACATGAAGGGAACCAAAAAAATAACACTTGTAGGTAAGGATGAAACTTAATACTATGAAGTAAGATTTAGTAGGTTGTGTTGGAAAATTGTCCTTGATTTACTCACTCATCAATTTTGGCTGCACAATGAAATGAGCATCTACTTACAGTACATAATGCCCTGTTGGGTGCCAATAAAATTTATTTTATTCATAGCAAAATGAAAGAGGAGCATAAGTGCACAGAGTATATGTTTGGCTGTCAAGTGCGATAGAGCGCTACGGTGAAATATCTGATACAATTTTGTTTAATCTGTTTACTAATTGTTATATGTATCTTCAGTGCATGCATAGCTACTTTAAAATTAATTTTTGATTTATCAGAAAAGCGGGTGGATAATGGGAATGATGCTCAACCAAAATAGTTTGATTGTGAAGTCAAAAACAGTTCTATAAAGCTCCAAGTGTAATCAAATCATTTGAATCTAGCAAGCATTTAATAATACTTGCATATGACAAATTATATACATTATTAGTGGAATCGAGTGAACAGCAGGAATAACAATGTTTCAAATGATATGAAAAATAAAGTTCAAAGTATGTGTACGCCAAGTTTTGTCTGGAGCTGAAATATAACGTCATTCTATACAGAATCTTAATTTGTTTGGAGTATGTTTCCATACTGTCGCTTCATAAGTAAATAGGTTAATTCCGGAACGAGTTTGATACCTAAGGAACGCTAAAATGTTTTATTAATTACGTCATTGACTGATGTTGCCCATTCCTACGTCGTTGATTTTAATGGAATCGGTTGACTGAACCTGCACTTATGAAATGCACCGAGATATTTTGCGATATTCTCACCATTTCTCAGGAAATAGAATATTACTAGTTTCAAGTAGGGAAGCAGTTAGGTTGTCTGTAAATGCGTATTTTTTACAAGTACTAACTTTTTTGGAATAAAATATACGAGTACCAAATCCTATCGGGTGGGTTGCAGTTATATGTTTAAAACTGCAAAACATCGGAGTGGAACAATTACACTATGCTCTATAGCCATCTCCAAAGAAAATGTGTGAATATATATTGAAGCAAGTATAAGGTCATTCGAAATCCTATGAATTTTGATGTGCATTACTTAATTCGACGAATAAAAATCAATCAATACTCTCAACACCACCATTTTGCATTATCAATCCCACAGTTGTAGATAAACTGAATTGCGCCAACAAAAAGTTAGCAATTGTAGATATGAGGCTTAAGGTAAGCAGAGGAAAAACAATGACAAAGTGCTGCTTCACATATAAAATTTTACATATTTTGACCGTGATAAAGGTGATAAATCACATATCAAGGTCGTGAGGAAATAGCACCTTTGTTATGATAAAACATTTCAATACACCACCTATTCAGACAGGTATCCTAGGGGCATGCTTATAGGTAATACATAGGAATTTTAGAGCTACATGCAAATACGTGAACCACAAAACTTTAATTGATAACTGCCTTACATTACAAACTCATTGAAATTTTCGCACGAGTTTGTTGCGACGTTACGAGTAACTCATATTCCGCTGTTCATGCTTTCTGAATTTAATTGGCGCTGAATATGAACTTAATTCTCTTGAAAACGGATATTTTTGTCCCTCAAATTTACTGCTTCCAAAATTAGATTGTATTAACAAAATATAGGTATATATCTGCCCATTGCTGTGTGCAGAGATTGGATAATTAGTCATAGTAAGCCTTCTGTCGTGCTAATTAAAATGCCTGGCCTTAAACGCTCCATTCCCTCTGTATATCTCTTTCATCAATCTTTATTTTTGCATGACTGTCCTTAGAAGAAGAACTGTAATCCTTCGGTTAACTCACAGAAGCTTAATTGTCCGCAAAATTTACTTAATTAGCAATTAGACCCCTACTATTTAATGTTACATTGTGTATGTGTATATTATAGATCTATATACCCTGATCAGACCACATAAGCGCAGAGAATAGTGTTAATGAATTATTGCCTCTATTCTTGGACATTTTTAATTACTGTTTTACTCTGATATGTGAAAGGAAAGTTTCAAGAAATACTTTTAGATAGGTGAAATGCTATGCAAAGGCTGTAATGAATATGAAGAACAAGTGATGGCCCATCATAATTCATCCAATGGTTCAGCTGGGGATAAGGGTGTCAAATTAAGAAATAAAAACAGGTGGGTTATTTCCCAAGCAAGACTACAACCTGTATATTCAAATAGTGATCTAATTAATAAGGCCAAAAAATACTACACTGCTTGGAAAATAATTATCTATTAGAGAAATAACAGGATGGATAACTAGTCTTACATATACAACCAGTGATTTTGACCAATTTTGAAGGAATTCTGTTAAGAAAGAAGCAAAGACCATCATTTCAACAAATGCTACAACTCCTGAACTATTTAAACAAATACATTAATTAGGATGAAATCTATCCCATCAGATATTTCTGCAGTAGTCAAATTATCTGCATGCATGGATGTATATGAAATATCAAATGTCGTTATGAAAATGAACATTTCATTATATATCTTCTAACCTTGGATATTCATGTCTGCAATAGGATATTATTATAGGTAAAGTACCAGTTAATGTAGGTTTTCGATGGACACAACTACCAAATAATCATCTTGCTTCTCCTAACAAAACAAACCCAACATCCTTCTCAACAATGTAGTCGCTCTTAATTTCCATATACTTTCTCCCTCCTGCCATTACATCCAACATCCCTATCCTATTCCTTCACCTATATCACCTCCTTCAACATCCCACCACCAATCAGTATGCTTTTCATCAATTTTTTCTGCCTCCTTATAATTTCTCCCCACAATCCCCTCTCCTCGCCCACCATATCCAGTACTTCTTCATATGTTTTCCTTTCTGTCCACTTCACCTTCTCCATCTTTCTCCACACCCACATTTCAAAAGCATCCAATCTATGCCCATCACCCTGCTTTAATGACCATCTTACCGTGTGGTACACAATTATACTCCAAATCAAATTTTTTTCCAACCAACCATTTTGATACAAAACACTTCCGACAAAATACTCTATCAAATGCCTATTCTAACTAATTCGGTCTTCTTCTGCATTTTCTGTTCTACCAAATTTGGTTTTCAAGGGTTTCCTGAGATGACAACAGCAGGAGCTTTGCATCTCCTGCTGCTAGGCAGGACACAGCTGATTGGACAGAGTCCCTTAGTAGCCAGGACTGATTTCCTCTCTACTGTCCATGATATAAATTTTGGAATAATAATTGAGGTGGTTTCCTGTTGCCTTCTTCAACAGTGACACCATCACTCGATTGCCACCCCCCTGGGGTCAGACACCTTTGCAGCTGCCTCACTGAGGAACAGATGCTCCGTGGACTACCTTTCGTGACTCAGTAGCACTTATTATTATTCTTGCCAGCACACCTCTAGAGGTCATCGGAACGCACAAGCCCTTCCACTACATCAAGGTTGTAGCCCAAGCGAGGCAATAGGCTATATTTTTAGATTAAATGAAGGCTGAAAAAGGCTAAATATTGCAAAAAATAATATTAGTGAAGTAAGAGAGGGCATTTTGTAATCGTTTGTGTTCCCAAAGATAATGATTCAAAATTGAAAATTGTTAAAAAAAATATTTGTAGAGCAATTCAATATTGCCAGCCCCAGTGGCAGCGGGGTAATATCCTCATCTGCCAACCCATAATTCATGTGTTCCATTCCCGAGTAGATATTCCTTCACCTAGGGCTTGGATGTTTGTAATTGCATCCATTTTTATATTAATTATTTGTTAATATTCTGATGCAAAGGTCAAAGAGTGCTCTTTTTGGTTTAATGCTAAATAAAAAATACCTTAAAAATGTGTTGCATGAACAATATATTTTCTTGAATGGAAAACGGTAGAAGTATGAATTGGTTAGGCCGTAATTAGCTGATTGATCTAAAGAACATGAGCAAGCCAGGTGAGCTAGAACCAGGGGAGAATTTTTCAGTGAGAGATATGCCCATATTTGTAATTGGCACATCTGATCCAAGAGCAAAATTACTGTGCCAAAGACCTCATCTTGATCAAATCAATAAATTTCTGTAGAAAGAAACTAATGATAACATCAAGAACTTCAGTTACAAGGAGGAGTGGGAAAGAGATAATTATTATTACTGGATGATACTAGAAAGTCTGGAAAACAATGGTTCAGCATTTAACAAAAAATCAAGGCATCTGGCTCCACCAGGGTAACAAGAGCTCCAACAAAGAGAGATTATACAGAACTAAAGTGCGCAGTAAATGGGGCTCTTCCAAATCATGCAAAAGATTTTATGGTCACTCTGTACTGATTAATCATTTGTTCTGTTCTAACCCCTACATCATTTTAATTTTTAAATTATTTATTTTTCCTATCTTATTTCCCTCACCATATCTTTTGCCCACTTTAATAGTAAGGTTTAGGTTGATTCTTCCCATTATATTCATGTGGCCATAGTTACTGTTCCTTTCAATTCATTAGCACTATCAGTTTTTATAAACTCCCAAACAGTCCTATTTTGCTACAAAATAACTAGAGAAAGGAAATTCCAGTGACTTGTACCACATAGAACTATTCATGGAACATTAGGGTACCAGATTTGAAATCATGGAACACTTGGAGATGATAATCTTTAAAAATTTCAACCTAGTCAATCTCTTCTTTTGTCTCAGACTCTATCTCTTAACACCTTACCTGATTACTATCTACCCTCCTTCCTTCATCTTATAATTTAGCATATATTTACACCAACCACCAGAGTGAATATCTCTACCAAATTGTAACTTATGATGCTTCAAGTGAAACTAGTTGTAGTTGCTATGATGCAATAAACCCTGTGTGGAAGAAAGTCTTTAATTTGATGGTGAGTGATATGAATATTAATTACATAGAACATAATGCCTATGTCTCAGTAAGCTTTGTGGATTTTAATTCTACAGGGTGATGTGGACAAAAGGAACCTTAAGTCCAGGGGAGGTAAGTGAAAAAATGCTCCAACATTTCTTTGTTGGATTAAAACCAACTTCTCAGAATATTTAGTACACCCAGTTATGTGAGATCCCAGTGTAGTACAGGGGCATGTACATATGTGGCAGTAGCAAAAAAACATGCAATCAAAATCAGGGACCCCAACAAATTTTTTAACCTATGGTCTCTCCTAGATTATAACCAAATCTAAACAGCTTTGATCTTCCAGAAATTGAAATACATACATTATAAAGAGTTTACATTTTCCCTTTCAAACCAATGATCAATAATTAATTAATAAATGATGTAGAACTGTGAAATAGCTCTTGTCAAAGAACACCTGACATCAAAAATCATCTGAATGACAGAACCTCCAATTACATGGACCAAGATTCAACATGTGAAGACCTATTCACTGGAAAACCATCCGGGATATTACAAGGCCCCATGCTGAATATAACAGCTACATTTTATGTTTTATTCAAAAGTGACAAGCAAGCAAAATAAAAATGTGTTGACAAGACCATAAGTGTGTTTTATTTATTAAGCAATGTAATAGCAACATTTTACAAAAAAACTATATTATCATATTAAATGCCAATCACTTCCAATAGAATACGATTATACTGAAATAAATAGGCCCCAATAGTATTGATAAATCCACAAAACTTAATTATTGCAGATTACTAACTTTGCACAATACAATACCAGACATGTATTGTTAATCAGGTGAATGCACTTGCTTGCTAACTCCAAAGGGTCACAGGTTCGATTCCTATCTTGAACATGTATTGTGTGCTCAGGTGGTTCAGCTATTGGTTTATCAGGGATTCTAAGAGCCAACAGACCCACCAATCATGACTCATGAATAAAAGAAGGATAACAATTTTTCCTTACCCATTGGGACCCCCTTTATTACCAATGTATCATACAAAAGAGAGACAACATTTTGTCCAGAGAAAAATATTAATCTTTTACACCACATTAACTGTTTCTAAACTAATAAGCAAGAAGAAAAGTGGAAATCAGTCAAAATGAAATATTTGGTACCAAACCATACACTTTGTGTTCGGTGAATTTCATGCCATGTGACTTGGATAGCAACATTTTGTGCCATTTTGAGCTACTTTGGTAAGAATGTATACTTTCTCACACCTTCACAAATTTTTATTTGTATTATACAAAATAGCAATTTGTTAAATAAGTGAACTCACGTTACAAGGTTTGGCAACATTTTATTCCTGACGTGTGCGTGAAGACTGGGCAATTCAGACTGTGTGACAATTCCTTCTCTGAAGAGAACTGCTTTGCAGTCGAAGCACTGTGTCAAGCTTCTGGGCACTTCCCCTACCTTTCCACAAAGTACGAGTCACATTACTAACGTCGGAAGAGATTCCACGGTAGACTTGTGAGTGAGATTTGCGAGGGTTAAGGCGTCTTCGCATACCCAAGCAAGTGAGTGATTGGCGGGCCACTGGCGCAGAGGGAAACCTCTCGAAAGCCCTAATTGAGTGTGAGTGCTCGAGACTAGCAAGGATCAACGCTGTATAGTACATCCAAGCTAGAGAGTGCATGATTAATTTTCATTTATTATTATTATAATTTTTAATTTTATTTCACTACGTGTGATTGGTGGGCCCCTGGCACAGAGGGAAACCTCTCGAAAGCCCTGGTTGAGTGTGAGTGCTTGGGACTAGCAAGGAATTATGTTGTATAGTATATCCAAGGTAGAGAGTACATGATTTCATTATGTGTGACCGGCAGGCCGCTGGCACAGAGATAATTCTCTTGTTAGTCCGACTGCTGAGTTTTTGACAAGGGCAAGGGTCAATGCTATCTAGTAAACCTAAGCCAGACATATTTTGGTTCAAACCATTTCCGTTATCTATTTATTTTTAGTATATTTGTTTTATTTTCAGTTATTTTTTATATTTTTTTATTGATTTACTGCATATATCTTTTCTAATTTCCCACACCCATCCTTTGCCTATTTATTAGAGTATGGCTAGGGTCGACTCTTACCATAATATTCAGACTGTTGGTTAAGTGGGTGCATGATCACAGATCGTAATGGCATTAACAAGATGACAATACACCCCATTATCACTGAAAATTTGGCTATGCAAAAGATGCACAAAATTCGTCCCGAAGAACTTGACAGATGATCAAAAGCTGAGGAGAGTGTCTGGTTGCAAAGACCTTTTGCAATGTGATGATTCCCCAACCTCCTTCAAGTCCTGACTTGGCACCAGCAGACTATTTCCTATTGCCACAATTGAAATCTTCCCTCAGAGGGACACCACCACGGAGCCCTAATTGCCACCAACAAAGCATGCACGTGTATCCTTAAGAATCTTCTGGAATCCACCTACCAGGGAGCCTTTGAGTCATGGGAAAGCCATTGGCATAAGTGTGCTGATGCTCAAGGGATGTACTTTAAAGAATTTTGAAGCTTTGTTGCAAAATCTGAAATAAATCTATTTTTTCCAATAAGTTTTGAGATGCTTTCTATTAAAACCATGTAATTATCCACCATGTGTCTAAAACAATATAAAAAAATTATAAAATCATTTTACATGTTCATGAATGAGTTTATGGGTATTTATGGGTTTAAAATGACTAATGAGTTAATCACTCTTGATTTTTCCCACCAGGACACTACTCATTTATAAATGGGAAAGTATTTCTGTAATACAGAGAGGAAATGGTTTCATCAGCATTAAAAAACTGAAAAGTGGTTAATTTGTTTCGACAAGTTAAAAATTGTCCACTTTAATCTCACTTCTCACCTTAAAGAGCTCTGAGCATCCAGAATTAGATTTGAACTCAATTAAAAACTTGGAAACTAAAGAGGCAACCTATACCATCACATTTGCCGCAAATAAGATGATTTTGGTTCAAATATGTTTTCTTGATTTTTGGATAGGACTGCATTTTATATTCCAAGCTCTGAGCAAATGTAAGTTTTGGCTCTATTACCTTTATAAACTGCAACTTTCAAGAGCTAATGTTTCACTTTAAGCTGAATTGTGATTGCATTAAGACAATTTATCAGCAATTTTTAGATAACTACTAATTTTTTATAAATTCACAACTAAAAATGACCATGATAATGCTGTTGTAAGCACCATCTTTCAAAATGCACACACCTCACATTGAAGTCAGAGTCAGCTGAATGTGTCTGACCAAATATGATCAATAAAAAGAAAATTTCAAGACTTTACAAGTGGGTGACGGAGTAATGTGGGTTAACCCAACAGCGTAAAGTAATAAGCTTCACTTTCCTGCCCTTTTCCCAATGAATGGATGGATGTTCCTGGATTTATTCCAGCAAAAGAAAGTCTTGGTAGCTCCCTCTCCATGGGGAAAGAGACATATACACTATTAGACAAGTCAGGTGTGCACCAAGTAGGGAGTTGCTGCACTGTAGAAAGCTTGACAAAGTGAAAGGAGAGAGGGGTCATGACAATGGAAAATGTGAGATTTCCCTCACTGGTGCATTAACAGAAAATCTCAATGGGACTTTCAAGGTAGACTAACACGTACATGCTTATAAAAGGTATTCCTCAGCTCATCTAATGGCTGTATCTGGTATTTAGGTGTGGTTTATTTTAGAATGAGCATGTTTTAAAATATAATGCAAGTTATCTCTTGATTCATTTATTTTTAAATGAAATTGTAAAAATGAACATTACATTTTGTTTTCTTGAGAGGGGAGGAGAATGCATTTTCCTTGTCATGACCATGTAGTTATAACTGTTGAGGCAAGTGCAGTACAGTTTCTGTTTATCAGTTCTTAAGTTAAGTTTCTTTACAAGAATGTAACATAAATTATGCACTTATAATTGTTTAGTATTTCTTTCAATAACATATCCTTTTGTTCCCACTCTAACATTCATGTTTCTAGAAAATTTCATCTAATTTCCTTAAAAAAGTTATTATCACAAGAATGGCTCAACAAAAAATGGTACCTTGAAATGCATTGTAAATCTAATAATTGGAAGAAATTACAATTACTCCACTTTAATATTGAAGGAAGCAGAGGACTCAGAATAATTATAGGATGTCATTTCCCTGTTCATAGGGGAAATTGTAACCCTTGACATGATTAGTAACAAATAACATCTTTTTAAAAATCAGATAAAATGGTAAAGAATCATTTAATGTAATGTGCTTTGTGATTACCAAAAATTTTCATCATCAAGTTTCTCTTCTGTGGCTAAATTAGAAAAATTTAGAAAGTGAAATATGCTCTTTTAAGGTCACACCTAGTGCACATTACCTTAATAAATACCTCTTCAAAATTAAGTGTGACACAAAGGAAAAAGTGTACATATATATTAAGGAAAAAATTAAATGAGGAAGTCTTAATATGGAGAAACTTAAAGCAAATGACCATATAAGATGATAAATAATGATAGATTTTCTGTTTGCTTCATGGCAAATCTCTTATTAAATCGCAGTTCTTGTGTGACAACATATTATAAAAGAAGTAGATAACATTAATCCACACTGCATGCTGCTTTAAGGTTTAACTACGCGTGTTTACACAAAGATGTGTAGTTCTGCTATGGAACATTTTTAAACTATTACTGCAACACAAAATCTTCCATAAACTATTAAAATGAGCATGGCACTAATTGATGAAGCCCACCAATGCTTTAAAATCATCCATGGTTATTATAGTTGCAATATTAAATCAATTTCTTATGATTTTTTCAAATAATTTTCTAACTCCATCGGCTATTTCTCTCCCTAACAGATAGATGGATGTCAATTTCTCAGTATAACATAAAGGTCCGGAGATTTGTAATATGAGGTTAGTTCAAAAAGTACATTTGTAAACCAAGCGGCAAGAATCACGTTCATGACTGACCCACAAAAAAGTCCTGTTCCATTAAAAAACACACCAGCTCACTCCTCTCAAATTATGGCTGAAAAATTGTAGGAGTTACAATTCCATGTTTCTCATCCTCTTTATTCATCAGATTTGGCTCCCTCATGAGAAGAATTTGCTAGTGGGGAGATTTCATTCAAAATAGAAGGTGATTGCAGAAACAAGTATTCATGTTACAGATTTGGAACAATCACAGCATTTGGAAGGTAAAAACAAACTGGAGCGGCATTGGAGGAAATGGATAACCCTTATAGGAGACTATGTAGAAAAATAAAACTGTCTGAACCAAAAAAATTGAGTAGTTTTTATTTATTCATAGTCTTTTCAAACCATCCTTGTTTTTTATGCAATTTAACTTTGATTTTTTAAAATGTTAGTGATCGCGGTCAGTGTGTGAGTCATTTAACTAACATCTGCCATAAAGTGAGAAGAAATAGTAAATTTAAATTTTTTTCACCATTTTGATACAAGATTGAAGGAATTCAGATTTTTCCTCATAGCATTGTCACCAATCATCCTCTGATCAGTGTGCATCGAAGCTCTGAAGTTAGTAGTTTGTCTACATGCAGATATCAAAAGTGATTATCAACTTGGACATCTTCCATATAGTGATTCATGATCAAAAAGAAACATTTTATTATGATTACAATACCTTTTCAGCAGGGCAAGAGAGATAATTTTTATTTAAAAATAGGGTGCTTTAGGATTTTCTTTTTTTTATGTTAGAGATGTGTTTGGAAGTTTCCTTTAAGAGTATTTTTTTACTGACTGATTTTAATTATTATTTTTTGTGATATTGATTAATGACATGATATTCCATTTTATTTTTTTTTCTAAGGCAAGTTTGATTATGATACTTGGGACTTGTGTGCCACCTGACATTGCCTGTCTGCACATTTAAGTTTAAATAATAATATTTATGTACACATATGTACAAATGAACATATAACCAAACATACATATGCTTGGAAAATTCCAGGCAATAATCAAAACCATGCCAGAATGCTCTGGGAAAAAATTAGGGAATTTCCCCAATCTCTCGTCAATATCAGATCTCTCATAGTTGAATGTGTAAATCTATTACCTCACCGAGCCACCCTCTTATCTCAAGTTGAGTTTGTGGGGATTAATGCAATACAAGTGTTCCAAGCTACAGAATGAATATGCAGACATTTTTCATAAATTAATATTGGTAAGCCAAAGTCACAATGATAATCCCATAATTTATTTATCTTTAAGAATATACCTTACCCCCAGTAAAGAACTTTTCCCCTACTTCCTCTTCACCAAAAACATGCTCCCAAAACCCTGCATCCAAACACATTTGTCTCTCATCCCTCCATGACCACTGATAAAATCTCCCAGACTTACTATCCTTTCATGTACTTCTTTCTTCTGCCAAAAGCTTTCAAAACCTTTGAATCCAATTTCTCCCCTTCCATGATCCTACCTCCTTTACTTTCTAGACACTCCTAACCTATCTCTAGGCTGCCCTTAGGCCTTGAAATATTTTCTTAAGTGCTATCCTTTCATCTTTCTTATAATCTGGAGAGCTGTAGAGAATACATATTCCTTTGGATTCAATTAGTAAGCTTGACAGATTATCCATTATCTATAATGCTCTAAATAAGTCAATGAGGATCCTGCACTTGAAATGTACTCATTTTGTAATGATCGCAAGTTCCTACTGCAAATGATATTTTGTAAAATAGAAAAGTGAAAAATCTGTAGAAGTATAATCAACTATAATTGCTTTTCCCTCACTCCCTTTCCAGACCATGTTTCTCTACCTATGTACATATATGCGGCAAAGAATGAGTGTTGATGGCCTGTATTTTGTATACTCCATGCAGAGGGATGTCACTATTTTTTTTCCAACTGAGTAACATTAGTTAAGAAAATGAGAGATTAATGAGATACTCATCATCATTTCATTGACTTTTAACTAAGTACTAATTTTGGACTTGGCAGTCCATTGTGCATTCAATGGATCTACCACATTTATCATAAAATGAGAAGAATGACTTGGTGAAATTCCAGGCCATTTTATAAAATAGCAAAAGGCTTCCCTATACTTCACAGAACATATAGTCTAAGATATTTTGACAGGATTTCCAGGTAAACGGATGCCCTTCTTTTTTACTTCCCAACAATCAAACATGATACTGCTGAAGTTCTATAATCACTAGTGAAAACTTGGCACCAGAGAGGCAAAGTGAATGAACCATGCATACATAAAATGTGGGAAGAATTCTGAAGACAAAAATAAAAAAAACCAATACAAAGCAAAATTTTCCACAACAAACTTTTAATGATCAACAATACACATCACAAAATAGCAGACTCATTTACTCATAGTGATTCTTCCTCAAGACAAACATAAAGATAAAATACTTCCTACCATCAATAATACAGCAGCATGATGTGGCTGATCTTAATGGCCATGGATTTTCCCTGGGGTCAACTGTTGCATGGATTTGTGCCAGCACATGACCCATTGTAGTGACCTTCCATGGTCTGAATGTACCTTTCTTGGAGCAATACTCTTCCAATACCTATAAAAAATAACCAATTAGTACATACACATAATAAATACAGTCTCCTTATTTCAAGGAGTAGTAGCTATCAGGGGAAGTGACTGGCAGCTGAAGTCATTTGCAATAGTTCCACTTCATTGGGACTTGTACAAGAAAGAGGTGAGGTTGGGTGGAGAATGATGCAAGGGGACAGAGGTGGGTGTTAATGTGGGACAGGAGAGTAGGAGAGAGAAGGGGGTAAGTGTACAGTTACTATTCAATGGAGCCGTGCGGGGGGAAGGTCATTAATTGGTTCAATGGAGCTCTTTCAGGAAGTGATTGCAGAATATCTATTCGAAAAGAGAAGTGGAAAGGGAAAAGATGATCATTGGTAATGGTTTCCTTCATCTATTCACAGGTTAATATGGCCAATTGTTCTTGGATGTCCATTGATGTCCCTTGAGGTGGTAAACTTCACTCTGCTGAATAATCCCCACATGATCTTTCACTGAACGGAGAAGGCTTTTTAAATTCTATTCTTTGTAAAAGGCTATTCAGAAGTGAAAGTCTATAATGAGGTCATTTCCCTGCCCTGTTTATTTTATGCAACACACTGTTGTTCTGTGGGATGGAAGGCATAAATTTCTTGAAACTTTAATTTCCTCTGTTTTCTTGCTAGTAAGTCAACTATGATCTGATCTGTGTAACTCCTGGCTACTGCCATTTTTTAACAATAGCTATTTCTTTAATAAAAGCTGTTGGTGAATAATGCTATGAAACAGTGCTAATTTTTTGCTTATTGGATGTTTTGAAGAGGTGTGGACGACCTGGCCTGTGCATGTGGGTTTATTGTAAATAGCTTAACTGTGCTATCTGTTTTTAATTGAGATACTTCGCTCAAAGAAATTTAATGTAACATTTTCTTGAATCTCGATGGCGGATTTAATATTCTTGTTCAGGGAGTTTATGGGACTTAAAAAGTTCCCCAGTTGTCTTTTTGTTTCCGGCCATAGACACAATTTATCACCCACATAGAGGAATCAAGAGTGCACACATTTCTGGATGGGGTGTTCACTGTTTAATAATTTCCTCTCTAGGCTCTTCAAACATATTTAGGAAAACAAGGATGATAACAGGGATCCTAAGGCCAAGCCATCCATTTGTAAATAGAAGTAACCATTGAAAATGAAGTAATTTTGGTTGATTCACACACTCATTGGGGCAGTTAGTTCATCACAGATATTTTTTGGTGCCTTGTCTTGATACAGCACATCACCTGCCTGTACTGAAATGCTTCCACTTCTGGGACACAGGTGAAAAGATTCACAATGTCAAAATATACTAGATAGGACTTCTTTGGCAGGGACCCTTCAAGGCATCAGCCAGTACATTTTTTATTCTGGGCAAGACAAGAAACTTCAATTGTTCCATAAATTTACGCTTGACCAACCTTGTAAGTGCTGGGGAACCGATGCCAGAAACAACAAGGCAGGTTTGTGAATTTTAGAAAGCCATAAAACCTGGAAGCAATAGGTATCCTCATTATTACTTCCCACTTTTCCATGGGATTGAGGATAGCGTTTATGCTGGAAACCATGGCGTTACACTCTTTCTAAAATTTCACTGTAAGATCTTCATTAAACACTTGGATGCAATTATCTTTTATAAAAACCAAACACTTTAATTGTAAATAAAATATTCATAACTACCAGAGAATGCCTTTTATCTGTGTTTATGGCAACCAGGTCAACTTCAAGTTAGGTTTTTGAAATGGTTTTGAAGGTGGAGAACTCTCTGGTTGAATGAGTGGGTTTTTGGTTCAGATATTTCCTTTGGTTCTCAGATTTGAGCTTAGATTAGATGCAAAGACAATTATATGGTGTTCCTTCCTTACAGCAACTTCCCAATTAACAATGACATCTATTAAATCCTTCTCACCATTTTAAAAGTAAGAGGAATATTAAAAATCTTATTCTTATGTTTTTAGTTCTTGTGGCTTGAATTGATGATTTGACAAATTGATGACTCTTACCTTGGAAGGTGCTGGGGGACAGGTTTAGGACTTAAAAGTTTCTTTGTTGTCTATTGAGTGTTGTTTTTTTTCAATTTGAACAATTTTTTCTTCACTGCCTGCTATATTTTTGCAGCAGATGATACACAAAGAGACGAAAGGGACATGGATGGACATCTGAGAACAATTGGCCATATTACCTGTGTATGGAAGAAGGAAACCATTACCAATGACGATCTTTTCCCTTTCCACTCCTCCCTCCTACATGTAGACATTCTTCAATTACTTCCTGCTAATAGCTCCAGGGAACCAACTATGACCTACCCCCCCATGGGCCCAATGACTAGCCACTATAAACTTATCCTCCCCCCCTTCCCCACATCAATGCTTACCTGTTTCCCCACCCTCCTAATTCTCCACCCAACCTTATCTCTTGATGATTTATACATATGTGCCCCCTTGTACTACTAGTCCCAATGAAAAATCTTATTCAGTGGAAACACATTTATTTATTTGACTTATTTGTTACTTCCCTTTCGTGAGAGCAATGCTTAGTAACATATGGAAATAAAGGAAAGCAACTAAACACGAATGCCATTTCATTAGTTAATGAAAAGTCAATAAAAGCCTTATCTTAAAGGCATGGAGCTAAAGATAATCTCAAGGCACAAACACAGTCTGAAAATAAAATGGTTAGCTTTCTGAGGTTCTTTTGGGGACCCCTATAATGGAAACAACAATTCCAATTGAGTTTCTTCATTTAACCTCTCTGTTTAATACTTCTACATTCCATTTCTTCAACTGTCTTCTCTATTTTATCCTCTTGAATCTGAAATTACACTTCATCAATACTAAATAATGATCGTAATCTGCAGTCCTTCGCAGGAAACTACATTTATCATGATTTTCCTAAATCTGTGCCAATCCATAATATTGCTATTTCCAAAATGCTTCCAAAATCCATTTTCTAAACCATCTTCTCTGTTTCATCTTTCTGTGTTGGACACTATACTTCATAATTGCTAAATTGTGATCTGAGTCCATTTACGCTTGTTGCATGACAACGCCCATCCTTACACAGCCTTAGCCACCATGGTGCTCTTGGACTCATTTGGTTGGCATATTTTGAACCGCCTGATACCCGACGTGACACCCTCAGATTATCATCTTTTCACATCCCTGAAGGCACACATTGGTGGAATTAAAATTTCCACCGATGGGCAGGTGCAGAAAGAGGTTCTGAAGTGAGGGAAGAAGCTGGTGGGAGAGTTCTTAGAGGAGGGCATAAAGAAGCTTGGGCTATGGCTCACCACATGCACTGAACAGGATGGCGACTAAATGGAAAATAAGCCAAGTGTATCAATAATATCCTGCGATTTTTTTCAAATACCCTTTTTCTATAAAAATATAAAAATCTAGTACACTAACTTTCTAAGCATGCCTCATACTATTAATACTCTACCGCTTATCAGCTCTGTGTACATTACACTCCTTTTTGGTTCAACATTATTGCCACCACTTGCTTGCTCTTTTCACTTATGCAGTATATTACTTTATAACTTATAAGTATAGTTGTATATTGTTGCTTTCTTTTGTTTTAGCACATCATTTAGTAGTGTTCCCACGTTTGGTGGTAAAATTTATCATGGCCAATGGAGAATATTCCCCTTTTACTTTCTTATTTGCCAAGGGTATTTAAGCATGCTAAAAATCCCTTATTTCATTTAAGTTAGCTTCTAAGAACAACTAGGGTTTGCCATCATCAACAATTCATTTTTTAATAATGCAGGATTTGGTATCTCATGTAAACAAGCCCTAAATATTACACAGCCTACACTTAAAGGTAAGTTGCAATGGAAACAGACAACTTGATGCCGTACCCTAACATAAACTTTTCTTCAATTCCACATATTTATACCTCCCTTCTTACTGCCTACTCCTTTCCTTCCCGTAATGCTCCACAGCCTAATATTCCACCCTCTACCACAGTCACATTCCACCGCAAATCAAAATGCTTTGCATCCATCTTTCCCACCTCAATTGATCATTGGATGGTGACATTTTATATTAAACCCAAGCCATATTTTAAGAACTATTATGTGGAATAATTATTTCCTGTCTCCTTTGGGTTTCTCCCAACCATGTCTTTCCTTATTTTCCTTTTGGTCAAATTTATCTTTGCCATCCTTCTCCATACCCACATCTCAAAAGTCTTCACTTTATACCAATCTTCTTGCCTCTATGGCTATGGTTCCATAATGAACAAGACTATGCTCCAAATCAAAGTTCACACTGATTTTTTCCCAACATCCTTCCTCAACATCCCAGATATCAATTAAATCATTGTAAAAGCTTATTTGCTTAAAGAAATTATTTTCCTGATGTCCCTACTACTCCAACGATCTTGGTCCATAACACTTCAAAGATAGGTTAACTGTTTCACCCACTCCAGTTGATGCCCTCTAATTTAAACAGTTAAATTAGACTTTTTGTTTTTATAAAACCTCATTACCCTTTAATATTTAAATTGATTTTCATCCCATGCCAATCACACTGATTTTTTTATACACTCAGCAATTGTAACCCATTGAATCCTTTGAAAACAGGCTAACTAAATTTTGACTGACCACAAATCTGATTTTACTTATTCCCCACTTAACTTTCATTCCTATCTCCACTTCTTTCCTTGCCAATTTTACCATTTCCTCTCTGTATACATTGAAATTCATGGCTGATAATTGATTGAATAGTCTTAAGCCGTGCCTAACAAAATACACTTGAGCGCTACACAGAAAAAGGTACAGGTTGTGGATAAGTTGCCTATCCTTTTACTCTAATCTTTTTTAACATGTTCCTTGTTCACACTCTTTCTTAATAGCCTCAAAATTCCACACATCGTACTTATACAACCTTGGCTGTATTATACATTTCTTTCAATCAGTACTCCTCCAAATTTGGCTGAATGAGAGTCAGAATAGCAATAATTAATGTTCTTAATACATTTAACAATTTAACATGCCCATGATACATCCAAATAAAAAAACAATTTTCTAGTTAATTCCATAACATTTGGTAATTGAGCAAAAACTTTCTATTGGATATTTTCCGAATTTACTTATCTGTTACTACTCAGATGTTAGTCCCATTACTTCTCAAGGAAGTAGATTTTACAAGTGTTAGTATATACATATAGGATTGTGGAATGTAGCACCACAGAATACTATGACATTTCCAATTTAACATTCCCAAAAATTGAACCCATCTTTGTTATTGGCATTCCTGGGACGGCAAGGCATTGACTTCAAACACAGAAGAAAGGATAAATAGGATGCATAACATTCAACTATTCACTTTCAGAAGTCTATTAGGACTGGGAACATGGCATGGATTACCAATTCTATGCAGAATCTTTGTTTCATTGCTCTGAGGTCGGTTGATTTTATTCATTAGCTTTCTTTCACCTTTTCCAGCCCTTACCAATGATGTACTTCAGAAATTTTTAAAATGGCATCAATAGAAACATAGATAATTAAGACATTTCACACATTATGCAAGGAAGGTACTATTGCCACAATGAAAAATACTTACTCTATGTAGATATATAATACCAATTCCTTAATAAAAAAACATTTGGTCACATAATGCTTAAGTAAACAAGTTAGTGACAGCTGATTTTCTGGCCATACGTTACCAGGTTAATTTTAAAAGACCAGGACTGCTATCACAGTAAGAAATCGTGCCATTTTTCTGATTACACAATTTTAAATGTTAGGAAACCAGAATGCATCATTATTAATTGGAACTTACTTCAATATTAACCTTATTTACTGCTGTGTTGTTTTCTTTTTCTTCTTCTTTGTGTGTTTTGAATTTTCATCAGACTCTTCCCTGCAAATTTAATAAGTAACAATACATTAATAAAGAATTACATGCATCAAAATTCATGGACTTCACCATCATGATGGTGAAGTACCAACTGAACTTTCTTATTAATATCCATGACGGGGACTACTGAAAATGAGTGCAAAAATTGCCTGAAATCTATTTTTTCTTTTGAAGAGTTTTTCTTTGACCACCATTGAAGGTTTGGTCATTCAAACAAATGCTACATTGAAAAATATTATAACGAGGCTGAAAGGACCTAAGGCATGGTAGTTCAGCCATTCATTAATTCTGGAGGCAATTGGTTTCAGCAACTGGGAACAATGCACAATGATTAGAGCAATGTGAAACATATATCGAAGATATATTGCAGACGTAAAATACTTGGTCATTCAATTTAAGGCTCCAATTTGTAGAGCAATTATGTAATCAGTGTGGACAAAATTTATACCACTCTAACTTTCTCATAGCATCAAAACAATGAGACAAGAGAGCTCAGTAGAAAAGGGTTTGAAGACTCATAGAGTCATAGTCACTCAACTAAATTTTAGGGTCAAATTTTGGACATGAAAACACAAATTTCCATAAAAAAATTGAGTTGAATTATATCAGCAATGCATCATGTACATGCTTATGGTGAATACAAATATTATCATTATTAGATTAGAAAAAATGATACCTAGGTATAAATGGAAAATGCCTGAGGTTTCAGAAAGGTCACAGTAATATATTATTAGTTAGGTATTAAAGAAAATTATGAGTGATAACAGTGAGAAGGGTACAACAGAAGAATAATGGATAATTGTAAGCCACACATGAAACTATATGGAACAGAAAAAAGACAAGGAAACTATGGATTGCAGATGAGATGATTACAAAGATAGATGAGAGAAGATAATGGGAAAATGTAAACTCCCATGAGAAGAAACAAAGTACAAAGAGATAAATTACCTAAGGCGAAAAACTAATTGGGTGAAAGAAGCATGATTGAAGATGCAGTGAAAGGCTATGGAAAGTTTACAAATGATGGGTGAAATTGGCATTTTGTTCAGGAAGGTAAAAGCACTGACAGGAAGTAAGAAGTAAAAATCAGTGCACATTATCAAAGACACACTATGTAAATTATTAATTTAACTCGGAAATATTCAAAAGAGATTAAAGGAATACTTATAGAGAATCTATACAGAGTAAATATTAGGCCGAAAGGTTAGACATAGAAAGAGGCACAGATGGGGATAGCTTAGGTCCTGGTTTACTTGATGGTGGGATAGAATGGGCATTAAGAGTATTGAAATAAAACAAGGCAGTAAAGATAGACAACATTTTCATGGAACTACTTCAGGGTTTAGAAAAATGTGGAACAGAAAATTTTTATGGGTTAATTCATAGCATTTATCGGGAAAAAATTTGTCGGGAAAATTTCATAAAATCAGTGTTAATTCCCATTGCATAAGGGAAAAGGCAAGCATATGTGATGATTACAAAACGATTACAAAAGTTTGATTTCACAAGCAGCTAAGGTGGTTCTGAGAATCATTAGTAAGAGGATGGACAGGAGGGGAAATGATTACTTAGGGGATGAGCGGTTCAGGAAGGGAAGAGGCACGTGTGATGCCATTACAGTAATGAAGTCACCAATAGAGAGGAATATAAAATAAAATTAGGATGTATTTGTTTGGTTTGTAGATTTCAAAAAGGAATTTAATTGAGTTAATTGGATAGAATTAATGAATATATAGCAAAAAAAAGTAGATTGGAGGGATAGCTGACTTATCCGCTACCTGTGTATCCCTAACTGCCCATCCGAACTTCCAGATGGGCAAGTCCGGATGGGCAGTTTTAGGAAGAGGGGTGAGACAGAGGTGTCCATTACTTCTGAGTTTCTCAAGGTATATGCAGGAGAAATGATAAAAGAGCTATGGGAAGGAATGGATAAGACAAAATCAGTAAAGAATTCATCAAATCAGTTAAATTTGCAGGTGATTAAGTTCAGCCAATGAGTTACTTCCTGAGTGCATTAGAAAATTAAGATTCATTGATACTGGATGAGAATAATGTAAACAAAACAAACACTATGAGGTTTTCCATAAAGTGGAAGGCTACCTTAAACTTTAATGTGAGATGACAAAAACAGGTCAAGTACTAAGGACATTAGAGGAAGCTTGTACAACTATTAGGCAAATGAGCTTTTACAAGGAAGGGTTTAATATGAGGATAATACGAAACTATCAGTGAAACCTTTGATATGGAAGGTCATTTTTTTACGGCGCAGAAACATGGTGATGGAAGGAAGACGATAGGTATAGATTAGGGAGACTTTTGAAATGTGAGTGTGGAGAAGATGGTGAAGGTATAATGGACAGAAAAGAAAAGGATTGGTGAGGGACTAAGTAGAATCAGGAAGGAGAGAAGATTAATGGGAGAAGTTCTACGGAGGCAGGAAAGGATGAAATAATTTGATTGAGGATGGGATAATTCTGACTGAAATAAATGGGAACATTTAGCAAGAGAGCTAGGGGGAGACATTTGGTGGAATGATGGGACGTAGGAAGTATTTGGAATGGAAAAAGAGTTCATTGTACTGTCAGAGACAAATAAATTTATTGTTGTTTAGTCTTTGGGTGCATCCAAAACCTACTGAAAACAGTATATCACCAACAACAATAATAATCTCTTTACAGTACCCAATCTCTTACTGTGACTTGTAAAAGCCAGAGCATTGGATTTTTGTCTGAAACAATATTTTCCATGAATTTTTCAAATAGTCAATATTTTAAATGAGACTATTTTGTGGATCATTCCATTCAAATGAAATTTATTACATTATATCAAAAAGCAGAGGTTAAACAACTTTAAATTCATGGGATATATACTTAGAATTTTAAGAGATAAAAAAAACAAGCAGTATTATGCAATATCACCATGTAGAGGATGATAATAAATCATGAGAGAAAGGATCTCAAATGACTGTCTGATCCTCAATTGATCTGGCACAATCTTTTAGATCAGACACCATGGCTTAAGGCTGTCTGACAGAACAAACTGTGCAGACGGATAACATGAAATAAGGAAAACACTCCAGGGTAAATTAAATACAAGGAAAAAGTGAATTCGTTAAAAACACTAGGCTGTACTAAGATGCCTTTCATTCCAAAAAAAATGCATTCATTATTTTCATGGAACCTGTTCCTGTTCTGATCATATCCTGTGTGTTAATAACTCATCTAAATTCACATTTGGATACATCAATCTGATAACATTTTATCCTAAAAAGGGTGTTGGGAGATATTTGTTTAATGCTGCAAACTGAAAACTTTGGACATTAATCACAACCATGATAATTTTTGGCAAAGGTATTACGTGGCTCAAGGGAATTTCTCTGAAAGCATCTTTTAACCTAAAAACATATCATCTCAGTGATATACATACCAAATCAACTTGTTTTTTTGAAGTTATTAAACTGAATTTTAAGGCAAAAGTACTCACATGCTATCTGACAAGTCTGGGTCAAGATTCATTTGCTTAGGCTCCAAAGTGACCACTTCATCTTCTTCACTCCCACTTAACTCTGCAAGAAGAATTAGCTTACATTAGTAGATTCTTCATTAGACAAACAGCTCAAATTGAAAAATGGTACAAGGCAGTACTGAAACATTTACATAGAGGTACCTAACGATAAAGCCTATATTAAGTTTATAACTGTTAACATCAATGTTATACTCTGGAGCCCATTTCTCAAATGGTAAAATTCCATTTAGAAGTCCCCTGAACACAATTTTAAATATAATACAAACCATATCTTCATATCAAATCAATATTCCATATCAGATAGTTCTGCATGAATAAATTACAAAGATTTGTAAATTGACTTGTAGCTATGAGAAACAGTCCCCGGTAATAGATTTATTTATTCCTTGAATGCTAACTCCGTTATTTCATCACCTTAGTTTTGATGGTTTGTTTAATCAATTTTTAAGGGCAACAAAAAATAGCTAGACATACTACTGTGGATTTACCATCACTTCTGTCCCTACAAAATGAAATGTGACGGTCCAATACTTTCTATTATGGGAGGATGGCAGAGGGATGTATTCCAAAGGACTTGATTTGGCAATATAAATCTTATTACATCAATTAACTTTGAAATCTAATTGCAAGTATATATTTTAATACTACCAGCAGGTTGTATGGTTGCATGGTTAAGGTGGGACGTTGAACAAATATGACATAGCAACAAGTAAATGACTAACTTTCGTTGTATTTACACATTCCTTTAATTCTTAGAAACAGAGTTTGCAAATTTGGTGTGAGCTTTTACCACATCCTTTTGTTACAAGTACAAGCAACATACCGAGCAATTCCAAATGGTCAACAGAGATTGTATAAGATATACAGAAAATAACTGATTTTCCCCTGACTGGATTTGTTCTATACACAAGAGTTGCCAAATTATTCGTACTTAAAACTTTTTGAAATCAGTCAACATTTACCTTATGTCTCCTCCATGAAATCATACAAATATACTAATGATACAATTTTTCCACCTTTCCAATTTTGAAACGGTAATAACAAATGATGAGGTCAGACCACCAAGAGAGCAGGTTATTATAGTACATGAAAATGAACAATGATTTGAAATTTTTGGTCACTTAGTGGCAAAAAATGTTTACTTAATTCAATTATTCCTGTAAAGGTTTCATCTGTCACTGTGAGCAACATAATTGTAATCCCATTTAAATGCTGCATTTTGTAAATTAAGGATATATTTTCCAGGTGTCCATTTAATTTGTCATCAGTAAATTCCATAACTGGCAAGTTATCTCCAAAGGTCAGAATACACCCTATACATTTTATCCTGTTCACTCAATACACTGCCCAGAATTCATGACAAGGTTTAGGTTCCTAATTGAGTTTCACTCATTCTCAACCTTACCAACCATCCTCAGGGCATACCGCTGTTTATTTGTTATAGATTACATTGGTGATTTGAAATCAGATGTATTACACTGCTCCCACAACAGGATTTTACACAATCATCTCATCTTTCTTGGGCTAGACCCTTGTAATCCTTCTCATATCTACAACCTTCACTAGCTGTTCTCAAACACCATTCTAATTCTTCATTCCCACCCCTTATCCCCCAACATTAATGAGGTAAATAAGCATGCAATTCTTTTCACCTTCTTCACATGAAAAAGATGCGACCAAATCAGAACTTTAGTTGTGAATACATAATTTATGGATAAAATAATTATTTGTGGAACAGCATGCATCTTTACTTTTAGCAAATATGCATGTTTAAATTTCATTCCATATCTCCCAAATCTCCAGAATTTTAAAAAAGAATTACCCGCTTACAATTTTGCTATTAAACTCTGAAGTTACAATCTTAAAGTAGAACATATTTAAATAATGGTAATTGAGTAAAAGGTAGGACAATGTAAAGAAGATAAAATTTTAGATATTTGGCATTTACTTTCTAGTTTTCATTAATAAAAACAAATCATTCATTATGAACCATTCATTCAATCCATGTTGGAAGCCCCTGTTGTGAAGCACATGCATTGCATAACAGCCTCCACTAACCAAGAAGGACATGAATGAGGACACAAATATGAACTTCTGCTGAGCTAATCAGCACACACTAAAGTGAACTATATACAAATAAAGACAGAGCACATATTTGAGTGTGTTACAAACTTTCAAGCAGTTACACATCCAAGAAAAATGCCTTCTTGTAGCAGTTGGCAATTTGGACAATGATGAAGAAATGGAAAGATTAGGGTATCTCATGTCTCTGAACATGGAATATTTTATTGAGTAATCTACCCACTGAGGCAGGTTTTGGATGGACAAAACTACCAAATTAATATTTTGTGACTCCTAAAAAAACACAGTCCAATATCCTACTACATAAAAGTCCCTCTTCATCTCTACTTACTTCCTTCTTTCGATCCAACATCCATTTCCCATTCCTCTCCTTACCTCATTCGCCTGACATCCTCCCCTCTTCTATCACAATCTTTAACATCCCACTGCTGATCAATATGCCAGTCATCTGTTTTTCCTACCTCTACATTATCTCTCCCAACAAGCCCCTCTCCTGGCCCGTGATACCTAGTACTTCCTCATTTGTTTGCCTTTTGGTCCACTTCACCTTCTTCATCCTTCTACACATCCACATTTCAAAAGCCTCCAATCTACCTCTATCCACCTGCTTCGGTGACCATGTTTCCATGCCGTATATAACTACGCTCCCTATCAAATTTTTGACGAGCCTTTTCTTAATATCTTAACGTCCTAGTCATCAACTCCCTCCTTGTGAAAGCCTCTTTGCCTAGTGCAATTCTTCTCTTTACCTCCCAACTACTTTGGCCAATTTAGTCCAAAACACTTCTGAGATACTTGAACTATTCCAGCTGCCTTCCTATTTTAATACTAAGCTTTGCCTTTCTCTTTCTAGGAAATTGCACCTTGGTGATAACTGATATCTTTCTTAGTCACCTGGCAATTTTCATATATACCTACACCTTTTATGGTGTCTAAAGCAATTGTTAGTGATGACTAACCCCTGTCTCCCACAGAATTTAATTGCTTTCTCCCCACAATCATTCATCGTACCTAAAGCGCAGTCCCTCACCTCATCACCATCTCTTCTTCAGCATTCCAATCCCCAATCACTATCAAATGTTTTCCAGCAGGAACACACGCGATTATGTCCTCTAACTGATTATATATCCTATTGACTTCTTACTCTTAATGATTGCTTGATGGCATGTACACCTGAGCAATGACCAAGTTTGTCAGTTCTGCTTTTATCTCTACTAGTAATATTCTAACTGTGGCTTGCTCTATGTTGAATATGCTTCTTCCAACCTCTTTATTTAATATTATGGCAATCCCTTGCTGGCTCTTGTCCACTCTCCTGTTTATTACTCTACAACTATCAGTCCAGTAGTCCTCTCAATCCTTCCATAGACCTAAAATATCTATATTTCCTCTTTCCATCTCAGGCTTATTATTCTTATATTATAATTTTCCTATCCTCCACATTCCAAATTTCTACTCTAACTAATATTGTCTTCTTCTTCTGCCTCTTCTCTTCTGCTGCTGCCGGTTTTCCTTTTTAAGGGTTTTGTGAGATGACGACTGCAGAAGCCTAGCCTCTCCCGCTGCCAGGCATGACACATTGCTGATTGGGCTGAGTGATCCTGTACTTGCCAGGACTCAAATTTTCTACACTGTACATCATTATCTTCTTGGGAATAATAATTGAAGTGGTTTCCTGTTGCCTTCCTCAATAGTGTTTTTAACATGACACAATGGCCACCCCACTGTGATCAGACGCCTTTGCAGCTGCCTGACTAAGGAACAGACGCTGCACAGACTACATTTTATCTGGCTCCTAGCCTTTGACCTATCTGGCATGGGTGACCACACCAGGAGCAATTATCATTGCTCCTGCTAGGACAGCTCTAGGGGTCATTGGAATGCACAAGTCCTTCCACAATGTAAAGGATGTACTCCATCGGAGGGGAATGTAGAATATTAATTCCAAAACCAAATAGGTATTTTCAAAAGATAAACCATCTCAATTAAAAAAAAATTTTTCATGATGCCCTTCTCTTTTGCTTGTATATTGCCTCATTTATCTCAAACTGATTGGAATTTTTTTCAGGAAAAACTTTGAATTAGAAAATTTTTTACTGATGACATTAACATTGAAAGAGAGGCCAAAGGAGACTTTAATGATTTATATCATCACCTGAGAGAGGATGACAGATTTTACACATCATTCAGGATGATTTTTTTCTTTTGACGAACTGCTGCACATGAGGAGTCGATATTAGAAAAAGAAACACTAGCAACAGCAGTTGTCCATCATGGCTCCTTGATGTAGTCTTAAATTAAGTCATAAATTTGTTTCATGTTTTTTCACTTCAAAATCTATTCTCTCAGAGAATGTGAGTTAGAAATGTGATGCAAAATAAAAATGACAATGAAAATGGGTCCAACATAATTACTTGGATACATATGGTTAGTACTCATGGCAATTATTTATCTTGATTTACTACTTCAACAGATGCTTTGGTGCAATAATTTCAGAGTGTAAAAATCATTCGCCTTGAATGGTTTTTACACTCTGAAATTGTTGCATTGAAATGTACATGCGGATGACACGAGGAAGTTACAGCTGTGACATCTCCCACAGTTTCTTCGGAAGATGCTTTGATGTCGGAGGACATAGAAACAAACAATCACGGGGAAGTTTTTGAAGTCTCTTCAATGGCCCTAAGAATTGGCAATAACACCTTGTGTGCTCCAGAAAGTAAACCTTCACCAGGACATAATGAACCAACTCCGTCTGCCGTGGTGGGGGCTAAAGTGTTTCCCCCAAGATTTAACCTGATGAGGCTATTCTCCTACATGTACTAGAGAAATGATGTAGTGAAAGAGAAACAAGAAAGTGCATTGTGAAAGATGTACAGTTGAGAAATCATTTAGAATTTGAGCACAGTGGAGGGTTTTTTAAAAGCTTAGAAGTTAAGGCTGAAACCGCAAAACTCACTGTGAAAGTACCTAATGTTCTTCAAAAATTAAAAATCTATGTTTTAAGATATTTAACAAAAATATCAAACATTGCCCACTACATGAGCCCACTACACCTATTGTTCACTTGAATGTTCATGAAAAATTTATTGTCTTTTAATAACTGATGGTTATTGATGTCATCAAACTCAACACCTCTGATAGCACTCAACCATGTCTCGAATGGAACTTATTTCAACGGAATTCTTGCAAGTAGGCTTGCTGTTTTTATAAATGCCCAGTTCTCAAAGCCTCATATTGTTTAGGACTTCCATCCCTCTCACAATTTCAATCAGCTTCATGATTCCTTCAGTTTCCATGCTGCAGCACAAGATAACAAAAACAGCAAAACCTGCCATTCAAGTCAATGCGTGGTCTACGTCTGTAACAAAACACCCAATGCCCTCGCATGAAAATCACAAACTACTCGTCCGGAGCATTGTTTTCAAGCCTTCGCAACTGATTGCACACATATTGGATCATAATAATCATAATAGTCTAACAGCTTAAGGGTGGGTTTTACACAGAACACACAAAATACTATACTCCTAAGTCCTACTTGACATGACACAAAATGTCCTCCTACTCCATAATATATTTTACAATGACTCATTTACCGGCTCTACATGCCATCAACCTCCATTTATTTTATTCAAAATACCTGTTTTTTTCCTCTCTCTACCTTTGTTTCCCATCATTCTCCCCTCTATTACTGTCTTCAGGACCCCATCACCTCTAAGGACCTCCTGCATCAACTTGTCCCGCCTTCTTCGAATTTATCCCAACTTCTTCTTCATCTCTGCTTCTATACTACATCCACACCATTATCATTTGTTTACCTTTTGTCCATTTTATTTTATCCATTCCACTCTACACCCACAATTGTAGACCACCAATGTATGCTTATCCTCCTCCCTCAATGACTAAGTTTCTGAACCATATATACAACTATGCTCCATATTAAAGTTTTCACTGGTCTTTTCTTGACATCTTTAGTTAAGGTGCTAATCATCAACTCTCACCACTAGTAAATGATTCTTTACCTAACGATATTCTCCATTTTATGCCACTAACATTCTGCCCAACCTCACCCAAAGCACTTCACAAATATGTGAGCTGTTTTACTTTTTTAGTTTCAGTGTTCCAACTATGATGATCATCTTATCTTTGTATTTATTGAAAATCTCATTACCTTTGTTTTCTTATGATTAAGCCTCATCCCATACTTATCACACTGATTCTGCAAAGTGCTTAATATTGATTGTAACCCTTTGGCAGAAAGGCTAACACCCAATCATACACAAATATAACCGATTTGAAGAGTTCCCTCTCTACTTTCACTCTAGCCCTTCATATTCTTTGCTTACCATTTCCTTAAACTATATGGTGATAAGAACAGGAGATAATACGAAGACACTGCAGTCATACTTTCCTACCTATCACTGCTCATCCAGATCCTCTATTCACTGTCTGCACCTGTGCAGCTTAAGACATGTACAGGTTAAAAATAAGTTGCATATGTCTCCAGTCTGCTACTATCATCTGCATAGTTTTCATTGATTGTAGCCAACTATATCAGATGCCTTTTCAAAGTCCATGATGCATACACATACATCCATGTTGTACTTTGGCATCTTTCAACTAGCAATCTTTCCCATTCCCTTTCTAAATCCAAAATGATCTTGTGAAGAGTAAGCACTCTTCTCGATCCTTATCAGATTATTTTAAGTAACACGCATGCAGTGTGTGAAAACAAACTTAAAAGAGTCCAATGGTCCTCGCATACTGCTGCTTTTGCCGTTTTTGGGATGTTAATCAATACTGATCTGTCTTCTAGCTGAATTCCTCTCTCATAAATGGAACCCTTAAAAAATCTTCCTCACTCCTTCCCCATTTTCCTAATTTTTTAAGTAGTCCTACTGGGAAGTTTTCTATTCTCACGATTTTCTTCCATTTCATTTCCTTTGATATCTTTTCTATCTCAAAGCCAAATATTCCTGGTCCTAAACTATCATTTTCAGCATCATATATGCTTTCTACCCAGATTTATGTACTTATAATCTTTACTAAATATCCTCTGAATATTCTTTTTCATTATAACCTATTATTTTGATTAATATTTTACCCATTGTAGGTCTAATATTGTAAATGGAATTTCCTTTCTTACATCCTGACAATTTCCTTCACCTTCCTGCTTACCCATTTCACCCTGTCTCTGTGTTCATGTTCTCATTATTGGATAAACAACATAATAAATATGATTCATATTATATTTTAAAATACTAATACTAATATGAAAGTTAATGTGCTAAAAGGCATAAATTTCAAATTTATCGGGGGAATATTTTTAAGAAGTACTTTGAAAGAAAAATGAAAACTATGTTGCTTACCACTGACTCAAAACAGTGATATTATCAAGATTTGTAATAAAGGCAACTATTTTCTATGTCTGAAGCGGGAAAAAATATTTGATAGTAAAAATTTTCTGGCAGACTGATTTGCGCTTACAGTTAGTTGAAGCTGTATAGGCCCATAAAATGTAGGGTGATTTTAGAGCACACTTTGGAGTTAAAAAAGTGAGTCTTAAGACCAGGGAAATAACAGTAATTACTAGCAATAAAAACCTATCTAGATATATTGCAATAAAACTATACCCACTTATCAGAATTAGCTGACTGCGAGGAACTGTGAAACACCAAACATTAGGAGATTTTTGTTTCTTATCATTGCAAATTTAAATTAACTACCAACTAACAGTTGTATTATGCAAAAAATAAATATATTTTAACGATAAAATTTAAAGTTGAGTGTAGAAAATAATACAATCAAATGAGAATGAAAATTCTCAATGACAGGCAGTATCACTTTCAGTTTTATGTAGCACAAGCTTTATTGTCAAAGCCAAGGAAAGAGGCATTCTGACAGAACAAATTGTGCATAATATTTCAAAGATTTGTATCAGCAGAAACATGTTTGGATAGAGCAAATGTAAAAGTAATTAAAAGGTTTTGACAAATTAACCTAACATAAATCATCTCCCAGTAATGAAATATTTTATAATGTTTAGGGCATAATAATATCACCCAAATATTATACGTAATCATCACTACACGGCTGCAAATGTGGCTGAATATACATTCCAGCAGGCATCTAAAACCATATTTCACTTTAATCTAATTTGGTGACAAAACCTGCTACTGAAATTCCAAATTTTAAAAAGAACTTATTAAATTAAATTAAGAACCGATTAAATTTTTATTTGATAATTCTAAGCTGACTGCATGAACAGAAAAATTTTGAGATTTACAAAATGTGGGTAAGATTTCCATCATATGACTTGACTCTAATCTGATAATTGCCTGTTGTTGTGTAATAATGATCTATCTCTTGCTGTATTAAACCTGATATGAAAGCAACATGCATTGATAAGGAAGAAGAATTTGTGAATTCAAACATCAGGGCTCGAAAAAAATCATCACCAAGTATCTCATAGCATATGTTTGCCTCACTTAAGGTTCACAAAAGCCTGACAGAAAAATTCTATTCATTCAAGAGATCTCATATTTGAGACCTAACAGCAAGCACAATCATTCTTGTAAAAGAAGGCTTGGACCTGTTTTAAGAAAAATAGATTACTATTCTAAAAATATTTCATCATACATTTACTAATAAATATTCTATACATGTGTTACCTTGGTAGGTGCCACTGTTAACAATGCAATATGCTTAAGTGCCTTCATTTTTTACATTACTGGAATCATTCACTTGCAGGAATTAACTAAAATTAACTACAATTAGTACATGAGATGTGGAGGAGAATATGGATTATGGATCACTAACATATTTACTTCAGCCTTTATATGCAGAGTTTTCTCAGCGTTGGAGGTTGGCCTAATGGACGTCCCATTGAGAAACTCTAACGCTTTCCCTCATTTCCTTCTGTGACTGAATAAAGATGTCTTTCTATGAATTTTGTACAAAATAAAAATGAATCATTTCTTGAAATAAATTGAGGACTTATGATTTAAAGATTGTTTTGCAAACAGGGTTAGGCTGTGCATGATTGAGTCAGAATCGATTCACCTAACCATTCAAGTGAAAATCCGAAGAAGACCTATATTTCACAGTAAATCAACTTGATGTTGTACTTCCTGTACCATACAGAGCGTGTATGCTATCATATTATTTAAGAAATGCATGAAAACTAATTTCTTTGTCAACTTCTTTAGCTTATGTGGTGACAATGATAATGCGATGTGTGATGCCATTGATAAGTCCAGTGATTGTGAAAACTGCTTAAGACTATTGATAGTGCATCAGGCAAATTATTAAAAATGAGGGCAAAAAAAAGAAACTTTGCACTTCCACATGAAGATTTAATACTTCACACGACCATGGTTTCGATGCTGTGCATCATCATCAGGACAAAATTCTTTTTTACCCTCATCATGAAGCAATTTCACAAAATTAAGCTTGAAACTGTTATGCTAAAACTATTAAAGGACTGTGGAGACCTAATCCTAGCCCTATTGCCAATGCTCGTGAACCAGTCCTTAGCTGAGGGCATTTATCCAGACGCCCCTAAAACCACCAAGGTTATTCCAGTCTACAAGTATAAAGGTGATGAACGATTTAAATAGTTACAAACCCATATCGATAACTTCTCAATTTTAGTAAAATTCTTGAATGTGTTTTCTGTAAAAGACTGTTAGAGAATCTGGAAAGTCAAAATGTGCTATCTGTTCACCAGTTTTGATTCTGCAAGGAGAAGTCAACAAATCTTCCCCTTTTTGAAGCTGTAAATAATATAATTCAAGAGATTGACCTCAAGTGCAAGGTTTTGGGCATTTTCTTTGATAGAAATCAAACAATGATGCCATTGATCACAGTAAGTTGATCTCAACAAGTGAGCTTATTGTGTATCCGGAGAGTGGCATTAAGCTACCTGAAGTCCTAACTTGTTAATCGGTACTAAAGGGGTGACCTACCAAAGTGATAGGAATACCTCTCCTCAAAAGTAAACGGAGTTCCTCAGGGATCACTGCTTGGCCCTGAATTATTTTTTATTTTTATTAATGATCTTCCTGGGAGGCTGCAGATCAATAGTACTAAAAGTTATGTTATGTAGGCTGACGAAGTGATTGTAATGACATCCAGTAAACATTTACGTGATCTAGCTGGGGCTGGGAATTGTAGCTAAAATGTATGACTACATGGTGCGAAGGCAATAATTTGCTTCCAAACAGTGAAAAAAGGTTTCCTCTCCTTCACGCAACATTATTGACATAAACTCTTTTCGAACAAATGGTAGTCAATTAAATAAGTTAATAATTTTAGGTTCCTACGACTCCATGCTGATAGTAACGTGAATTTCAATGTTATGCACCTAATTCTCAATTCTGTGTTCTACAACCCTCCAGGACAAGACATCTAGTAAGACAAAATGTATTGCTGGCATTGTACAATGGATTATTTTTACAAGAATTTTGTATGGCATAGTATTTTGGGGTCTGCCCTCTCACCTCCTCAGTGTTTTGACAATGGAGAAATAGATTGTAAGAGTGATGTGTAACCAAAATTATTATGCCCAGGGTCGATCTTTTTCTCAAAAAATTAAAATTGTTATGTACACCTAATGTATACATGGTGTGGCAACATAACTTCCTTTTGACAAACACAAAACACTTCCAAAAAAGGAAGTATTGCTCCTGCACCCTGTATATTTATCAATCTGTGTTACTCGTGAAACAGTATAGTACTAACTTTAAAATAAACAATACCATCCACTTGTATAATACCAGACAATGCAATAACTTACATGTTAAGTCAACCAATTTATCCTTGGCTTAAGACAGTCCAAATTTGTGTGTGTATAATTATATAATAACCTTCTTGTTAGTGTTAAAAAAGAAGAGCGTAAATGAGTCTTTAAGAAATAGGTCTGAGAATACCTCATTTATTAGTGTTTTTACTGTGTCAAAGAATACTTAAGGCCGAATTTTTAATATTTTCTGTTTTGGTAAACTTGGTTTGGTACTTGCCATGTCCTATATTTTGCCAATATTAATACAGTTCACTGTCTTGGATGAAATAAATATTATTATTATTATTAGGGTAGCTGCTAGTATATCAATTCAATTTCCTTTGCATTAAGAGTCAAAATCACAGTAATTTGATATTTTCTGCTTGATCCAAGTATTTTTGGTAAATTTTAACCTGAAAAATCATACACAGTTCATCTTGTGCATCTCATGAGCTGGGAAATATGGTGCATCCCTTCCTGATACAAAAGTGAATTATAATTATTATTGTTACCACTTAAACACCAAAATAAGGAAAGATGCAATAAGGCAAGGTGGACATTTTGATACCCAAAACAAGTGTTATAGTGTTAACAATAGATCCCCCCTTCGGCCACATTTACTTTGAAGAAAGGTCAGAAAACAACACATTTGTCAGTAAAAAATAGTAGAAAATAAAGCAACTGTCCCAGGCTTAGTTAGTTAATCCCTTTTCATGCCCAATGTTGGTCATATTGCTGCTCATTCTTCTCACCCCAAGCCATTCCAGACAATACTCATGCTAAACCTGTAAAAGACTAAATCTTATCACGAAAGTAACCCTCAATTACTCTGCTGTGTGCAACCAATGGGAATCTCTACCCCCCTCCTCTGCTACTACTGCCATGGCTTCCTACATCAGTACCAGCCTCTCACCTCCAGAGTGACATGGCCTCATCTTCATTCACTGCACCCATTTAGGTATATCACCTAATGCTAAGATCCTTCTCTTCCACTTAAACTCAGCCTGTATTCTTACATAGAAACCACATGCTTGTGTTTGCATTCCTCACTAGTCATCACACAATTATACTTTTACACTGGCAATCGTTCTATTTGTAGAAGTTCCTATGACATTCATTATTCCCATGGCTAGAGGTGGGCATCAAGCCTCACACTTTTAACACGCAGCACGACTCCAGCATAATATGTAAGCCTGCCAAAGATTTCATGGACCACCTATCGGAAAAAGTAATTTCTGTCCATACTCAATAGATGATTTTACACGAAGCAACTTATAATGATGGAAAGAAAAGATAAAAACATATAAATTCAGAGGAAATCACAAAATATTCCAAAATTTTAATTACAATCATTAATGTTTATTCACAATTGCAAGATACCACTGTGAAACACCTTCATTTGTCAATTCGTGATTACACATAAATCCCAACAACATTGTGCTCTGTATTAAAAAACCTATACATTAGAGATTAATCCTGAAGATCTAACATCCTGACAAGTTTTATGAAATATTAAGAAATTGTTTTCAAATTGATTTAAGAGCAAACACAAACACACACAAAATGGCAACTTTCCATCCTTTGGTTAGCTAAAGGGAAAACAGGGATTTTTGCATAATCTAGCAATTAACCCTTTGCACTCAGGTTCTTTTTTCTCGATTGCCTTAGTCTACTCTGGATTTAATTTTTTAAATAACCCAAATTTACTAAGCGTGGCACTAGAGTGAAATACTGGAATTTCTTTTCATGCAAACTTATTTGGATTTTTTACATAATTATTGATACATTAATTGATAAAACATAATTTAAACTCTTTAATTTTTCATGGCATGATATTTTTGGAAGCATTCACCAACATGAAGATATGGTTTACATTCACATGTCTCACAGATATATATCATCTCTCTGCTTCCACCTTTGATTTTTTGGTCAGAGCAAACTGCAAAATCTTAATGTTTTCTGCTAGGGTGAGATGTGATTATATGGAGTTTTCCATCTAAACATTGCTCTATGTCTGTGGATGGTAATCTAACCCAGGAAGTTTGTGTACTAGTTTCCTAATAAATTTCACATGCAAGATTGGTTTTTCATTTTTTCTTAGTTGGCATTCTTTGTAAAATATATATGAATTTATAAAACTGACTACAAGACCCCAGAAAAACAATTTATGCCACCATTTTAGAGTCTTCCTCATGAAACAGAAAGTGCTTGTGTAATGATCTGCTATATCAAATCCCCCCATCAACTTAGTATAGTTTGTAACAATCTAGGGTTTGAAAACTATTTCAATCTCACCACCACAAACTCTCCTTTCCACAGACTCAGTCTCTGCAGTGTCCTACACACTGAGCATTGTGACTATCCTCTTGCCTTTCCATGCAAGGAGCATTTCATTTTCATCCCTGTAAGCCACTATCTCTCCTTTCTTTAGCTTTGGATGTTTGATCACAGGTGGATCATCTTTCCTATTGGGCATTATTGTCCCTGTCAAGTGTGTTTTTTCCTTTAGCAATTCCCTTGCATCAGTGACACTAGTGTAATGCCTGTCAGTGAAGAAATGATAGCCTTGAGAACCAGATACTGAGTTCTTCAATCTTTCATGCAGTTCTAAAACTATTCTGCTAGTAAAAGGGAGATCAGGTCTCACCAATGTTTCAGTTATTATTCCTCCATAATAAGGGACAAATGAATGTACATAAACACATTTGGAATCTGAGACGACATATAGACGAATACCCCATTTAGTTGGCTTTTTAGGATTATACGTAATGAAGTGTATCTTTCCCTTGAAACCAACAACAGCCTCATCAATAAGCAGTTTACCTTCTCGGTTCTTGTTCTTGAATCTCTACTTGACTTTTGATTGTTTTTCAAGGGTAACATCCAAAATATTTGCAAGAACCTTTCTCTTTTAAAAACAGCTCGAAAAAATGGAATGTGAGACTCAAAATCCATGGACCAATAACTCTGTAAGTTAGGGTGATTAAATACACCTGCATTTAGTATAACGCCAAGAAAAGCCTTCATTTCCTCAATCGTCACATCTTTCCAATTATTCCAAGTGGATCGCCGCAAAAGTTCTTTCTGGCTAATTTTATGCCTAGCATACTCGTTAGTCTCTTCAGTTATATTTTGTATCAATGTGTCTGTAAAAACAACTGAAAAAACTCTATTGGTTTGGCACATCCAGAAGGAACTTGAGGCCCAACACATAACTGACCAGTGGAGAAGGGGATTCTGCTAGGCTCATGATCATTAACAGATACAGCATTCCACATTTCTTTCTCCGGTTTTCCACTATAAACACTACTTTCACTGGGCCTAATGCCCAAATGCACTATGCTACCACCTATATCTCTATCACTATCACTTGAACAAACAATTGTGCGTCTTGATGTCGGTATGAATTCAACATCACTGTCACTGTCAGTACATTCACCTCCATTTTTGGGTGAAGCAAGGCATATTTCCTTTCCATAGTTCCATTTGGACCAGCGACTGGCTCATCATCTCCATACGCAATCTCAGACAACTCAATTTCATCACTATTATATTTGTCAATAAATTCGTCGGTTTTGATGTAAAATTCATCGTCACTGCTTTCTAATTCTTTGGAATACTTATCCATTGTGAGGAGGTGAAATTCGTTCAGGATGAACGACTACTAGCTGGCAAACCAATTGTCCAACTGAATGGAAAGCATCTGTTGCAAGAGAACCCTGTGTCATCAGGGAAAACATCTGCGTTATGCTTCTAGAAACGTAAGCAAACCTTGAAGACTAAGATAAGGAAGGTTCTTCACTACTGGAGGATGATGCAACCTCAAAAAAGCATGACAAAGGAAAAGTGCTAGGGTTCGAGTTACTATGAATCAATGACTCATGTCTTGGACCCTCCTCAAACAATGATGATGCAACCTCAAAAAAGCATGACTCAAGGAAAAGGGCTAAGGTTTGTGTTTTACTATGAATGTAATAGACATGTCTTGGACCCTCCCACTCAGCTGGCAAACCAATTGTCCAACTGAATGGAAAGCATCTGTTGCAAGAGAACCCTGTGTCATCAGGGAAAACATCTGCGTTATGCTTCTAGAAACGTAAGCAAACCTTGAAGACTAAGATAAGGAAGGTTCTTCACTACTGGAGGATGATGCAACCTCAAAAAAGCATGACAAAGGAAAAGTGCTAGGGTTCGAGTTACTATGAATCAATGACTCATGTCTTGGACCCTCCTCAAACAATGATGATGCAACCTCAAAAAAGCATGACTCAAGGAAAAGGGCTAAGGTTTGTGTTTTACTATGAATGTAATAGACATGTCTTGGACCCTCCCACTCAGCTGGCAAACCAATTGTCCAACTGAATGGAAAGCATCTGTTGCAAGAGAACCCTGTGTCATCAGGGAAAACATCTGCGTTATGCTTCTAGAAACGTAAGCAAACCTTGAAGACTAAGATAAGGAAGGTTCTTCACTACTGGAGGATGATGCAACCTCAAAAAAGCATGACAAAGGAAAAGTGCTAGGGTTCGAGTTACTATGAATCAATGACTCATGTCTTGGACCCTCCTCAAACAATGATGATGCAACCTCAAAAAAGCATGACTCAAGGAAAAGGGCTAAGGTTTGTGTTTTACTATGAATATAATAGACATGTCTTGGACCCTCCCACTCAAGATTCCTGATTATGCAATAGATAGGAAAAGATAAGGCAGAAACTTTGATGAGACAGGGGACACGAGGAAGAAAATGAAATGAAGGAGTCAAAACTAGAAAGCAATGAACTACGGAACAGCTGACTGAGGTAACTTTACATTCTGGCGATCTTTTTTTCAGACACAGATCATCTCTCAAAGGCATTGCTTTACATTTAGCTGACTTCCAAGTAATGAAGGGCAAACAATGCAAATGAAAAAGAACTTACAGCACAGTAAATAGATAACAACAAACATCTGTGTTGGTGGTGGCATCCTTTGGAGATGACATTTATGTCAACAATGACATTATGGGTCGATACTATTCATTTATAAAACAAGCCATGCTATTAATTAAACTTTACTTCACTTGTCCTTTCATGCAGATGATTACAAGAAAAGTTATTGGATAAATAGACAAAAATCCCAATTCCCCTCGTGGTGGTGGCTCCACATAAAGAGCTGCTGCCATTGCTAACCGTGCCGAGTCACACTTGACATCAGAGTGCAACAGGTTAAACTATTAACTTAATAAATACAGCCAGATGTTAACTTAATCCAATAACAATCTTTAATTTGCTAGCTGCATTATATTTATAATAGAATCACTTCAAATAAAGCAAGGGTAAATTCATTTTTCTGAACACAAAAAGGGAATTTTGATGCTCATAGGAATCCTGAGAAAAATACTGAGGGGGCCAAAGGAGTCACATGACCCTTAATAACCTGATTGGAGAGTCGAACACCCCCAAAAACTTATAGTCTTCACACTGAATTTGACCTAGCAGAACAATGAGCTAAGAGATAAAAATTCCAAAATTAAATATGACGATTGGCCAACCAAGAGTGATTATTTTAAATTCGGAGTTTTTGTTAGTATATTTTTTTGGGGAAAAATTTTAATTTTTTAATTCCATTAGCTTAATATGCGATGCATATGTTGCACAATTTTGATTGATTTGACTAAGTAATTCCTCAGCAGCAGCCGCAGCCATTTCGAGAATGTTTAGCTGGGGTACAAAATGATACTGCATTGAAATTAAGCTATTTCCGGAACAAATCGTCAGCCTCGGACTACATTATTCCACAGAAGACTTAGAGGGAGTCTGGTCTTCCCTATCGAGCAGCTAGATTTAGGCTTGAAATGTTGAAAGAGGGGAGAGGATCAATTTCAAATGAAAGTGAACCTGGAGTTCCAGCCACGGCTCTTATGAAATAGACATTAACACCAGCTGCCATTTGAGAGAAGATTGTTGAATAATGTTAAGAGAACAATGATATTGAAAATTTCATTGGGTGCCAGCCACATGAAACAGACAAACTCCACATGAGACTCATTTGTGCGGTGGGTTTCATGACTGTACATGCTTGAAAAAACAGGACGTGTGTGCAGTGGTTTTTTTATGAGTTGAAGTTGATGCAACAAGAAGATGAGGAGTTTCTCATGAAGGTTGCCACTGCAGAAGAAATTTCAAACCACATTATTTTGATCATCAGAACAAACAGTTAAGGTCTTTCTGGAAATCTCAGGAGTTTCTCATGAAGGTTGTCGCTGAATATGCAATTTTAACTACATTATTTTGACCCTAAGACACCCTTGTTTTTGAAATCTCTGGCATCACCAATATAAGAAAACAGGCCAAGGGGTGGGAACTGGGAAAATTATACTTACATTATTACTCAATATTCAGAGAATGGTGTATCAGCATCTTGTACTGCCACACACAAAATGGAGCACACTATAGGAATGTAGCAAAATTGCCATTGCAATCATAAAAGGTAGTATTCCAAAGCAACTACCTGGATGCTGCATCATAACAACACAGGCTGTGTACCACAAATGTTATTGAATATTTTGATGGTTTGAGACTACTTCGTGAAAATTCATGGCCAATGAATAAATAAACTTGGTATTTTTTGGCCATAGCAGATGATGTTGCATATATGTCAAAACAGGTAGTATTATAATTAAACTTTTGTGTGAAAAAATACCAAGTTTATTCATCCAGTGCTATTGAATATTTCCTAAAAATCAATGTGAAGAATGTCCCTCATCTTCATATTAGTCTGGCCCTAGTATTATATGACTTTTTTCTGTTCCCAACAGAGAAGAAACGCCGTGGAAAGAGTTTTCCATTAACAGAGGCAGCCATAGGTGAACTGAACAAGCTTCAAAATGCAGAAGCCACTGATGGAATACTGGAATCAAATCAAGTAACTTGAACCCATATGTATTACAATTTTAACAAGTATCTGTTTTTTTGGTGGGACTTAATTAATATACAATTAAAAATTAACAAAAATAATAAATTATTTCTAAATTAAGTGATTATTCATTAAATTATCTCTAATGTGATGAGCACTGGAGAGTCAATGCAACAATTTCAGTGTAAAAATCATTCGCCTTGACTGACATTAGCGGATGACTCCATTAAAAGTTACTGTTGCGGCATCTCCCACAGTTTCTTTGGAAATTTAGCACTGGAGAGGTTTAAATGCCCTACACTATTGCATGCCACCTAAACCCACTGTTGGAGGAACTGCTTAGCAATAAAAAGGTTAAGTACTATGATAAATAGAATTGTGAGGACATAAAATATCTTCTGAGGCAGATTTGACATTGGATCTCACTAAAGAAAATTACAAACCAGTTCTACATTTATTTTACAATATCAACATGGTAAGAGCAGAGCAAAAGTATGACATACCTATTTCTGCCATTGGTGGCTTGTCCGCACGTGACACTTGAGCAACTAGTTGGATATCTTCATCGACCTCATCAGATTCAGAGCTAGGCCTCTTTTTCGACACATCTACTCCCCAATGGCTGGGACCCCCTACGCCAATTTCATCCTCATCGTCCTTTGGCAATGGCCCTTGCCATTCTCTGCTAGAAGTATCATCTTCTGGGATCAGCACTGCCGAGTCTTCAAACACTGACTCCACAATCATTCCCGACACTGGTGACTTAGGTCCACCTTCCATCATCATATCGTTTTCAGCACCTTCACCATTCTCGACACTGGGCTCTTCCTTGGCTCTTCCCATGGTCAGTTCACCCAAAGCAGCCACCATTGCTTCTTGGCTCAAGGCTGTTATCTTTTCCAAATTGATGAAGTCCACAAAGCTCACTTTTGACCTCTGCAACCTGCAGAGAGAGTAACAAATATCCTTTTGCTCACATCTTTGTCAGCCGCAAGATTTAAAAAACAGGAGTAATACACCTGACTCAAATTAATGTAATCTTTAACATTAGATACTTTTTTTTGGGATTATCAAGTAAACCATACTACATGGCCTTCACATTCACATTTAAAGGAAGAATGTAATCAAGTGAATAATTAATTTGTTACAGTGCACTTAAAGAAATTTTTCACCACAGTGAACAAAGATAAATCGTTCATTGTAGGCACTTAAGAGGCACCAAAAGGAAAACTGGCCAAAATAAAATGAGACCTGAATTAAACTCTGATTTCATATAAAATGCAAATATTATTCAGCAACTTGCATGAAGTATTCACAATGGTCATAATATTAATTGTAACAAAAGCTATAAAAGAATATATGTATTTACCGTGGCAAGAAAAATCTGACCACAGTCCGATTTTAAGATTTAAGGTGCAAGCAACGAGTTCAAATTGGAGCATGCATAGCTTCATTGGGCAATCCATTTGCTTTGGATTTCAGCCTTTCAGATTAACGTTCTTGAATATTTTTTTCAATTCAATGGCAAGAACTGCCCTGATTTATTGACACCAAAAACAAAATTTAATCCTTCCACACAATTTGACGTAATTTGATGTCCTGTGGAAACCTCAAATGCCATCATCTGATGCACTATTACATCCAGACTTAATGCTGGGCATTTATATTTTTACATTACAAATTTTGTTTTAATGCACAGTCTATCATATATACAGCCTGTATGTTAAAATAGAACATTTAAAGGAACCAGTGTACTGTGAGTAGTGCACAGGTTAGTTGCGCCCGTATGAATTAGAGGCTTACCACAGTAAAAAAAAATTACTAAGATAGATAGCACTGAATCATTACTAGGGAGCCATTTGTATACTCAAAGCATTTAATTAAAATTATTAGCGAAGTTTAAGGAGATTAAGATTTAATACATTTTTGAATTCCTAAAAATTGCGATGGGTGAACGCAAAATGATACAAGATTAGCAAACTCTTTTCAAAATATTTTTAGACCCATAAATCATAAATAAGTCTGAAATATTATTAAATATTTACAAAGCGAGGTAGTTAAAATTACGTAATTTGATGAATCATAGTTTAATTGTGAGGTGTAGTCAAATGAAAACCAAACACCTACTACAGCTGCTCTGCAGACCAACAAGGACATAACTCAACAACAGCATACTCTTGTGAGTTGTCACTGTGCAGCTCTCCTACCACAGCAATGGCAATATTGATACGTAAAAGCTAGCTTCTAGCGGACTGTGCGTGTTCTGGTGGGTGTTCGGTTTTCATTTGACTGCCCCAAGTGCAAATAATGAAAATTTCACATTTGCATTGTCAAGCAGTAGTTGGATATAAATTTTGCATTAGTCCATACCAAAATTGAGTTTCATTTTAATGTCCTTGGACTGCATAGGTGGGATTTTAGTCAAAGTACTCTGAGGTTGAGGGGCTAACTGACATTCTTCTAACCTTGACACTGGACTAACCTTGCTTCACAATCTTTTGCCAATTCAGCTTTGATGATTCGAACCACTTCCATTGCTCGTTGGGCAGCCAATGATGCACAGAACATCACCAGCTGGTTAGTGGCAGGAGATCCAGTGCCCCCGAGATGGAGGGCAGTTAGTTCTCTGTACGCATTGATGCCAACAACAATCTGGGCTTCAGCTGTGCGTTCTTCCATCACTATAGGGTCCACTAGTACATCTTTCCTACAGGTCAAAATAGAGAAAGCAAACTAATTTAAAAGATTTATAACTCATAAAATCAAAGCAGAAAGCATGTTCCATAAAACAATATGGCTAAATACATTAAATAAAAGCAGATTTTTCTGACAGAACAATTGGTCTTCTGGACCAGTAAGTCTCCAACCAGTGGTCCATCAACAACTACTGGTCCAGGAGAAACTTTTGGTGGTCCATGGAGATATAAAAAATGAGTAGCAACAGCCTTAAATATGTTACAATTTAAGGCTTTGATAGTTTTTGTATAATAAAAAATTAATCATTTAACATTAATAAAAGGGAACATTATAAGGCAAATATTTTATATGAATTGGAACCTTAAAAATAATTGTGTTAGGTTTATACAGGATTCAAAGCTGTGAGTATAATGATCCATGAGGTCTGAATGACAGGCAACTGTCACTCTTAACCATGCTAAGGTACCAACATTTTAGTATTTATTATGTTCATAATTAAATGGCATAATAAAAATATTTCACAGGTGGGATTTTCCCACTGGGGGGCTATTCTTGAGTTTTGAAGCTCATTGGTTCAAGCATATAGATTCAGTTTGAAGTCATAATCGAACAGATAACCAAAACTTAATATTAGAGAGCTTTTAAGTAATCCAATAGATTCAGGAGCAGACTAACTATTTCATTTAACCAAGGAATCGATTGATTGAAGAACTCCATGTGCCTAAACATTTAATTCAGTGAGCAGTGGATCCCCATTCACACTTTTCAGAGTGTAAATATTGAAGAGTTAAGGAGCGGAGAAAATTGTCAAGCATTTTATTTGAATGACATTAATGGGGATTGGCTAATAGATATGTTCATAGTCCCAATGTGAAATGGTAAAGAAGATTGACAGAATGCAGATGGCTATTGGTTTTGGAAAAAAGTTTCCGATAATGGAAAACGTATGATTGTATCTTTACAAGGTTTTGTTTTACCAATACTTGAAAATGACTCGGAGAGTTTTTGGGTTCTTTCTCAGTAGGGGGAATTAAAGAAGGGTATACTGTGTTGTCCCCTACCATGAATTAAAACCTTGATGCGGTGGAAGGGCTTGTGCAATCCAATGACTCATAGATCTGTGATTAAATTAGCAATGATAGTAGCTCCTGATAGAGCCACTCATGCCAGATAGGTGAAAGGTTAGGACCCAGAAGAAAGGTAGTCTGTGCAGCATCTGTTCCTCAGTGAGGTGGCTACAAAGGCTTCTGGCCCCAGTTCGGTGGCCACTGAGTGATGGTGTCATGTTAAAAACACTATTGAAGAAGGCAAAGGGAAACCACCTCAATTATTATTGCCAAGAATTTAATGATGGACAGTACAGAGAATATCAGTCCTGGCAACCATGGGACTCAGCCCAAGTGTGTCGCACCCGGCAGTGGGAGAGGCAAGGCTTCCCCGGGTGTCATCTCATGAAATCCTTGTAAAGCAAAACCGATGGCAGCAACACAGAAGAAGAAGACCAAATTAGTTAGTATAGGAACTTGGAATGTTAGGACGATGTTGAGGATAGGAAAATTAGACAATACAAAGCAAGAGAAGGAAAGAGGAAATATAGATATTCTAGGTCCCGAGGTGAGATGAGATGATAGCAGGGATTAATAGAGTAATAGTTATAGAGTAATCTACAACTGATAAGACAAGAATCAATGAGGGGTTGCCATAATACTAGAAAAAAGGTAGGAAGAAGTGTAGTCAACTTAGAGCAAGCAACGTATAGAAAAATACTAGTAGAGGTAAAAACAAAACCGACAAACTTGGCCTTTGTTCAGGTAGACATGCCACCTGGAAATTATAAGGAGGAAGCAATCAATAGGGTGAGCCATCAGTCAGAGGAAATAAACATTTGATAGTGATGGGAGATTGGAATGCGACAGTAGGTGAAAGAATAGGTGGTGATGATGTAAAGGATTATGGATTAAGTCCGAGGAATGACCGTGGGGAGAAAGCAATTGAGTTCTGCAGGAGACAGGGGGAAATCATCACCAACAATTGGTTTAGACATGACATGAGGCATACATATACATTTAAAATGCCAGATGACTCATAAAGGTATCAGTTATCATTATATTATGGTTGGGCACAAGTTTAGGAACAGCATGATCAATTAGCTAAGTTTTGCAGGAGCAGATGCAGACTCAGATCACAATTTAATAATTATGAAGTGTAGCATCTAATTTGAAAAGATAAGGCAGGGAAGAGGGTTTACAAAATGGAATGTAGAAGTATTAACTGAATCGACAAAGGAGTATCATCAGGCAGTAAAATTAACCATGAGTGAGGAAACGGAGCTGGGTACTATCCAGGAAAAATTGTAACATATCAAAAAAGGGACATTGAAAGCAACAAAAAAACTATATTAATTGTTAATAGAAAAAGGACAAGGAAAACCAAATGTTTCAAAGAGCATTCTCAATAAAATTTTATATTAAAAAAATATAAATTTAGCATTGAGTAAATTTTTGCATGTGTCTGGCACTATAACTTTCTTATTGTTATTAACTATTTGTAAGAGTATAATAATTGGTCTAACAAATGTGGGACATTACAATTACATAAGAATAAAAGTATTCTTAAGCATTAGTTGTAATTTTCCAATTTCATTTCGCACAAATTTTATTGCCATAGCCAAGGAAGGAGGCATTTGACAGAACAAAATGTGCACAAAACTAAGTATATACTGATTTCACACAATCATTAAAACTTTTCACAAATAATATATCCACCTTTGTCTTTTAACTTTTAGTCAGTCTCACTTTGTTAGTGAAAAAAACTTCTGTAAAGAGGCAAATAGAACCTCAGGCATCAGCACTTTTACTGGGTTACTTCTTTTTCAAAAACATTCTCATTCCAAAATAGTATGCTTATTTTTTAACTATAACAATTAGCACTTTACAGTGAAATGCACTTCACTATTTTTGGAAAAGTCTCCTACAGAGTCATATATTTTTCCTGGACTAATTCCAAGGAGTCTGAATCATTGTTGTCTTTGGTAATGGTTCTTCATCATAAACACCAGCAAAACATTAGGCAAAAATGTGAATTAATGCATTATCTTATTGAATGATGTATATTAGTGATTAATAAAATCTTACACGATGCATTTTTAAGGGTGGAATCCTTCCAACCACTGTCAAAGTCATCATCATGGATTTCCTCCTCTGACACCATTTGGCTGTACATACTCAAATGGCATCTCTTTTATGTCTTCAATAACAGAGTGAAATAAACCAGACATAATTGAAAGCATCTCAAAACGGTTCTGCGTTCAAAATACTTCCATGTAGAGATTAAACATGATATAACATCACCCACAGTTGAAATGGATGCAGAGGCAACTTGAACCATCAGTGCAATCAAAGGCTCAATCATTCACTTTCTGCAGAATAACTAATGCCCAAATAATGTCTTCACTCAGTGGCTGTAGCTTTATAATTGTATTGGCTGTGAAAATTTAAGTTACACATTGGTCAGCTTGATTTGATGAGTAGAATTGTTAAGAAAAAGAAGAATGTTATGATTTTTAACCATTGCAAAAACAGTAAAGCCCTCCATGCATTGTTATTTGCTTACAAAGACTCAATCAACTCTATTGCATCAGTGTATTTGAAACACCTACACTGGAGAGATTTACCAATCACCAGAGGTGTCTCTTCTTTTACATCAGCATTCATACAAAAGCACACAGATCATCGTTCATTATCCTATTTTCCAGTCTTCAGTGACAGGGCTTTAGAATTCAGGGCACAGAAAAATCGTTCACTTTTGTCCATATTATAAATATGTTGCAGTTTGTGTTTTTTGGTATTTCATAGAAGCCAACCTTGTAATCACATGTTTTGTCACCAACATCATAAAATTCCATGGAAGGTACTGTTATGCAATACACAAAATCATTCAAGGCAGATATTGTTTGCCATAACTCTTGAACTTCTATTAGAAGTAATATTTTCAGCTCGAGCAACCTGAAAACGCTAAAATGTTGAGTTGATTGCTTCTTATTTCTCTTTCCATCCTATGATCCCAGCTACAGTTATGTCAGTCAATCAAATGAATTCTTATCACCCAATATCTCTCCTAAATCAGTTTAGCAAAATATTTGAGAAAGTGTTTCTCAATCGCCTCATCCCATATGTTGAATCTGAGAAGATTCTGTCAAAATTTCAGCATGGTTTTCGGCAGAATAGGTCCACCAAATCTGCTACTTATCAGGCAATAGATAATATATTGACAGCTCTTGATTGCAAGTTAGAATCTGTAGGAATGTTCTTCGATTTTTCTGATGCATTTGGCTCAGTAAATTACAATTTACTATTGCAAAAAATGCATAAATATGGCATTAGGGGCAATGCACATGACTGGTTAGTCTCATATCTTCAGGGCCGTCAGCAGCATGTGGTTTTGCTCAATGATGGAAAAAAATTCATCTCTCCTGGTAAAGTTGTATGCCAAGGTGTCCCACAGGGTTCAGTTCTGGGTCCTATCCTGTTTCTCCTCTACATTAATGACCTACCTGAGAATATAAGAACCAACGAAAGGGATGATCCACTCTTATTTGCAGACGATACCAGTATCATACTCACTGCCTCTACAGTCCAAAGTTTAACAAACAATGCTAAACAAACCGTTCAACATCTGAACTCATGGTGTAGCAGGAATCAGCTGAATTTAAATGTGGAAAAGTCCCAACTACTTTACTTTGCAAATAAAAACAAAAACATGGCCACTTTTGCAATTGAATCAAGTGGAAAACTAATTCCCCAAGCACCCCATGCAAAATTCCTAGGAATAGTTCTAGACGGGCGGTTGTCCTGGTGGGAGCATATATGTCACCTGGGCAAAAAACTGAATACCATTTGCTTCCTTATTAGAAGCATCAGGTTTACCGTAACAATGGATGTCCTCATGTCAACATATTATGCAAATATCTACTCCTGTATAGCATATAGTATCCTTTTCTGGGGTTCTTCTCCGCTTGCAGACACAATATTTAAAATTCAAAAGCGAGCCGTACGGCTAATTGTCAAAGCAGAGCATAATGCTCCTTGTCGTCCATTATTCCATTGCCATGTATTTATATCTATGTATTACTGGTGTACACCTTTGTAAACCTTTCAATGTATGACACAAATTGTGGTATTCACCACTATGGGACCAGGTCTAAAAATGATCTGCACCGAACTTACGTAAGAACTAGAACCACCGCACTAGGCCCTAAATCTATGGGTCTCCTTATGTTTAATAAGCTAAATGAGGACCTGAAATCCAACACAAACATTTGTCTATTTAAAAGGAAATTGAGAGCTTTTCTTCAAAGGAATTTGTTCTATTCTATTAGGAATTTCATGGAACATGAAACTTAGAATAGGTATATGTATTACATTGTGTATTATTGTAAGTATTGACGAGTCCTATACTATGTGTACAATTTTTTTGTATGATGCAGTCTCCGGACAAATAAAAATTATTATTATTATAATACTTTTCCAAATCTTATTAATGACTTGATCATATAATTTACATAATAAATCAATCTTTTTATTTATTTATCACCCCATCTGCAGTAATATGCAGGGTTTGACACAAAAGTGTGCCATCATATTGCTTCAAATCATTAGAACAAATTTTTTTTCTACCCACACATATAATAATATACAAAGAACAAAATTTGGATTCTTGTATTTTGTACTCATTATTAAATGAAGGTCCTTATATAGTTTTTCTGAGCATTTTAAAATAATCATCATCAACACTTATATGCGCCATTCCACTGTTTAAATATAATAAAATTAGCTGGCTTAATTTTTGTTCTCTTTGCTGATTGCCAATATAAGTATATAAGTAAAAACTTGATTTTCAAAAATGTCAACAAAATTCTTTCCGAATTGAAGGTTCACATTATGCAATTAAGCATCATGAATTTGGGACCAATTAGTCCCAGTAGACCAAGTAGACTAGAACCAGCAAACACTTTCCAGCTAGTTCTAACTCTAACCACACTTCAAGCTGGTAAATAAATGAATGGACTCCAAATTAGAACTTATTTAGGATAGGATAGCAGCCCTACCAAAGAAATAGATTTAAAGGATGACTGATGTATCCACATAATTTGTTTTAAATGATTGGTCCATGGCATTCTGCATTGAGGGCTTGCAAAAATAAAACTCCGAAGTTTTTAGCCAGCACACTTAATATGTGAAAAAGGTTGCGGTGATACAGTTACTGAAGTAACTAACCACAATAGATGCTCACCCGCCATTGAAGAGGGCAAAAGACACACACACTGGGTGGTGGTGGAGAGAGAGAGGCAGGAAGTCTCGTTCTGCTGGGTCTCTGTGAACAACCACTTCCTCACCATCAATAGTGACATCGGGACGGCGAAAATGAGCCAATGCTGCCAGAGCAGCAATTGAAGCAGCATCTACTAAAGCCCCCCCATGATTAAGGACAGAGACATCCACTCGAATCTGCCACACCTGCATTAAAAAAAGAGATGGGAAAATAGATTGAAACTCTCAATAAATTATGTTCATTCTTTTGTACAACAAATGCCAAATAGCACTAGACCATGAACTGCAAAACCCTGAATAAATTAAGATGTTTGCATAAAAAACTACAAAGCTTTTCTGGGATTTCTGTTCCTTCTAATAAAGTTTCTCAAATTTGTGAAACAACTTTTTTTGCACCATGATGGAATGAAACAAGCCTCGCATTAAAGCAAATTCTCATTTAATAGGCTACAAATTTAAAAATAATGACAGAGAAGACATTAGAATTAAATTAGGTTTTCAATTTCTGTTGGTTGGACCCTTAAGCATTGAAGAGATCTCCCTATTGTTTTCCTCTCTTGACTAAAACAGCAGTGCTGTCATTGTCTGAAGATAATATGAGTATGTTCTCATTGTTTCAATGTTCCCTAATGGCTCAAGTGGCCTAAATCTCCACACAATTGGGTCTTCTTTGGGAAGTTTATGGATTCCACTTCAGTGATCATTCTTTCCTTCGGTATTACTTTGGGCACCAAATTGAAGTTCATTCCGTTCACTATGATCTCGTTGGCATCACCATTTAGGTATGATGCTGATTATCAAATGATCCTACTAGGGCCAACAGAGGGTAGATGTTGCCTTAAGCTCACCATCTCTAATTTATTGATTGAAACATCTTAACTATCACTAGGGAAGTAAGAGTGAAAAATTATCCTCTCTATGGTATCTCAGGAAGTAGCATTAAGCCTCTTAAGAGCCAGAATGCAATGCTTACGTCCTAGAAGTATTTTCAAATCTTTGTCTGATGCTGGTAAAATAAATTTTGAGCATCCTAAAAAGATAACAATCATGTATTCTCAAAAGTTATTCCTCCCCTAAGAACTCACCCACAGAATTGTACAGGAAATTTTTCGTGATTGAAGGTACTTAACAATTATGATTTTTGGCTTAACAAGCCTAAAAACAAATGAATAAATTCAATGTGTCACTATGGTGCTCAGGGAAAAATAAATATTTGCTTGATTAAGTTGGGTGTACAGATGCCTCAAAGGAGAGGTTTCTCACTTACTCATTCCAGAGTATTTTCATTGATGAGTAAATTGAGAGGAGACTCTCTTCCCCAGAACACCCAAATTATCATGGCTACAGTAGATATCTCATCCCTTCACACCTTAACCCTCACTCCAATGTTCTGTTATTGTAAAATTGAACTGTCTCCTGGCCAGAATTTTTGGTTCTCCCCATAATGCAAGTGCCATTATGACAAGTGACTTCAATTTCAACCTTTTGTTGACCTCAAATGCAAGAAGTGATTTTATGTCTATATTTAATAGTTATAATATGTAAAACAAACTACATTCTCACTCACATCACAACAAGTTCTCAGACATGCATAGGTATTCTAACAAATCTTGGAAAATCAGCTCTGACCACAAAAACACTTGAATCTTTCATTATTCACAACCTTTAAGTTAAGCCAGGTATATTATCCAACATACACTCACATATATTACACAACATACAAAGAAAGATTATTCTTCAGAAAGGCACCTTGATTTTGCTATAAGATTACAAAATGAGACTTGGGATAATGTTCATAGATTTGACACCTGGAACATAAATGATTGAAGGAATATAAAGCTAGCGAAGAGAAATATAAAAGTTCATTGGCCATAGCTAAGCATACCTACAATAATAATAGAATTGTATATGCTAAAAACAAAAAAAATCTGGAAGATAATAAATAGCTTCAGACGACCCTTACATGCCACTTCAATTAAATTATTAACAAGGAAATGTAGTCAGCAATCCTATACATACATCATCACTACTGTACAATTATTTCAAAAGCAAACAAATCAGCTCTAATGTCTATAATAATAACACCTCCCACATCCCAAACAGTGATAAGTCTCTCTTCTTATATACATGGCTGGAAAAAGAGTTACGTACCACAGTAAATCAACTGCGTACGAACTATAGCCCTGGAGAGAATAGAGCCCCAAGTTCTGTGATTTAATTCTGCTATCCTTTCATTTAAGCACCGCTACTTTATTTAATCAATGATTCTCCCTCCCAAAGTACTTTCCTAACACCTCCAAAGACTTGGAAGTTATTCCTATTTATAAATATAAAGGAAGCAAGAACATTCCTAGTAACCATCGACCAATTGCCATACAGTCAGTGTTCGTTAAAATAATTGAGAAAATATTTTTAAATGGACTTGCATACCACTCAGGTAAAAAGCATTTAAAATCAAGTCATCAACATGGGTTCATGAAAAACAAGTCTGCCACTTCATTTCAGCCACATGTGACGCCATAAACTTCATTTTGGCTCTCTTGACAATAAGAAGGCAACTGGCCTTTTCTTACATTTAACCAAAGCATTTGACCCAATATATCAAAGCATTCTTGCTAAAAAATTGCAGGGTAATGGAATAAGAGGGGTTCATCAGAACTTGCAAGTCTACTTTTACCCCCCATAACATGGGACTCTTATTGTATAATAACCTTCCTCTGGTTATCAAGAACATAGAAAAAATGTCCACCTTTAAATTCAAAGTGAGGGACTTTTTCATGCTACACTTATTCTACACTATTGATGAGTTTATGAATATGTAACAATGTATTGTATTTTATGTTATGATCTTTGACGTGCCGTATATCTTGGAACATGAATGTACCCAGATCCTCAGGGAAATAAATAAATAAATTAAGGCAGTGGATCCAGTCATATTTCAAAGATCATTAGGATACAGTCACTATAAGAGTCAGTGGTTTTGAATACATTACCAAAGTTCTATTCATGATCCAGAACTTTCCTTAATTTATATTTAATATCTGCCCTCGGTTTCAATTAGAAAAAGTGGAAAAAGCAATTTTCTACACTGATGATACCAATACATTAGTTTCTGCAACCTTCATATATGAATTAACTTCAAAGAGTACATCAGAATTACATTTGGCAATACACTAGTGCAAAGAAAATAGTCTGATACTGAATAATGAAAAATCCCACGTAACATATTTTTCTCTCAACCCATCCAAACCTAGTCCTCTAACAACAGTAAATAGCCAAGATAAATTTGGCATGTTTCCTCCTAAGAACTTTGAAGAAAACAGTGAGCAAAGACGTGCTACTAATGATTTACTATGGCGTCATCTACTCCAATATAACACATGTTACTTCTCTGGAGCTCATCTCCTTTATTTTAAGTCTTATTAAAACTTCAAAAGAAGTTCTATTCACATCATTCATCTAAACCTCCAATTTCATCTACCCGCACAATTTTTCAAGATATTGAGCTCCTACCTTTCCCATCCATATACATCCTATTGACAGTAACATACATGAATAAAAATCTGTCCAACTTCTATGCAAATTCTCACCACCAGTCACCATACGAAAATCCAGTCAAACCTACACATCAAATACAATCAAACCAAAGCTACAAGCCCTGGACCAAAGTCAATAGGACTAAACCTATATAATAAATTACCACAGAAATAAAATGACATAAGTGTATGCTCTGAATTTCTATTTTTTTATGACGTGTCCTATTTGTTATTGCTGAGCAATCCTTGGGCAAATAGAATTATCATCAATTAATGAAGGCAGGAGAAGTTTTAGCAGAGTAGCAGTTATTATTCATGCAGAAGGAAAGGGTGATAATGCATTCAACCACATAGAAGGAAGGACAGATGTTACAGAAGTGGCAACAAATGTTTTTTGGGGTGAAGGTGGCAAATGAATGATTTTAGGATAGGAATTTTAGAGTCAGAAAGGTGGCAGGTCAAAAAATATGACAGAATTTGCAGCATAGACAGTTACATGGAGTGGAGAAGAGGGAGGGAGTACACAGGAGGCCAAGTTGATTTGAAAATTGGCATTTAAGTGAGACAGAGGGCCTTTAAGGGAATAAAAGTGATGTGGACTTACTGTTTTATACAATGAAGAAGAGTTTGCATAATATTTGTCTGATTTTGTGGGTTATAGGAAATAATGAGGCAACTAGAAGAGGGCAGTTTGTTTTAGGATGAGGAGTGTTTGGGAAGAGTGTTAAAGGATTTTAATGAAAAGTAGATTTTCTCTATAAATTTAGGATTTTATAAATAATAAAGAAAGGATTCTTTTGAATTGTTATATTGGATAGCTCTGTCAGGAGAATATTGACAAAGACTTCCATTGGATGGTTGGATGGGAGTTGTTTGAATTCATTTTCTGAAGCTGAGAATTGGGTGAGCACTCGGTCAATGGTGGAAGAGTCGAAAGAGATTACATCACTGAGGTACCGCACCAATTTCATAACACATCTTCTTATGCCCCCCCTCTCCCACCCATGATTACAAACCTTCAGAGCAGAGGGAAATCCTCTCTTTCCTAGACAAATTTGGGCCCAAAGAAGACCTCTTGCCCACAGACATTCCTTGCCCAGACACATTCCTTTCCCACCTAATCCCTAGACCCCCTACTAATACCCAAAATAACCCATTGTCTCATCTTCAACTCACCCACAGAATGAATCTCTGCATTGAGACTACTACCTTCAACCAAGAGTCACTTCCTGTCCCCCTTATATCAAAGATTCACCCCACCTCCACTAACATTTACATGCCATCCCGATTCCTCAAAACAGCTATATTTTCTTGGCCACAATGTGAGGGTAGTCTGAAGAGTTTCCGACCCAACAAATAAATGAGACCGTTTCTTCAAATATATTTTTAAAAATAGCCTCGTTTTAAGTTGATATACTTCCTCCAGTGATGCTCTAAACTTATATCTATGTCCTCCAGGCAAATAAGGTTAGGAAACATGAAAACGTAGCTGGGGACCAGATTTAGTTAATACAAGGAGGTCAACCATTTGAAGTGCAATTTGTCAATTTTAGCCATGAGGAACCAAAAAGTGTGAGCAGGTCGATTGTCCTGATGGAAAAGAACTTTCTTCTTCTTCAAAAGTGGTTGTTTTTCTGAAAATTCTGCCTTCATCTTGTCAAATAATGATGCATGAAACTCTCCCATTATTATATTTTTATCATTTTGCAGATAATCGATGAACACAATACCACAACTATCCCATAAAAGTTGCAATTAACCTTTCCGGCTTATAGAACCATCATCACCTTTTCTGGAGAAGGGTCATGCTTCACAGTCCACTGTGTTGAGTGCTCTTTCATTTCAGGAGTGTAATGGTGGATTGAAATTTCATCTGAAGTCATGAATTGAAGCAAAAAATCTGACTTGCTTTGCTTAAACCGCTCTAACAGGACCTTGTCATTGCTTTAGAGAAAAAACTTTTTGATATGCTAACGAAAGAGATGGCACTCATTTTTTGGAGTTTAGTTGATTATAAATTTAATAATTATACACTAGGAGTGATTTACAGAGAATGAAAGAAAGAATATTTGTCTTGGAAGGATTTATAAGCACCAAGTATCGTAACACTCAGCAAGTGGTTTGAGGAAATTCTGCAAGCTACTGATGTCGGTGATTGAATATACTTGTTTGAAAATGTTTCAGTCATCTGCATAGAGAATTTTTCATGCTGTAATAGTAACTGTTTCAACCAATTCATCAATGTACAGTGCAAATGACCAAGATCGAAGGACACTCCTTTAGGGAACATCAGTTGCAACAGAGACAATTTAAGAGTTAAAATCTTTAATTACAACATTTTGCTGCCTGTTTGTGAGAATGAAGTCAAAATTACCACAAATCTGAATTCAGGGACATTGCAAAATGGAAGCGTTGCTTGATGTTGACAACCCAGAAGGGACACCATGTTGCTCTTCATAAATGAAAGGAGTCAAAGATGTCTTTGATGGATAATGTGCTCAAATAGAGTTGAAAGAAGGGAGATCGGCCGGTAAGACAACAGAACACTTTTACTAGACTTGAACAAAAGGAATTAGTAACCTACTTTCCAAATTGTGGAGAAATTTCCCACCTAGAACCAATGGTTGAAAATAATGGAAACAAGGATGGCCAAAACAGGACTGGCTTTTCTCAGAAGCATAGCACCCAGTTGATCAAAGCAAGTAGCATGGTTGGTCTTAATTTAGGCCAGCAGTTGCATGCATTCATCAGCGGAAGTGAAAAGATATAAGAAAGAATGGGGACAAAAAAGGGGAGGTCAAATGAAAATCTTAAATATTTTAATACTAATCTTTCTCACTCATACCAATTTCATAAGGAGTCCCCACGGTATATAATAGAAGTATATCAGTGCTTCAAAAGTTCACAGATATGTCTAGAAAAACCATAGCTTTGACTGGTCTAAAAGCCTCACAATGTGCTTGACCTAGTCAATGGGAGTCTGAAATGGAAATGACATTGCTTAGGAACTTCTAGTCCAGACTTAACTCTTATAGCGGAATATGCACAGCATCATTCTGAACTTCAATTCATCGATGAATTTTGATGTTTCTGCCCCTCTTACTATTGAATAAAAGAACAAGAGATTGCCATTACTCGGTAGTGCAATTTGAAAGTCGAGTGGCCATGCTTACACTATTGTTGCATTCTGGTATCATGCTGCCGGTTGTAGGTTACTCATCAAACCATGACTATCACCATGGGAAATTTAAATTGGGACTGGCACAATGTTTTGAAATTATAACTCAGTTTTAAGGTTTTTACTTAACTTACGCTTCTACATTATAGATGGAAGTTTGAAGTATCTATGTGAGTATGTTAATTCGCCACAAATAAGGTTTGAAAATATTTGCTGAAAAGATCAACAGTTTGGGGTCTAGAGGCCACTTGTGCACCAAGTGACATTTATATTGGTGTGCTAGCAACATTACAATGATAACTGATCAAACCAGGAGCATTTTGGGTTGCTGACACAGTCAGAGGAAATAGGGCATACTAAGTGTCTCAGTTGTCAACATACACACAACAATGTAACTTATTATCAATGCATTAATTGCAGCATATCTTAAGCCTGCAATCTAGTGCTGGTAAAAAATTGCCTTTCATTCAGTAACAGTTCTGAAATCTGATGGAGGTATCTGCCTCATTCACGTCCAGCCCCCATGGACCACCCACCAAGTAACCCCCACACACTTCTTGCTAGGGCTCAATTAGACTTCGTAAACCACACACTCAAGTATACCACACAACAGCAAGATAGCCAAGACTAACTGAAATATAAAGCTATTAATTAGGTTCAAGTCAGTACCATCGCTGAAAATAGTACAGCATTTATTGCAATGGTGCCAAATATACTTTTAACTATCTGCTTAATGAGTTACTTGATACAGCCATTATAGAGTTACTCCAACTTCATGAATCTATGACTGTCAAATAAGATGATAGCTACTATGCTCTGAAGTCATTATGACAGTACACATGGTGCTTGCTATTAATCATTGTACATTATATTTCCGCAAAGTATGAAAGTTTAATTGTTCAAAATGTAAGTAATTCTATTTTTCCCAAAACTACAAAAAAACCCTAACGATTCCCCCCAGAGCTTTTGATGAACTGGTGCCATAGTAAAATTATGACTTTAATGGTAATTGGCACCATTTAAGAAATCTAAAAAATAAAATGGCATCACTTTAAAATTCAGTCTTCAATTCGACACCAAACTTAAAAAAAAATGGTACATAAACAAGCAATACGAATAAATTTAATAGCAATCTCGAAATAATCATTCTTATTTGCCCAGGGATTATAGAAATGGGTAAAAATACATGTTATAACGCATCATTAAGTTTTCTCGGGTCTTCCATGTTGGCCCACGTTTCGATGACCGACTCGAACAACGTCCTCAGGGTAGATGATTCTACCCTGAGGACGATGCACGAGTCGGGCATCGAAACGTCAGCCAACATGGAACCCCTGACCCGGTGGAAGACTCGAGAAAACTTCATGAAGCAAACACGCCGGGAAAGCGCCAGATCTTACTTCAATATAAGGCATGTCAAACAGATGTGACAGACATACATAGAAAAATAGATATTAAAACGAAGGATACACTAAATTGGAATTATGGGGGTTCCACTAAACCGGAACAGCAATTCTTCAAAACACACGAGGGCATCGACGCCCAAAATCGCAATGATTACACCATGTATCAATGTCCGCATACGAAAAAATGGAAATAAATCAGTTATAAGAGGCCACACGTGGCCAAACTAAGTGATTTTGAACGAAATGAGGCATTACCTAAAACAGAGAATAAGCATATCCCTCACGTTTTCTCATGAAAATGTTTGCATTTAAATTATGGGGCATTAAGTTAAGGTGCACTTTCCTCAAGTTTGCAGGAAAGCATGGTTACGGTAAAATTTACCAACACATTTGATTTCATAAATTATACACACTTCTACGTTTGCATAAATTAAGAATATGTAAACACACTACCTTTTCATCAGAAACAATGCACAGTGACTCCAGGTCAACACATCTTGATTCTTTTATACATTTCTCGACGAGTCTGTTACATTGCACGGCTTGTTCAGATGGCCTTCCCTGTTCAAAATGTGGAGCTCCCATCGGGGAGAACTCCACGTTTACGAATAGAATACCTTCATTGGGCCTCGTTGTTTTAGGCTGCACAATTTCACATGAACCTTGGGCTAATACTCTGAAAAGGTAACGGAAAAATTAAGGAGAAAAAATAATCAAGGATGCACATTACAGAGTACAAAGGTTCAGTACTTGGTATCACCCAGGCAAACTAGACAGCAACCCCAATCTCCACCATAGTCAATTCGCAGTTTCCTGTACTCCAAAGCACTTCGTCCATCGAGCCGCTAACATGTAAACACAAAGAAAACAAAAGTAAGATATTTCCTGCAGTTTGTCGGACCACATATATACTTGTCTCTTCCATTAAAAGTTTCTACAATCCTGACACGTTGAAAAGCATTTATTTGGAGAATTCTTCTTATGATAAACAAGAAGCTCAACAAGTATCAACTGCAAATTTACTCGATCAGTATGAAACCATGCCACCCTGCAGTGTTACTTTTTAACTCACCCTTCCTTCAGATGCAGCTCTTGGGATGAATTCCTTCTCACATGTAGATAGAAATACTTCTTTCATTTTTTTAGAGCACAATAAATGAAAATTATTTCATTACATCATAATTTCCGAGCCAAAACACTTAAGCACCTCTTCACATTCATCCGCCTAATTTCAAACTAGCACCCTCTAGGAGAACTTAAGAAAACGTAGTAGTTCCATGTTGCTGCCGTTAGTAGTCGGTAAAATGCACGAAGTATGTTTGTAAACTGGGCACCGATCGGGAAAAATTTCACGTGCTACCCGCTACACGTAATAGCTACTATTTCAGTGACTTTCGTTACTTTAAGGAATATACATTCTGTCATCAAACTTGCTAGGGGTAATCTTTATGTTCGCCCATAATGGACTATTAGCGACAAAATACGTACCTCGCTTGCGGCAGCTGATGGCTGCCTGTACGACTACGAGTATAGGCATCCGCAAGGTGGGGTAACCAAACGCTGTTTAATGTTTAGACCTTCGTTAAACAATACGTCATGAGAAAATGAGATATACGGCGTTATTGCCCATTTTTTATATTGTACACCTGTTAAGTTTTTTCGTGTATTTCTACGCCGGGAAATATGGTTTGAAATGTCAAACTACTCACTTGTCAAGGTGCAGACGACGTCTTTCTCTTCGGACAAAGCCGGCAAAATTGAAGGTTTCTTTTCGCTCACAATAATACATTCGTGTTAGGTGACATATTTATAAATCGCTCTGTTATATGTCCATTAGTCAGTCCTATGTGTGTTTTCTTTCTTTACGACGTAAAGTAACTTACAAACGTACTTTCTAAGTCAGCTCATTTTATTGACGTGAACGTTCTTCGTGATAGTGGTGCAAGGAATCTCTTTAAAGTATTTGAAACTCATCAAGAACATAGTAGGTAATCATACATTTTTCGAGTTAATTTGAAGCCTAAGTGGTACATTCCTTGTTCGACAAGGAACACAGAAGTAACTGAAAAGAAGTTTTCCATGTTTGTGTTGTGATATGTGGGGAAGTGATTTGGTGTTTCAAATTTGTTTTCAGAGTCAGAACCCATGTCGGCTATTAATCCATATATTTTCTGGCTCTTTAAAATACTCCTGTGGTTAGCTGAATGAGGATACCAAGAGACAACCATGCAAAGCCTGGAGGCTGCATGTGAGAAGGCTGAAGTGAGTATATGGATCAATTTTTATAAAATCGAACCGTAAGGAGGAAAAATCTATTATGTTCTCATCATGGCAATCAACATTTCAGCATATTATTCACATTGCTACAAGAAAGCCTTCATCAGTGCAGCATATTCAGGAAAGGAATGGTTCAACTTTTGTTTCTATACACCAAAAATTGAGAGAACTCTATGAAGAGGAATCTGGATTTGTTTCCCTTCCAGAATTAAAGGTACATGTTCTAGCTTCTGTCGTCATTGTAGAATGCATGCTTTTCATGTGTGTTTGTTATATATTGCTTATTGATGAAGTAATATTGATTTTTTTATGTAAACATCACCAATGTTTTTCCCAAGAATAGATTTGCTTGGTGTTTGTTGCTTATTTCATGTTATTATTTGTGTTGCCTCAACAAACGTTTCATTTTGGCTTGTCACGGCCTCGTGATTTATAATGATCAGCAAGCTAACCTTGAAATATATTTATTACTCAGTGCTGTCGATATCGTTTTCCTGGGTTCTTTGCACACTATTTTTTTCTTCTTGTGAAAATGTGTTGGAATTGGCATTTAATGTAAATAACTTATTTATATAGTTTGTTTTTGTGTTTGGAAGCAGTATGGAAATACTTTTGGAAGTAGTATGTCAAATTTTGAATCGGATAATTTTTCCGATATTCTGAAAAATGTGAATTATTGGTTTTAAACATAGCTTAAGAATGCTTGCATTTATATGGATAACATTTCAGACTTACATGCGATTTAAGTGTGTCAAAACTGGAACATACATTTTATTTGCTGTTGCATGTGCATCTCATTACCCACTCGCTACTATATTCTGCTGAAACTTAATTCAATTGGAATGGATAAAGATTTTCCTTAATGCATCGCAGTGTGCCAAATGTAGCTACCAACTGATTCATATCCATTAAGATATAGAAATATAAGTTGATTTAGTATAATTGCAGTTATGGGGTTATACCACATCAACGTATACCTCTGCAATTTATTTATACTCCATATGTATATTATTTTCTCATTATATGCTACAATTATTTTATGAGGACGAATTTCCTTTGTTAGAGAACTTCATTTTTGTGCAACACTTTTTGCCAATACCCTCATACTTTTAATTGTTTGTGCTCTAATTAATTATCCTTCGGTTAAAATATACCTATTACATTCTGTAGTAGCCAATTTACTGGAAATTATAACTTTATTCCCATGAAATTTGCCAAAAATATTGGAATTGAGGGGTCAATGAACTCTCATGGATTACAATCAAGTGCTTATCATGTGGAGGAAAAGCGTTTTAAATAATTATATATGCCTTTTTCTGCTCTTAGCATTTTCATTTTATTGCCCTTTCTCAATGTTGTGTTAATTTAATTAAATAATTGCAAACCTTTCCTGTTTTTCAAAACCGGTTGAAGAGTACCACATTTCTATCAGTTCTTTCCATTAAGAATGTGAGTGTATACTAAAAAATTTATATATATATATATATATATATATATATATATATATATATGTATATATATATATATATACTCATATGTGTTAATATATATATATATATATATATATATATATATATATATATATATATATGTATATATATATAACTATGTATACATACATTCATACAAAAACGTACATGCTCACATGCCCATAACACACTCTCATATATATATAATATGAGTGTGTGTGTTATGTACATGTATGCATTTTTGTGTAGTTATATATATATATATATATATATATATATATATATATATATATATATATATATATATATATATATATATAAATAAATATAAGTAAGTATTTATATATATATAAACACACACATATATATATGCATACATTTGAGTGTAGAACATATATAGCAGATAGGAAGTCCTGGGAAAATAATCACCTGTCAACATTTGTTGAATGATGTATGAATGGTTTATAATAATACTAAGTAGAAGCACACATTATTAATTTTTTTTATAATCAGTAATTCAATCAAAATATTGGTCCTCTGTTTGTGTCAATAATAAAAATTTGGCTTAATTAGGGCAAGATTGAGACTGTGGCAGTACCTTCTTCCATCCAACACATGTGCTAGATTAATTATGTGCTATGGTCACATAAAAGTATTCAGTCAAACTCTGTACAGCCCTTCCTGTTTAAGATTTCCTTATTTCAGGATAGTTTTCTTTTTGAAGGTAGAACTGGAGTCTTATCCTAATTATTTTCATGGATGTTATAATCTAATGCTGTAATCTAACAATTGGTGCAATTCCCTTACTATAATGCATGAAACTGGTCAAGTCTCTTAGTTTACTCAAGCCTCTTTGTTTTATGTGCGTGCCTATCACTGGCCATGCCTCCAATTATAGCTTTTTGGTCGTTTTTGGCCAAAAGTCATTGGTCACTGAAACTCTTCTATTAGGATTAGGTTTCACATTGGTTATTTATAATGAAGATAAAGCCAAGTAGAAAATTAATGGAAATATTTTAAAATTAATTTATGGTAGGGTTGAATCTTTTTCAAATATATTTTGGTGAGTGTGGAGAGGAAATTGATGTAAATGCTCATTAAGTCTTTAAAAAATGTTGGGGCCAGTTGTTTGTTCATTGCATTCACTTATTTAAGAATGCACCCATTTTTGCATTAGGAGTACCTAACCAGATGTGACATTATCAGTGCTTAATGGGTTACCTGATTTTAGTCCACCGTGAGTCTAAGTGCCTTCAAGATTGCTGGAGGAATCATTTTAAAATCTAACCCAATCACTTTATTGTGTAAATGCCTATTCTTATTGCCAGAATGGTTGTGTAAGCTACTTTAGGTAACAAAAGTGGGAATATTCAAGCTTCTGGGAAGGGTGAAATAACACTAATATAATGCCCTAGCTTTGTGCCCCCCACAATTAATGCAATTTTATCCTTTGATCCAGGATCTTCTATGGTGCCTTATATGTGATATTTGGTTAAATGGTATAAAAGAAATGCTAAGATATCCTCAATTGAATTTCTACCCCATGGTTTCTCCTTAACAGTATAATTATGATAAAATCTTGAAAATTCTTACTCCTTTAGCCAAAATGAATTAATTGCAAAGTAATGCAAATATATGTCAGTATGTTTTCCTTAATATTTCCAGACTTTATTAAAAGTCATTTATTTCGCTTATACTTGTGTATCTGAAATCCTTTGTTGTGTTCTTGGAAACAGTTATTTAAATGTTTTTTCTCCCTCTTTTCTCCCAGCACCTTAACCCAACCTCCTTCCTCCTATCCAAACTAGTCGAAAGAGAGAAACTTAACACGCTAGTGGTCAATCTCTACCCTGGTAACCGTGGATATTCCTTGATGGTTCGGTCACGGTGCATGCCAAGTGCCAAGGGAGTGGCAGGTGAAGGGCTTGCCCAAGCTGAGGATGATGATGGCTTGCTGGAGGTTGAAACTTCCCCATTGCCCTATGAAGATGATGAGCTCCTGCGATATTTGGACAATGAAGAACTCCCTCAGCCTCTTGCAGAGCTGCTCGAAAAGACGGAGGGTGTTGGGAGGAAAGGAAGTACCAGCTACTTCTACAGTGGGTGTGTGGTCGCTGAGGTGCGGGACTATAGGCTCCCCATGGGTCATGCATCGGAGCAGCAAGAGGATCCAGACAGTCTCTCATCTCAGGGATTGGTGCCACCAAGCATCTGCAGGACTCACCATGTTTTATTGAGACCTACAACCCAGGTGATTGCTGGGCTGCTAGGGTGCAATAGTATGCTTGATCTCACCAGAGTGTGCACATAGAGATTAATGGAGCTTGTGTTATCAACTAACCCTTTCCATTTTATTCTTAATGAATATCAGTCATTTTACACTGGGACTTGGATATTCCTTGTAAAATCAACCACATGTACCTGCAGAATTTACGTGCACTTTTCCCTAAACACGTAATGATAATCACTTTTTCCTAATATTTTATTGATTCACTTTCACAGTGATATTTAGAATTCACGTGCATGCAAACCATGTAATGGTAAATAGCAGTGGGTGAAGGCAGCGTTGGAAGTGATTCAGGAACGGAGGTTCAATTTAATGGAATTTATTAGAAGTGGAGGTTCATTGATTTGTTTTTGTCATTTGGTTTTATCTTAATAATTGAATCCCATAATTTAGTGATAATGGAATCCTCCTTTCTAATTTAATATTTATGGTTCATTCATAAAAAATTGGCATGCTACAACAAATTTGTGGAATAAAGATGTGAACTCATCAACTTGGGTAAAAAATTATTTCCTTCCATGTTAACTAAGTTTTCTCTTAGTAATGTTTCTTCAAATTTGTATAAGTATTGTTATGTACATAGTTTCCTCAGTGTTACCAGTATTGAATAGAAGAGTTATTCTTTGACAAAGCCCCAAAATGTTTCCCCTTTAAGGATTATGTATTATTAGCATGTTTACTGTACCAGTACTGTACAAGTAATTAGGTCGATAAAAGTAATTTAATTGAGTAAGTGTTCATTGTAGAGCTTACATCAAATCCTTAGGATATATTGTATTTGTGAATTAATATTACTTTGTCTCATGCTGTTTTCTCATGTGCACATCCAATGAATAGCTGAATATTTTATACTTGATTTGCTGAATAAGGACACCTGGTATTTAAATTTTCATGACACACTCAGCTATTTGGTAAAATGATGACATTTTTAACTTGCAGTCTTGAATTCTTGTACTTCTAAGTATTGATACTGGACTGAGTATTATTCTAAACTTTTTATTTTATATCACTTAGTATTAATATGTAGTCCTTGATCAAAGCCAAAAACTTAAACTTTTTCTTGTTTGGCTTAAGCTGATGCATCTCTGTTGGAAACATTTGCTATCATATAGTCAATTGTTTTTCTTGATTGTTAATAAGTTGAATCTGCCTAAGTGGGCACCTATTCAGATTCTGGGACAGTTGTTTAGATTTTTATTTTGTTGGCAGAGTATCTTGGGTGATGTTGGTGCCTTGACCAGTGGTGGTGGGTGGAGTACTGAGGAGCGTTTGGCCTTGGAGAGTCAGCTTGTGCTGGCAACACAAGGCCCCCTTTGCCTGGATCCATCTCCATCGGTCTCTGTTGTAGCCAACCGACTGCATCGTCATCACACCCTTTTAAGCTCTGAATCCCTAGTTAGACGTGCACGCAAATTTTCATGGGTATGTAGCATCTTTTGATGGTTTTCTAATTGGCAATAAGATTGCCATGGTGGTAAAAAAATGCTATGTTTATGCTGCTGTAATGGATAATGCTGTCTTGCATTGGTCTTATTGAGTTGTAGGAAAATCTCAGTTACATTGAAGATAAATTTCAGTTCACTAAGTTTTGTGGAAATGGTGATAAAAATTTTTATGATTTTTAGTTTTTTGTTTGGCCTAACAAAAAATCACAAATTTAATCAACCATTAGCAGCTATTAATCAATATAGAATTATATACCTTGAATCACAAATCAAAAAGCCTTTAGACTTGATAGGAACCAAGGCTGATTCTAATGATGGAAAATTATTGCATACTGGATGATAAAATTGAACTGAATGCTGAAAAAACACTGAATGCATACAGTGATAAAAAGTAAAAAAATTATGTAATTAATTGTGCAGGTGTTCCCACTTTTAGCATGTAGACATTCCAATTTAGACGATTCATTTGTGTAGTTCTCATTAATATGCCTCATTATATTTCCCCATTGTCACACTGTTGTATCTGTAGCATGATTGGCATTAAAGTTATTTCTTTGTCAATTATGTTACAGTTTGTGGAAATGCTTGGTTATTGGTTTAATTATGATTGGTCCAATGCCAAGTGGTTTCTTAATGTCTGTTCTTTTAAGTTTTCAGTAGCTTTTAAAGAGGTGATGAGGTTAATGTGTTGATTATTGATTATTGCGTGTTGTAATTTCGTTTTTTCAAACGGTTGAGTATTGCTTATTTGCACTGAGATGTCCAGGTTAATTTCTCGAAAAAATTGATAATTTATTTGATGTGCATTTTTTAATTTGAAAGGTTTCATGTTATGTTGAAATGTCAGTTATATTAGTGACTGGATAGTTGATTACTAGAAATTTTAAGATTCCATTAACATTCCCATGGCACAAGCATTATGTTAATTCCATTTCATAATTGATGCTGATGGGCTGTTAATGGGTCGTTTCATTTCGCATGCATTTTGGAAATACAAATAATCATGGTAAACTGGAAAATGTTTTAATAACCACAATGAAACCTCATATTTACACAATCTTCAAAAGTATAGTCTGAACAGCTCTCCATATAAAGAATTGCAATCAAAACCGCAAATTTATGTTCTTGAAACCCAGAATGTAGTCTCTCCATCTCACTGTGATGACAAGTTGGCTTTTATCATAATTTTCTCATGTTTTGTTTTGTGACAAAGCTTTTATGCTTTTTACTTTCCAAATAAGTTATTGCTATTAATGAGGCTTGTTAATCAATTTTTTCATTGAGCATAGGAGTAGTTGTCTGCTGACTTGGTTATATAAACTGCGTGGAATGTCATAATTCAGCGGAATCGCTTCTTTAAAAAGTATTAGTACTATATACATGTGCAGCTATTCAGTGTCTTGTGGCTCATAAATCATTAACATCAGATTCGAAATTACCCTTCTGGATATATGGCAGGAAACATCTCAGCATCTTAGTTTCATGAAAACAAAACAAGCTTTTAATCATAAAAATTCTAAACTAAGTTGCTGTACACAAAAAATAATCAAACAAAATAAACGTATATTTTACAATAATAGGAAATACTGAACACCAATCTCTGTGGTAAAATACATTCCATCTAATTAAAAACAGATTCTCATTCAATTATAAAACAAAACAAGCATCTACGTATGAAGATAATCAAAGAAAATGCAAAGTCAGTATCATTACTCTGTCAAACATCACTATACAAAATTACCCACGGCCCAGCGTCATGCATTCAAAATCATGCGTTATCCAACATCATCCCCATCCAAAATCATGCTCCTTCAAACATCACGCATACATTCCTACTTCTCATTATCTTTCCACATCACTTACAGTTTAGTATCACTTTCAGTCATTGTCAAAGGTTATCACATAGTCCTTTCTCTAGTGGCTGCCTTATGCTCTAAATTCCTGGCAATTGCTTAAAATGACAAGCAGCTTTTTAATCTTAGTTACATGCCATTTTATTATGATGTATAATATTAGTATTGCTCGAGCAGGGTTGTAATGTATTGGAAATCAAGTTGAAACTAGAAATTTTGAAACAGAAAATGTATGTATGAAATGTGGGAAAACTTATGATGCATAGATTACTTTCTTGTGTGTGAAGTCACAATTCCAATTTTTCAGCACTGCACCTAATCGTGTAAACGAAGTGTTGTTTCTTTTAATATTTATTTTATTATAGTCCCGTGAGGTGTTTTATTTTCAGAACATGAAGACATACTTTTGAAGTATTTGGTCCCAAATTTCAATTTTACATTAACCTTGAATTAACATATTTCTTTTGCCGGTTCCTTCGGTAATGTACTTTTCTTTTTGCAAAGCCTGAGCCGTCACTGGTACTTAAACCCAAACAAATCAGGTTAGATTAAACTGTTGATTGATTTTGCAATTATGATAAAAGTAACATGCATGATTATGTAGGACACCTTCCAGAGAGAGAACATTCATTCTCCCTTCCTTCTCTGAAAGAGAGAACATACATTCTCTCTTTCATGTGATGGATATTCAAAACTTCAGCATTTTGAAGTCTGACCCTGTAAGGTTTAGTTAGTTGTGGTCAACATAATGGCTCCTTTTGAATTGCAGTAAAACATTTACATTTTTGAGGGGACCAGTAAAAGCTATCTAAAACCAAGGTTAATGTAAGGTTGAGATCTGGTGTGAAAAAAATGATCTAATCCTTTTGCACTCTATGCGAGAAGAAGAGAAAGCATGCGTCAAAGGAAGTCTTCCATGTTCCTAATAAATCTTTTTGTCAGAAATCTAGGGAAAATGTGGTAATTAAAAAAAAACAAATATTGAGAGAATAGAACAAGCCCTTGAAATCACCTGTCAGAGTTGTGTTCCTCAAAATTTATAACTTAAGAAACCCGGAAAATATGCGATTAAAGTTATAAGAGATACTTGGCAATATTATATGAATTTCATGAGAGTAAATTATTAGTCATTTGGTCACAAGGTCTCCGCCCCAAGGTTTGCCGGTCACAAGGTGGCTGGCAAACCTTGGTGAAGAGAAATACCAGGAATTGAATAGTAAAATCTGAAATTTCAGAGACTAAAATGTTTTTTTATTAGTTGAAATTAGAAGGGAAATGTTTTTTGATCATATCAATTATTTTTTAACTAGTGACTTTAAATGTGTTAAAGCAGAAGATGAAAAATTGTTAGTTAAATCTGTTTATTTTGGAAGGGTATTTTTGCAGTTATTCAAGCAAACCAAGAGGGGCAGTATGAGAACACTGTTTAATTAGTAATACCCGCATGCTCTTCTTATAGAGAAGAATGCTTGATTTTGTCACTTTCTGCTGTCTCTTTGTGAGAAGCTGTTTGCTGAACACATTAGCTTTATTTAATCCCTGTAAAATGATTTTATAACAAAAACTGGAAAATATGTTGAGTTCGTGATCATCTTATCATTGGCTATTATTTGAATGACTCCGACCCAAGATATCTGTTTAGAGTTTTGTTCAAAAGCTGTAAACCCACAGAAAAACCCAAAGAACATGCTTCTGGGTTTTTAATTTTTGAGCATGCAACAGTCATTTCTTTGGCCAAATCATTTTATGTTTGACGTGCCTTATAACATGCACAATTAACCTCTTATTTATTGTATTCTGATCGCCTGGTGAGAATAAATTATTATCATTGCTTTATAATTAAGTTCCTGCAGACTTGGCTGTTAGAAATACAGCTCATTTTAAAAAGGGCCAAAATTATCTCGGGGCAATTTCTGAGGAAAGGACCGAGTGTCATGATGAATTGTTTCTAACTGATAGAATTTGCCACCTGAGTGCTTTTTTCTTCAGGAGCCTCAATGGATATTCAATACAGAGGTATAGAATCCATTGTGGCACTGGAGGTATTTCCCTGAGGATACCGTTGAACCACCACTCTGACTAGCAAAGCAAAACCTTAGTAAAGTTTCACACAGTTGAGATGAATGAACTTGGAAATTATTTCCCCAATGCTCTTTGAAAAATAATGAACAAAATACAAATTGATACTATTTGTTGCAACAACTTGTTTAAATGAAGCAATCAATGCATTTAACACAAACAAAAATGTACACAGAGAAATTAAACTGAGGAGAAGTATGATGCTATGCTCATAATCCTTTAGGGGTGTTGATATTTTATGTAAATTTAAGGTTCCAAAGCTAAATTTACATTAGTTACTGCATTAATTTATATGTAGACAAAGTTGTGCAGTACGAAAATATGTGCATGAATTAAGGTATAATGAAATTTCAGGTTGTGTAAATTTGAGGTTTTATTAATATTGACCGAGGCCTCCCAATTGCTGCACACCAATGAGTTATGAAAAGAAACATTGACACTAGTAACATAGTGAATCAGTAATCAGAAATATAGTCGTAACGTATATCCAATTTGCATTATACAAGGGCTTTTCAATAAGAGTGATCATACATTTTTAATCTTATAATTTATGTCTACCTCTATTTATATCTACACTGATAACATTATTATTAATGTGCCAACATTTATAATGTTATATTAATGTATACCTTGATGTGTAATGCATATGTAGTGCAATTTCTATTGATTTAACTTTCTTGTAACATTAGTCTCAAGTTGAAACCTATTCAGTTCACTTATGCTAACCTTGATGAATCATTAAGCTATGTAATTCTACTGGAGGTATATGGATAGTCTGTTTTTCCTTACATCCCAGCCAGAAAGTTGTTTTAGATGTTTGAAGAGGGGATGAAACCAATTTGAAATGATGGTGGACCCCTAACTCCGGTGACTGTTCTTTCAGGATTAAACATTAACACTGTTGCTGTCATTAGGAGTTAAGATATTAGAACACTATTAGATTACTGAATATTAATTGGGTGCCATCTATAGACACTTGACAGAAAAAATGCTCTCTAGATGCGTTTATGCACAGTGAGTTATGAGACTTCACATGCTCAAGCATTAGGGTATCCACTTGCAGTTTAGTTTGCAGTTGAAGTAGATATCATAGGAATATGAGTAGTTTCTCTTGAATATTATCACCGCAGGTGAAACTTGGGATTATTGTTTGAACCTGAAAGCAAAGAGCTGTGTGGCAATTTCCGGTACCACCAGCAACAAAGGAAGCTAAAATGGGAAAGTTATGGTCATATTATTTTTTGATAATCAGCAAATGGCATATCAGCATGTCGCACTAGCATGAGAAACAGTAAATGGGGAAAACTACAGGAATGCACTGAAAATTCTGGACGGTCATAGCAATCATAAAAGGCCACATTTAAAAACACATACTGCACCACATTAATGAACACCCTGATCTAATCTCTCTTTCGCCTGAAATAATTAAGAATGAATCAAGAGGAATCCAAAATGGATTCCATACACAAATTAAGATAGTTAACAAAAATTACTTCTCCATTTGCGGCAATACCACATGTTGTCATTGGACTAAACACCTTATTAGAACGGTCAAGAATTTTTGGGACAAGAGATTCACCATATTTGTCCATTAAAAAGCTAATTTCAGAACAAATAATGGGAAAAAGCACAATGCAGGCAATAAAAAAGTTGCTAGTTTGAAATATCTTCATAAACCATTTCTCAGGTAAAACCCAAAAATGTAATTCAACTGATGATGATAATAATATAGGCATATTCAGTGATGAGGGATGTTTCACAAGAAGTATAATTAAAGTAAGTATAATTAAATTAAGAAGGATAAAAATTCTGGGAAATGAATTTTAGAAAGATTTATTTTTTTGGAAGATTGGGAATAGAAGGAAAATTAACTTTGCACCCATTTGCATAATGCATTCTTGCAGCAAGATCATTTTGGACATTTAAATTGGTGATTTAGAGGGGCAGGTGAGAATTGGGTGAAGTTTGTTGGATATGTTGGTTATTCATTCCTCACTTACCCTAATTAATGACTGAAAAAAAAATTTTGTGATTAGACCCGATGAAGACATTGCCATATTGAAACTGGGAAACGGAGTGAAGTGTTATTTCTGGAAATGAATATAAAGTTTATTTTACCAAACATTTGAAATTTACTCAATGAAATGTCCAAGGCTATTGATCTAATTGGGAATAGAAATTTAGAAAATGAGTAGCCGACATGGTCAGATGTCTTGCAGTGCCAGTGCCTCAGATTGTCATTCCGTTTATGCATCATAGAGCCCAAGTGTTAAGAGTATCCAAGTATTGCATTGGCTGGGGGGTTTTGTATGATAGATTGAGATGATGTCTAACCAACACATTGACAAGAGATCAAGGTGATAGTAAAGTGCTTTGACTTTTGTTCATAAAAAGTCTAGATGCATCTTTGTTGTCACAACTCTTTTTAAGATGGGGACATATTTAAAATATTATTGCCTCTATTGAATGAGACAGGGGTGTCCATTCTCAACCATGAGTCTCTACGAATGTATGTCAAGAAATTTGTAAAAGTGCCATGGAAAGAACTGCAGATGAGGATGAAAATTGATCTAGAGTTCAACAAATCAGTTTGGTATATGAACAATAAAGCTTAAAATTAGCCAGTCCCCCAAGGGGTTACAATCATGACTGGGTGCATTGTGATATCAGTTTGTTAATAATGGGATGAGACTCATTTTAAACAAGGGAAAGAGATGACATTTTTTAGGAAGAGGAAAGCCAAGTGAGACATTAAAATAGGAGGGAAAAATTTAGAGCAGGTGGAACAGTTGACATATCATGTTAGTGTTTTGGACCAAGATGGTCTATATATTAAGAATATAAGAAGGATATTTGTATTAGGTAAAGAAGTTAAGCCAGTAGAATAGAAGTAATGACAGGGGTGTTGAGTTGAGAAAGACTTATTGGAACTTCAAATGGAATGTGAATTTGTATGCTGCAGGTACATAATTGTTAAAACTCAGTGATAGGAATAGATTGGAGGCTATTGAGATGAGGATTTAAGAGGTCAAATGGATGGAAATGAAAACAAATGGAAGTGCTAGGCTTGGTGGGGTAGGAGAGAGGATTGATTCATTAGCAGACATCCAAAGAAGGCAGAAAAGGTGAATGCTGAGCAATGTTAATTGGTGATTGGTTGTGGAGGATTGTGATAAGAGGAGAGAACTTATAGTAAGCAAGGTAAGGGGAGGAAAAGGATAGGCATACTGAGTGGAATGAAGGGAGGAAGGAAGTATGTGGAATTGAAGAGGGGCTTATCATATTGTTGGATGTCAGGTTTTGTTTTGTTAGAAGAAGCAAAGAAATTTATTGGTGTTCAGTCTCTGGTTATCCAAAAAATACTTAACACAGCAGTCCACCAATAATAATGAAGCTATTACAATGTGCATGGAAATCCAGAAAAAATTGTGAAATTAAAGAAAATATATTTGAAGAATTAGAAATCATGCATTTTCAAATTATGGAAGTTGTTGCAAATTTTGCATTTTAGTAATATTTTGTATAATTCTATGGTTTAGAAAGGCTCATCACGTCTGAGCTTGGTGTAATTGAAATGTTCACTGGGCTGCAGGTGGTAGGTCCTTCACTAGAGAAAGGAAATGTGAAATGAGCATTCTCAAGAAAGAAGCAATTGTGGACAATCAGCAATTGTAATCAGAGAATGTAGAAGACCAAGGGTAAGATGGCCTATGGATTCTATAAAATTCTATGAAGGTGCCTCGACTCGAGTGAGTGATTGCTGCCAATTGCCCAAAGGAGTGAGAGGACAGCATCCCTCCTTTGTATGAATGAAAATGGAGACTGCAGTGATGAATACCGCAATACTCATCTCAGACATGGTAAAAATAACAAACGGATGCAGCACAGCTATGTGGGGAGCAACAGGAAACTATTACATTGCTGTCTTAGGAGGAAGCAGCTCTACAATTTCCACTGCTCCTATCAATTAAAATTGGAGAGATGATGGAACCCTCTTGAGTAAAATATTCTTGAGATAAACTAGTTCCCTATTCAAATCTCTATGCAGGGACTACTCTCTCAAGTAGTTGGTACTTAATGTAGTAAGTAATATAGTAGTAATTCAAAAGGAGGAGACTTTCAGCAGAGTCAACCACACATACTCTTTATACGGGATTGTGGGTGTAAGCATAATATTTCAGAACACAATACAATAAAAGGAGAAAACAGCAAAGGCAGTGCCATTTGGAAGATCCGGTGCTTTCTCTCTGAATCTGCTGGATACATCCCTATTGGTCCTCTGCCAAGTAGCATTGCTCATCTCCACTGGTATTTCAATGACTTGAGTTCCTCATCATCTTCATGGCATCAGGGGCTTTCCCTCCTATTCTCTATTTTTTCCCTATTCAGTCCTCTAATACTTGTAAATCTTTGGTAAAAGTGGAATGAAATGGGTTAAAGAAGGAGACTCTGGAGTACTACTTGCAGGATCATTCAAACTGGCTTCATGAACAAAGATGCAAGAGTGGACAAGTGATGCGAAGAGGTTGAAGGATGTCATAGAATACATTGAAAGCATGATTGAGGTGAGGTTAGCAGCAAAGCCAAAAGATACCTTAGTGGTACAAGTTTACATGTAGTCATGCAGACTGACTATGTTGCCGATAAAGTGAGTGTATGGTTATATTGCCGAAGTAAAAGGGGAAGAAAGTCTAATTATACTTGGAGACAGAGATGAAATCCTTAGATTAGGCCAGGAAGGAAAAACATTAGGAAGATATGGCCTAGGGAAATAAAATGAAAGATGAGTAATGCTTTTTGTACTCAGTTGTAAGAAGCACTCTTTCAGAAACACATTTATAGTTAATACATGTGTATGATGCCAGGAGCTATAAGAAAATACAAAATTGACCACAACTTGTGAAGAAGAAGTTTAGGCATTGAATAAAGGTCAACAAAACTACCCAGTAGGATATAGTGGTAGAAAATATAATTTTATACTATTGAAGTGCCGTCTAAAATTCAAAAAGCTAAAATAGAGAATGAGCAATCGATGGAGGTGAGACAGATCAAAGAAAACAAAGCTGAGGCTGATTTTCCAGTAAAAATTAGAAAAGGAAATAGACACATTTGTCAGCAGAGGAATGATGGAAGAAATGGAGACTGGATTTTTGATTGCCACAAAGAATACTATAGACTGAAGGAAGTCATGAATAACAGGTGAAGCGCTGGATCTAATAGAAGATAGTAGAAATAAAAAAAAGCTCGAGGACTGAGGATGGACATTTATGCTACAGAATGCTGAAAAAAAATCATCCAGAAAGTAAAAAATGGATGAAGACTGAGAAGATTGAAGATGTGCATCATAAATCTTGTCCATGGGAAAGTTGAAGCAGCCTACAGGACTGTGAGACACCATTTCAATTAACGCGAAGCTAATATCAATTTCATTCAGGGAAGCAATGGTGAAATTCTCACTGAAGATAGGAGCAAGTTATAGAGTATGTATAGTGGAGAAAAACTTGTTTGCTTAAAGAAAAGTTATTATCGGCGTACCAAAAAAAAGAATTAAAATGTTAACTCATGATGAGGAAGAAAGTTTTGTGTACCTTTAATTGGTGTGAATAGAGATCACCTAATACTGAGCTTTGTATTCATTCAAGGTATCTTACCTATTAAAGGGTGGTTTCTGATGCTCTCTACACACTAATTACTTCTATGCATCATGAGAACTTTCATGTGTGTCTCTTACCTTATTCTCTCTAATTGTTGTCTAAAAATCCTCCTCGCCAGAAAGGAGAGCTTGCGTAGCTACATTGCCTACCCGACATTCTCTTCAATCACAGCCTTAAGTGTCCCACTACTTTGCAAAAATTCCCCCTCCCACTTTTTCTGCTGTTATTAAATTTCCGTTAGGAATTTACTCATTTTGGTCACCATTACTTCAGTATTTGTCTTCCTCTCTGACCAACTTATTTTCTCCATTCCTCCCCACGTCTCTATCTCAAAAACCTCTATGCTTATCCTCTTGCCTCATAGACAAGGTATCAAACCCTTAAAATGCTATGCTCCATGCTAAAATGCTGTGCTCTTTTCCAACCTTTTCTTCACATCTTTAATTAGTTTATCTGTCATCAATCCTCATATTCTTGTAAATACCACTATTATGCCCATGTTACTCATAGTTCATGTACTGCCCAAGTACATGAACGTCTCTACCTATTGTAGTTTATTTATTCATACCTCAGTGATTTAAGGCTTAATATGGAATGTGAATACAACAATTTCAGAGTGTAAAAATCATTCGCCTTGACCTGGATAGGAACCCGGATCCTTCGATGTCTAGCCAAGTGCTTTAGCCAATTAAGCTATCGAAGTGTCCTCTTACACTCCATTTTGGGGCTTTAATGGAACAGTAACTCGTCTGAACATCAAGGGATCCGGGTTCGAATCCTGGTCAAGGTGAATGATTTTTACACTGTGAAATTGTAATATATATTAGTGGATGACTCTGACAAAAGTTGCAGCATGTCCTGCAGTTTCTTGCAATGGAATTTGAAATTTACACAACAGTATAATAAAGGTTGCCAATTCCTTTCTCTATGCTGCCAGCAATTACCGGTGAGATATGACCCCTGAATAATTACACATCCTTGGTGAGACTGAGAGTCAGGGAGGCCAATAGATGTCACCTGTAACAGGGCTCAGGGACCCCAGGCATTGACCCAGTGCTATATCCACTAGAACACCATCAAACTCTTTTGGAGATGAGGAAATTCAAAGAAAAATCAGAGAATATTATATACAGGGTTTCTGCTTTTTAATTTCACTCAATTTGGAGAGGGAAATAGGGTTGGATTAGAAAGCATTGAAATAATATTGTACTTTTACAGAAATATTCTGTATAATAATTTTAGCTTTAAAAATAATGCATGTGTTTGTAGAGAAGGATAGAAAAGGTAAAATGGACAGAAAGGAAAACAAATGTATAGCATGAGAAGGAATACAAATGCTAGGCATGGTGGTGTAAGAGGAAGGATTGTTGGTAGAAATCTCAAGGTGGCAGGAAAGAGGGATGAGGAGCATTTTGATTGGCAGCAGGATGTCGAAGACTGATAAGGGTAAAATTTTATGCAAATAAGGTATTGGGAGGGAAAGGATAGGCATGTTGGACAAAATTAAAGGTGGCAGGAAGTATGAAGAATTGAAGAGGGGTGCATTGTGCTGGTAAATGTTTGGTTGTATTTTGTCAGGAGAGGCAAGGGAATTATTGCTGTGCCATTGTGTAGCCTGTGTCCATCCAAAGCCTCTGTCTACCAGTTGTTTAGTGATAAATAATAATATTCCATGGACTTCACTGCCTCTCTTGGAAAAAAGTCGATCCCATGAAAGAGAGTATATCTGATCAAAATATTTATTCTTTGTTTCAATGTATGCTTTAGAAGTTGCAGCTGCATGACTATAAAGAAGTTAGTATCAGGAAATTTAGTGTTTACATTAATTATAAGGGCACTATAAATAACTGAAGCTTGATTTTTGGACCACATTGCAAAAACTTAGAAGGAACAAAATCCCCTCTGCTCTTACTGTACATTCAAGATTAGAAAACCTTTAAACTAGGATTTAAAAGTGTTTTTGATGAAAAAAAGGGAAGAAAAATTTACTGGAAGTGAGCTTGGTTAAGTACACACCTTTTAAGGAGACCACCTGAGGTATGCAATGAAATTCATCCAAAATCTCAGTACACTCCAAGAAGATTCAACTGAAATATTTTCTAAATGTTTGATTTTTTTCAACCAAAAAAATATTTCATGACTGACTCCTTAGCAAAAATAACCAGTTACAGATATTGCTAATATTTTGGAACATTACTTCACAGAATCTTACAAAAGATACCCAATCTCTGTAATGGTCTATTAAAAAGTAAATGAAAGACAACTCTATTCATGGATGCAAACTCTATACCTGGCACCTCATGTGGGTGATGACTACTATTTCATGTATTCAGATTTTCTGACTTTTCTCCCACCAGTAGTATGAACATTGAAAGATTTCTGGTTTTGAAGCTGCCGCATGCACTGTCAATCTCTCCCGTCTCCATAAAATATAATCAGTCCATTTAAGATGAAATGGCTGTTGAAACCTTTTCCCTAGATCTTATGTTTTAAAAATTAACTTCCTCCGCATATTATTCTCATTATCAACATTATTTTCCTTGAAATTTTTTGTCTTCGGCATAAATTTATGGAATTAAACAACCTATTGAAATAAAAAAAGTAACTTTGTAATTCCACACAAACAGTGTTGCTAATTTCACTTAAATCAATTTCCATGACATAAAAACGTTAGCTTCCTCTGCATAATTGTCTCCATATTTTCAGCATGTGTAGTAGTTTTGCCTGTGAATTACTCCAGTGGAGTGGTGCAGGTGCAGCCAATCATCATTGTTAAGGAAACATATCCCATAATGCCTTGCCCGCAATGAATGGTGTCCCAGATTTCTGAAATTATGTAATTTTTGGCCATATAACTCCCTTAGTCACGGTGACCGCAGGTTAATTGACTGGGAGAGCAAGAATATTCCTCTGGTTCATGTCTGCTTTGTCTGAGGAGAGTGCAACTCCAGAAGTTTCAGCCCCTAAAATCCTGGCGGGGGGCTTCCATATTCCATGTATTCTGTGTTTGTTGTGATATGTCCAATTCCTGGAGAACAGCCAAATACTCTAGTGAATGCATTACTTCCAGTCGGACTGCTAAGGTCACATCTCAGTGTATATATAGCTGCCTCCAGAAGGGTTTTTTCAGTGCATATTTGTAGTGCATTTCATTACCATGTCTTATCATGTGCATAATTCTTTTTCCATCCTTCTTAGCCAGTTATTATCTATTTTGCAGGCATCAATGAACAGGAAGAGGAAATTGGACCAGTCACCTGTTCTCCCGACATTACCTCTGCAGGAATTCCTCGCTCAAAGAAAATTAAAATCCCATAATGTGCCTGCTCCAAGTGCCAAGTTGGCAAAACAGGTTAGTGTTTTGGTTTGTCTGCATTTAATCTTGGACACTGTAATATTCAAATTTCCTGGAGCTGATAATAATCATCAAAATAAATTTGATATAAATGTTTTTGGCTTTTTGGTGATGTAATTGATGGTCGTGTGATGGGCCATTGGTTTAAGAGTTTGGCTGTTGGTCGCAGTGTCACAGGCTGAAATCCAAGCAGCCAATCTTTGTACTTAGTACTGAGTGAACTCAACCATGACTGTGATCTTTTGAGTTGAAGACTGATTTATTGTAGTTTCATTGATGCATTCGCTGTTGGATAACATTTGTCAAAAGAGGAAAACATGGGCACCCATTTATACGAATTTCAAATTCCTGAATAATGCACAATATCAATTATTAAACTTATTTTTGTCTGTTTTTTCCTTCTTTTCCTCATTTTGTAAAAGTTTTGAAACTTATGACATGCTTCCAGTTAGGACAGTTAGAATTTCCCTCATTATGTCTTGCTTTGGTCATCTTTGGTTGCTGCATGTACATTCAATACATCATTTAAATCATTACATCACAGCATCCAGTACTGATATTTTCTTTGGAATGACTAACACTGCATTAGCAGAATCCACAATCAAAAATAAAATTAACATTGTATTTAGTGCCATTACCTAGTTACTCCCTGGGCCATAGGCTGAGTAACATTAGTTATGTTTGCCGGTAACATCGAGAAAAAGGATAACTTTCTTTCCAATTTTCTTCATGCTCATGTTGTAATTTTTCAGCCACTTTTCTAATGTTTTTTCCACAGTTTTTTCTTTTCTCCTGGTGGTGGGAAGCTTTTTAGTGCCCGTGTTAGAACATTGTGGCCAAGCAGATTTTCCAATGGCCATTAACCATATGTATTATCTAACCATATTACCAGAGGCTGAGAAAAATGCTCATTTGACTCTTATCTTTGTTAAAAATAAAGGTGTTATCATTATGTATACATTTCGAATCAATATCTCCAAAAGAAAACAATTTTGCCTGCAAACAAAAATTTTAATAAAAAACTAAATTTCTACTTTCTAGAGAAATGTTCTAGATGGCATTGCTTGGGACGAGAGTTCTATTTAATTCTTCCGGATCTGTGAGGTAGGGGAGAAACCCTATAGAGAGAAAACAGGAGAGGTTACTCCTTTAAAAATGAAAGTTCGGAAGAGTGTGCAAAAGAAACTTAGCTCCGACTCCATAATAGTAATGGCTACATGGATTACCCCTTATCACTCCATAATAGGATGGCTCCAACAAAGAGTTGTTAGGGATAAGTTGGTTAAAATAATACTTGAAACAGAAAAGATCCATGAGAGATGGAAGGATTATATAGAAGAACTGTATGGTAAAGAACTTAGGCCAACAAGGTTTGGCATAGAATGAGAATATGACATAGATGAAGATACCTTAGATCCAGGCATACTGGATGATGATATAGAAAGAGCATTAAGGGTGATGAAATCAAATAAGGCCATGGGGGTAGACAACATTCCTGTGGAACTACTTGAAGTTTAGGAAAACGTGGGAGGAAGATTCTGTGTGAACTGATTTACAACATCTATGAGATTTGTATAAAATGTATTTGCTACAATTTTTTCCTGATATATGTGTGAAGTGCTGAATTCAGATGGTCAGTTAAGTGTGTACATGATTGCAGATCATGATGGAATTGATAGGATGACAGCACACACCATTATCTCTGAAAATTTGGCGTTGCGAAAGATCTGCTTTAAACTCGTTCCAAAGGTATTGATGGATGACCAAGAGCAGAGTTGAGGGTGCTTGCGAAGACCTTCTGCAATGACATGGCGACGATTCCCCAACCCCCTTAAAGTCCTGACTTGGCACCAGCAGACTATTTCCTATTCCCAAAAGTGAAATCCTCCCTCAAAGGACACCACCATGGAACCCTAAGTGTCATCAAAGAAGTTTGCAAAAGTCGTGGAAAAGCTGCTGGCAAAAGTATGTTGATGCTCAAGGGATGTACTTTGAAGAATTTTGAGGCATTTTAGCAATATCTAAAATAAATCTATTTCCCGATATTTTAAATACAAACCTTGTATTTGGAGGAAATGATTAAAGAGACATGGGAAGAACTGGAGATATGAATGAAATTCATGGGGGAATCCGTTATATCTGTTAGATTCGCTGATGACCAAGCTGCAGTTTGTCAGTCAGCCAAGGGGTTGCAATTATTGCTGAGTAAATTGGAAATTCAGTGCTTTAGATATGGGATGAGAATCATTTCAATAAAACAAAGGTTGTGCAGTTTTCTAGGGAGAGGAAAGCTAAGCTGAATGTTGAAATTGGAAGGCAAAAACTAGAGCAGGTGGAACAGTTTACATATCTTGGAAGTGTTTTCGACCACATTGATCCAAGTAGTAGAGACATTAGGAGAAGAAATGATGCTTTTACAAGGAGGAGTGAATTGATGATAGGGACATTGAGAAAGGATGTTAACAAAAGGCTTGTGAAAATATTGATATGGAGCATAGTTATGTACGGTGTGGAAATGTGATCATTGCAACAGGAGAATAGGTGTAGATTAGAGGGTTTTAAATTGTGAGCATGGAGAAGGCAAAGTGGACAGAAAGGAAAACAAATGAGGAAGTGCTGGGTAGGGTGGGGGAGGAGAGGGGATTGTTAGGAGAAATCATGAGGAGAAAGGAAAAATGGATGGAAAGGGTATTGATTGGCAATGGGATGTTAAAGACTGATAGAGTGGAGAATGCTAGGAAGAGGAGGAAGGGGCAGGAAGAGGATAGGGATGTTGGGTGGAATGAAGTAAGGAAGAAAGTATGCATAACTGAAGAGGGGTGTTTTTGTAATACTACCTTGATCAAAAAGTTCCCGGAATAACCACCGTGTGGCGCTCCCATCGTTCCGATTTGAGTTCTGTTTTTTTTGTTAAATTGGTACATCTGTTGTTGATATTCCCTTTAAATCTTAGTGTCATAACTTGACATTTGCAAAAGTTACGTAGCCAAGAGTACATCTATCTCTGTGTGTGTTGGCGATTTTTTACAATTTCAGAAATGGATTTAAATTTGCAACAACGAACCTGTATTAAATTTAGCGTAAAAAACGGATTTAGTGGTGCACGGACGTTGGAAATGTTGGAAAAGTGTTTCGGCAACGATTCTCTAAAAAAAAACGGTCGTTTACCAGTGGCACGAGCGGTTCAGAAGTGGTCGTGAGTCAATCGAAGATGATGAACGCAGTGGCAGACCATCGACATCGAAAGTCGGTGAAAAAATTGATAAAGTAAAAGAAATGTTGGTCAATAACCGCAAATTAACCATCAGAGAAATAGCGGAGGACTTGAACATTGCCTATGGATCCGCCCAAGACATTGTGGTTAATGATTTGGGTTTCCGTCGTGTAGCAGCAAAGTTGGTGCCAAAAGACCTCAATTTCATGCAAAAAAGAGACCGTGTTGACGTCGCAAAAGACATGATTTGCGAGGCTGAATCCGATCCCACATTCATCAAAAGGATCATTACTGGAGACGAGACGTGGGTTTATGAGTACGACACGCAATCCAGACATCAGGCAAGTGAATGGCGTTCACCAAATGAGCCGAGACCAAAAAAACCACGTTGTTTTCAGTCAAAAAAGAAGGCAATGCTGACGGTTTTCATGGATTACAACGGTGTAGTGCATCATGAATTTTTGCCAGAAGGCCAGACAGTAAACAAAGAGTATTATTTGGGCGTTATGAGACGTTTGCGTGAAGCAATTCGCCGAAAGAGACCAGAAATGTGGGCAGAAAACTCATGGATTTTGCACCATGATAACGCACCGTCGCACAGTGCTATCATTATTCGTAATTTTTTGACGAAAAATGCAACAAATACCATCCAACAGCCACCGAATTCACCTGATTTGGCTCCCTGTGACTTCTTTCTGTTCAATCGAGTTAAAAAACCATTACGGGGAACGCGTTTTAGCAGCCGAGAGGAAGTAATGGAAAAATCGCAGGAAGCACTGATGGACATACCGAAAACCGACCGTAACTTTTGCAAATGTCAAGTTATGACACTAAGATTTAAAGGGAATATCAACAACAGATGTACCAATTTAACAAAAAAAACAGAACTCAAATCGGAACGATGGGAGCGCCACACGGTGGTTATTCCGGGAACTTTTTGATCAAGGTAGTATACTGTATGCTTGGAAAAGAAGTTGAAAATGCATGTGAAATTGAAAAAAAAATGTTTTTATAGTTATCATGGAGCATATATATTTAAATAAGGCTCTTTTCTTGAAACTCTATTTGACCTAGAATACATATTGATTTTTCATATCAAAATAATGTTTTAGAGATATATTAATTTTAATGCTTGGTGACAGGTGAGTGTTTTTGTGGTGCTGATAGAAATCCATAACTATTTTGGATTGTTAGTTATAGTTGAATTATTTTGACCTGTGAGATGAGTCCCTTGAATTGTCAAGGCAAGTTTAAATTCTAAACTTGTAAATGTAGATCATATTAGACTGATTACATTAAATAATATTTCCTGATGCCGTAAAAGGTAAATATTATGTAATGTGATCATTCTAAAAAGAAGCTCTATTAAGCTTAATTTATCCTTTCCATAGATCCTATTGTAAAATATTCCTTTTAATTAATTTTACAATGGAGAGATTCCTTTCTTTAATCATTTTGGTGGTTTCTTACACAGTTGGTGGAAGACTACGTGGACGTTCCCCTGGCTGTGCCACCCTCAGTGGATGTTCTCCGCTATGCCAGAGCTTATGAGCGTCCTCGGGAGACAAATGACTGCAGTCCTCAGTTGGTGGAGGAGTATGTCCTGGAAGCAGAGAAAGGGGGTTCAAGTGGTAGCACTAGCCAGTCAGGGGCTAGGGTTTATCACATCAAACTCACAATCCTTCAGAGACCCTCAAATGGGGAGTACCTTGGCGAGTTATACGTAGACAGGGATTACAGGGAAGGAGTGCAAAATGGAGCTTCATGCAGGTGAGCTTGCTGATTTGTGTCTCACCTATTGGTGAGGAGTATTGGCTTAAAACGGAGCCAAGTTTTCTTAATAACCTTCTTGAATATCATGATAAGTTAATGGTAATAGGAAGAAATACCTAGAGATTTAATGTTAAAGTTTATTTGTAAATGGCATGTAAGATTTTATGAAGGGAAAAATTAACTTTTAGCATCTCAGCCAACTTTATTGTGATTAAAGGTTTAAATTTTAATATTTTTAAATTCCATTTCCATTACTGGAGACCTATTCATTTTGCAAAAATAGCATTGGTATCATTGGAAGGAAAATTTATTTTCCACCAATTTTTCAAGTGAAAACTTAAATGTGATGCTGGCATTAAAAATATATGATGGAAAAATTATATTTTTTCAAAGGAAGTTCATGAGATTTTCAGATTCTATTGTTAAATATTGGGGCATACCCAGCAAAGGTGTGCATTTCATTGGAGATAGGTATTTACTTAATGGACATTAAAAGATTCAAACCTTCAATCTTGATAAAATTGGTAATTTCAGGCTTGACTTTGTGGAACTTATCAGTTAGAGAAAGAAAAATTGCAACTTATTTAATGCCACTCAATGTTTTAATCTTGCAACCTGGGTTTCAAAACATAGAATGAAAAATTCCAAAGAAACTGCAGGAGATGCCGCAACAGTAACGTTTAACAGAGTCATCTGCTAATGTGCATTTCAATGCAACAATTTCAGAGTGCAAAAATCATTCGCGGTCAAGGCGAATGATTTTGACACTCTGAAAGTGTTACGCATAGTATGAAGATGATATACATCTAAAGATGATACTATGTATGTAAGCCTGGGTTGTAAGATTGAAACATTAAGTGGAATCAACAAAATAGCAATTTTTCTTTCCATTTAGTCATGATTATTTTGGAAGCAATGAAGGATTTTGTTGATTAACTGCTCTACTGTAGTTAATCTTGGAAGTGGTCGAGGTAAAACCAGGCTTCCATTCTTGTAGCATTTCTTCTCTCTCCCAGAGTTTACATATCACACCATGTAGGTTCTCAATTAATGATTTTCCTCCATAATTGAGATGTTCAGTTGTGATTTAATCCTCTTCTGGGGCTCTCCCATTCTGCTGCCACTTCATTGCTTCCTATACCTTTTCTATGGATGGTGAATCAAAATTTGGATCATTTGCATTAAAATTCAGTAGTCTCTTTCCTCATCTTCGTGGATATTCAACAATTCTCTAAAATGCTTGGCCCGTCATCTCGGGATTCCTCGCCTCTGGTCAGCTTTTCCTTCTTATTCTTACATGATTTGCTTTTGTCTGAAATTTTCTTGTCATCCATTTAGTTGCCTGATATAAATTTTCCTTTCATTCTAAGAGCTGAATTCCTCTACTTTTTCCATGCAACTACCTAGTAATAATTTTATTTTCTTTCATAATATTGTTTGCTTGTCTTTTACTTTCTTCATATCATTCACATTTCTATTTGTTTCCCTCTAAATCATGACCAATATTGTGCTTTTTTTCTATATCTTTTTCCACTTATTATCAGATCAGTCTTCATTCCCAGTAACTTTCTTTCCCTTCTAGTTTCCGTAGTAACTTTTTCCGTAGCCTTCTTTATTTCAGAACATTGGCCCTCATCTGTATCATTTGTGTTCAAATCCCATAGTCTTCCCTCCATTTTCTTACTCAGTGTTTCCGTATATTGGTGGACAAATACTGGTTACATAACTAATTCACATCCTTCCTTTCTCTCCCTTTACAAAGCCTACATTTGTGTCTTTCTCTAAGCCAAGCCCCTACCAAAAAATGGTCTGAATCACAGTTAGGACCACATGCAGATCTTAAATCTATAATTGAAGATGGATACCTTCATGAAACCAGTAATAGATGGACTACATTGATCACTCTCATACCTTCCATTCTTCATGTTCCTTTATGTGTCCTGGTGTATAAAACAGAAACAATTAATTATCAACACTTCTGCTAACTGACTTCCATATGCATATTTCCCTTTTCATTTGTTTCAGTATGTAAAGAGATCCTTCCAGCTGCACACTTAAAGAAATATCCATTTCAAAAAGAACTTTAAAGAAATCTTCCTTGCCTATTTTTGCATTGAAATCTCCAAGGAGAATCAGTGCATCATAGTTATCTATTTTGCTATATTATCCACCTAACCTGTTATTCTTTTCTTCATCAATAGTATCATCTGTAGGTTCAAAAAATGAGATAATGATTAACTTTCTAGATTGTCCTTTTAGCTTTAGTGAAGAAAATCTATCTCACAGTGACTCATATCCAAGATAGCTTTGTTTCATGGAGTCACAATAAAACCTGTTCCACCTTGCCATGTATTCTTCCATTGCACCTCATTTCCTATAAATTCACTCAATAGGTCCCAAACCTCTGCACTGCCTCTGCAATATCTGCCATTTTCACTATCTTCAGTATAGTCCTTACATTGCATTTAGCCAAATTCAAGTTGTAGTCCATTTTTTTGTCCTTGAGTATATGCCTCAATTGTTATTAGTAAAGCCATCCATTATTGAGAATTCTTTAAGGGCTTTAGACAGAGTGGATTTGTTAGCTCCATGTCCAATCCCCAACTTGGAGGACCAGTGTGTCACTCTTAGTCTGTTTAATCACCTTAGACCTGTCCAGATTGTGTGACCCTCCCAGCAACCAAAACTCCCACGGGCATTGCACCTGAGTATGCAAGCTTTCTCACCTGAAAAAATATATTTTGTCGTCTGCAATGTGGTGATACCTTGTGGAGGAGCATATGCCTATATCTTGCATCACTTTTACATAACCTGTAAGGACACCTTTTTATCATAATTGTGTTACTTGTGCAACCTCTCTAACTTGTAAAAATTAATTCCCTTAATTAGCCAAAAGAATTGTAATCATTTATAACTTCTGTAGATGGAAATGAATCCATCAATACTTGAATATGCTTTTCATGTGAAATCCACTGTTCAAATTGTTTCTTGAAATTTTTCGGATTCCTCTAGACCTTTAGATGTAGTAGTTAAGACTTTCATTTCATATAAGCAATTATTGATGCTTTCTCTGCTATATGAACAGTTGACTATCAGAAGCCTATAGATATAATTGATTGACATTTGAAATTATATGGGGATCGAGATGGTGCGGGGGCTAACGTACTGGCTTCCCACCCTGAGGGCGCGGGTTCAAATCCCGGCGGTGTTGAATATTTTTCAGAGGTATCTCGATCCCTACTTGAGGTGCTTTGTGGAGGGCACTTTGAGTGAGTACGCCGTCCGTCGGATGGGACGTTAAACTGCGGACCCCTTGGCGCCTTTCGTAAAGAGCAGGCTAATGCCGACGCCGGGTTTCTCTCCACCCTTCATCCTTTCCTGTCCATCCCCTATGGCGCAAATGACCTTAGCTGTCGGTCGCCTCCCCTTAAAACTACTACTACTTGAAATTATATGCACCATATTTTGGCAAATAAGACCACATTTCAAATAGTAAAACCTAAATGTATTAATGTGTGAGATCATGACACCCAAAATTCTTCTATTAGTCCTTAGAAATATATACTTAAGTATAATTTTTAGTTTGGAAAAAACAGTGTAAAATGATATTCAGTCGTAATTAAGTGACATTTTAGCAGCTATGCGCTCAGTGAATAGCTGCCCTTCCTTCATATCTCATATTGCCACATTTGGTTATTATTAGATAAATAAGAATGTGAGAGATAATTGAGGCTGAGACTTAGTGAAATTCCCTGTTGGGTGACTGGACTTATGTGTTCTATGGAAAATGTGATAGGTCAAATAGTTCCACTACATTGTGGCATCTCCAATGTCGTCAAACTATTTGACCTATCATACTTTCTCCCAATATCAGTCTCCCAATAAGGACTCTCCCAATGTCAGTTACACCTTTCAAATCGAAGAATATTAATTTTAATTCCTGTGTCCAGTAAATGTACATGTTATTTCAATTGGCAGTTTGATGTATCTTTTGTTGCTTTTCTCCTTCAGATTCTCCTTGGGAACACGAGCACATGCACATCGTTATATTCAGCAGTTCACGGAGATATTCACAGAAGAAGGGCGGAAGTCTGTGCGAATCTCGCACACTGTGCCTGGCCAGCGTCCTCGGGTCACGTGCACCTCGGGTATGCGAGAGAGGGCTGCAGCTGCTGCGGCAGCGGCTGCGGCTGCAGCGGCATCTGCAATCTCAACTGCAGCGGTGTCCATAGCAACGCCTGTATTACCAAATCCAGTGGTTCCAGCTCCTGCAGTGGCTACGCCGGTGGCTCCTATGACTCCCAATGCAATCATTGGCAATCCCACTGCCAGCATAGTGGTCCCCAATGGAACACCAAATACAGTGGTTGTGGTGAGAATGCTTTTCCTCTTGCAACCAATTTCATTTTACGCCATGATTTGTGTCCACCTCCGATGTGGACATGTATTGATTGTGCGTGTATATTCTGCAGGAGTGGAATAATCTTCTCACATTGCAATCTCAATCCCAGTTCAGGTTACTTTTTTAAGAGGCAAACCTTCGTGAACTTGAGGTCATTCTGCAGGTATGTGGAAGATTTTTTAATGACCCTGTATGAATATGATCAAAAATAACTAACACTATCTTCCCTTTCCCAATGTAACTGCACTATATCTTATTGAGAGTGTTCAATTATTAATTGATTACTATTCTCAATTGGTTTGAATCTTATCACTTCTGTTGACTCTTAGAAAGTGATTTTTTTTCATTTCTTTTTCCTACGCAGTAGACAACCTGCTATTAGGAATGGATGCTGTGTTGTCATCAAGTAAATTTTCTTTGTTTTGTTTTACGATGCAATATGGTCTTAGTCATCAGTTCATTGTAAAACCCAATAAATACCTAGCATGTACTAAAACTGCTTGGTACGTAAGTACAGTAAAAATTGGATTTCATGTATCCTGGATTTATATAACACTTAAGTTGACCTAACGTTTTCATGGTCTAAATTGATTTCTAAATAAATAATGGCAGTAACTACCTCACATTTCCATTTCCAAACCAGGAATTTATGCAGAATATAAATGTATCGTGAAAGCTATCCATAATTATTTTATATTCTGTTGTCTCATTCATATTTGTAAGGTCTAATGTTTATACTGTGATACACTGTTTTTTTAAAAATTGGCTAAGAACAAGGTCATTCAGGGAAAATGATTTATCTATAGAATGAGTATTTTGTATTGTAAAAATGGTAGAAAGGTATGAGCAGTCTCTATCAATTAGGGAAAAAAATAACTTAACAATCATCAAGTAGTATTTTCTTAATAATGTAGGATGAATTCAAACAGTAACAATACATTTTGGTGTATTTCATGAATTATTGATAATTTCAGTCGCCATTGTTCGATATTCAAAACCACGAAATGTACTCAAAAGTAAATACATTATGCTGCAAAGTCATGAATGTCATATCATCAGAGCTGATCCTAAATATCAACAGCCTCAAAAAATCATAAAATATTATTATTTTTTACAATCAATCATATTTCGTGTGTTTCTTGTTCATGAATGTACAAATCATGCTCTAGCCTTTTGCAGTTTGCCGGCAAAAATCTTGATTGTCGAGTATATTCTCAGATTTTTTTGTAGCTAGCTGTCAATGATTATTTATTCCTATAGTTGAAGCTGTCTACTTGATTCTTCATGAAATGCTTCTTTATGATAACTTAATTTAATGCTTGGAATCATGAATTTTCCCCTTTAAACCCTACAATGATCCAATCTTAGCTTTGGAGTAGCTTTTAGATTATTGATACTCAAATTTCACAGAAAGAAAGATGTTACAGATTTAATTGCATCTAGTGCATCACTCATCATTTTCTAAGGGCTAATGTTGTTCTCACTGTCATTTTCAAGAGGTTGTTCCTTTTTCATCCGCTCTGTGGAATCAATGATTCCATGATCAGTTAATAACTGTGTAACAATGTCCTTATCACTAACTCTACATCACTCTTCTCTCTTCATTAGGAGTGTCCTTAGTGCCCAAAATGCAGAGCATTTGATTAACTCACCAATGATTTTTTTCTCTACTGTCTCCTATTAGATCCAAAGCCTTTTAACTCACATGAGTAATGACTGCCTTGGAATATTACCCCAGGCCATTATTCCCTCAATCACTTTTAGATCGTTAAGCCAAAACACAATCCCATGCATTTCCTAAAATGGAAAAGAATCATTTGGTATGTTTTCAAGAAAGTGGTCCCATCACCAGAGGGTAATAAGTTCTAGTAAGTTGGGTTTATAGAAGTTATTCACTGTGCTTATCACACCTAAATGTAATGGCTGTATCAAACATTGGTTGAAGAAAAACAGAAAAGATGTTTCCATTCTCCAATATTTCTGAATTTGAATGTTCTTTTTAATTGTCCAAAACCAATCTTGGCAAATTTATTACATCATCAATACATTTTGTCACTCTTATATATAATTGGAATATAATTAATATTTTTGAAAGTATGAGGGTGAGCATGTTAAGTGATTACTTGCTGTTTATGCTTATAGCCTGTAATATTTGATGATAACCTAAAATTTTATGTTGTTTTAATTCGAAAATATTTAAATTTGATTTAGAATTTATGAATGGTGTTGGTCCTCAGAAGTATTCATTTGTATTAATGAGAGTAAACCACGGTGGCATTTCAAAAGAATTGGCAGATTTGTGAGGTTCTTGCATCATTCAGTAGACCTTTCAAAATATAAAAAGTATTGAAATGCCCATGGGCATTTAAATCACCCAGGATCCCGCATAATCCTATTCACTTTTCTATGTAATCCAACAGTTCTCTTTTTATTTCTAGTTATTATTTCATATAATACCATTATTACTGTTAAGTACATGTAGTGAACACTAAGAGATTTAGAAAGATAGTTCACTTTGAGAGGAGTACTACCCCATCTGCTCTTGAGACTAAACTTGTTCAGCAGCTGCTAATAATTGAATTCATTAGAAAAATTGAAAATCATTAAAATGTGCCTTAATGGCCAATTATTATCAAGAACTAATTTGAAATCAACATAACATTTGATACAAGCATAAAAACTTACAGTGATAAATAAAATTATGGAAACAATTTCATAAATAACAGATCTTAATCTAATGGAAAAATTGTCATTTCATGTACATTCTTGGTTGAGAAACATAAATATAATGATTTGCTTATAGCCCAATCAGGATCATGACAGATTAACTAAATTTGAGTATTATATGAGTTCCGGGTATTTTAATTTGAGGTTTCACTATATTAGAAATCATTTCTTCTTATAAACCTTGATTTCACATTTCATTTCCCTGGTTCCTTCAGTAATAAAAATTTGAGATTTTACTGTTAATACCTTTATTTGAATTTCGTTATTTACTAACTTAATAAATTTGAATTATTTTATTAAAGATCAGTCATTAATAATGTGATACACTTGTTTCATCTTACTCTGTCTTATCTTCCCTCATCCCAAAGTATGCTTGACATGATCTCACCGCCCTTATTAAGTATTTTTTCATTTATTACAAGCTAGAGAGGCAGTTAGTTTTGTTCATTGATATGAATGGTAAATGTACAGCTAATGGCTTCTGAAAAATGCAGTGGTGTCATGTTTGCATATTTTATAAACACAATTCTACTCTTGCAATAGTTGAGTATTTAATGATGGCGGGTAATAATAACTGCATTCAATCTTTAAATTCAATAATTTTGATTTTTTAATGTATCTCAATCCGTACATTCCTTTATCTATGTGGTACCAGTTCTATTATGAGGCTAAATGCTGAATAAAACTCATAAATTTTTTTTCTTCCAAAAATTATTTTTTGCTGTCTGCTAGTGGTAGTGAGATATCAAATTCGTATGATATTCTGTGATTTCTATTAATATTTCCCCCTAAAATTTAAAGCAGTATAATTTAACTGTTATTTATAATTCGTATATTGATTTTGTAAATATAGGTTCTCTTGTGAGGTTCAATATTTGATTGTAGGTATGAATGGTTTGATAGTTTCAAAACTCTAGAAACAAGACGATAAATATTTAAAAGCATTGGGAAGGAGCAAATGTAGATTCTAGAGTTAAAATTCACATCTTCATCAATACATGAGACTCTGCCTAGAATGTACGAAAAAATGAAAAGTATCAATAAGGCTATGAAAATACATTTATGATTAGCCGTAGGTATTATTATAATTGTATGTGCAGTAGCTGCATTATGCAGTCTGGTAAAGAGAGAGAAGAACAAGGTATGGTACAAGAGAGGGAAAGGTGTGGTAAAGAGAAAGAAAGAGACCCTTGACTTATCTACGTCCTAGTTGGAAAGAGAATACAAAAAAATCCAATGAAGGTGTATATTTTCAAAAGAAACACCCCAGAACGCAACAACAGAAAAAATAACCGATGATGATTTGCAGATTTGTAAATTTGATTTTAAGAACTCCTCACTGCATTTCATTCCTTTTTCCTGCTCTTTTGATACCTGTTATACCATTTTTTCTGTGTGTGTATTTTGAAAATCCTGGGTGATCAAGGACATCCTACCTTACTCTCCCTTCTAGCACTGCTCTTCACAACACTTGCACCTATGCAGTCAGAGGAATGTACTGGTTCCAATAATAATAATAGCTTTTATTTGCCTGAGGATCTGGGTACATACATGTTCCAAGATATACCTAAGTCACCTATCTCTTCAGTCTACTCCCATCCACTGCAATGCATCAATTAAATCACCCGAAGTACTCTATCAAATGCCTTCTCTAAATCCATAAAACATAAAACACATCCTGGTTATATTCTATATGTATATTTTAATCCGTGATCTCCTTACTGCTATGGCATCACATGTCTTCTTCTTGAATCACAACTGATCATCCCTGAAGTTATCATTATACCTTTTTTGATGATTCCGAGAACCTCTTTAGCTCTATGCGATGTCAGGCTTATAATTCTCTGGTCCTCACAAATGGCTACCTTCCTCTGTTTTGAAATGGATCTAGTACTTATCTAATAAAGCCTTCTGGCCAAAGTTAATCTCATATATGCCATGAATGAGGGTGTAAAAATTCTTCCTTCCATGTTTTCATAAATCCATTAGTAGTTCCACAGGGATGTTATGTATCCTTTTGTATGATTTCATTTTCTTTAATGCATTTTTAAAATTGCAATCATGAATGTCTAAGTCATCTTCACTGATGTTCTCTTTCTATGTCTAAACTTGTTGGCCTAATATCTTTACCGTTCAACTCGTATTCTTTCTATTTCTCCTGAATATTTTTTGGGTCAGTAGATGATTTTCCTGCCATATCTCTGATAGTGTGCAGGGATAATCCTTGTGCCTATTTCATCCTTTCTCCATTAAAATTCCATATCCTCACACTGCTTTTTCTATCTCATTTTTGTACCAATTAGTTTCTTACCTTAGTTTACTATACTATTCTATAATTTCTTCTGCCTAATTCTGTGTTTGCATTTCCTTCTCTCGCCTGTATTTGTAATCATCTCTTCTTCAAGCTATGGGTTTATCAAATTTTCCTTTTATCTATCTATTCTTTCCCATTTGCCTTCTCTCAATTTTCTACACATATTTCAAGTTAGACTTGATAAGCATTAAATTATGTGCTGAATCAGCATCTGCTCTTGTCTTTTTGTGAATTGATTAAACTTTCTAAATTTATGTCTAACTATAATGTTAACTACCTAATATCTGTCTGAATTGGCTTGTGTTTTACACATCTGAGCCTACTGTGGTGTTGAAACTATAATAAATATAAATTTATTTTTCTTAGGCCTTGTCCTGTGGAACATATTTCAAGCATACAGCGAGACTGTTGTATGAATAAACATTAGCTTAGCAATGAAACAATATTATATAGTTCACAAATATTATTATTATTACACAAATATTATCATTACATAAAAATTATCATTACGGAAATATTATATGAGAGAGATTTTATCGAATTTTTCATTTGAGCAAGGAGAAAGGATACCTCAGTCAATTATACTTGTGTAATTAGTTGTAACATAATGCATAGAAAAGAGCAAGGAATAATAATATGGTCTATTTAATCCAAGATTCAAATACACTGCTACACAAATATTATATGACCTCAGTTATCAACCCAAAGGTCAGTTTTATAGCTGAGGGTGGAGCTCACTTAGTACTAAGTCCATTGGTGTCTGAAAGTAATTCTTCAAGGAAGGGGGAACAGTTCTTTGCGAATTTATTGCAGCTTATTCAGCTGATTAAAGAAAAAGGATACATCAGACCCATTTCCTGCCAGAAAAAATATGATTAACGTTATACATAAAAGAGGACAAATAAATATAATATGAACCATTTTGTCATTAATTAGATTAATATTTATCACATAGACATGTAACGTTTTTGATTTTAATTAATTTGAATATGTTATGTGTTCTGGAATGTCATATCAAATCTATAAGGCAGAATTGATTGTTATTAGTTGATATGCATTTAATCCGTATTTTAACATTTGGATACATCCTCTAGCTCTTTGTTGTATTAGAATCGCTTATGTACGAGGGGAGACCCAAAAGTAACTGAAATTGGGCTGTGGTGGGGAGCGAGAGTGAGGGAAGGCTTTGTTTGGCCGGTTGTATGTCAGGCTCATGCCTCCTGCGTCAGTGTGCGCAGCGCCGTCGCTGTGACTGGATAGGTCCCTCCATGAGAGCTGTTTCAGTGAAACAACTTTTTTCATTTCGGCAAAAAACGTGACGGCGAATTTTGTTTCCTGTTGGAGAAATCGGCCGTGGATACTATTGTAATGCTCAAGACTGCTTATGGGGAAGCTGCCCTAGGCAAAACCAGAGTCTACGAGTGGTTTACACGTTTCAAAAATGGTGATATGTCAATTGAAGACCAACCCGTTCAGGCCGCCCTTCAACATCAAGAACTGACGAAAATGTCGACAAAATCAATGCCCTCATTCGTGAAGACCGTTGCAGAGCTATTGATCAACTCTGTGAGATGTCTGGAGTGTCATGGAATTCAATTCAGAGGATTCTATCGGAAGATTTGCATATGAAAAGGGTTGCAGCTAAATTTGCCCCTTGCCATCTCACTAACGAGCAAAGATAGCGTCAAGTTCAGGCATGTTTTGAGTTTTGTAATCAGCTCGAAGAGGACCCTGATTTTTTTTCCAAGGTGATTACTGGTGATGAATTGTGGTGCTATGGATATGATCCTGAAACTAAGCAGCAATCAAGCCAGTAGAAGACAGCTGGCTCTCCTCGTCCAAAAAAAGCTCACCAAGTGTAATCAAAAATCAAGACAATGCTCATTTGTTTTTTCGATTGCAGAGGTATTGTGCACTCAGAGTTCATTTCCCTGGGTCAAACTGTCAACCAGAAGTTTTACTTGGAGGTTTTGAAGAGATTGAGGAAGAGTATCCGGAAGAAAGGAGCAGATCTTTGGCACACAGACAACTGGTTCTTCCGTCATGACAACACGCTGGCTCATACCGCCCTCTCCATGATGCAGTTTTTGACAAAAAATGGCATGGCATCGATTGTCCACCCTCCCTACTCACCAGATTTAGCTTCCTGTGACTTCATTTTATTCCCCAGACTGAAAAGGGCCATGAAAGGAAGGTGTTTTGACACTGTGGAGGAGGTAAAACAAAAATCGCTAGAAGGCCTAAAGGACATCCCGATAAATTAATTTCAGAAATGTTTCGAACAATGGAAGCATCGTGTGGAGAAGTGCATTATGGTCAATGGGGAATACTTTGAAGGTGAACAAAATTGAATGTAAATATATTGAGAGCTAAAGAATCTATAACAACATTCCTGTTATTTTTGGGCCCCCCTCGTATTTAATTTTGCTTTCATGCAGATAATCTGGTGCTGAACAGTTAAATATTTTCCATGAAGACAGAGAACTGGTATATTATTTTTTGCCAATTATAATGGATTTTGTTATTTTGAGATAGCTTAAATATTAGCCAATTGCATAATCTGTTAATGTCTTCATTCAGTTTTTTAATTTGCACCATTTCTTCGGCAGAGCCCTGTTGTTTTCATCCCATGATTGTTCCTTGTTCCTAAACCATACATGTTTCCCTACCACCACAAGTCAGTCTGTATCTGTACCATCACCTCTTTCTTGTCACCCATCAGCATCAGGTGTTTCCTAAAGCATCTGCAATCACTTCTTATAGCTGATCATAAACACTCTATATCTTCCTCCCTATGAATACATTTCAGTATATATACATGAATGAGAACCAAATCCTTTGGTTTAGCTATTAGCTTTAGTCATAAAATCTTATCACGTGTGTGCTCTATGTTTAATACTCATTGCCCTACATTTTTGTCAACAATATTGCTACTCCCCTCTGGCTCTTTTCCCCTTTAAATGACTTCATGTATATTATTGAGTAATCAACTGCTTAAGGTAGGTTTTGGATGGACACAACTACCAAATAAATATTTTGTGACGCCTAGCAAAACACAATCCAGCAACCTACTCTACAGCAAGTCCCTCTTCATCTCTGTGTACTTTCTTCCTCCCTTCATCCCGTCCAACATCCCTATCCTGTTCCTGCACTTTCTTTGTTTGCCTAACATTCTCCCCTCTATAACAGTCTTCAGCATCCCACCCCCGATCAACACGGCCTTCGTCCATTTTTCCTGCCGCCTTAGAATTTCTCCCTACAAACCCCTCTCCTCACTCACCATAACCAGTACTTAACTTTAACTTTTATACTTAACTTTTACTACATCCGATAACTGCACATTTGCCTTATATTCTCCCAAAACTTTCCACAGTTTTTCTGTTTACCTTCTGATGTGCTTTTTTAAATGAATTAATGCACATTGTTATTTCTTTCACTCATCCATGCATTTCTCAAGTACTTGCTGAAGTGCAAACACATGGCCCGTACTTCTTCTTCCAGACATAAAACCACATTTTATTCCTCAGATTTTTCAGTGTTACTTTCTATTCTATTTTAAGCAACACTCTACCAAACATTTATCCAGTATAATCTTGATCATGTCATTCAGTGATTCTGTGTCGTAAAAAAACTTTTAATTGACTGTTTGTTTGATTTATATTTCACGTGAATATTCTTTTATAGTTGGTAATTTTCAAATGATTGCCACTGTCATAATGATTTTGTTGTTTGGTGGCCATTAGCAGTGTTGTTCTTTCATCGGTCATGTGAAACTTTGATCGGAAAATTAATTTAAACTACCACAGCTGTTCATATATCTGTATTTCCTTCATGCTTATCATTTCTGACAATATTTAGGTCGCATTTTAGAGTTTTCTTCTATTTTGATGCTACAAGAAAGGGAATGCATAGCAATTAAGTTTGTCTGGTGTCTCTTTCAACTTAAGAAAAATGTATTTGGGTTATCCCCTTCTATTAGTTTGGCTTTCAGTTATAATGTAACTTAAGTCCAGGATTAGCTAGCGTTTTTAAATTATGAGTTCCTTGGTCCATAAGTGTTCCTTATGTGATTTATTTATATCAGTCACTGGACAGTTTTAACTGTCGAAGAAAGATCTCCTCACATTACTTGCTATTGTGAATCCTCTGTTATTCAATAAGAGATGGCAATGAAAGGGCAGAATGATTCATAGTTAGAACTAGGGGTAAGGAAGTTTTTTTGGTAGATCAAGGATTGGATAATTGGTTTTTGTTTGCATTAAAAAACTGTTGTGTTTTGGTTTGTCAACCATCTATGTGTATCACTCTATTAAAACGGTAAACATCTGGTTGGTTACATGTTTTTTTTTGTGTTGTCACCATGCACAAAATTGAAAAAGGAAAATTTGTGTGAAACGCAAAGAGCAGATAACTAAAGGTAGATTCCCTACCTCCTGGTTGCTTTCAAGGACTCCATAAAAATTACATCTGACCATCTTCTACTGTCTCCCATGTATATAGATCTTTTTATGTTCTTTGAAAAACTTTTTAAAAATAGGCTTTTTTGAAAATTATTAATTGGCTGGGTATTTTTGACAGATGTTCATGAAACCTATGGCTATTTCAACCCTAATGATGTCCTAATTTGTCCCTAAATTTGATTGGAAGTCCTATTCATTTAGTTGTTTTTTTAAATTTGTTTAACAAGCTTCATAATGGGTCAGCAAAATTCAGTCTTAATATCCTAATTCAGCTTCAAAATTTCTTATTTTCTGTAGTATTTCTATTGGCATTATCTTCTCTTTTGCACTACAGCAAAGACCTGTGCGGCAAGAGGTCCAGTCTGCAGTTCCAAGTCAAACAAAACAGACAGTTTCATCTCCATGGCCTGCTACTCACCCCGATATCAGTGCCCTTGTCACCAGCCTCATGAACTCTGTCAATCAGTTCGAGAGAGAGAAAGGTAAGATTTTATTGCAAGAATTGCATTGATTTTGATGAGTGTTTCTTTTGAATTGAATAGGATGCCTATTTTGTAACAATTTTATTGATCCTTGTTTTGTGACTAGGATACTCCTGTCTTTTTTCTTTTGAATTACTAAATTTACTGTGGAAAGATTAGTGAATGAAAAAGAAAAAAAAATCCTGCAATGAACTATCATTATACTTTGTTACCAATGTGCACTGCAGTAAAATGTTAATTGCAGAAACGTTTAGTTCAATATTTTTAAGCATCCTTATATGTAACAATACTGTTAATAACATATTGAAGGTGTATAAAATAATTAGGCCAAGTCTTTTAAGGTGTGAATGCTTATCAAACTTGCTCACATTTGCCATATATTAGATGAAATATTTTTCCTATCTTCTTATTTTCTCCATTCATCCAATTTTTCAAAGATCAATTGTAAAATATGTTTGCCTATTATTCCACCATTACCATTCACTCCCCCCCCCCCCTCCAGGGAGTTAATATTTCTCCTACTGATCAGAATTTTAACCTTTGTTGTCATTGTTCTTCTAAACAGAAGCATCAAACAGTTCATCAACGTGCAGCCCCCCACGACCCACAGTGCCACCCCGAACAATTGCTAGCCAACCAGTGCCAGTGCAGAAGCTACCTGGGAGGAAAACCACCCTGTTGCCCCTCAATGCCCGCAATCAGAATTCCCCCCACTTGAACACCTCACAGCCCCAACAGCGCAGTCCCCGTCAGCAGCCCACCCCTTGTGTGTCTCGAGTTCAAGCATCCTCACCATTACTGGCGTCTCAGCTTTGCTCCCCCCCCGTCCTCTCCTCGCCGCCCCACCTACTTGCGTCACCTCTGCCCACCCCAACTGCCACATCACCGTTCAATGCCGCAGAGCGGGTTGCTCCGTCTTGCCCGACCAGGGTCATACCTGATGCCTCTCCCACAGTTATTAGCGAGGGCACATCAACCTCAGCAACCTCAAGTGCAGGACTCTCTGTGCCGGGTCTGTCAGCTCTTTTGGCTGGTGAGTATTTGTATCCATTTGTAGTATAAGTAATAGTTTGTATATTCTTAATGTACCAGAACTTTGTGGGAAACCTCAGGTGGTATGGGCAACTGGCCATCTACCCTGAATATGTGAATAGAAAATGCAATATGGACTTAACATGTGATGGCCGCTGTCATATTGGGGATGGGGATGCATTCGTTTTGTAACTCTCTTAGGAATGTAACATGGGACCTAGCAATTTTAGTCAGGCAATTTTAGTAATTAAAATTTTGAGGATCTGCAGAATCTGTCATTTTCAGTCGATTTTCCTAGAACAGTATGATAAAAGCAGGGAGTTAGACATTATTATCTTGATTAATACCAGATGGGGTGGTAAGGTGATGGATAATTGAACTTACAGTTTTGTATTGGTAATCTTAATTGTGATGGTGTCCTGTTTGGTGTAATGAATCCTCACATATTATTGCTGAAAGTCTAACCCTTCTTTCATTTCCACTATGAATGCCTTTAGGAGAATGTTTTTTTTGCTTGTATGCTGGAAAGTAAAAAGTTCATCTAAGATTCCCAAGATGACATGGCAACAATTTTCATGCTCTATTATTCTTAACTCATTCCACATTTTTAGATGTCATAAATAAACTCCAGCCATTGATATCTTATTTTCTTGGTATCAAACTCCTACAATCACAGGAATTGTGAGCTAAAAATTATTCTTATTGCAAATATGATGATGAATGTTAAAAAGTAAGCAAAATCAATAAAAATATACAGTGATTCATTTGTAGAGTTTCTTGGCTGACATCTTTAAACATTTGTTAAATACAAACAGCAGTAAGAAAAACCATAAAACACAGTATTCAACTCAAAGGTCAGTTTGGTAGGAGATGGTAGAGTTCTCCCAGTACTATGCCCCAATGGCGTGTGAAATTCGCACATCAGGGTAGGGGGGGCAGTTCCTTTCCATGTGCAGCCTATGGTTTCCCAGGAAGGCCTGGTACCTAAAATATCACAAAGCTTGGGTGGAGCTGAGGGTGCCCAATATAAAGATTAGCTAATAAGTTATTATATAATTTTCATTAGTTCATTTGGGTGATATTTTAGCTGCTGCATTAATGTATTGTATTAAAATTTTACTGATAAGTCTAAAATTCTCTTGATTGTGCATTGATATAATAGTTGTTCATTAGTTCACCAAACAGTAAGTTTTCTTAGATCCTACTTCCTCCACTTGAGGAAGGATTAATGTTTACAGTTTTTCAGTGCTATGCAGTAATTTTGCATCCCCTGAAATACTACCTTGATCAAAAAGTTCCCGGAATAACCACCGTGTGGCGCTCCCATCGTTCCGATTTGAGTTCTGTTTTTTTTGTTAAATTGGTACATCTGTTGTTGATATTCCCTTTAAATCTTAGTGTCATAACTTGACATTTGCAAAAGTTACGTAGCCAAGAGTACATCTATCTCTGTGTGTGTTGGCGATTTTTTACAATTGCAGAAATGGATTTAAATTTGCAACAACGAACTTGTATTAAATTTTGCGTAAAAAACGGATTTAGTGGCGCACGGACGTTGGAAATGTTGGAAAAGTGTTTCGGCAACGATTCTCTAAAAAAAACGGTCGTTTACCAGTGGCACGAGCGGTTCAGAAGTGGTCGTGAGTCAATCGAAGATGATGAACGCAGTGGCAGACCATCGACATCGAAAGTCGGTGAAAAAATTGATAAAGTAAAAGAAATGTTGGTCAATAACCGCAAATTAACCATCAGAGAAATAGCGGAGGACTTGAGCATTGCCTATGGATCCGCCCAAGACATTGTGGTTAATGATTTGGGTTTCCGTCGTGTAGCAGCAAAGTTGGTGCCAAAAGACCTCAATTTCATGCAAAAAAGAGACCGTGTTGACGTCGCAAAAGACATGATTTGCGAGGCTGAATCCGATCCCACATTCATCAAAAGGATCATTACTGGAGACGAGACGTGGGTTTATGAGTACGACACGCAATCCAGACATCAGGCAAGTGAATGGCGTTCACCAAATGAGCCGAGACCAAAAAAACCACGTTGTTTTCAGTCAAAAAAGAAGGCAATGCTGACGGTTTTCATGGATTACAACGGTGTAGTGCATCATGAATTTTTGCCAGAAGGCCAGACAGTAAACAAAGAGTATTATTTGGGCGTTATGAGACGTTTGCGTGAAGCAATTCGCCGAAAGAGACCAGAAATGTGGGCAGAAAACTCATGGATTTTGCACCATGATAACGCACCGTCGCACAGTGCTATCATTATTCGTAATTTTTTGACGAAAAATGCAACAAATACCATCCAACAGCCACCGAATTCACCTGATTTGGCTCCCTGTGACTTCTTTCTGTTCAATCGAGTTAAAAAACCATTACGGGGAACGCGTTTTAGCAGCCGAGAGGAAGTAATGGAAAAATCGCAGGAAGGACTGATGGACATACCGAAAACCGAATATAAAAAATGTTTCGAGGATTGGATCAAGCGCAGGCATAAGTGTGTTGCAGTCGATGGGGATTACTTTGAAGGGGACAATATAGATTTAGATGAATAAACTTGTATTTTTAATTTTCTGAATAAATTCCGGGAAATTTTTGATCAAGGTAGTAACTTGTTTAGCTTAAAAGACACAACAGTTATTTTCTGCTCTTGCCTAAATGGGTCACAAATGCACAATAAATGTGTATTGTAGGAAAATACTCATTTATTCTGAAAACATTTTGCTTTATGACCTGATAAACTTGTTCTATTATTGTGTATATTGTATGAAATCATGTTAATTATGATGCATGTGGTGATGACTAAAATCATCGGAAATATTTTCATGGTCAGTCATTAATGCACTTGGGCTATCTCATTACAGGCACTCCCTCTGCAGATAATCCAATTCCAGGCATTAACTCAGGCTCCTCACTTTTGGAAAGACTGACTGCCTCCTCATCAACAGGTGGCAATTGCCCACCTCCTACTCCGAACTCTCTTCCTGTAGCCCAGAACGCTCTCCCACAGGTGGCTACCAGAGGGACTAGGGTTCAAGTTCCACCCCCTGCCGTGCCCATCCCAGCCCCTCCCCCTCCTCCCCCTGGTCCAGGGCCAGGGGGTGTCACGTTGGCCAACCTCAGTTTGCAAGGCCTTGGATTGACCGGTATCCATGGCCTGCAAAATGTCCAGGTGAGTTGGGTAAAGACATTGTTAATATAACTGTCAGGACAGTTGTGATGGTTTGGCTGGCTTTTCATTATATGACATTTGGGCCATCAATAATATGTTTTGTTCTTAGTATAGGTTTCAAATTGACAACTAGTGGAAGAGTGTCTTATAAATAAAAGAGGATGTCATTGGAGAACAAAATGCTTCAAAAAATGACAAAAAATTGTTTTGAAGGTGTGAATTACAGTGTCAAATGTAATTACAATTGGCATATATAGACACGGGGTTTCATTTTCTATAAGATTAAATGTATCCCAAAATTAATTTTTAAAAAAGTTGAATATCCATATTTTGAGAATGTATATATGGAATAATTAAAAAATTATCTTTAAACATACTATCTTTTAAGGGTAAAGAGAGTTCAGTCACTTAATTTATGTGTAAGTTTTCTAATGATATCCATGGATACTCATTTGAACTATTTCATTGTAATTACTATGGATTATTCTTATTGTGGGTGCTGAAAAAAGGAAAACGCCTGATATTATTATAGTTTTAACAAAAGTTCATATGACCTGACGTAATTGGAAAAACTTCCGCAAGAAATGCATGAAGCGTAAAAGCCAGTATTTAGAAGGATTACCGAAACAGCTGTTTGCTACTTTTTTAAAAAGTAATGGCAGTGATTTTTTTGGAATTTTATGCTTTTGCTAGATCAATCTTTTTTATGACACTAGTTGCCAAACATGTATCTGCTCATCTTCCTGCTGAGCCTCTCATTATCCAAATCACTATAGGCATGGTTATTTTACATGCTTAATTACTCAAAATATCAATGTGTTGCCAACATTTGTGACTTTTCTCATGTGCAAATCTGTAACTTTTCTTTTGTGCAACATACATGATTTTTAAAATTTTTGCAATATCTCTTTTAAAAAATTTTTGCTTACACTTTAATTTTCTTATCTTATTTTAAATGTTGTTTCCACAAGAGGGTGTTCTGACTTTAAAGTAAGTTGGAGTATTTTATTTGAATAAAACTGTAGGAAAGTAACATGTCGGTCACATTTTTGAGTCATCACTTCCTCAAAGTTATACTGGAAAATATTGAGTTTTTAAGTAAAAGTTCCTTGTTAACCATCATGAATCTCTCATCAGTAGGTTTCTAAGCTATCATGATAAGCCCTTTGAGTGAGCATCTTTACCCTAACATTAAAAATGATTACATGATAAAATAGCTGGATTGATGCTGTGATAAATTTGGGTAAAGTCATGATCCTAATCTCACCATCCTAGTATATGAGATTTTCAGTAGGAGATGTTCTATACAGATAACTAAAAACTGAAGTGCTTTCGATTCAAGGAATTTTTTTCTTGAATGCTGTTGCCCTGGAGGTGCGAAAATCCTATAGAACTCGGTTAAATGAAATTTATAGCCATTCATACTTTTCAGATGCTCATGTACCCTGCTAGGTGTTATTGGTTGATGGATTTAAAGCATTATGTAATCTTACCATTCCCAAGTATCACATAGGGATGTTTTGGGGTTCATGTTTTGTTCTGGCAGAAGAATAGTGGCCTGGTCCTTACTTCAACTCTCTTTGTTCTGTGTGGATTTTAACTAAGAAATTATTGGTGGTATTCATTTAAACAGAGCAGACTCACTATGGTGGCATTGTTGCTCATCAAAAAAGTCTTCACATGTAAAGTTTAAGTATCTGAAAAATTGTTCTACGCTGTCATTATCTAGTGATTTTGCCTCACCTTGTTACTTCCCCAAAGCCATGACAATCCTCGTAATGCCATAACCTGCAGTCTGTGACAGAGCACTTGCTATCAAGGTTTAAAGTCTTGAAAATATTTCCCTGCTGGCATCAGTGTTTTCCTGAAAGTAGAAACCCAGAACTGCATTTCTGATTGAACCTACCAATTAACAGTAATATACTGCTTCAAGTTAGCAATCTTGATTTTTTCCTAACCATTCTGAGGATTTTTTCTACTTATCAGGAAGGAATGTAGACTGCAATCCAGTTCCCTCGGGATCCCCAATCCTGGTTTTATTCGGAATTCCAAGGCACCATTTTTACTTTTTCGATTACATTTAGTTCCTTCATGGTACAAGGCTTCATTTTATCAACGTTCCCATAATTCGAAGAAACTGTTGTCGGTGCCACAATGGACAACTTCTAATGTAATTGAATTGTAGGTTATTGTGTATGAAAAATTAATGTGTGTGACATTTTCTTCATAAAATATGTTTGCATATCTTTTTTTTTGTATTATAGTTCTTGCAGGTGGGGAACTTTTGATGATTAACGTCAGAAATATCCCCTATATTTAATGAAATTGTAGCCCAGGATGTGTGCTTTCAGGTGTCCATCCCTGGCCTGGCTGTACCCATATCTCTCTCCCTAAACGTGTCTGCTGCTGGTGGTGGAGTGACTGGAGTTACTGCTGCTCCCACTGGTGTCTTGGTAGCAACAACTGGGACTGCCACTTCATTGAGTAGGGCACCACCCCCTCTTACTCATAATGCTGTCTCCTCGGTGAGTAATATAAATCAAATTATCACTAATAAATAAAATAGTTAGAAAACTATTGCTCTTTTTCCTTATGACGACATCTAAATCAATCAAAAGTCACAAGTCAACAAAAATCAATAAATTTTTCAAAATTGTCCAAGTTCCAGGTGTTTTTTTTTTAGCCCTGCTACCCAGGAGGGCCTTAATTAAATTCCACATTTGGCTGTGTTTTTTCAAAACTTTTGTGAGAGCAAGAGAGTTTAAATAATTGTCCAAGTACACAGTTTGCCATTGATTTCAGTATAGGTTCTAATATATTTGGAGCAACTTTTTCATGTCATGCCTTGTAACCTAAGTTTCAACTCTTAGAGTTGTGTCCTTGTCAGTGTACACAAAAATGGCCACACATGCATGTTGTATCTACCCCTTGCTCAACAGAGCTTGAAGATTCTGATACTCAATTTTGATGGCTTCAGGGGAAGATAAGTTGAAAGCTTTTGACAACCCTCCATTAATGTCAAGGATTCATCCGTGTAAAAATCTCTGCTTGATATATGCAGCTCTTGATTTTTTTGTGTATATGTTATATTACTGGAAAAATCTTTTGTAAAATTGGAGTGCCTTGATATCTTTCCTTCCTTTTGTTGTCTGTAAAATGGAGATTTTAACTTAGGATTTTGAATTTATATCTTGTTATGAATCACCTAAGACTGGTGTGTGAATGATTCTTTTTGTGCATAATAATGATTAGAGTGTGGGCTTCTGAAGAATGCCCATTAGCATAAATAAGCCTAACATTAGGTATTGAGTATTGCCATAATCTATTGCCATTAGGTATTGAGTATTGCCATAATTTAATTCATGAGTCATTAGACTGATTGTGCTGAAGTTTACAGATTTTTTACCTATTTCTTTTCCTGTAGAGGGATGATTACATACATAAACTCCATCAGTGTTTCTCCTCTCAAATGTACATCCATATTAGGCTGTATAGCTGTGCCAGAATTTTTTTTGCTGAACTTCATATTATTTCTAAAAGTGCATTGTCAATCCCTGGTGCCCTTTTCACCCTTAATTCCATTGCTGAAGTGTTTAATCCAGACTTGAGGATATAGTCTTCTTTCTCATCATGTTCAAATTGCCCCCTTCTAATATTATTATTGCTCAAATTAATTTTCTATCTTAAAGATTCTTCGATTACCACACTTTGCTTTATTTTCATCTTCAGAAAGAATCTACCATTTTTATTCTGAATGGAATTGATATTTGTTCTGGGTTCATTGAAATGGTGTCTTACCCTCTTATGTACTGCTTTAACTTTCCTTGGACAAGGTTAAAAGATATGCACTGCACTTCTTTGCACTAAGCCTTCATACATTTTCTTTGGTTCTTCTTACTTTTCTGCTGATATAATTTCTGAACCTTCTTTAACTTATCTGGTATTCCTCTGCCCTTTAGTTTTTGTACTTACTTTTTCTTGTATTAGATCCAGTCTTCATTTTTGATCCATGATTTCCTTTCTACTGATTTCATTCAACCTTTAGTTTTCTTTGATTTCTCTTGGTTTTAATCTGGATTCAAATTTTTAAAAGGTAACTCAGTTCTGTGTTTCTTATTTTTCCATTTCCTTTTCCAAATCCCATTGAAAAGCCAACCTTAGCTTAGCTTCTTGAATTTCAGATGGCATCTCATCAGTATCAAATTTTAGTTGCTATTGCTATCTGATCTTGGGTAGTTTGTTTTGTCCATTTTTTAATTCCTTAACCTCTGCTTCACAGGAATGTAGACAATATTGTATCTTATTACATTTAATGGCATCACCCATACCTGTAACTCATTTGTATTGTTTATTGAGTATCAAAAGCATTACTCCTGTTTCATGTTACTACCCTAATTCATATCTTCCAAATGGTTTTTCATTCCTTCAATGATTGCTTAGATTTTCTTCTCCCCCTTAGAATTGTGACCATGCAGCTGTACCTCTATGGTGATCGGGGGTTTCTTATCTATCTTTGCTTAACATGGTGTCTTCACCTTTTGTTGTGTTGTAGGGAACATCAATGCAGCAATATTATACTCCTTTCAACGTTTCTTTTCATGGAGCCTGTGTAAATATACTTGTTACTACCACTCCAAAAGTCACCTTCTTTGGACTATTTTATATTATGTAGACCAAAGATGCCTAACCCCATTATATGCATCGCTATCTTAAAATCTCTAGCCTCCCAGACTGACTGTGCCTTCCAAATTCCAATCCTCTATAGGTTGTCACATTTGTCTGTTATATATATTAATAAAAGGAAAAAGAAGAATTGATGAGTTACTTCCTCTAATGGTAATTGTATAGTGGATTCTCATTTCCTTCCACATCATGGTGTTAATTACCGCCATTAACCCTTTCGCTGCGACTCACTCTCAGGAAATTTACTCCTTGATGCAGTGAAAAGGGAGGGTATCATGTCTCCGTAACCTTTATTAATCCAAATTTGAAATTGTTGAACTTATTAAAAAAGTCAAGTTCCACTGTTTACTAAACAGAAAAGTTTTATTAATTTATTTTGATTGGCATAATTTCAATAAAATTTAAAAGAATGATAAATTTGGAAGCATGCATCAAAACACAATGCCTTGTCACACTCACGGCATTGATATCTTGAATCTTGTCGTATTTTTTTCCTAAGCTTAATGTTTTTACTCACAAAATATTTTCTTGAGGATTTTGTTTTCCTTTCTGTTGCTGGAACATTTTCAATGAAATGTCATGCACTTAGTCTTTAAGAATTATTTTCTACTCATTCTAAAGTTGCCTGGTCAGGTGATCTGGGTTTTTTCGTGGCAACCATATTTTGCTCATAGTTCTATACCACTTATTTTACAAACTTCCTCTTAGGTTTTTTACCAGTATTAATCTGATACAAATGATAAGAATTTACACACAAATTTTAACCGAATGAAAAAACAACCTTTCATACAATTCCAAATGTTTTCTTATACATTCAACAGATTCAATCATCTCATCCAACTTATCTACTAATCTCATATTTACATTATAGTCAATGACTTCATCTGGTTTCATAACTTTTTCATTAGTATGGAAACACTTATTACTGCTGTCAACAATGGCTATCCCTCATGAATAGTGGGCAGGATGCTCACATAACACTTATCACACCATTTAATTCCAATTAACTTTCCATCTTTATTTTATTAAAGTCAACTTTTTTAATTTTTGCAGAAAATATAGGCATAATTTTTCTGTTAGATATTATTTTCCTGCAAGGACCAGTTTCATTGTGAAGCCAAACCTATCCAAGTGCTGGACTTGTGTAGTAGTTATCGGTTTATACAGTTTGGCATTTGCCTAAATGTTCCCCAATAATTTTTTTTACCACTTCACTGGGCCCGCTAAATGACTACTTCAATCAATATCAATTTTTATATCATGTCTTCTCCTTCACTCATGTAAAGGAGGGCTGCTGCCCACTCACCTGGGAAATCGGTGACCTATTGTTTGGCAGCAGCCACTCTCCAAGTCAATGCATCTCTATAGGATTTTGTGAAATATTGAGTGTTTCATACCTAAGGAAGGTACCCATTTGTCTTCCAATAGCCATTGCTAATTGTCCATGATTGCTTATTCATTGAGTACACAGACTTATTTTGTAGCTTTATCTAGAGATTGAACCACCATCTGCATCCCAGTGGCTGCACTTTGTCAAAAGCTCATTATGAACTAGGTATTTACTGTATGGACCATAAAGGTGTATCAGTTTGACTTATGTATTAGGATATTTTGTTAATAGTGATATAAATTTAACTGAGAATGTTTGGAGAGCACTTCTCATTTTCCTGGGAACACTCATCGACAATTATCCTCGTCAAGATCTTAGCTTGGAACATCAAGGGGATTCTTCCATGAAAATTTAGGTGAATTACAACTTAGCCATGATTTTGAAATTGTGGCATCAGTGCAAGAACCTGCCATGAATTGTGTGTGAGTTTGCTCTAGAGAATGGGGGGTTTTCATGAATTTTCTATCTAACAGTAAAGGGATTAAATTTTAGACTGTGCTGTAACTTAGTAATGTTTATATGAGTATATAATTTTAGTTGGTTTACTGATATAGGAACTATTGCTAAAATAAATCTGGTAACTTTTGATTGCTGTAATGAGATTGAAAAAGATAGCGGTAGTAAAACAACTAGCTAAATATTTCATTGCAGTACCCTCTCATGAAGTCACTTTTGTGGAAAAGACTAGCGCCTTTAAGGGTTAGAAGCTCAATAGTGTAGTGATAGATGAAGTGATTACTGGTGGTGACTCATCACTAATAAAAGTTATTTTATAGGAAATATATCTGGTTGATGAGTGTTATTATAGTGTAAATGAATATTTATGTGAAGCTTAATAGTATATTAGTTTCCTGTCATAACTGTATATGTATTTCTATTTGGGAATACTGTTATCGATATCCCTTTGACAAGTCCTATATGCCTGTTATGTTTTCTCAATACTCTACACTTTTTCTGCAGGACAAATAAATGTATTATTATTATTACAACTCCAGGAATCATGCTGCATCTGGACTGCATAAATACAAGTAATGTTTTTGGTTATTACTATGGTTGGTTTTGGTAAGTTTGAATACATTAAAGTTAAAATAAGTCATCGTGCATCACGCTAAGTTTTCGCAGGTTGTCTTCTAGGGCTTAACAGTAGGACGGTTAGATAGGTTAAACTTGATTTGAGCTGCTGAAAATTTTAGACAGCAAAAAGTACATTTCTTTGATTTTTTCGTGCCCAACTTCGTGGAAATTTATGTTCATGGAATGAAGAACACGGTGTATTTTTCCACTGCTCTTTATTTGGGTACTACTTGTGTCAATGTGATGATGCCTAAGATTTGAAACTAGTAGTACCCAAATAAAGAATTGTGGAAAAATACATTGCGTTCTTCATTCCATGAAAAGTACATTTAATTTGGGATTCAGGAATTGAAAGTACATAATTGGAGGGTTAGTGCCTTATTACCGAGAAGTATGAGATATTATCACTTTTTTTAGTTTAATAAAAAAATTGAAAATCCATTTTCCAATTTCCTAATTCAATCAATGTGGAATTCTTTTGTATTGATGTGCAGTTTCATTTTGGTTCATTGGAACACATAGCACCTTTCTCTACTGGGAGTTTACATAGAATATGAATCGGGTTTGTAAACATATAAAGCATTTGATTTTTCTGTTATTTCAGATGGGCACTTCACCTATAACTGGAGTCCCTACAGCAGCTGCAACCTCATCTCAAGTGGTGGCTGGTAGTTCTGCCCCTACCACCATGGTGCTCACCAGTGCTACGGGAGGCATTGGATCGCAGGGTTCAGTACTCTCTCTGCCTGTTGGTAAGCATTCACAATCTCTAATTCACTAATTTTTATAGCTTTTATTTATAACTAAAGAATTAATGCCAACTACCTCCATCCAGCATAAAACTCTACAGTTCAAAATGTTCCACCAAGTGCACTTATTTAGGAATTTCAAAGTTTGTCTAAACCAAAAAAATTATTCAAAAAACTTTCGCTGATGAAAAAACACCACTTCCGGTACACTTTTTTTATATTTCCAATGTTCCAATAGAACTTTTTTCTCAGTGCTCATTGTTTACTTATACTAGTTGGGAGAAAGAAGTAGGAATGTAAATAAAATAAATCATCAGCAGCAGTCAAATGCATTGATTTAAATTTACCGTACATCTTGAACATGTCGGCTGATTTGAGAGATGTTTGAGGCTGATACTTTGTGGAAATCCATTTTTAAAGCACAAAGAAAGAATTAAAGACTTATTGTTTCCACAGGAAAGAATTTACTGTAGCATCATCTGGACTGTCCAAATAGCTTGGAATGTTTTCTTTGTCCTTGGGCAATTTTTCACAAACCTGTCAAAAAGAATATTTTCCCACACCAAAGAATATTGCATTGGATTATTGCAAAGTGTTTCACAGCTTAAATGTATTCATTCATTTGTTGCAAGTAGTGGAGAGGGACGAGGGATTGAAGGGGAGACTTAAAAACAGATGAACAGAACACTAATGAGGTCATTTGGAAAGAATAGGTTTTGACAACAAAACACACGGGGTTAGTGAAAGAGCATACAATTGAGTAGAACTAATTATTATCTAGATTCTGAGGGTGGCCAGTGGAATTTTTGTTCTCGATTTCCTGAATGAGGCATTTTAAGTTAAGTGTAGTATACAAGGTTACCAAACATTTCAGTTACTGTAACACACTAAGCATTCCCTGATATGGTCATGGCACTGTTCTAGTCAGGTTTGCTACATTTTCACTGTTTGCAAATGTGAAATCAGAGCCTAGTTATATCTCAGGCCCACTTTCACTCTTCAATATCAGCTGTTATCCCTTCTAAAGGGGCTTGATAGCCAGTCTACCATTGCTCATGCCCCACTACTAGTAGACAAGTTGAGTTCAACTGAAGGACACACCAGGTTGTCTGGAAGTATGTTAGCTTGAATAGAAGTGAAACATGGGTGCTTGAGGTAAGAATAACTTTTGTCTAAATAAAGTGGGCATGAAATATTTGAGGAACGTTTGTGTTAAAAGTATCATGAAGGAATTTGGACTGGATGGACTGGTAATAAGTATGTATGAAAGAAGTGTGCTATGCTACTTTAGTCATTTTGAGGAAATAACTAAAAGTCAAGGCACCATAACATGAAAATGAGAGAAAAGTGAGTGGCTTGAAAGGAAGTAGTGGACCAAGAAAACCACGGGCGAATGTGGTTGCAGTGTCTTAAAATAAAAAGTATTAGGAGTCTCAGGAGCTCAAGAGTAGTAGTAGTATTTAGGGGAGGCGACCGACTGCTGAGGTAATTTGCGCCATAGGGGATGGACAGGAAAGGATGAAGGGTGGATAGAAACCCGGCGTCGGCATTAGCCTACTCTGTACGAAAGGCACCAAGGGGTCCACAGCTTAACGTCCCATCCGACGGATGGCGTACTCACTCAAAGTGCCTTCCACAAAGCACCTCAAGTAGGGATCAAGATACCTCTGAAAAATATTCAGCACCGCCGAGATTTGAACCCGAGCCTTCTGGGTAGGAAGCCAGTACAATAGCCACTGCACCAATCCCGATCCCCAGGAGCTCAAGAGCATGTGTAAATATCATAGGGGGAAAGTATCAAAGGGCCTAAGTAAAAGGACTGGGCAGAATGGAGGAAATTATTAAGTGAAACAGTTGCCCTGAAGTAATGTAAAAATCAGGTTTTATTGACTTTGTCTATCCCACGAGGGAATGACGTGAGTGATATTCAATGTCTATTCTTTATAATTTGTTTATAATGTTGGTAATTTTTTGGAAATTTGTATTATCAAGAGTTATTGTACAATCATATAATTGTTGATGAATGCTAAATTAAATAGCATTTTCAAGGACTTAGTGGATGAATTATGGCAGTTTGACTTTAGCAGTAATTGATTCATCCAATTTTCATTTTTATTATTAAGTTGTGGAAAGCTATAATTTGTAATCTTTGCAGAGTTGTGTACTTAATTAATTATTTTATTAATGGCATCACACCTTTATTGCAGTTGTAGTTTGTAAGTGCAAGATGTAATTTGTGAACAAGCATAGTGCAGATAATTGCTCTGCTCATTAAACTTTTTTCTTTCCCATACACAGCTCAAATTGTGGCATCTGGAGTGAAGGGGCTTGGGCAGCAGGGTATTCGGACTGCCTCATCTACTGTATCTCTTCCTCAGGTTGGTTTCACTCCATTTCACATTTTTAATTCAAAATCATAGGTTTTTGATAATTTCATGGCATAAAAATAACTAATACTTATGAATTTTCTGATGATGAGGCACAATAAGTAAATAATTCAATAAGAGCGTGATTCACATTGCAATTGCAGTTTTCATCCACAAATATTGAAAAAATTTGCTGTTTATTTCATGGAATTGTAATACCTCAATGCAAGGTATAAACATGTATTTATGTAATTTCATTTTTTGCCAATTCATTGCAAAATGTTTCCTTTATTTGCTGCTTTGCTCATTTTCAGTAATTGTTTTAGGCATTTCATGGTCACTCTGAAACAGTTTCCTTGGGTTTGGCCAATGGTAATCTTGTGCTAATGGCCAATTAAATACCCTGATCTCCATTTGTTGGAGATCTAACCCAGGAACAAAGCAAACAAATCAGTGAGGAAATATTCATATGACTTTACCAGGAATGGTTGGGTTGTGTGTGCCATGCCATTAGGGTATCCAAATATGGTTGTGGTGTTCTGTCCATGGAAAATGTAGAGAAGTAGTTAATATTAAAGGATTTTTATTTTAAGAGAAAATTTACTGGTAAGTGGGAGAGCATGAATTATTTTTGACTTGCCAGTATTTTTGCACTTTAATATGAGCAGTAATTTTGTAGTATCTTGGAGGAAATGACACAACTCTAAAGCTACATCTTACCCAAGTTGAAATATATATTTCTCATTAATTTTTTCTGTTTTAGTTTTTATCAATATATTGATTATTATTAATCCATTAATATATCTTTGCCACTAAACGTGCCCAAAGTCAAAAGATTAGTATCAATCAGTTTCCCCTCCATTATTTTGATTTTTAAATCACTGTTCTAAACTGGGTAGCATGAAAGGCATGTCGGTTTACCTAATTTTTGGAATTCCTTTGACTCAAAGAGATTATATTAGAATAAGATGGAAAGCTTGACTAATTGACTTGTTTGTGGTGGAATTACAGTCTAAAAATATTTTTAGGTGTAGTCACGAAAGTAAATTTCTCTCAACTTTGTATTACATGAAGTCCTCTGGAGTTTTCCACCAGATGGATTAAAAGGTAAATAATGAGATTCTAAAGAAAGAAGAAGTCAAAATCGTGCAGACTAGGGCCGAGTGAAATTAATTAGAATAGACCAACAAATAGGTTTTTGGATGGTATTTTGGATGATAATTGGTGAAGTAGTAGGGAATACTATAGAGGTCTAAGTTTGATATCACTTGTGCCCAAGGTAGTATTTGGGTCATCAAGAAAAGGATGGGAAAGATGAGAAATGATTACTAAGGCAAAAACCAGTTTGGATCTAGATAGAGGACGAGCAAAATTGATGTCGTAGGAATAATGAGGTCACTCCTAGAAAGGAATATAGCATACAAACAAGTTGTATTTGTTTGTTTCATGATAGGACATTCAATTGAGTAAGCAGGGCTTAATTAATGAATATTATTTAGGAGGTGGTGGGGTAGATTTACAGTAGACGGGTGGGATAGATGACTTAGTTGCAACCTGTGCATGCCTCAGATTGCATTGATATGGTCAGATAATGGGGTGTTAAGATGAGAAGTGCTAGGTAAAAGAGTAAGACAAGGATGTCTGTTATCACCTATTCTTTTCAAGTTATACATTATAGAATGTGTGATGAGTATGGGATGAGAGTTAATCATAAGGAAATGAAGGTAATGAAATTCTCAAGAAAATAGGAGGCTAAGATAAAGATCAAAGTTCAGGGACATAAACTAGAACAAGTAAAACAGGTTGGATATTTGGAAAGTGTTTTGGATGAAGATGGGCATAGTCATTAGGACAATAAATGTAGAACTGCTAACATTTATAAAGAGGGAGGAGTTGATAATAGGCACCTTAAGTGAAGAATAAAGAAAAGACCACTGAAAAATTTACCATGGAGCATAGTATTGTAAGGTTCAGAAACTTAGTAATTGAGTCAGGAAGATAAGTATAGATTGGAGGAGTTTGAGAGGTGGGTGTGGAGAAGAATGGAAATAAATAAAATGTGCTGACAGGGAAACCAATGATGAAGTTGTAGGCGCTGTAGGGGAGGAGAGAATCGTTGAGTGGGCATCTCAAAACCTTCTTTATCCTTCCACCTTCTATCTCCAACAAATTTAGATTGGAGGATTTCAGTGGTAAGGGTAAGAAATCGTCCCTCATGAACGAATACCATCGGTTAAATTGGCCATAAGAAATCATGAAATTGGTCATGGAATGCCTACAAAATGCCTGAATTACATTATGAGACTCAAGTGGCACCTATCAATATCTGAATCAGCTTTTAGAGATGACTGTGTATCACATTTGGATTATATCTCTGGATACTCACAGCTAAGTCTAAGTCACAGATAACTGGGATTCAGATGGAATAGGGGAAACAACAGGTGGCAGAGGGAAATAAACTGAATCCCTATAGTAAATATTTGAATTTTATACAGTATGGCTTTGCATTTGGATAGTATTTAATATCCTTACCCTCAACTATTTAACCATCTTTCTGGCAGAAGACTGTTTTGGAAGTGTGTAATAAGAAAATGAAATGATGGTAAAGTAAATGTATTGCATTAAGAATAACTATGTTTTTAGAATAAAAGAGATAAGTTTAAATAGCATTGTCGAAATTTCTTGCCATTCAAATGATATTTTACTCCACAGATTATGTAATCCTATATATATAACATACCTGTAATTGCTCTCAATGTAATTGTAATGTTTAATACTCAAAGACATTTTCTTCTTTAAGATGGCTATGCCTCAATTTCAAAAGTTTACCTTGGTATGGCATGTTTTTCACTATTATGTGTAGTATTTTAACATCACATCTATGCTGATAGGTGTCATTAAGGTAGAAAATGCATATTTTCACAAATGATAATGAATATTTTAATACTCTCAACTGTAATGGCTTACCCCTCTCTCTTAAATTATTCATATTAAATATGTAAGATATTTTTTCTTAAAATATCCAAGTTTTATCATGTGCATCCTGTTCCACTTTTTAAGTTCTCTTTTTGGCCTCTGCCTATTTCATTGGTTTTAAAGCAGGTAGCTCCTCCATCTATTCAGGTGGTCGGAACTCTTCATAAACCACGCGCTGGAATAATAGGTGGCACAGTGGGTTCTCCTGCCAAGATAGGAGGATCCAGGGGAGTGCTTGGGGAGCAACCAAGTATTCCACTGATGGCTGCTGCATCACTCAAGATGGCTGTGGCTTCAGGTGGGTTCGGTTTATTCTTAATTACTAACTATGTATCTTAAAAGAAATTGGAATAAACTAAAGCAATAGAAGATTGGTATGCATAATTAAAAGGTGGAAGTCATTATATTTTGGTGAAAACAGGGAAGTAGCCAAAATAAAGAAAGGAGTAAGGCAGGGTTGCTCATTATTACCCATGTACAATCTTTAATTTTTAAACTGAGATCAAGAAAAAAATAAAAAGTGGGCTACACATTCGTTGAGAAAGTATAAGTATGTTGTAATTTGTAGATGGCATATTAAGGGAGAGAAAAAGGAAGACCTGACAAGGATACTTGTTGGTGTGGAGAATTTTTCAAATAGCCATTAATTCAAAATATTCTTTTGGAATCGTAAAATGAAGGAATCAAAATTAGTTGCATGAAAGTCAGAGTTCTACTTATGCAAGGTGTTTACTTAATGTTAGCATGTGACATTTTTTCATCATGTTTCACGTATACAGGGTTCGTCCGGAAAATAAGTGTACTGAGCTCAGGAAAAAAAAATTATTACACTTTTACATATCTTAAGCTAATATTCCTCAAAATAGGACCCTTGTGAGTCGATACACTTGTTCCAGCGGCGTTCCCATTCCTGGAACGCTCCCGCGAAGGCATCATCGGGAACCTCTCGAAGACACGTCGTCACGGCCTCTTTGACGGCGTCCAAAGTCCCTTATCGCGTTCCTTTCAAACTCCTCTTTATCTTCGGGAACAGAACAGTTCTCTAAAAAATGTGGATCATTTTTGCAGTGATCCGCAAGTTGTGTCGCGATTTCCAAACGATTGAGTCTTTGATCATCACTGAGCACTTTCGGCACCAACTTTGCACAAATTTTTCGCATCTGTAATTGCTCCCTAATAATCTCGTGCACTATTGTTTTTGGCACATTACACTGCTCTGCTATCATCCGAACACTAAGACGACGATCAGAGTTCAGTACATCGCGAACTTTTCGCACATTTTCGTCGGTGAGTGTCGCTGATGGGCGTCCAGGCCGTGGCTCGTCGTCGACCTCTTCTCTGCCCTCCACGAACATATTGTGCCACCGAAAGATCATGTTTCTGGACATGGCTGACTCCCCGTAAGCCTGGTTAATCATACCGACAGTTTCGGTAGACGATTTCCCAAGCTTTACCGCAAATTTGATGGAATAACGCTGCTCCAAAAACTTCGGCATCGCGTTCCGTGACGTGGGTCGAGCGTGGAGGTTCGCGTTAACAGAGCTCCTCACTACACCACAGCTCAGAGCCGACTGCCTTTTTCAGCGTCGCTTGCCAACATACCCCCCTCCAATCGCAGCCCGTCAGAGCGGTGCTGGGCGCGCCTGGAGCGGCGGGAAAAAATCAGTACACTTATTTTCCGGACGAACCCTGTATGACCAAAGAGGTTCAAATAATGATTATTCAGAGGAATGTAAATTCAAATACTACTTAATGTTTGATTCTTTCAAGGTGGGAATTCACAAATTTTACCTTTAACTTAAAAATATTAGAATAATTACTTGCCAATGATATTTGCTGAAACATACTTGAGGTCCAGTTGTATTTTAAAAATAAATGCACAGTCTCTACACTGGATAAAGGGATAATTGGTGTGAGTAAATATCTTCATGGAGGAGTACCCTCTTTAGCCAACTAGAAAGTTTTGTGTGGACTCATGTGGTTAAGGGAACTAGTTGTTCAGAAAATTCAAAGAACTGCTGGAGATACCACAACAATTCTAACTTATGGAATCACCTGCTTATGTGCACCATAATACAGTAATTTCACTGTGTAAAATTATTTGTCTTGACCCAAACCCAGATCCCTTGATTTCCAAAAGAGTGCTTTGACCTGTAGGATCCAGGAGAACGATTTTTACTGTGGAATGTCCGCATGTCATTCCGCGCATTAGTGGATGACTCCATTTAAGTTGCTGTAAAACACTCCAATTCCTTGACTTTGTCAGAGGAAAAAACCTTTGTTTAAAAGCTGGCTTTTTTCTCTTGGAATGTGGTGCTATGTGCACAACTAAAATTACTTGTATGTTAATTTGTCCTAATATCTTGTTCCTTTGAAGTCTCTAGGAATTCACTGGGCAAGAGGATGCCATGGTAGCTAAATTACTCCAAGCAATTATCTGGAAATTGTGGGATCCAGGTTTGAGCCCTGGTCAAGGCAAATGATTTCTACCTGGTGTAATTTAGCTTGTAGGAGTTAGTGAAGGGACAAGAATCCTGATGTGAGAAGTAAATGGTCATGATGCCCAGCAAGATAACTTATGGTGTCTCTTGGTGTTACCTCTGCCAATCATTTGCCCTTGCCTCTACAAATCCCATACTTCTTCCAGGTGGACTCCTACAAATTTTATTGACATAACCTTGGATATCATCTGCACTTATGGAAGATCATAAGTTTCAATCTCCTGTGTTTCAAAACAGCTATTTTCAATAAAATTGATGTCTCTGTACTGATTTTAGTTGTCAAAATGCTTAAAATTTATTTGGGATAGACTCCAAGATTATATCGATATATATGAGCTCAAATCATTTTGAATTCTTGTTTCGGCAGGGCCCTCAGCTGGTGGTGTGCCAGGGGGATCTCCAAGTGGTGTTGTCAGTCCCACAGTAGCACTGCCAATAAATTCACAGCGTCAGCTACAGATGGCTCTTTTGAAGCAAGCTGAGCAGTTACAGTGTAGAACTCAGCAGCATCAACAAGTTGGCACGGGGAAGCCAGCAGTGGCTGCAGCAAAGCACCGAAGAAGACCAAGTAACCCTCCATCAGCAGTGACTGCTGTGACTTCAGTTGATCCAAAACAGTGAAGGAAGTGCCAGATAGTTGTGAACTTATTGGTTAAACAGTGACCTCTTGCTGAGTTCTGAGGCATGTGGCAGCTTGAAGCAGGCTGTGAGCCTCCCGTGAATGGTGGCACAGAAATGATGGAGGCATGCGCATTTTGCCTCCATTTTGTGAATTTGTTTGTTCTTTTTTTTTGGAGTTGTTATTGATTGGTGCAAAGGACGTGCCTGATTGCCACTTCATTGTCAGTGCTCACCAAGTGCATTAACAAAGCAGTGATTGATGCTCTAATATTGCTTGACTGGAATTGATTAGATATGCTGATCAATCAGCCACCTTCTGCCGAAGGTGTAGGAGCTGTGCGTTTCAAACCTTGGTAGGCTGTGTGCAGATAACTTTATTTCATACTCATGTATGATGTGGTACCTCCCATATCTCGGAGAAAATGAGAACTTTTTAAATATGAAGCATGGGTGGAGATAGTTAAATGTTTCCGGATTGTGCTTTCTTTAATTGGTCGAGTCTAGGGACTGAAAGAAACTCTAAATAAAACAGCGACTTAAAACTTGTTTTAAAAGTTTCCAAACCACTGGACCCTTTGTCCTGTATTATACTCCCTAATTAATGTAATGCCTTCAAGTGTTGACTTGTTTATCATTAAAATGAAATTTTTATTTGTTGATGTAATCAGGTGCATAGGGAATGAGCAATGGGAGACAATGGTAATAATATCAAAATGTCTGAAAAATATAAAAAATCACAAGTCTTCTGATGAGAGAATTTTTGCAGTATTGGTTTTGTATAAAGTTTGTGGACTGGAAGGTCTTTTGAGTGTTGTGTCCATGAAATATTGTACTGAAGAAAAGGAAGAGCATTGTGCCAGTTGCCTTGATTTCCACGGGCTCATTTTCTCTTGACTCAAAAACTGATTGAAGACGAAAGCTCTCTTTCTCTCTCTCATCACCGTATGCCAAAATCTAATATGTACTACTACCACTGCCAGAGTGCTCCCCCATACTTGTTGACATCTGGTCCAACAAGGCAATGACTGTCATTATTTTTAACAGTGCAATCCATTTATTAGCTGCTTTATAGCCGGGAAACAAAGCCATGCTAATGACACAAGCGTATTTTGTATCCATTTTGGGAAGTACAGTACACTGCATGGCATATCTTGTATCTCATTCGAAAGTTGTGAAGGGAGGTGTAAAACATTGCAAGGCACCAATTCTGAAGACAACCTGGGAAGTATTTTTACTTTTATTTTCTGCATATTGCCACTGTTTGATACTTAAAAAAGGCCAAGGTTTTAAACAGCTGGTGTCTGAATGGCTAAACGTTGATTTCAACCACAAAAATTTATTTATGGAGATTCAATAAATTTCTATAGAAGAGTTGCAAAATGAGTAAAAATTTTATTCACGAAAAACATATTCTGAGAGCCAGAAGTAATTAACAAATCCAGGTATAATAACATGGTCATCCTCGTGATGATGATTCTGACGTAGCATTGATTAACTCAAGAACAGCAGAAACTCTCTTCTTAGCTCTTTCCACACATCCCTCGAGTTGTTGCTCAGAGAGTGGACTCCCACCTAGCCAGAAAAAAATAAAATCTTGTAGAGAAATCACAAATGCTAACAAACTTTAAAAGTTTTTCGTTTGAACAACATTTAGCTTAGTTAATAAGATAAAAGATATGGTTTTATTGATCAAAGACGAACGCTTGAATTAAAATGTTTGGGGACAGCCAACTCAAGATTACTTCCCTGATTCATATTTCTTGCGTGTCATGGCATCAAACAAAAAACAGGAAAATTGATTAAGAGTATTCCATAACAAACAGTGACCTCTAGGTGCAAGGTAATATTGCAGTAGTTTTAAACTAGGAAACTTAATTTTCGTGGGTGAAAAATTATGGAAAATGCACTGCTCTTAAGAATAAAATTTAGTTATTGAACAACAATGTGATAAAAAAAGTTCATCTGGAAGCCCACCACAAGGTATTTCATAAAATGAATAAACTTATATGATAGAGAAGAACTAGCTTAAAACAATAGCAGTATTACATGGAGGAGCAATACACAATGGCAAAATATTTTCAAACACGAATGAAGAATATAGCATCATTGCAAATTGAACAATGCACTGAATTCAGCCAAACGTTAATCAAGGTACAATATAAGAAGAACTGCCTTAGGGAAAAATTAATAATGTGAGCAAATAAATGAAATGAGTTTGCCCAAATCTAGCTATAGCGACATTTTACACACCAAAATTTCAACTTCAAAAGATCATTTTGCTCTTTCAGTATCCCTTTGAACACATTCATTTTAAATATTGGTATAATACTAAAAGTATGTTGCTAGGTGGACAATGCACACATTCCTCATATTGTAATATACATTTATGCAAAATAATTACTGACAGTGACACAAAAATCTAAACCCTCATTTCCCCACAAAATCTCACACTAAGGGGCAATTTATGGAAAATTAACTGATGATTAACTTTAACAGGCTGAGAGAATGGGCATTTTGCTCATTGGCCTTTTGCACAAAGGATGAAAAAATTACTTATACCATCAGGGGATAAATTGTGACTAATTAATGGAAGCCAAAAAATCTTTCAGCCATTTAGTTAAGCTCTGAACTGCATTCATGTACAAAATTAAAATTTCACATATAAACGTGGTTTTAACCTCCTCATTCATTGAAAAAAATAACAATTTGAGGCACATAATATGATTAAGCAATACAACTAAATATAATTGCAATGTTTGAAAGGAATTCTTCTTGTGCTAAGCTCTTCTCAATGCTATTTCCTTCTTTGGTTCTTCATACTCTACTACCAGTGAAATCTTCCTAAATTTCATGATCTCTCTTTTTAGTTCACCCAACACTCCAGAGATTTATTCCATCATCATTGTACATGTAATTCTCCCATGTCTTTAGACTAAACTAACTTTGCAAAATACTACCAAAATTTTAAACAATTCCACCTACTCCAGGCTATGTCCTCTTACTTTTCTGTTTCACTTATCCTTCCTAGTTTTTGATTGTCTCATTATGTCTGTTTTCCTCTAGTTTCCCATTATCAAATACAAAAATCACTAATCCTTTAACGCGCACAACAAAGAAAGCCTTGCTCAACTTGATGTTTAGAATAATTCACATCCCAAATGGCAATCCCTGGAAACTGCTCCTACATTCTTCAATACCTTTTTTTATTAACTTTGTCCACTCTACCCTGCTAAACGCCTTTCCCAAATCCATAAAGAAAAAGAAGACACTGTATTTCGTTCTGTTTTCAGAAGTTTCTCATTACCGCTATGGCATTTGGATACCTAATAAGAGCCAAACTGATCTACAGATGATAATTAGTATTATCTTGTGTGTTTTTAAAATTAAAATTATCTCCACATAGCTAACTAGATTATTCAGGATAGAAATTATTGGCCTGATGAATTCTTATGGACTAATAATCGTCTCATAAATTATATAATGCCCAAAAAACTTTTCCTACTGTCATCCAAACCAAAATGATGGGCCACTGGGTTTTAATAATTTGTTTGAGTTCATTTGCATCCGTATATAATATACATAAATTTAAAGACATTTCTATTGCCACTGGAGACATTTTTTTATTGGCTACAAAAATAAAAATATATGACACAAGCTAAAGCTTCATTTAGTCAGTCAAGGGGTTACGATAATTCCTGAATGCATTAGAAAATCAGTGTCATAGGTATGGGATAATGATGAATGTAAACAAAACAAGAGTTACAAGGTTTTCAAGAAAGAGGAAGGCTAAGTTTTCATTAAAAATATGAGGGCAAAATTTTGAGCTGGTGGAACAGTTACTTATCCCAGAAAGTGTTTGACCAAGATGGTCAATATATTAAGAATATAAGCTGGATATTTGCAATAGGTGAAGAAGTTTTACAAGTAGAATAGAATTGATGACAGGGATGTTGAATTATGAGGTTAAGGAAAGACTTGTTAAAACTTCATATGGATTGTGGATGTGTACGGTGCAGATACATGATCATTGAAGCAGAAAGATGGTTGTAATTGGAGGGTTTTGCTGACAGTAAGCATAAATGCATACCATTGAAACAACATGAAACACCCACTAATGCATGGAAAATCACCAGCACACAATATGTGCACAAAAAAGGTACCCCCAAATATAAAACAAATTTCTTCATTCATATTAATTTAATTCACTTCCATCCTATTAAAAGACAGGGCTGATGGGGGATAGAGTGGGAATCTGACTAAGCATTACCTATAATTTCTCCTGCCTTAACCCACTGCAAATCAGACTACAGCACTATATGTAAACACACCCCAAAGATGGATGCAGCTATGAAGGGAAGCAGCAGTTAATATTTCAGCATTGGTGAGAGAAGTCATTGAAAGAGAAGATGATTAAGGAGGAAAAATGAGAAATAAAGATCAGATGAGACAAGGTAAGGCAGACAAGGCAGAGTGTAATTTGAGAGAAGTAACTTGAGTACAATGAATCCCACTTATGAGAGGTGAGTGGAGAAAAACATTGCCCCTTGACAGCGAAAGCCAATAAGATGACTGGGTGACAATTTGACACATTGGATGCATACATTCAAATTTGTTTCCCTTCAGAGAGATTAACTGCTGACTGAGACATTATTGTGCTCGTCTCTGTTTATCGGGGTATACGACACTTGCAGAATTGATCCAGTTATGAAATCTGGACAACAAAAATGGAAAAACCATACTTCCAATAGGGAAATGAAATAAATAATCACTCATTAAAAATGATAAAACTCTGCGGATGTTGAGGGCATTTGAATTGAAATATTACTAGGAATTACTTAATGGTAATGTTTAACATTCATTAACATTTGGATAATTTAACAACACTAAGAACATATTCACACTTATTTTATTAACCAAGGTTTCAGCACCATGTGCCATTATCAAAACTTTGATGATGTATGCCAAAACCATTGCTCATTTATTGAATCATTTCACCATGTTGATAGTACGTGCAAATGAATTTACCACAAAATCCAATTTTGGATAGCAAGACATTTGGGTAAAGTATTTAGTTTCCTCAACGTATTGAGGTAAATTTTAGCATTTTATTGAAGATTGAATGTTGCTGCAAAAAGCCAAATCCATACTGACACTCAACGTTGAGTGGGATCAAAGCACAAATACGTTAGGAGACTTTTTGGAAGTAGCTCACTTGACAGAACCTGAGAGAAGGTGAATCTAAAATAATTAATTTATGATAAACGGAAGTAGTCTGTAGCAGTTTTAAAATTAATCCAAAGAATTCACAAGCATATCTATCAACAAACTTGAATGTGAAAAAGAAAGAATGCTCCCTTTTTAAAGAACCAATCTTTTTTTACTTCACTGGAAGTAGAAAGACCCTCACCGAATAATATGGGACCATAGATGTAAAGGAAGTGCACATGGAAATATCAGAGCTAATCTGCCAGTAAAGAAATAAAATACTCCAATCATACAAAAATATATGGAGGTTTAACATTTTCTTAAACATTTCCAGGCTTACCAGCCAAAAATATCCATGAAATTTCCAGGCATGTAGCTATCTTTGAATTGAAATGGCTCTCTAATTCTACTGTCATTTTAATAGTGATAGTAAACTATGCGGGTTACAATGGGGCTTCCATTCAAACTTCCACTATTCTCTCTAAAGTTCAGGTTATTCTGTCAGGTTCCCATTACCAGGAAACCTGCAGAGAACCACATAAAACCAAATCGTGATACAATGAAGTCAATGACATAATCTGGGTATAAACTGCTTTGATAGATGACATGATCAAGTGGCTAAAGCTTTCAGAAGCAATCATTCAGTCTGGATAAAGACCATACACAAAACTCAATTATCAAAGAACACATAGTTAACTCTAACAAATATGGCAAAACTAGTATATATTCCTTCAATAAGTAACTGGCAACTAGTCACTAGTGATTCCAAAAATCTTCAAGGAAAAAAGGAGAATGCATACCTGGTTTAAATATAGAACATAATTTCCCTTCGCAGAGCACAACAGTTACTGTGCCAGATGCCAAATCTTCCTCTTCTCCAGTTGGATCCAGCAACAGGACATCACTGAAATATAACATTTAAATCAATAGTTTGTTTATATAGTCTCCAATGTAAGGTAAATTTTGTGTGGCCCCAAAATTAACACCCCTACATTTCCAGATACTTAAGACTATATTAAATCCAAACACAGTAATCAACAGGAAGGTCGGTTTGATAGGTGATGGCAGAGTTCACCCTGTACTATGCCTAACGGCATGTGAAACTCGCGTATCAGGGTAGGGGGGCCAGTTCCTTACCCTATGCAGGTTATGATTTCCCAGGAAGATCTGATACTTGAAAAATCACACAGCTTGGGTGGAGCTGAGGGTGCCTAGAGAGGATTGCCTGGAATTTGAACCTGGGCCCTCTGGTCTGTAATCCTACGCTCTAACCCTGGACCCATATATATGTATGTATGTGTGTGTATATATATACACACACACAGCTATGAATAGGCATAGCTATGTATATATGTGGGTCGTGGTAGTCTAGGGGCAGAGCGTTGGACTACTGACCGGAGAGGTTCGATTCCCGGGTAAGTCTCTGGTCATCAGCAGCTCTACCCAAGCTATGTGATTTTTGGAGTACCAGATCTTCCTGGGAAACCATAACCAGCACAGGGAAAGGAACTGGCCCCCCGACCCTGATGTGTGAATTCCACACGCGGTCAGGCTTAGTACTGGGTTAACTCTACCATCATCTACCAAACCAACCTTCGGGTGGATTACTGTGTTTACATTTCTGTTCGATGAATGTTATCATACTGTAAATAAATATTTCTGTAAAACTCAAATGTATATTAGTTTCCTGTCATAACTATATTTGCATTTCTATTTAGGAATAAATTGATATTTACTTCATTGATGTGTCCATTACACCTGCTATGTATTCTCAATACTGTACATTATGTCTGCTGGACAAATAAATATATTTTTCTTATAATTATTCAATCCCCCCTTTCTGTTAGGTAAGTGCACACGTTGGGGTAGCTTCCCGAGTGAAATTAAAAACCTTGAAAATATTAATTTGAAATTTTAGGTTGAAGGCCTAGAATAAGCAGATTTCACAGCTATAACATTTTCTAACTTACTCGTCGAAGACTGCATGAGTTGTTGCTACGGGTACTGAATTTATTAGCAATGGTGTTCTTTTGTTCTTCACCAGAGTAGAACTTTTTTCCACATCATATTCAACTTCCGGCAATGTCACTGAAAAATAGGACTTAACATCAATATAGAACCAGGGAAGGATCAGCACTAATTTGTACATACAATAATCATCTTACCTGTGAGCAATGCTGCCATTAGTGCCAAAAGACAAGCATCTAGAATACTGCCATCATAATTCAAACATATAAGGTCACAATATAGTACCCACGCAATTTTGTCTGGAACCACACAAAGAGTCCTGAAACACATGCAAAATTTGCAATTAACAGCATTCTTTAACAAAAACAATAGCAGCTTCTTGAATGTGTCAATCGATATCAACGAATTGAATAGTTCGCAAATAATACCGGGAGGATATTGTGTAAGGTACTTTACCTTGTGTCAAGACAGCACGAATTGGTTAAAACATCAAATATAAACTGGCTGGCAACCTGAGCTTCTTCACTAGGAGGTCCTGGTCTGAATTTGGAAGAGCTCAATGGGGAGAGTTCAACATTTGGCACAACAAATCCACGGTCCGGTTCTTCCGGCCTGGGAGTAGTGAGTTCCTGTAAAGTGGTTCACGAACTTGTCAAAAATTGTCACTTGTCTACACATGGCAATGTATTACAGCACTTAAGGGGATATACATACCGCTTTGATGCCACACATTACAGACGTATTTCCAATTTTTACTAACGCTGAACCATCCGCTGAACTGATGGACCTTATATTAAGTGCCATGGGGCGAAATTTATGCAGTATTCTCCCATCAGGCCGTACGTTGTGTGCCTATGAACAACATCAAGATTAAGTCGTGACAAAACGCCGATAATTTATGTAATAATTAAATCATTACTGACCAGGAAATCTCGAAGATATTTCACAGGATGAATGGTTCTGCAACAAACAATTGTATTAATATTAATGTATGACGCTAAGATTAATAATAATCTTTACGTGCCGTACTTTATAAAATAGTTGTGGCCACGACCCTTACTTGTACTGAAGTGCCATTTCTCCTATTAAAATAATTTCATAAAATTGAAATTCAGTTGTAGTAAGAGAAGCCAACTCCAAGAGGCCTACTCATGAATCAATTGTCAGTTTCAAGGCATGACTTCTATTCTACAATTAGATAATTTCCAAAGAAGAAATAATTCCCGTAGAATTTCTTTGATTCCAGACGGCTACGTGACAATGTAAAGTCGGAAAGATTTCCTAACATCCAGCTGACATATCCTCGTAAAACCGTTAATACCAAAACATTTTATGCACGTGCCGCTGTCCAAGAGATGTAAACATTGACATGCACACCGCGCTAACGGCCATTACTATTAGAGAAAATAAATCATAATTTATGCTAATAATTTTGAATAATTCAAATTTTAAGTTACAAAAATCATTAAGCAGCGAGAAAATTGAGTAATTACGCACAAGATTTACAATAAATAAATAAAGTGCATTTTTTTATTCTCAAGCTCCTCATGAAATAGTCACGTGATACGGCGTTCGTATTTGATTGGTCTATTTGTAATGGAGCGGAGGTTCAACTGACAGTAACGTTTTTGGACATTCATCCGTAGGCAGCCGCTAGGAGTCAAGTTTGAAGTAATATAAGTCTATTTAATTTATAGCGTAGAATGTAGCACGTGCTACTTAGTGTGTTCGATTTAAATTGCCTTTAGATTACCTTATTATTCTACATAATTTTATAATTCCTTTTACTGCTTGAAGAAAACCAATGGCTTCATTTCAAATTCACGAAGACATTGAAAATATAGGAGTCGGAGGACGAAGGCTTAAGAAGCATACTAGTAATGTGTCGCTGGAGTCAAAACGGACGGCTCTGGGTGTTTTATCTATACAAGCCAATGCAAATAATTTGCTGAAAGCCAAACAGGTACGAATATGCTATCTGACAGTTATTAGCCTTACGTGAGGTGGTAATGAACTATGCTGTTAAATTAGTGTATGCAATAATGTTTTTCTATGTAATTACCGATTGCGTCAAACTATTTGTTGAACAATTTAGGCATTTACTTTCAGCCAGTACAAAGTGGAACAGACGAAAATGACTATCCAAAATCCAAGCATAATGTTCAGCAGAAGGCATTTGTTAAGAAACGCGAGGATCCACCTAAAGTTACCGCCAAAGAGTTGAAACCTTCGCGTAAAATACCCGTAGCGATTTGTTCAACTAGACCCACATTATCTGTAAAATGCGAATCCCAGGCAGTTGTAAAAGAGAAAGATGTTTTTGACGATCCTGTGCCTACTACTTCCAAAGTCGAGGAGCCAATGTCTGAAGGGGAGCCAGAGTCTCCTATGCGAATTGATAAATCTCTGGACGTTGGGGATGGAAGGAAGAAGTATGAGTGTATGTTCTATGTGGAGGAATATAAGCATGAAATACACATGCACCTGCGTCAAATAGAGGTAGGTTTCTCTTTGTTTCCTTGTTTGCCCCCGACTGGCAGGTGAATATAATACTTTATTTTCTGAACGCAGGTTCTACGGAGACCAAAAGCTGGATACATGAAGAAACAACCAGACATAAACTTTTCCATGAGGTCTATATTAGTAGATTGGCTTGTTGAAGTTACCGAGGAGTACAAGATGGATACCGAGACGTTGTATTTAGCAGTTTCTTATATAGATAGGTTCTTGAGCTACATGTCTGTTGTGAAAGCAAATCTTCAATTGGTTGGAACTGCTGCAATGTTTATTGCGGCGTAAGTATATCGAATAATTGGTAATACAGGTTGTGTATTGGATATCCTTTTAATGTGTTACTTTTGCAGGAAATTCGAAGAAATATATCCTCCTGAGCTTGGCGAATTTGTCTATCTTACCGACGACACGTACACTAAGGCCCAAGTTCTGAAAATGGAGAACCTTATCTTGAAAGTACTAGCATTTGACTTATCTGTGCCTACATCGCTTTGTTTTATAAAAAAGTACTCCTTGGAAACAGGAGCCGCCGAGAACGTGAAGTCTCTAGCAATGGTTGGTTTAATAATGGTTGAGAAATTAAAACTAATAGAAATGTATGTTTTAATTAATGACTGATAAATGATTTATTTTCAGTACCTAAGTGAAATGACACTTTTGGAAGGAGATCCCTATTTAAAATTCTTACCATCTGAGATTGCATGTTCTGCTATTTCATTGGCAAGGCATAACTTTGGTTTAGAATTGTGGAGTGAGGAATTAGAATTGACTACTGGATATACGATGGATGAATTCAAAACTTGTTTAAGTTGCCTCCATGAAACTTTTGCAAAAGCCTCAAAGTACCCTCAAAAGGCTGTTTATGACAAATACAAGGCGTCCAAGTAAGTTTCTAATATGGTTGTTAGTTTCTGAGCTAAGGCTGCTCACTGCTGATTTAATAATTTCATTTGTGTTCTTCCAGGTGGCACAGTGTTTCTCTGTTATCGCCACTGCCATTGCCTTGCTGACCTCCTGCTCTGCAATAGACAATTTTTGATAGATTTTAAAAGTTCCACGCAGTTTTATGGGGTGATGTATTACATCTTATGATGCTGTTTTTGCTGTGATAAGTACTGAAAACTTTTTGAAAAATATTTTTTTCGAGTGGTTGTATGGATTTTTTTCTTGTATATTCATTTGAAATTTGTTGGTTTTTCAATTTTTTACCTCAATATGTACTGGATTTCTGAACCCCTCTACCTTTTTGTACACTTTTGAAGTTTCGAACAATTATGAAAGATTTTGTATCAAGTGGTGAACTAAAAATTGTAAGTTTTCAGGACTTAATACACTTGCATTATAATGACCCTTTTGATCTTTTTTTTGACACTCTAAGTGTTAATTTCTAGTGGACAGTTGTTTTCATTCCCAATTCTGTTTAAACATTACAGTATGGGGTTTGTACCAATATTTGTTATCAGCTTGTAAAAATTTAACTCGCCTAAGATAACTTACTGTTTTCTGAATTTTGTTTTAGTGCAAAATTTAAGAAAATGATAATGTTTTTTCTATTATTTATGTTATTAACTTTATTGCCTCGATGTTTTAGCAAGTTTATTGGGCCTCATTTTTCCCTGTGGTTATTACAAGGTTTAATTTTTATAACAGGGAGGTGGTAAAATTGTGCAATGTCTTTTTTGCAATTGTGCATTTACGTTCACCTTTCATATTATGGAAGTGAATTTTGTGTGCATATTCTAATGATTCAATCCAACTGATTTGGCCTCAGTTAACCAGGCTTGCTCAATTGTATCTTAAGTTGTACATGTTATCCGTTATTTATTGAAGATATGATGTGGTGATGCTTGGGCTTAAGTTGCCTGGATTGGTTTTCTTAATACCATCTCTTGTCAAAGCTATTTATTTCCTTGTAAATTGTATGTGTGGCAATGCTAACAATGATTCATTCATCTTTAGTATGTAAGGTATTTGGTGTAAATAATGCTGTGGTGCCAATTTTCAGGCATCCTTGCTAATTAATTTTATGAAACAGGACAAGACTCAATTGGTGAAGAAAATAAAAAAATTTCAGTTGTGATGTTAATGGAAGTTCATGGAACTGATTTTGGTGTGAATCTTCTACCAAATAACATTGATGGGCTGAAAATCTTGCCAATGGATTGTTACATATAGTTGGTCTGTCGAATGGAAGTGAGGTTTCTCCAAAATTTAGAAAGGATAGCATTTTTAATTTTTGCAAAACAATTAACTTTTAAGTGACAAATAATTTTTTTTACGCTCTATATGGAGTCTGTCTCTCATATTTGGGATTTTCTTACTAACTGCAAACTCTGAGTTGTCCTGAAAAATTGTGTGTGCTAATGCTCTGGGTGGTAAAACTGGTTGCCAACTATGTAGATAGAATTTATTCCAGAGGGATCTTCTGTCTAATGCATGCTGAGATATGATTCCTCCATTCAGGGCAATTTGTAAAAATTATTTTAAATAAAAGCAATTTTTCAGCATTTGAAATGGGTTGTACCAAGTTATGATTTTGGGATTGGTAATTTCTCTTTTGATGAAATATTTGGAAAACACTTCTAGAATCCACTATTTTGATAGAGCAATACTTAAAAAATTTGAATTTGAATGTAAAATTTCTGTCCATTTTTGGGTCTCCATTGAAGATATTAACATTGCTGGCAAGTTTTGTTAGTGTTCCTACCAGCATCTTGAGACCTGATCTGAAACCTGAAGACATTGGTTGGAACACCAGTGCAACTTGTCCACAATGTCAAAGTATCTGGAGAATACCTATTAAATGGAGATATATTCTATTGATAATGCTGCTTAAACCTAATAACTGATGAACTGGAATGTTGCTATGGCATGAAGATTATACTTTTGAGTGGCTGATTTTTTTAAACCTTATATTTTGTTTGTGCTCATTACCAATGTGACTTGTACTCTCTGTAAGGTCTGGATGACTGCTTTGACTGTTTTTGGCAGTTGGGTGAGCAGTGACATACACGCTTTATTGTCTGGTGTAAATGTTGTAAAGGAAAAACCTGGAGGGAAGAATGAAGCATTTCTAAAGTTTTAGGATTTTTGTTTCAAAACTTGAATTAGCTTGTACAGATGAAATACTAGATTGAACTATTGAAACTTAAATTGTTTTAGTGAACTCACCCTGCTATCTTTGACCCTACACTTCACATCCTCTCCACAACCATCTAGCTATTCAATGTCTCTTCCCACACTCCTTCAGGCTTAGCTAGAGTTCCCCTATTTATCAAAACTTATTAACCATACTTGATGTGTCATAATCAACTCTTAAATGGTCAGGGTGTCCACTCAGTTGGAAAAATCTGCTCAGTCTTTTAAGTCTGGAATTTGGTATCTGAATTGGGAATATATGGAAACTGGAATTCCTGATAAGGGCTATGTAAATTTTAGTTGAGGTCATTCTGTTTGCTGTAGCACAGCACACATGCATGAACTGGCAAAGCCTGAAACTAGTCCATTAGGCTACACCAATCAGACTACAAATATTAGAGAAAAATATTAAAAGTTCACTAGGGAAACTTCTAGCATGGGCATTCGTCAAATGAGTGTATTCTCTTATACTTTGCTACCATTCATACCTTCTCTTCATAAGTAGTTTTTATCCTAATGGGATTCTTCTCCCATTGTACTTGTTTTTGTGCATGTCCATTGAACTTATTGACATCAATTGAGTGGATTCAGGGGCAAACAAATTTCATTTTCAGTAACCATTGGAAAATGGTCTCCTGTTTATGATACACAGTTTGAGGAACATTTCACACCCTGATTGTTCTGTATGGCAGTTTTCTTGGTTCCCACTAACCCTAGATCTATGGCATGTCAAGATAGGAATTACTCATGAGCTCAATTTTATCGCAAATGTTATTGAGCTTAATGTCTTCCATTAATAATCCTCTATTTTTGTGCAATTACATTTTATTTTACTTAAACTAAGTAATGCCAAATCTCCAATAATTAGGTCAGCTCAGTTGGGTCATGTGAATTGTGGTTTTATGTGCAGCTTCACACATCCACCCATTGATTAAACATTGATTGACGGCGTATGAAATTCACACGTCGGGGTAGGTGGGCCAGTTCCTTTCCCTGTGCCTGTTATGGTTTCCCAAGAAGATCTCTCATCCGAAAAATTGCATAGTGTGGGTGGAGCTGCAGGTGCCCAGAGTTTTACCCACATTGGGTAATTAACAATTACAACAATGTATAAACAGTAGCTTGGTAAAAAAAACCTTTTTGTTTGGATAGTAATTGCCATCTAAGTTATACTGAGAATATTTTCCCCAGTTTTTTTCTTAAAATTTTCAAGAGTGATGCTACATTGTTCTTGGGACATCATTATTAAGTTGAAAAAATTAACTTCTGGTTTGGTACTTGGGTCCGACAGCTGTTGCCTCTGTTACATATGAATTACTCAAGTTTGGCCTGTGGACTGTTGCCTTTCACTTTATCATTCCCCATTCCTTTTGTATTCCATTTACACTTTTTTAGTTGTTTCAACTTGGGCCTGCCAGACCCTAAACTAGGTATGCAATTAAAATGCCATGTTTCTTGCTTATGTATGAATATTAATATCATATTTGCAGTTTGCTTCCTTTAGTCCTTATTTTAACAGTCTCCCTTCTATGAATTAATGAGATATTTGATTTAAAAAAACGTAAGTTATACAGAGGTTGGTAATTCACTGAGCAAATGAGAATCCATTAAGTGGTCCTTCTGTCAAATCTCCTTATTCCCCCGAAGGAATAGACACAACAGAAAAATAACTGATATTGAGATAATAAAATCAGGTTTTCAGGTGTTGAAGTGTGCTGTTTTTTTGCTATTGCAAGAATAATGAAATAAGAGCAAGGAGAGAATGTGCGTAAATTAAAGCAAAAATATATTCACACTTAATATAATTGGGAAAATTTGCAGTACTTGTTTGTGTTTGAGCAAGTTTTTAATAGTAGCTTGGTGAAAGTTTGCAAAAGTAATTTTGAATAAAGTATTGCCTTGGAATAGATTAAAACGTGATGATTTCTCAGACTGTGTTCTACATATTTATTTGAAAATAGTTTTTTTGATTAATAATTGCATTGTTTGGTTATTTTTATTCCAATATTTAGAGAAGTTCAATAGTAAATTGTCATTCAGGCATTTGGAAAAAGGCCATTATTGGTTATATAGGTCTGTCTTATCCATTGGAGTTAATTGTACTTAAATTGCATGTGTGTATCAGAAGGTGATGCTTAGAAGGCTGCTCTTGGACATTATCTGAAGCTGGAGCTTTGGTTCAGTTTATGTACTTGGGCCCATGAAAATGGTATTACTAGTTGAATTACAGGGATAAATGACAACAAATTTCCTTGGAACTATGCTAAACTGGCCAAGAATATTAGCTGAGATTGCAATATTCACAGGAAATATGTCATACAAGTCTAGTTACATATTAAAAATTTCCACGAAAGCTTTATTGCATGTTGTTCAGTCGTTTTTGCATGTATCTAAATTTAAAAAAAATTTTATCATAACATCTGACAAAAAATTTGAAGTTTTTTAAATTGATATTCCACTGTATGAGTTGGTTTTTGGATGGACACAGATTGAGCGTCAAATTTAATGGTTATGTTTAACAAGGTACATCCTTATACTGCATCCTACCTTAATCCGTTCCTCAATTACTCACAATTTCTACCTCCCTTCATTTCATTCTAAATGCTTATCCCTTTCCTCCCCATATGGCTGCCTAATGTTCTCCTCTCTATCAATCTTTGGCATTCCATCCCTATTTAAAATGCTCTTCTTTCACCTTTCCTGCCTCCCATTAATCTTCCTGCCTCTACTACTATACCTATTTCTTCATTGGGTTTTTTCTTTGATCTGTTCATGCTACCTTTTCCAACCTCCATATCTCAAAACTCCAATATATGTCCATCTATTTTGTGGAAAAATACCAATTGTTAATGAAATATGCCTATCTTCTTGATTCAATAAACATGTTTCTGCACCTTGCAAAACCATGCTCCATATCAAATGTTTAACTAATCATTTCCTTCCCCATTGACAATGCACATTTGCCTAATGTAATTCCTTTTATCCTATCCACACTTGGACTGTCTTGAATCAAAACATTTATTAGAGAGGTAAACTGTTCTACCTGCTCTAGGTTTTTCCCGCCTAATTTAACATATTTTGTCCCACCTCTTTCTGGAAAACCACATCACCATATTTTTTGTTTATGCTGATTTTTTAATGCATTCGGCAATGATTTTAACCTCTTGGCTGAATGGCTTACTAAAAGCTTCCATCATTAGCAACCTAATTATTTTTATGAATTCCCATCTAATATCCATTTCTTCTCGTGCCAATCCCACAGCTAAACATTGGGAAAGTGTGAATGATATTAGACACCCCTATCATAATGCCACTTGTTTTCTTGGAAAATGGTTAAATATCCTTGCTATTTGTACCAAGGAATATGGTCATGAATTGTGAAGTGATCCAACCCTAAAAATGATTACCACACATTGGCTGTCCTCTATCTTAAACAGTAATCCCTGAATGAACACCGACCTCCAGGAATTGAAAACAGTGTGCACTATAAAAAATATCCTGTGCTGATATAGATGGTTGATATTGAAAATTCATACAATCGAAACTGTTGTGTTGATAAATGAAATTATGCTATTAAGTGCAATAATTTCATTAAAAACAAATATTGTGAAACTGGACCCGCAACATTTCCAGTTAATAGTGCAAACATTCATTTACGTGACCTCCAGCAGAGTGAAACTATAGTGCACATTCAAATTTGCTGTTTTAATTCAACCCCCAAATTGTTTGGCGTATGAGAAATCCACAAAGCAATTTCAAATAATAATCATGGTATCAATGGTCAATGCACTTTCAAGCAGGGTGAAAGCCATTTTGAACTCCCTTATAAGGGATTTACCCTGGTTCAAATCCAGATACGTATTGGCTTAAATATTTTCAAGATTTGTGCCGTATTCTCACTCAATGTCACCTCACATTCAAAGTGTGCCCTTGGATGGCTTGTGGAAACAAACAGGATTCCAGTGGCAGAAAAAGTGCAGGTGCTTAACCACCTTTCCATAGAGTTCTCATGGCTCTTCTCAAAGTGTTCTGAAGAAAAATTACTTCCTTTTCAATAGAATTTTTACCGGCAGGACCAAGATTTGACAATGACGTGTCCTCATTTTCATGAATTATTTAGAGGTTAAACTTAAATTCTAGCTCAGTGAATGCACAACATTATGTAAATGATATCTTTTCAACATTGGCTGGCAAAGGAAAACAATTGACTCAACTCTTGACTTTTCTATGCAATGCATCAATGTCACACACGAAAAGAATCAATGGGAGTCTGAACTTCCTAAGCATCTCAAGACAATAGATATGACTTCAACCTTTGTAGACAAATTTCCAGTACAGATCATGTGATACCCCTCCCACCACTATACTTCCCAGACTTCCAGCCAGCCATTTCCTAAACAGGCTGTAAGTGATAACAGCATTGAAGGAGTATTTCAGGCAGGAAAATGATACTATCAGCAGTCCAGAAATGATTGAGGTAATGGTTGGAATTAAATAATTCAAGGGTTTGGAGACTTAAATAGAGCAAGTGACTTAAGGATAATGAAAAACTGAATACTATTTGGGAGATATCCTAGGTGATGGAAAAATTATGAAACCTAAACTCAATTTTCTCTTTATAATATAAATAATTGGGTACCACAGCTAACAAAACTTGGGATGGAATAAAGGGGTTTGTAGAAATGTAAATACAAAGCAGGTACACACAGCAAAGTATACGCAGGGCAAACCAAAAAGGTGGGTGGAAGAACATAAACACTGCTACGAAAGATGTCAACCTTAAATCAGTCAAATTTCACATGACCACCCTTTTGGAAATATAAGTAAGTATACCAGTAACTTCATCCCAGAAACTCAAAGAAAGAAATGAAAAATAATGGACACATTAGGTGAGCTTATAATATGCCTTGTCAAGGAAAATTGGCCAATAAAAACTTTTCTTTCCAATCCATGACGTCCCCCATACTTATAGACAATAAGCCTCGATACCAGCCTACTTATTGATTCTGCCAGCTTTATCACTTGGACACATAATAGCTGCATTTTCAACCACCAATTTCCTACTGCTGCATACTTAACTCCCATAAGACTGCTCTTCTCCTCTGGTGACTTCCCATCACATAACCTCCTATGTCCCTGGCCAATGCTTTTCCTCCCATCCTCCCCTTTTCGACACCCATACACCTTCACATTTGCCTTTTCTGAGTTTTCACATTTACATTCCTCCCAATTCTATGGAAATATCTTCACATGAGGATGTCACCTATATGACAAAACTGGCTGTACCATATTAATTGTAATGTGAAATCCAGTTTCCTATCTTTAATCATAAATTAAACTAAAAAAAAAACTCATTTGTAGATGTTATACTATCAACAACACATGAATAACTGCAGCCCTATTTTGATCCTATCAGTTTTTTCCAAGTTACTTGAGCAAGTGATGTATAAAAAGAGACATTTAAGGCATGATACAGGTGTTGGAATATCATGGTTAATTAAAAATTGGCAATTTTTTTTACAAAATAAAATTTATTATGACCCATTTCAATGTAACCGCATCATCATCAGGTAAGAGTATTTTGTGGCGACTTTTCCATTAAAAAGTGATGTACCTGTATGATAGATAGTTCTGCTTCTCAAGTAAATTCAGTGTGGCGGCTCAACCCTTGAATCATCATTGAGCGCCATTGCGAACGCGCCTTCGCCGGCAAGTGTTTTGGCTTCCGGCGTTCGCCACCAGGGTCCGCCGCCAGGGCGCAACCACGCCGCCAGAGCCACTCTCAGTCTCACTCTCACTCTCTTTCTGACTGGCTCTGGACCGTCACGCGCGCCGCCATCGTGGTCAACCCAAGGACGCTGCTTCCTGGTGAAGGATTCTCTCCTGGCTTCGCCACCGCACGGCCGAATATTTACTGAATAATTACTGTTCAATCGCCTCATCAAGGTTTTAATTTTCTGAGCACAATAAACTTTGTTAATTGTTAGGAGGTGTCATTATTTCCACCACGATACCTTCTTCAATAGTGGTGACCCCGACGTGATTCATTTCTCCCCACGTGCTTAGCCGTGCACTGACCACGCCGTTTTGGTCTATCCCGAATATCTGTACATCTGCTTCGCTATGTGATTATCGGCTCCAGTGTTTCCAATAGTGAATTCGTTTTGTTTATCTGTTTTTCCCCACGTTAATTGTTTGTCTAAACGCCAGAGATGTCGACGGACCGAGCCATGCTTCGCGTGCCTCCATTTTGGCCGGAAGAGCCGGCATTATGGTTTGCACAACTGGAAGGGCAATTTTTCCTCGCAGGTATCAGCGAGGACGCAAAAAAATTCTATACGGTGGTGAGCCATTTAGAGCCTCGATTCGCGCAAGAGGTTAAGGACGTTATTTCCAACCCCCCCGGTGACAACAAGTATATTAAGATCAAGGAGGAGCTTATTCGCCGATTGTCTGCGTCTCAGGAGGAGAAAATCAGGCGACTCCTTGAGCGAGAGGAGATGGGCGACAGGAAGCCATCCCAGTTTCTCCGCCATCTTAAGGACTTGGCAGGCTCGTCGATGCCTGACGAGTTCATGCGGTCGCTGTGGCTGACCCGGCTACCCACGCCTCTCCACGCCATCTTAGCGGCTCAAGATGGCGTCGACCTAGACGCCGTGGCTTCCCTCGCCGACAGAATTAGTGAGGTGATACCCCGGGAACAAGTGCCCGCCCCTACCCACGCTCAGGTAAGCGAGGTGAGTTCCGACCCGCCATCTTGTTCCGGTGGATGCTCGGGCATGTTGGCCTCCCTCCTGAGCCGAATGGACGACCTCACCCGGCAAGTTGCGGCTCTTTCGGTGGCGCGGCACCCTCGAGAGGAACGCTCCCGTTTCCGAGGCCATTCCCGTTCCCGCAGCCAATCTCGCGGCTCTGAAGACGGACCATCAGGACGCCGTACGACGCCACAACTCTGCTGGTATCACCGGAAGTTTGGTGCCGACGCGCGGCACTGCACCCAGCCGTGCTCATTCCAGGTGCCGGAAAACACCGCGGGCGCTCGGTAGACGCGGCCGCCGACCTTAGCCCTACAGCAAGCCGCCTCTTCGTTACGGACACGACCACAAAGGTACAGTTTCTTGTTGACACTGGTGCTGACCTTTCTGTGTTTCCCCTATCGCTCGTCAAAAGTCCTAGACAGCGGACCGACTACCAACTTTTTGCTGCCAACAATTCCGTAATAAATACGTACGGTTGGGAAGTATTAAACCTAAATTTCGGTCTGCGCCGCGACTTCACGTGGAGGTTTGTTGTGGCAGACGTTGCACAGCCTATTATCGGAGTGGACTTTTTGACGCATTTCAGTCTTTTGGTGGACGTTAAGAATTCTCGTCTTACAGACAGTTCGACGACAATTTCCGTCGCCGGAAATATTGTACGCCTCCCGGCAACGCAGATAAAGGCGGTAGTAGGAGAAACCCGTTTTCACGTTCTTCTCTCGCGCTTTCCCGAAATTACGCGTCCAGCAGGGACACCCGGTCATGCGTCCCACTCCACAGTGCATTTCATTCGCACGACCGCAGGTCAGCCGGTGTCATGTAAACCACGTAGGCTTGCTCCCGACAAACTTGCCGCAGCCAAACGGGAATTTGAATTAATGGTGCGATTAGGGACAGCCCGCCGCTCGGATAGCTGTTGGTCCTCCGCCCTCCACCTTGTTCCCAAGAAGGGAGACGAGTGGCGCCCATGCGGGGATTATCGCGCGTTAAACGCTAGGACCATCCCCGATCGCTATCCTGTCCCCCATATCGAGGATTTCGCTGCATCCCTCAATGGTGCTCGTGTTTTCTCCACCATTGACCTCGTGAGGGCATATAACCAAATACCTGTGAACCCGGAAGACATACCGAAGACTGCAATCACGACCCCCTTTGGGTTGTTTGAATTTCCCTTTATGTCATATGGACTGCGAAACGCCGCACAGACTTTCCAACGTTTCCTCGACGAGGCACTCAGAGGCCTCTCCTTCTGCTACGTCTATTTAGACGATATTTTGGTCGCCTCCCAAAATGAGGACGAACATGAGCATCACCTGCGTGAGCTTTTTGGCAGATTAAAATCATACGGTGTGCTCATTAATCCTGCAAAGTGTGTTTTTGGTGTTCCCAATGTCAAGTTTTTAGGATATAGTGTAAGTGCCGAGGGTACAACGCCTTTAAGTGACAAAGTGAGTGCTATCGCCGACTTCCCACTCCCTGTGACGGTGAAACAGCTCCGCCAATTCTTGGGGATGCTGAATTTTTATAGAAGATTCCTTCCCCATGCCGCCGACTTACAGGCCCCCCTCAGTGAAGTGCTACGCGGTGGTGTACACGGCCGCGACAAAGTGGATTGGACGCCCGAACTGCGCCTTTCTTTCCAGCGGTGTAAAGACGCTCTTTCGAACTTTGTGCTTCTCGCCCATCCGGCCCCCTCCCTTCCCCTCGGCCTGTTTACCGACGCCTCAGACTTCACCCTGGGAGCTGTGCTCCAGCAGCGCACAGAGGCGGGTTGGCAACCGCTTGGTTTCTTCTCCAAAAAACTAAGCTCGGCCGAGAGAAACTACAGCCCTTATGACAGGGAGCTCCTGGCGATTTATCGGGCGGTCCGGTATTTTCGCCACATGGTGGAGGGTCGGAATTTTACAATTTTTACAGACCACAAGCCGATAGTGTACGCGTTCCAGCAGAAACCTGACAGATGTTCGCCCCGTCAATTCCGCTACCTCGACCTGATCGGCCAATACTCGACAGACATTCGTCACGTAGCCGGCGCGGATAATGTCGTGGCGGACGCTTTATCGCGCATCGATTCCTTGTCCTCCGCGGTAAATTTTGAGGAGTTAGGCCGTGCACAGGAGGCAGACGCTGAATTGCTGCGCTCCTTAAGAACGAAGAGTCTTCCCTCAAGCTCAGAAGACTTCCTGTTCCCGGTTGTGCTGTGCACTTGTTTTGTGACACTTCCACCCCTTGTGCTCGCCCATACGTCACTCCCACATTCCGGCGTCAGGCGTTTGATTCGCTTCATAACCTGGCGCACCCCGGAGCGAAAGCGACGATAAAACTCGTGACATCGCGTTTCGTGTGGCCCTCTATTAGGAAAGACTGCCGCGAATGGGCACGCGCGTGCATCCCGTGCCAACAGGCAAAAGTGACTCGCCATGTTGCCTCCCCTGTGCGCAATTTCCCGTCACCAGGACGGAGATTCGAGCACGTCCACATCGATTTGGTCGGACCTCTCCCAAGTTCACGTGGATTTCGATATTGCCTTACGTGCGTGGACCGTTTCACCCGATGGCCCGAGGCAATACCGATTGGTGACATTTCGGCCGAGACAGTGGCATTCGCTTTCTTTAGCGGATGGATGTCGCGTTTCGGCTCACCCCAACGCATCACTACCGACCAAGGACGGCAGTTTGAAAGCAACCTCTTCCGCCAGCTCTCCCTCATGGCCGGCGCGGAGCATTTCAGGACGACAGCATACCATCCTGAGGCGAACGGGATGGTAGAACGGTTCCATCGACAGCTGAAGGCCGCCATCCGTTGCCACGGGACCACTCAGTGGGTGGACGTACTTCCTGCCATCCTCCTGGGATTCCGCGCCTCCTGGAAGGAAGACCTAGATGCCTCCACTGCAGAGCTAGTGTATGGGGAGCCTCTCCGCCTTCCCGGAGAATTCCTCTCACCAACCTCTCCATCGCAGCCAGCTGACACCACCTTCATGTCCCAGTTGCGCGAGCATTTCTGGGAGTTGAGCCCTCGCCCCGCTGCCCACCACGGTTCCCGTCAGGTCTTCATCTTCAAAGACTTGCCGACGGCGTCCCACGTCTTCGTCCGGCACGGCCCCCCGCGGGGTTCTCTTCAGCTGCCGTATGACGGGCCGTTTAAAGTTTTAGAACGGAATGATAAGGCGTACAAAGTCCGCTTACCAAACCGTGATGTGTTCATTTCTCTCGACAGACTCAAACCTGCCTTTACGGTATCCAACCTACCAATTTATAACCACCAGGCAGCTCTACCGCTTCACCACACCGCGCCACAGCTGGAGGCAGCAGAACCGGACGAAAGACGGCCTGCCGCCTTCACATCGCGCCCAGCTGCGCTGCCTGCACCGCCAGACCCTCAGCCCCCAGGTGCTGCACCGCGCACACAGCGCGGCGAACGGACAACCCGATCTGGGAGACGCGTGCGCTTTCCGTCGCATCTTGAAGAATTTCAACTATAATTTTCTCTTTTTTTTCTCTTTTTCTTTCGTTGTCTTGACTTCATTACCTAACCTGTCATGCTTCCACCACCACTACACCCTCCTTCCTTGCCGCTCACCCGTTATCACCTCCTGTTTCCACAATTTTTCCAATGTCTACTAATCACCAGGGACTATAAAACAACCAAGGGGGTGGTGTGGCGGCTCAACCCTTGAATCATCATTGAGCGCCATTGCGAACGCGCCTTCGCCGGCAAGTGTTTTGGCTTCCGGCGTTCGCCACCAGGGTCCGCCGCCAGGGCGCAACCACGCCGCCAGAGCCACTCTCAGTCTCACTCTCACTCTCTTTCTGACTGGCTCTGGACCGTCACGCGCGCCGCCATCGTGGTCAACCCAAGGACGCTGCTTCCTGGTGAAGGATTCTCTCCTGGCTTCGCCACCGCACGGCCGAATATTTACTGAATAATTACTGTTCAATCGCCTCATCAAGGTTTTAATTTTCTGAGCACAATAAACTTTGTTAATTGTTAGGAGGTGTCATTATTTCCACCACGATACCTTCTTCATCAGTATTCTCTCTCATTCTCATGAGAAATAAGTCAACTAAAATTGTCTTAAATAAATCCATTCATGATATCCTACTTGAAAGAAAGGATACGTGTATGTAATTAGTATTTCCTGTCCCTTTAATAAGTCTTTTGATTCAGTTGAACATGTATTATTATGGAGGATACTTGAAAAAAATGAAACATCTGGGATAGCCAACCAATGGTTAAGATCTTATATAGCAGGAAGATCAAAAGTAGTTAAATTGTACTCTGTGGAATCAAAATCATTCACCAACTCAAATCCCTTGGTGATTCAGAGAGGTGTTCCCCAAGGATCTATACTGGGTCCCCTACTATTCCTTCTATATGTAAACAACTGTAATTAGTTTGTCAGTGGGTCAATGTATTTGTATGCAGATGAAACATCTCACCTAACCTCCAAGAACCTAAACCAAGTCTTAGTGCAGAGAAACATTAAGTCTGAGTAAATGGTGTGAAGACAATTAGGTTTTTATTAACAATGAGAACAAATTTATTCAATTTGATCCAAAGCAAAGAAAAATTACAGTATCCCCTCTTTTGAGGATAAACTGGTCATCTAATAAAGGCTCTACTACAGCAAAATTTTTCGGGATGCTTACTCATGAGTCTCTATCTTGGGGAGTCATGCTGATCAATTATGCTCTGAAGTTGCCACATGATGCTACCTCCTGAGAAAAATTTTGACCCTGGTTGGCATTGCTATAATAATTGGACATTATGAGTTTGAGGGTGTTAAGGAGTTTACCTATCTAGGGGTCAGACTCAAGAATGAAAATAAGATATCCACGAAGATCAATCAAAGGGTAATGGAAGGTAACAAGGCATATTTTGCACATGTAATACTCCTCAAAACAAGGTTACTATCAAGGAATACAAAACTGAAGATCTATGAAACGCTTATTAGACCCGTGGTAACGTATGGAGCTGAGACATGGACATTAGCAAGTCAGGATGAAGAAACCCTTAGAAAATTTGAAAGAAAAATCATAAGGAGAATCCATGGCCCAATTAAAGAAGGAGAGAGGTGGAGGATTAGGATGAACATGGAGAAAAATGAACTACTAGAAGGGAAGGGCATAGATTTTCCAAGTCTCTGCCGCTTGTATGGTTGGGCCATGTAGAAAGGATGGAAAATGACAGAATGCCCAAGCTGAAACTTAATAGCAAGATGGAAGGGGTCAGAAGAAGAGGTAAACCAAGGAAGAGATGGATACAGGATGTGGAGGATGATTTGAAGGCAATGGGAGTTCCACGATGGAAGGAAAAAGCAAGAACAAGAAATGAATGGAGGCATATCATAGAGGAAGCCAAGGTCCATACCAGGCTGTAGAGCTGCAGATGATGGTGATGATGTACATAGTGATAGCCCAAGAGATTGTTATGACTTTAGAATAACTGCTCACAGCTCATCCATGCTTGAGCTAAGAATGATGCTAAGAACCCTGGGTACGTATGCTAGTGTAAAATTTTTGAAAGCACTTCCAAGAAAATTAAGGCAAATACATATCTTTTTGTTATATAAGTCTAAACTACATCAATTTCTTTGTGATCGTCAATGCTATACAATTGTTGAATTAATGTCCCTTTCTCTAGGTAAACAAGTTTTTTAATGAATAACTCTACGAAAATACTATTGTTACCGCTCCTGACTCCTGTTTTTTGTTTTCACTATCTACAATTACTTGTATTTTTATTTTGAGATACATGCTGACTCTGTAATATCCACTCTGCGATGTCTGCAAAGGATACAAGTAGACAATGCGGTATGTTCCATACTTGTTACAAACATGTCTAATAGGAGCCAATAAACATTATTATAATTGAATTTCATATGCAGCTATTTGATGCCTAATATATCAAAGTCTACCAAGGGATCTAATTGACAGACTGCATCAAATCATGTCTGTTGTGATAGGGAGAAAAGGAAAAATAACCTGTGGGAATGTTCACATATTTGAACAAATTGTTTTGTTTCAGGCGTAACTGAATGGAATTTATATAACATATTAAAATGAAATAAGTAACTATGTTATTCCACACACACTTTTGACATTGGACGTCATCATCAGGTGGTCCTCAAAGAAGACAACTCTGTATATGTACCTTCAGAGTGGGAGGTTGGAGGGGTAGGAAAGTTAAAATGTAGATGAGAGGGAAAGGGAAGTACAGCTTTCGGTATCAATTGTTGGATGTTAATTGGGGTTTGTTTGGGAGGGGGATACCCTGTGGTGAGAACTTGAAATGAAAGTGAGGTAGATCAAGGAGGGATACAAACTTTTGTTTGCAAGTTCATCCTTGTGAGGGTAAAAAGAAACTTAACATTTCCACCAAATTCTTTTGGGTGGAAATGTTAAGCTTCTTTTTACCCTCGTAATGAAGGAATTCCACAAAGTTAAACCTGAATCTGTTATGTTTCCTAAGTTCTACCTTGGTACGGACATATTTTAAAATTTCTAATTGCTCCAATGTATCAAGTCTATGACCTTTATTTTCAAAATGGAGAATTTCAGTCTCAAACTCACATTCGATAAGGTGCTTTGCAGAGAGGGATGTTGTGTTCCTATTCTTTAAACATATTTTGTGCTCCTTTATCGTTTCTTTAAATTTCTGTCCCGTTTGCCAAATATATATTGTGGAACACTCCGAGCACTTTATTTCATACAATCCACTCCTTTTTGGGAACTCTGTCTTTAGAGTTTAAGATCAGGTTCTTACAGCATGAATTATTTGAAAAAGCAAATTAATTTTTTTCTTTCGGTAAATTCTTGATTCGTTTTTGAGAAATTTTCCCTAGATAGAGAATTTGTCCCCATTTGGCAGTGGAATCTTTTATTAATTCAGGGTTGTAAATGTTTACCACTAATTTGATGTTTCTTCCGGTAGATTATATGTATTAGTTCTTCTGGATAGCCATTGTTAACTCCTATTGTTTCAATTACCTTATGTCCCGTATTTATAATTGAAGAGAGAATGGGGATACCATCACTTATTTTCGTCTCATAAATTAAAAATTCAGACAATAAATTTCGCCAAACCGATATTTAAATCTGCAGAAAATTTCGCTGGAATGCAAAAGGTATTGTGTAAAAGGGGAGTTAATGTTCAATACTGGAGACTCTCCCTAGGTAGGCTGATTGATGCACTGCGACAAATGAATGAAATATACAATGGTAGTGAGCTTGTGGCCCAGGAAGAGATGTAACCAACAAAAATTCTAATATGGAATAATCTAGGTATAGAAATGAGTAAAATAATAGTTAATTCATTTTGATACATGGTACAACCATATTAAATGTCCATGTAAAAATTACTTAATATTTAAACAAAAATCCTTAAATATGATGAAGAGAGTCACAAATTAATTCATCAATTGAATAGAGTGGCTTAGAAAGCAACCAGGTATATACTCTATTCTTGAAATTTGTGATACCGTCCGATTTAAACTTTGTAGGCAGTAAAATGCTCACAATTAAATGAGTTGTAAGTTGAGGGCTGTCTACAATAAGTAGTATTTAGATTCGCTTTACCCCTAATGGTGTAGTTATTGATGTGAGATCTTAATTGATAAGTTTCTAGATTGACTTGCGAATGAATCAAAACCTTAGAGACAAACTAAATACAGTCATGGCTACATTCATATTACCATTGCTATTATTAAATTATTCTTCCGAGCTATTTCCATCCCAATGCTCCTACAGTACTGCTACTAGGCTAAATGCATACGCTGCAGTCTAGTGACAACATGTATAACTATTAAAAACGTAAGGGACATTTCGTAAATTTATCATATACTCTTGGTCTTTAAGTTTGGTTTCCAACACTGACTGCCGCAAGACAAATGAAGACCAATAATTTTAGTGCGTACGTCAACATCGCGGTTATCTCTTACGTATTCCGAATGATAAAATTTTTGAAGGAGATATTGAATGGCATTACTTGAGTGCTAAGTTATGCCTGCGTGCGGGTTTTATACGTATTCTTGTTAAGTACAGTACTTTAGTCGTAGAAAATCATGTGCATGTCGACTTAGTTTTTCCCCTGGAAATAATGCAATTAATTTCTACGAAAGGTGGCATCGGTTTTTCCATTGTCATTTTGTACACGTGTAATATTATTATCAGTAGATGTTCAAAATGTTCAGACGCAACGTGAGGCATCTGTGCAAGTTTTTATTAGTAGCCAGTGTCACAATGTTGGTGACGGCTACTATTTTTCGTATTCTCCGAAGAGGGAAGCATTCCCCTGTAGTGGGGATTTCAGGAAATATAAACTCGCAGCATAAAATTGGAGTAGCGAATGCTTTAGATGCCTTCCATCCTGGTTCAAGTGATGTACGTATTTTGAGGCTAATGCTCTGGTGATATGTAGTCTGAAGTTATAACTGGCCACTTAATATTCACATTCTTTTTCAGGTTATAGGTTTTAAGGACGAGGGAAAGATAGATTGGCATGATTACAACTTAATAGAAGAAGAAATTAGGCGGAAAGGTTGATTATAAAGCATTTGTAATGCAGTAGCAAAACCTTGATGTTTTGTTAATCCTCAAATCTATTTCAGGTCCGGGTGAACACGGTGTAGCCTTTTATCTTTCCCCCAAAGATGACGACAAGAAAGCCGAATTGTACAAAGTGAATGGCTTCAACGCTTACCTCAGTGATAAGATCGCACTCAACAGGTCACTTCCAGACATTCGGAATGCGGGGTGAGAATCTTTGTATTCATCTTTTAATGAGGAGTGGGGTTGCAAACGGAGCAATTTGATCAAGGTTCTTCAGGTCTCCGACGATATTTAAGAAAATGTAACTTTGGTATTGAGATTTAATCAACAATGAGGTATAAACCTTAATGAAAAGTAATTTCATGGACAAAGCATCCTAGAAATGTACTTGCTATGCCCCAACCCTATATTGTTTTCAAATTAATAATAGTTGGTGGGAGAGTACTAAATCGGAAATTAGTGAAAAGTGCAAATGATGTTAATGTTCATCAATTGAAATTTATCATTAAAAGGTATTGCCTAGAACTTATTTTGAATAGTATATCTATACAAACTGCTATTGCCAAAACGTTTTTCTTGTGGAGATGTCATGGTAGTGGCAGTATCATGTACATATTTATTTATATCTTATTTAATTTTGTTTTATCGTTCAATTGATCGGGCTTTTGACGTAGATTATGGGCATACTATTAAATATATTCGGAAATTAGAATTTAGAACAATACACGAATACACTTTTCCATGAGTTATAGCAGGCAAACCCAAATAAAATTTGGAAAACACTACAAATACTCTCTTAAATGAAATACATGTGTAAAACACAATTAATCCCTCATAAATTCATTCACAATTTAATATCACTTGAGTAGTAGCAGCTTCTTAATTTCTGTTTTGGATATATTTACAGCGGCTCTATTTTTTGTTAATTGCCAATTTGTTAAAAATAAGGGAGACTGATGGGGGCCTTTCTTAGGTACAGCACAAGACTTCTGTATTAAATGTATATTTTCCACATGTGAAGTAATCATATACTTCATTGAGTTGGGCATAAATAAACTTGGATTCTTATTTACCATTAGTGCTCCATAAAAAGTGCTCTTCATGCTCAGTATTTTATTATTCTGAATTCAAGAAACAGTGGATTTCCACATCTTCTTTTTGCCATAGTTTTCAGAGATCTTTTTTGCATGGAAAAGGCCTATGCCGCAACTCTAGTGTTTCACCATAACATTACACCATAGTACACTAGTGTAAGGATCTATAAAGACCTAGAGCGATTTTATGAGTCATGAAAGTACATGTTGCCATATAATGAATAATATCCTGTGTGTGAGATTGCCAGTCAAAATACTCGTTTAGTATTAACCCTAATCTAAAATTCTGTTGAACTGAATTTTTGAATTAATTGTAAGGTAACAAGTCTGAGAAGAGGACTTGGGATTGGAGGACAGAATTTATCATGGAAATTTAGAAAATGGGTTAAAGAAATTTAATTTTAAGTTATTTCTCCTCAGTGGTCACTCAAGTTTGTTACAATCATGTGTGCAGAATCATTAACCTTTGAATATTGATCAGCAAAGCATAATGTAGAAATATCATCGGCAAATAATATTATTTATCCTTAGGTAGATGACACTGAAGGTTATTTATAAAAATAATAAATAATAGTCGACCTAGAATAGATCCTTCCGGCATCCAACATTTTTATGAGCACATTGCCCTTATGAATGTTAACACCAGCCTAAGTATGTTATTTATTTGTCATATTTGCTCATGATTAGATTGGTAAGACCTTGTCCAGGCTAAGTCATTGCCTTTCATTCCAATGTCTTTTTGTTTAGAAAACAAAATGACATCATCTATGGCGTCAAATGGTTTTGAATGATCAAAAAAGGTCCCAATTATCTCTTTCTGGCTGAATAGACCCCAAACAATTGCATCAATAAACTGGAAGGCAGCAGCCATGATTGACTTCCCCTTAATAAAGCCATGGTGGGATGAATGTTGTAAGTTAAAATGATATGAATAATTCTTAATTATGTTATAAAAGAGTTTTCAAAATTTTTTTGAGAAAAGAGAAAGTAGTGTTATAGGTCTTAATTGTTGGATTCACTGTATGATCCCTTTTTATGGACCAGACTTATCATAGAGGTGTACAAAATGTTAAAAATGTCTAATATGGAGTAGAATGAGCATAGCATCTTGCTTAATTTTGGGCATAGGTACCCCATCACCAACTACAGACCATATATGGGTAAAAGATGGTATGATTTTTGCAACTTTGATGGAGTCAAGAGAAATAATGAGACATCATTCTCAGGCATGCAACCTTCTCTAAATCAAGTCCCTCTTCATCTCTGAGTACTTCCTTCCTCCCTTCATCCCGTCCAACATCCCTATCCTGATCCTGCCCATTCCTCGTTAGTCGAACATTTGCCCCTCAATTACAGTCTTCAACATACCACTGCGTGTCAACGCCCTCTTCATCCACTTTTCCTGCCTCCAAAGGATTTCTTCCAACAAACCCCTCTCCTTGCCCCCAATACCTAGTCCTTCCTCATTTGTTTTCCTTTCGGTCCATTTCACCTTCTTCATTCTTTTCCAAAATAACCTTCATTATGCTTTAAAAAATTCACTGAAATAGGTACAGAGAGTTTATTATTTTCATCTAAAAACTACATATCTTTATTATTTTTTGTGCATATTTTCCAAACAGATATAAATGTTTGTCATAGCTGTGAACTAGTGTATGAATTCCTTCTTCATAAATTTCTGCCGCCTGAGAATGCAGCCAATCGGTGGCAGGATCTTGAAGAGCCTCGTTGAGACGAGCTCAAAAAATGTGGTAGCCTAACTTTTCATTTAACATTTGTGTTTCCATGCAACAGAGTCATAGAAATCAGTGGAAAAATTTCTTAAGATTTCAGATATTTTATTGTTTGCTCGATGAAGTTTACTCTGGTCTTCCACTGGGTCAGGGGTTCCATGTTGGCCGACGTTTCGATGCCTGAATCGTGCATCGTCAGGGTAGATGATTGCCACTCTTTCAGTTTTAAAGGTCTTTATTTCCGTGAAGTGAAAGCTTACAAGGATGCATATAAAATATATAGTTTAAACATGATAAAAACAATGTGGAAACCCCGTTTTAGGATAAACTCCTCTTCGGGGTGGAAAGAACAAAAATAGGAAAGGCTACAAAGAGGTTAGCGGTTGCAGAATAGATTGCCACTCTTCAGTTTTAAAGGTTTTATTTCCGTAAAGAACAGAATTACAAGAGTTGACATAAAATATATATTGAAACATAATAAAACAATACGGAAACCCTGTTTTAGGATATACTCCTCTTCGGGTGATTGCCACTCTGTTTTTTGCCGTCTTATATACATTCGCTCTTGGGTCAGATGACTTCTGATTGGTCAGAGGGGGAGGAGCTTCTGATTAGACGCCGGGTTGTTGTGCTCCATTCCTTTCTCTTCTCACCTCCATTAGCACAGGTTTCCATGTGTTGCTGAGGGAATAGCCGGTATCCCTGTTGAAATTCTGTCCTGCCATTCTGATTTCGATAGATTCCTTGATGATGTAGTCCCAGTAACCACTGGCGTGGGCAAGTAGCTTGGTCCCGTTGAAATTAATTGAGTGATCCATCTTGATGCTGTGTTCGGCGATGGCTGATTTTTCCGACTGCCCTAATTGTGTCTTTTGTGTTCCTTCAACCTGGTCTTGATGATCTGCCCCGTCTCTCCAATGTAGACATCTCTGCTGGTACACGAGACTTGGTATATGCCTGGGGTCTTTAGGCCGATTGGGTCCTTCGCTCTGACAAGAGAGCGAATCTATTTCAGATATTCTAAAACACTGGTTTTCACAAACTTTTTCGTCAATTTTGCAGTGCAGTTCATTGTTCATCTCAGATGGGTGGCCACTTTTGTCATCATCATGGACATTTGTGTTCACTCTTGAATGAATAACAACACTGTCGAACAACTCTGTCACTCATCACATTTGGTCCGTACAGAGCACAAATTTCCTGGTGAATGTCAGCTGCTTTGAAGTTTTTTAATCAGTAAAAACCTTATCCCCAAACAGACTTCTCATTTGGTGGGAATTTCAATTGTATTGTTTATTTTGACTCGCTATTGTAACCAAACGACAAGTGGTGCAACCTTCAAGCCACTGCAGCTTGAGGTGTAAGGACATACTGTGTGCATCAATACAGTGACCATTTGGCTCCCTCCACTATTTCTCATGCTATACAAAAATGGAGCTTACTCTCTGGACAGCCCTCGAATATGAAAAGTTAAATTTGCTGGTCTGGATTGTCGTTTGTCTGTTGTTTAATGGCACTCCATGTAGCTCTAGAGAGAGAATTTGATGAAGAGATATGCTGATTATAATGAATTATCTTAAATTCCCTAATCTCATTTTTGCATTGATGCAGAAGCCTTCTATACTACTATGAATGGTGGATGTTAGTGGATGATCTTGTTTCCATGGTTGGAATTAATTGAAAACAATCTCATTTATCTTGCTTGATGTTCAAATGCCATCTCTTTGATGTGGGATGATCAATTATATCTTAAGTGAATTTCTATTTTGATTTACAAGAGACTTGTGAACTTCCATTAAAACTTTTTTCTATCCATTTGTGAAGAAAATAAAAGTATGTCTGGTTAAAAAAAATGTTAGTTGCTTACCAGGCCATTCAGGTGGGTAGTGTATCTGCTCACCCATGGCTTGTGGGTTTATATCCCATGACTACTCTGGTGATGTAATGCCTGAGACACATAATGACAAACCAGGAGTGGCATTTAAGGATCCATGGATCACCAAATTCTATTTGAGGATTAATAATTATCTTGCAGTTTATTGTAACATCTGATAAATTTGTCATCATGCTTCAGAGGAACATAGGGATTTCACTTAAATGTGCTAAATATGTAATTTTCATTGATGGCCTCATGATTCTCCTGTTAGCAATAATTGATATCATGGGTTTTCAAAAGCTGAAGCTAATTTGGCCAAAATAAATATACAAATATATATGCATGGAACCTTGCTTAAAGAGCACTTCATATAGCAATCATAATGAGCAAAAATTATTTAAAAAAAATGACTCGCTTAACAAGTGACTTTCCACACAACGAGTGACAGGGAGAGGGGGATATGCAGGATGATTGCATCGCTGATCTTCAGTTTGTGTTTAGCAATCGGTCCACTCACATCTCTGTGTCGTTTGTGATCTTGCATTTTTCCAAACTTGTTTTCAGACATATTATTTGTAATTTTTTTGTGCAAAGTGTAATAATATGTTGTGGTAATTTTAAAAATGTCTGTGAAGAAAAAGCCACAAAGAGACATCAAATAGAGAATGAACATAACTGTAGAAACGAAAAGTGAAATGGTTGAAAAATGTGAATGAGGCATAATAGTGTCTAATCTAGCACCCACATACCATCAGTCGACATCAATGATTGCTCAAGAATGAGGACAAAATTAAGGAAATAGATAGTTCAGAGGAGTGACAGGAGTATCTACGCAATGGTTACAATTACTGAACAATGTTGAATGGTTGCTTTTCATATGGATAGATGAAAAGCAATTGTAAGGCAATGCTATTAATAAGAACATGATTAGTGAGAAGACAAAAGTGATTTTTGCTGACTTTGCTAAGAAGATACCAGGATCACCAATGACTGAAGAAGGATTTAAGGAAAGCCAAGGGTGGTTTGAGAAGTTTAAGAGAAGAACCGGCATCGGCTGTTTTGTGAGGCATGCTGAAGCAGCTTGGTCTGTCTCAAAGAGAGCGGAGAAGTTCATCAATGACTTAAAGAAACTCCTAGATTCTGTGAATTACCAGCCACAATAGGTTTTTAATTGTGATGAGATGGGTCTCTTCTAAAAAAAATGCCCTAACAAATCTATATAACAGCAGAGGAGAATTCATTGATTTTCACTTACAAAGTGTTTTACTTTATGAGAAATATGCCAAAACGAATTATGCTTGTTGTATGAGGTTCCACTGCATACTGGGTACCAGTTTTTGCCCACTGCTTTATACCGCTTATAGTTATTAATTGTTAGTATTTTAAAACTGTTGGAATTAATGATCGATGCTAGCATTTTAATATTTTATATTTCAGGTGTAAGAAGAAGAAGTACCTACCAAATCTCCCTACTGTTAGTGTGATTGTTCCATTCCATAATGAACACTGGAGTACATTGCTACGCACAGTTTATAGTGTGTTGAATAGGTCTCCAAAGCATATCATAAAAGAAATCATTTTAGTTGATGATTTCAGCTCAAAAGGTTTGTAAATTTTTAGTATCTTGATAGCACTGTTGACATTTAAACCTCAAAATTGGAGCTTAAATTTTTCAGTAAGCTTAATGGTAGACTCTTGGGAGTTCATGGGTGCAAATATCCATGTTTGTCCATACTTATTAGGTGTAACCTTCTGTTTTAATTGATCCTTATTTATTTTGCTGAACATGTACTGTAATCAATTTTATCAACCTTGAAATTTGATTACAGGATTCAATGTTGACTTCTATTTTTACATTGTGACGTGATGTTTCTCATGACACATCAACCATATTATCATGAGGATATATACCATTTACGGTATGCTTTGGGTGGGCACAAACTTTTCACCAATACATTAATTAGCCTTTCTTAACAAAACACCTCCTGACAACGCACAATACATTCAACTGTCCCTCTATTCTGCAAGTTAGCTATCTCCATTCTGTCTAACATGCCTATCCTTCTCCTATGTATGGTTGAAACCCCAATGGTAAACACAAATATAAACACACCCTGGTGTATGGAAGGGATTTCAGGGTCTTGGTCATTAAAAAAATGAGGTAAAAGTCTGTGAAGGAGAGAATTTGGTATATCTCTTACTGTAGATGGCCATCATTTAATCCTTCAAAACCAGGATTGGGAAGAACCTTGAAATTATTCTGGGGGAAAACATATAATTAAGCATTAAATCCTGGAGTTATGGAGAATGTAAGTTATTTTACTGGAAAAAAGATAGTGGAATGGACATAGGAAAAATATGTATTTTCTTCATTTTAACTTAATATGAATATAATAAAAGGACTGATGTAATGGTTTTTTTGAAACTTGTGGCTTTCAATTTGTTATGTATTCTGCAGGAAGGTAAATAATTATCACATTTGTTTTCATTGAAGAATTATTTGTGCATCCAATTAAGATAACTGGGGTTTGCACTATGAAACAGCTGCCTATGTTCTATTTCACTACAATTAAGTAATTATCATTATGTACTTACTTTCTATAAATTCTACACCGTTAGAGGAATGATTTATTTTTATTAACACTGGGTAACTATTGATATTCTCATGTATTCTCAAGTAGGTATAGAATATTTCCCAATTGATGAAAAGCATTTTTTCACATCATTTGGTTATTTTAACTGTTAATCCTCGAGGAAATATCAATTCCTGACAGGGTCATGGTTACCCCCTATTGAAAGCCTTAATGAGCTTGCATTGATTGACCTTTAATTATTGTATTTTCTGAATGACAGTAATAAGAAATCCAAAAATGAAAGATTATATGGTATGGTTAGTATTATATAGAACCTCAAATGAATTTTTAAAAAACCTATATACAGTAGGACTCCAAAACTACAAGGGAGGTTAGCGCTCTTGCAAGTGGGATTTGTATTTACCCATCAGATTTTGGAAATTTTATTTTGATTTATTTAGAATCTACCATGAATGCCTTGTGCCATGTGGGAAAAAGCAGAAATATTTTTGTATGTAAATTTAGCAGCTTTTGTATGTAAATTTAACTTCGGATTATATTAGGGGTAAGAGTTATTAAAAACAGGAGCTCAAAACCTTGAAAAAACTAATTTTACCCTTGAAAATCTGACCTCCCTGTTTTTGGTTCTTTTTTTTTGTGGTTAGCTCATAAGTTGTTAGGGAGAAACTTCAATGTGTGTGATAATCTATTATTACAATTTTGGTACTATTATCCGACCTAACAATATAGAATGATGTTAGCATTATTTTGTAAACCCGAGTAGAGTGACATGATTGACATCTTTGGACTAGATTTAATCTAAAGCTGAATATCTGAGTATCCAATGGTTCCCATCATAGATCATGTAATGATTGTGTTATACTTCATATCTCTTGACAGTAGTTTTTCTTGGATTTTCCTCTTTCTTTGGCCCTCTACTTATTTCATTGTTTTCTGATATGGCTTCCAAAACTGTCTTGATTGGAAGCTATGCCAGCTCCTGTTAGGGTGCATCAGAATATCAATTGACTTTATAATGTACGCTAAAGAAAATTATGAAATTATCTTCTTTTTTGTTCCTTAAAATATTTACTCCTTCATTTGTCAACAAATTAATGTTAACCTTGCTCCTGCTTTCCCTGAGGATTAGCCGTTAAAAACACCTTTTGCTCTAGGGTTTATTTTTCTCCTTTATGATTTTAGAATTTGAATTTGCAATTAATATCTGTGCTTGAAGGTCATACCAAGAAACCCCTGGATGACTATTTAGCCGCTCATGTGCCTAAAGCAAGGGTTATACACCTTCCTGAGAGAATGGGACTCATCAGAGCAAGACTTGCAGGAGCTAAGAAGGCAGTTGGGGAAGCCCTTGTATTCCTTGACTCTCATACAGAGGCCAATGTCAATTGGCTACCACCTCTCTTGGGTGAGTGTCTGATTTTTTCAGTTGAAAGCACTTAATTTTAACTGTGCTTCTGTTGATTGTTCTTTTAGGCAATAGGGAGAAGAATCTATGCCAGTTTATTTCGTAGTTGCCTCTGATGAATAAAATACAGGGGACGTGATTTTTGGTTGCATTCCAATTATTATTATTTGGTATTTTGAGCGTTTTATAGCCAATCTACCTTTAATTTGGATTAGATTTCAAGCTTCAGACCGCCTCTTTTCTTAATATATATTTGGTCTCTTTCTGCATTCTTTCTTCTCTTGCTAAGCTTCACCCTGCCATTTTCAATAGGCACTTGGGCGCATGGAATATTATTTGTTTTCAGAGAATTAATGAACCCAACGTTCATGGCATGTTGTTTGTGGGTTTGAAGTGAAATACATCATCAGTGCAAGTGGATCCATGGCACAAGGAAGATTGTGAATGTGTGTGCTAATTAGAACTTAAATCTATCAAAATAAAAAGCAATGGAAAAGTAAATGATTTAGGCACTTAATGATATTTTTCCTTGACTTAAACAAAGTAAAATTTACAGCTTAAATTTTCCATGTTTTCTCTCGTGGACATTAAAAAAATAAATGAATTCTACTTGACATAATATAAATCTGGATAATAATTGATTAGTACTGAATACTCATTTGTTTATTTCTCCCTGAATTTTAATTTGGTATTGGTTCATTTTGCGTAAACTCTAGATTGAGGAAAATTCGTGGATATTGGATTACCTTTAGCACAAGGTTACTTACTCTTTGTCTCAAGTCTAATAAAATATGTACCTATTCCTTTTGTTTTTCATAATAATGACTATAGCTGATATCCAAATTTAATTGTAGTGAGGGGTTCAGAGTAATAAGAGCATATTGTCTCATATCTATTCTCCTTGTGTAAGTATGTGCATGGTAAGAGTGACTGTTGACTAGACTTGACTGTTGCCACCAGGATAATTGCGTAATTGCAACGAGATTTATATGATAATAATAGAATGTTTACTGGCTGCCAACCTTGGGGTGTGGGTTTGAATCTTCGAGGTGGCAAATTTTTTCAGTGGTATCCCGATCCCTACTTTGGGTGCTAAGAAGAGCACTTCTGGTGGAGTACTCTATCCATTGGATGGGATGTTATAAACATTGGTGCCTCTTGTTAAGATTAGACTAATCCCATCACCATAATTAGTCTTCCCTTCTTTCCACACTTCCTCAATTCCCTGAACATCCTACCCCTACCAAATTACCCACCTATCCCTAATGATACAAATGACCACAGCTGTCAGTTGTCTTCCATAATTAGTAATACTACTGCTACTAATTGTAGCATGTTTGCATGAAAATGTTTTTCATGTTATACGTTTTCGTTGTGTCTTTAATGGTAATTTATTTTACTTTGGCTGTAGAACCAATTGCTCAGGATTCTCGCACCTGTGTTTGTCCCTTCATTGATGTGATTGACTATGAAACCTTCATGTACCGAGCCCAGGATGAGGGAGCACGGGGTGCATTTGACTGGGAGTTCTTCTACAAGCGACTCCCCCTATTACCAGAAGACCTCAAGCACCCTACTGAGCCTTTTAAGTATGCCATCTTTTTATATTCAATCAACACATAAATTAATGAATGTTTTTTGAATTATATTTATATTTTGTTCCTATCACTTAGTTTGCTTTCCTATGGCAGCCATAAAAATCAATGATGGGTGAATGATGAAAAAAAATTCATTTGATTCCTTCGGGCTTGCCATATTTTTTGTTTATTTTCGTGAAAATTCAGCTGCATATGGTTGAGTGGCTCTTAGTATGAATATTTTTGTCGAATAACTTTTTAAAAAGTTTTTAATAGAAGTTATATTATGCATGTGTTCCTCATCCCTTGAATCTTTCATTGTGCCATGAAGTGATATAAAGTGATGCTATATTCCCTTGAAGATTGATGCAAATGTGTTTTATGTCTTATTGTTATTAATTTTCTATGAGTCCATTACTGTTGTATTGTTATGGTTTATTTACGGAATCCAATGTAAAAGGAAGGCCTTTGATACCTTGTTTGGGGTGCTAATAGGTCAAATAAATAAATATTCATAAAAATATACAGTACCACCTCAATATACATTATTTAGGATTGTGGATCATGTTAATCTTTTCTTATATCGCCGACTGAAGAAACTGGGATTGCAAACTCAATTTGTAAAAGTTAAAAGTAATTGAATTAAATTGTTTATTATTTATGATATAGTGTACCTAATTCCTTTTTATTAGAAAGCTGTCTAGAGACATTTGTTTTCTTCGACACTTAAAAATTTGGTAAAAATACAACGCAAACGATCATTAAATAAATATATACCCATCTTCACTGTCTTATTAGGGCAATGCTTTGTATGCATGGTACAATACAAAAGTTTCCTGTGGCCTCCAAATGTCATATAACCTGCTGTTTTGGACTTAGCACTTCTTGAAGGCTCGTGGTGTTTCTGAATGGTAAACAAGCAGGGGTTTGATTTTCAAATTGCCACTTGCATTTGCGCAAAATAGCAGCTTGAGATGGCCTTTCATTGCCTTGTGGTTGGGAAACACATTCTCTTCTACTGTTATGTGCACAAATACAGGTTTGCTTTGGCATCTTCTTCCCTAAGAGAATCATCTAGTCACAATTAAAAACATGTTGTGGCTGATAATTCTCAGAATCTACGAGCTTTTTGAAGTCACTGATGAAGTTCTCTGCTGCCTTTGACTCAGAGCTTGCTGCTTCACGATGCCTCACAACATGGTGAATAAAAGCTCTCCTCGTTGACTTCTTGAACCAGGCACGTCTCCCATTAAATACTTGTTCGACTGTTGATGATCCTAACATCTTATTAACGAGGTCGGCGAAAATCACTCTCCCCTTCTCAAAAATTATATTTTGTTAATGGTGTGGTATAATTGCTTTTCATTTATGCATATGAAAAGCAACATTTCAACACGATGAGAATACATAACCATTGCGTAGATACTCTTGTCAATCTGTGTGAAGCGACTACGTATTTCCTTAGTCTTGCTTGTGCTCTTGAAGAAAAGGCCAATCCTTGATGTTGACTGTTTGTTAATGTGCATACTACATGTAGATCAGCCATGCTCACACCTTGTTCCCAATTTTCAATGATTTTACTTTTCATTACTACTGTTACTTTTTATTTTTATTCTATTGTGGCTTTCTTCTTATGGATTTTTCTTTGGGATCAATTTTAAAACTGTACACAAAATATTATTAAAATTTGCACAAAAAAATCACTAATAATATGTTTGAACTCTAATTTGGAAAAATGTGTGGTCATTAGCGGCGCTAAGATGCTAGGGGAACGAGTGCTAGAGACTAACTTCAGTAACAGGCAAGTAATAAATTCCCTTCTCCTTGTCACTCGTCATGCGAATAGTTGCTCATTTAGTGAGTCGTTTTTGGAACCAATATTTTTGCTTGCTATGTGAATTACTTGCTGTGCGAGGTGCGCGTGAAGCGAGGTTCCACTGTACCTGTTTATTGGTCACTCATATACGTATACTGGAGGATATAAATGCGATGTTTTTTTCATGAACACTCACAATCTTCCTATTAAATATTATCTTGGTGGATGATTTTTCCATAAATAACATGAATGTTAGTCACAGGGCCATATTATGTCAGAATTACATTGTAGATACGTCCAATTATCCATGAAAAAAAGTTACTAAATCCTCTGACTATTGCTTTGATTGTTTTGGGCCATTTAGCTTAACTGAATTGAGCTAGAAAAGTTTTGTTAAGCATGGTGATTTTATTGTTTCTTTCAGGAGCCCTGTCATGGCTGGAGGATTATTCGCCATTAGTTCAAAGTTCTTTTGGGAACTAGGAGGATATGATGAAGGGTTGGACATTTGGGGTGGAGAGCAGTATGAGTTATCTTTTAAGGTGTGTAATTTTGTGTCTTGCATTTTTAAATCTTAATTTAAATCCAGTTAAAAATGCTTGAATTTACGCTTAGTCCAAACTTTTCCATTTTTATCTTTGATTATATTATCCTTTTTGTGGACTTTACATGTAATTTTGTTATTTTCTATGATTTGTTATGCATCCCTTATGGAATTTAGGATACTACTAAAATATAGTTGTATTTAAAAAAGTGTCTTAAATGGGTGAATATGAATAGGAATTTTTATTATGCCCTTTCTTTCCCCTCCCCCCTGCCTATCTTTCAAGAGTACTGATGTCCTGCCTTATTGCAACCTATTCTTGTTTCAATAAGAATAAATAATTTCTTTCCAGACATTATTTCCTATTCAGCATCTCTTTAATATTCTTGATATCTTATTACTTTCCATGCCAGACTTCCACACGACAGAGAAGCTTCAATTTTTGTCTTCTGAATTTTCCCATATGGAGTTCATGCATGCTCCCATGTCAAAAACCACAAAAACTAGAATGACTGCATACCTAATTTTTGAAGAGCTTAATCAGTACAGTTCTACCTATTTTGTGAAGGCGGTTGGATTATTACCATGAAGGGTGCTTTTTAACTTCTGTGTCAGACTTTTAATGATTTAAAACCATCAATATTCATCCTTTATCCCAGTTATTGTATAACATTTGAAAATTATTTGTGGTAGCAATTTTGTGTATCTAATATACCCAATGGAGTTAAGTTACATTGCACTTCAATGGTTCAAAGGTAATTTTTTGGAGTAGTGTCTTACACTTTGTTTATTTATTAGAGTATATACATTTTATTTATTGCATATATGGACATGTATTTAATTTTATTGACTAGTAATTGGAATAATTTAAGCTTGAAAAATGCTAAGACTGATTAATAAATTCTTATATACTTGGTTATTTCAGATTTGGCAGTGTGGAGGGAAGATGGTAGATGCCCCCTGCTCTCGTGTTGGCCATATTTATCGGAAATTTGCACCTTTTCCCAATCCTGGTCGTGGGGATTTTGTGGGAAAGGTAAGTATTAAAGAGGACGATCAATTACCAAAATTTTCTTGGCCCTCAATTTTTATGCTATTGTATTTATTGCAGTGAATGATGATAATACTCCATGAATTAGGAGTATTTTCTGAAGAGTTATCTTTTTAAATTAGTGAGTCTAATGTAAATCTGAAGTCTAAATTGTTAGTTATTGATAGCCACAGCATGCTTCAAAATGGTTATTTTCCTAATGTTTAATCATTGTAATTGATATCTTTAGCGTGGTATCAATAAGGTTTCACTTGGAGTGAACAATGATAACAAGTATTTAATGAAAATTCTTCGTTAATGTGTCATATTGTTTCATGTTTGCTGCTCTGTGGGCACATGAATTTTAGCTAATGTGGAACTCTGGTGATTTGGGGGTTGATAACAAGAGGAGCTATAATAAAAGTTCTAGCTGCAACTAATCCCTGTTTACTTTATTTGGGAAACACATCAATGGATAACCAACAAGTGATGAGCATTTTAAGCTTTTCCTTTGTCATTCCAACCATAACATCATGTACTATTCATGGCCATACATTCCTGCCTATGAAAAGTAGAGGGATAGATATTCTGGGTTCTTCATAGTTCCCAGTTAGTGCCTAATTTTTTCTCTGATTTGCTAATTTCATGAAGGTATGGAAGGAGCTCTTTAATGATCCTATTTTCATCATTAAATTTATAATTTTTCAACTAGATTGGGAATGAATGGTCTTGTTACTCATTGCTCATACCCGAGCGAAATATAATAAATGGTAGGGTGTAAGTTTCCGTATCAATTACTTCAACATTCATGTTCCCACTAAGTAAATCTGAATACAATTCCTTAACTATTGGTTTTGTTTTCCTTCAAATTTTTTCGTCCTTCATTCTCCTGTCTGTCATATCTCATCAGGGTGGCCCTGCACCTGGTCAAGCAGGAAAGCCTGGAAATACCTTGGAATATATGTATGTAACAGTATGGTGGCAATGTGTTTTTGTTTAAATTAGCTGTAATTGAAGTGCTATTTCTAAGTGGGTTAACTTCCCAAATATCCAATTCAAAAGAGTGCTTGATGGTCTTGCTACCAGTGTGTAAAACCTTATAAGTTACCTCAAATTAAAATTAGTAAATGTTGGCTAATTTTTTTTCCTTTATTTGATTGCTAATACCCTAATAATATATTTTTTTTAAATCCTTGTGTTATGTGGTCTTATTAAAAAATATGTAATTTATTTAAAAGTTATTAGATATATCATTCTCCTTTCACGCATTGCTATGGCAACTCATCATTTCCTGTGATTCTGTTACTGCAATTAAGTGTTAAAATAAGCGAAGAAAAAGACTATTCGCTTCTCCCTTCTGTTTAAGAATCAAAGATTTTCTCAATGATAGCCGTGATTGATCACTCCCTGCTTGGCAGTGAAGAACAAGCCAAAATGTTTGTAGAACCCTGGGGCAAAACATGTTTCTGAGGAGGGACATACTTAGACAAAATGATGGATTTTTTATTTTCCATAATTCATGGTAGATTCTTAGGTAATCCCTTTATGTAATACATAATGCTAATTTTCATTGGTTTGTGCACTATTGCTCAAGTCATTTACAGGTAGATCTGATCTGAAAGTGATAAGTCTCAAAACAATATACTAGTGAAGGTATTACTATCCCTGCTGACTGCTTTGCTGGTGAGTGGTCTGGCATGAAGATCAATTATAAGGCTACAAATGCAATACATTTTCTAGAAATAGGAAGGCCAATGCAAATATCAAATTAGAAGGGCTTGAATATGAGCAGATTGGACAATTTTTTTATTCGGGCATTATATTAGTTGATAATGGGCATGGAAGTAGTGATATATATATAGAAAAGAGTTGCAGTAACCACATAAGTACTTGTGAAAAGGAGGGAAGGACATCAGGGACTTTGCTTGAAAATATAAAGGAAAGATTGGTTAAAATTTAAATATGTAGAATGGTATTGTTTGGGTGTATAACATAATCTCTAAGAAGGGAAGATAAGTGAAGGTTGGAAGTTTTCGAGATAAAAGTATGGAGAGTTCAGAAAATGAGATGAAAAGAAAAAGATAAAGTGCTCGTTGTGTTCAAGAAAGAGATAATGCTACAGGAGAGAAATTGTAATTGATAGGAATCAAGCATGAAGGAGGTATTGTGGGTTAATTTTGGCAAATGGTGATTGACTGTCTTTCCACATTTATCTGCATTATTTATTCAAAAGCATCATGATACTATCTTGTGAGAAACTGATTTTTTGAAATAGCCAAAACTGTAGCATTTATTTTATTGAAATGACCTTGTTATTTTTATTAGTTAAGGGTGGAAACTATTGTGGACCATCAATAATTTTCACTTGATTTTTATTTGATACATACATCTGTTCTTTAATGGGCAATACACTTTATTGTACTTATAAAAAGAGCATTTTATTATATTCTTTTAGCAAATAGTTTGCTTTTTGGAAGGCATTTTCATTGAATTCATCTATTTAATTCAATCATCTCTCATGACTTCTCAATGCATGGTATTTGGCACATGGCCCATAATGGTTGTCACTGCTTTGTATTAGGTACTTTGGATTTTACAAGTTTTGCATTACTGAAGGCATTGGCAAAGCATTTTTTGATTAGTGATAGTTATTTTATATTAATATAATTACAAGTATTGTGAATACCTTCAAGTGAATGTATGGACCTCTTGCAGAATTATCGCAGAGTTGCTGAAGTTTGGATGGATGAGTACAAGGAGTACCTGTATGATCGAAGGCCTCATTATCGAAAGATAGACGCAGGTGATTTGACAGCTCAGAAGGCATTGAGGGAAAATTTGAAGTGCAAGCCTTTTAAGTGGTTCATGGAAGAAATTGCTTTTGACTTGACTAAGAAGTACCCACCTGTGGAGCCTCCTGATTTTGCCAAAGGGGAGGTACGAAACCTGTACTTGATTCATTTGTTTAATTTATTTACCTAGCATTATTTGTGAATATTGTTTCCTATGATTATTCCTGTCTGATATTGGGCATGCATCATATTTCTGGCTTAAGCATTATCCTTGGTATTATTATTTTTATTGGTATTCTCCTGTTTAAAGTAGATTTTAGATGTACAAAGCTTATACAATGGTACAATGATACAGTTTCTTTCCTCTTTTCATAAAACATAGCCTTACATCCAACACTATCCCTCCCCCACTGGCTTAACTTTCTCCCTTCTATCACAGTTTTCAACATACCATCAACAGTCAAAATGGTCTGCATCCATCTTTCCTGTCTCCTTTTTATTTATCTCAACAATACCCTCTCCTCTCCCTAAATACATTGCACTCCTTATTTGTTTTCCTTTTTGTCCATTTCACCTTTTCAATCCTTCCCCATACCCACATTTCAAAAGCCTCCAATGTTCCTTTAAAAATTTTCAAAAGCCTAGCTTCCTCCTTCAATGAACTTGTGTCCATGCGATAAAAAATTATGCTCCATATAAAAGTTTTAACAATTCTTTTTTTGGCATTCTTACCCAATGTCTCTGTCATCAACTTCCTTATCTTTTGGAAAACCTCTTTGCCTAACACAATACTTCCACTTTTGTCCCTAAAACATTGACCATTTCATCCAAAACATTTCCAAGATAGGTAAACTATCAACCTGCTTTATTAATAAACTCCCATTTGAATATTTAACTTAGCCTTCCGCTCTCTCAAAGCCAGCTAATTTTTTTTGTTTACTCAGAACACTGACTTTCTAATGCCCTTAACAATTCTTGTAACCATTTGGCTGATTGGCAAACTGAAGCTTTATCATCTGCATACTAGATAGATAGATAGATTTATTCACCATAGAACAATACATAATTTTATGGGCTTCGTTAAGATTCAATTACATTTATAGGTGCATTAACAAACATACAAATTCATGGAATAATAATTGATCTCATCAATTTTCCACCTGATATCATTACTTTCTACAGTTCTTTAGTGGCCTTGTTAGCCAATTCTTCCACCTATGTTTTGAAAAGCATAGGTGATGACATGTTTTGAATTTTTATTGAAAATATATTCTTTTGGAAAAGGAAAATGAAAATGAATATGGAAGATGCCTCTTTTTACAAATAACGTTTTATTTCATGGGTAAAAAATTAATAAATATATATCTGTGGGGCCATTTATACTTTATATGTGCAAGTATTCAGAAGGCCAGTGAAACCTTGGGTTTTTTTGTGGGTACTAGTGAAGAATTGCATAAAATTGACGTGGAGGCAAAATTGTGGTTGGAGAGAAAAATAATTTTCAAATTTTTTATTTATCACAATTGAAATATCTCACAGGGTTGTAAAAATAATAAAGAATATGAACATAAAAAAATGCTCATGCAAGCAGGTGTAAAAAATGAGAATGAAAAGTCCTAACACTGAAAATTTGATGCAAAACTTCTAATACAGGAATGAATGATTCCTATTAAATATAGGTAAAATAGCAATACCATTTGCTTATCATATTGTATGGAAGTGCAGACAATATGTCGATAGAGTCATAGGCAGTAGGGATTCCAAAGAAATAACTATGATTTTTGTTACTTTCATTTTCATCATCACTGGTTTATGTATTAGATTTACAGATCCTCAGTATGCTTTTCTGACGAATTACTATCGGAGTTTGAGGAAGCAGCAGTTATAGACAAAAGCAGTGTTTTGAATTGCTTCAATGGTGTTATTTTTATTTTAAACATTTACAATTAATTTTTCAGTATACTCCCATGTTCCCTATAGTTGTGTATACTGCATATAGAATTTTCAGCTTATGCTTGACTTTTAATGTGATTTTGTTATGCAACGATTGTAAAGTTATATTATTCGACTTTAAAATGAAATAATATACTAACTAGGTTGAATCAATGTCAATGTAATTTTATGTCATTTGACAAAACCACACCCACTGGAAAAGCAAAAACTAACTTTTGCTCAGTTCAGAGTTCCATGCTAATGGAGAACCAATATGATGGTTTTAAAAATAGATTGATATATTCCTTAATAAACAATTCACTAGCAAAAACTAATTTTCATGAACTATTATAAATCACATGATCATTAAATGTTACAAATTCAAAGAAATGTGAGAAATGCCACCACAGTCATTTTAAAGCTGATAGATATGCCTGATGAGCATTGAAATGTTAGAATTCCACTAAAAATCATTGCCCTGGCCTGGGATTCAGATGTGTAAAGTTGCTCCTTCAAAGTTTTGGAAATTTGAAGTGTAAGAGGAGAAACTTGATTAATGTCCAGATATCAAGGGATCCAGATTCTAATATCTGTCTAGGCAGATGATTTTGACACTGGAACTTTTTCATGAAACATTCAGTTGCCAACCAAACCAAGATGAGAAAATGTGATAAAAATGGACTTGTCATTGACTTGTGAGCAGTGAGATTTTATGCTCCAAATTCTGCAGGAATGAAAATTTGAGGTTTTGATTGCATTGATTAATGTAGAGACTTATCCTTGCCGTAAAGTTGTGTAAATGCCGAGTATTTAAATTTGAGGTTTCAATGAAATATGACTTTCCAAGATGTAGTTCAAAACTCTGTGAATCAATTTATTCCAATATTTAAAAGGTGTAAAACTGTGGAGGAAATTTGCTTTGGAAAGTCTGGGAAAAGATATTTTTAAATATGGGAATGTAATGATATGTACCAGATAAAATGATGACCATAGTGCAATTACAGATTTGCTCAAAGAATTTGCAAAATGCATGTGTTGGTTGTGTCCATCCAAAACCCACCTTAACTGATATTAATAATAATGGATAATCTTCAATGGTGATGTAAACCTTCCATTTAAAGAGCTGAAAATTAGAACTTAAGTTACTCATTCCTATTGATTTTTTAATATTAGTTTAAAGATTTTGAATATCTTGCTTCAGCCATTATTCTTTTGTGTCTTAAATGGAATTATTCACACATACATTCTCAAAAATGAAACAAGTAAAATACCAGATTGCAGAGAAATGGCAGAGTAGGTAGATATTAGAAATATGGTTTGTAAAAAATAGAGAGACATCGATTATGATGCTTATTTAAAAAAAATCATGTATATTTTGTGTACATGCTTTGTTTAATGATTTAAAACTCACTTGAACAGATAAGAAGTGTTGCAGCCTCTGATCTGTGTGTGGACACACGTTTGAAGAGCAAAGATGAAAGATTTGGATTAGAGCCATGCATGAAGGATCACCCAGGACAGAGTGGAGAACAGGTTAACCCTTCAAATTATTTCAAAATCCTTGTACATTCATTGTGTATGTTCTGTTATAAGATGTTAACGTATTTATTGAATTTTATTTTTTGCCATGACATATTGAATCAAAAATTTGACTTGCGTGCAAGACAAAGACAAGAAAACAAGTGAAAGTTCATTTTTTGATTTTAAAGTGAAATCAAATCAATAATAGTAATTTTTATTAGCGTATTTCCCGGCCCATAGATGTATCCTGATTTTTAGGTCAGAATTTATGAAAAATACTTGAATAAGACAGGAAAGATCAATTTATTATGATCTCAGCACTCAGTATGAAGAAAATTGAATTATTAAATAAAAAAAATTTGCAGCTACACGTATACAAATGTCTATTCATAATAGAATGCTGGAATTTTGTCATCCCTGGGCCTAAATGTCTTTCGGCTTCCTTGTTTCTGTGTTCTGAAGTATATTTCATGAATTTAAGTTTAAATGCAATAATTTACGACAGTAGTCTCTCTTAAGATCACATGAGGTTATTATCATTTTAATTTTTTGTGCGATGTCTAGTTTCTGTTATTATTTTGATATTATTGAAATTTGTATTGAAAGCAAAGGTATGGAAAACTGCCTTTACGACACTTGAACTATTTAAGGTGGAATGCCTGTAGATTTTTATCAGGAGAGATATAATGTGTGCACGTAGGTATCAACAGAGGGGCACCATCCCTGTTGGCCCAATGTATTTAAGTTTTGACTCAGCACCATTAGTGAGATGGAATTAACCTTCTACATTGATTACAATTACGCTTTATTTGGGAATTTTTAATGAAATACTTCCAACAAAATATTAAAACTCTGTTCCTTACTACTGACTTGAAACAGTAATATTATTGACATTTGTAATAACATCAACCATTTTCTATTTTCAACTCAGGAAAAAATAAGTAATTGCTAGTATTTTTGTGGAAAATCGGCGTGCGCTAATTGGTCAAAATTATACCCCTGTACCCCCGGCCCGCAAGATACAGGCTGAATTTAGAGTGCATTTGATGTAAAAAAAAGTACATCCTGTGGGCTGGGAAAGTGGTAGTTAGAAGAGCATAATATGATGGTAGTTTGAAAGGTTCTTAGAATCACCACCACCAGATGTCAGCGCTAGTGCAATGTGTTTACAGTGCAATCATTGGTAATTCTTTATGAGTACACACATAATGTGTCAGTGTTCTGGGAAGAGATCTGTGGTGTGGATGCCACTCTGTTGTTGTTCTCGTGTATTAATTCGTGAAGATGGAAAAAATTGAGATTCAAGCAGTGATTAAATACTTCGTAAAGAAAGCTATGCAAGTAAAGGAAATTCATGCGGACTTTCAGAACACTTTGAGGGACTCTGCTCCTTCATATTCAACTGTTCCCAAGTGGTCGAATGAGTTTAAGTTTGGTCTGGACAGCTTAGATGATGATCCATGTAGTGGTTGGCCAAAATGTGTCACTGCCCCAGAAATTATTGCTAAAGTGCATAAAATGGTCATGGAGGATTGCCAAATGACAGGGCAAAAAATTGCTGAAGCTGTAGGGATGTCATCTGAATGGTCACATCACATTTTAAGAGTGGAATTGGATATGAGAAAATTATCTGCTGGATAGGTGCTGCAACTCTCGATGCAGGATCACAAATACATCAGAGTGGAAATTTCGGAACTATGTTTGACCTGTTTTAAGAGCAACCAACAAGATTTTCTGCGCCGGTTTGTGACCACAGATGAAACTTGTGTTCACTTCTACACCCCGGAGACAACAGCAGTCAAAGCAGTAGAAACATGTTGATTCACCACCACCAAAGAAAGCGAAGACAATATGGTCAGCCAGAAAGGTGATGGCTTCAGTTTTCTGGGATGGGAAAGGGATTCTGCTGATAGATTATCTTTTTCCTGGTCAAACTATTACCAGACAATGCTACACTAACCTCCTGGATCAAGTACAGCAAAAGATACACAGAAAAAGGCAAGGTTTGGCAAGGAAGAAAGTCATCTTTCATCAAGACAAAGTATGCCCACACGTGTGTCATGGAATCTGGTAACAACCAGGCAAATGAAAAACAGCAAAAAATAGAAGCAAAATAAACTAAGGAGATAGACAAGGATGTAACTTATCATCAACACTATTCAGTGTATATCTAGAAGAGGCCGTAAAGGAAGCACAATGACTAGACATTTAAGGTGAATGGCTTAGAAATTAACTTGCTTCAGTTCAGTGATGATGTCACAGTAGTTGTAGAAATTCGTTTACCTATCTAGGAAGTGTTAAAAGACCAAAATGGTCAAAGTATTAGGGACTCAAGGAGAAGAATTGCATTAGGCAAGGAAGCTTTCACAAAGAGGAGGGAATTGATGTCCGGGATGCTGAGTAAGGATGTTAAGAAAAGGCTCGTCAAAGCATTGAAATGGAGTATTGGGCTTTGTACAGCATGGAAACATAGTCATTGAAGCAAGATGATTGGCATAGATTGGATACTTTTGTCCTGTGGGTCTCGAAAATGACGGAAAAGGTGGAATGAATAGAAAGGGATGCAAATGAAGTGCTAGTCATGGTGGGGGAGGAGAGAGGATTTTTGGAAGAAAACCAAAGGAGGCAAGAAAGATTAATCTAGAACATTTTGATTGGCAATGGGATGCCAAAGACTGTGATATAGGGGAGAATGTTAGGCAAGTGAGGAAGGGGTAGGAATAAGATTGGAATGTTGGATGAGATGCTGGTAGAAGGAAGTATACAGAATTGATGAGGGGATTATTGTAGTGTTGGGTTGTTTAATTAGTAGAGGCAAGGGAATTATCATCATTTCACTATCTAGTTTGTGTCTATTCAAAACCTACCATAATCATTTAATTTCCTGTAATTATATCATGAATTGACTTCTAACAGTTCTTTGACAAACAAATTGAGTAGCTTCAGGCGTGATGTGTTGGAAGTCAAACGTAATGAATAACTGATCGAAGCACTTTTCCACTTGATAAAATTTTTTTATTTTATGACCGGGTTTCGATGTATTTGACCAAATGATGATGTAATACATCGAAACCCGGTCGTAAAATAATTTTATCAAGTGGAAAAGTGCTTTGATCAGTTATTCATTAGTTCTTTGATGACTTGAAAAAAAGGTGGGACAAGTTCATTTCATCCAGTGTGGCTATGTACGTTGAGAGTGACTGTTAAAATTGGTGTAGGTAAAGGTATGTTGTTATGATTTACATTTTTAATGAAAGGCCCCCATACATTTCATCTGAATTAAATGATATTGCACTGAAATTGTTACCCATTCGACGTAAGTACACCGAAGGTTGTCGAAATCATATGCATACTAATGAAAATGTGATTGGGTTGTGCAAAAGATTGTGTGCAGTCCTTGTCCCTAGGTTGAAGTATTCTCAGTGGGTGTTGTGAGGAAGTGGGCATGGGATAAGAAAGGATAGGACTTCTTTAATCTTTCACCTTGGTGTTAGTGCCTTGAAAGATTGTCTTTGATTACTCCTATGGCTTAGTATATGTTCTTGATCTCTTTTCCAATAAATTCTTACCCTTGTAACCCATCTTCCAGTGAATACTTCATCTCACCTTTGAAGTACGGCTAAGCCACTGAACAGATAGTCATTGACAAATTTTCATCCATGTAATCTAGTATGCATGCATACTTTGAGTGGAAATATGCTCAGAAAAAGTTGACTGCGTAAATCAGAATTGGCTCATTTAACAGTCTGAAACTATAAGTAGGTGATTGACGTGAAAAAAATGTAATTGTTATGTTTTATGAGTCCCTTGATGGCAGTGGGTTACTATACATATATGCTTAAAATTTTAACAGTTAGAAAGCCTTTGAGTTGGTACTAAAGGGAAATGAATTTACCTATTGAAGGAATGAACTTAATTTCCTGCACTTTATTCAAACTGTCATTGGCTATTAGACAATCATAAGGAGCCTTAAAGAATTTTAAATGATTATCCAGATAATTTGAGCAAATATGTGTTGGTTATTTTGGAAAATATGAGTATCAAATTAATTGAATATTTGCAACCTTTGTAAACATATGCTACATCATTTGGAACCTATATTTCTGCATTAGAACCTCAAAATGTGTTAAACTTGGGAGCATGAATCTAGATTATGTTCACGTAAGAGTTGCATGTATTAATTTTCAGGATCTATCACTAGAATAATTGAATGTCATTCAATTTGGTTCAAGTTTGATAAAAAGAAAGAACTCCCATCAATTTCAATAGAAGAGACAGGAATCGAGGGCTGATTGCATACCTAATATCATAAATTCAATTTAATGTCCAGTATCTCTGGTTCTAAAAACTTTTGAGTCCAAATTTTGCAGTGTTAATTTCTCTTTATTCTATTCCTAGATGAGTTCTCAATAATATCCTCTCTTGTTTACTATTAGAATTTTGTGTTAACATGGCACAAGGATATCCGGCCTAACAAAAGAGCGATGTGCTGGGATGTCTCCAGCCTGGAAGTTAAAGCCCCAGTTCTGTTGTGGTCATGCCATGGAATGATGGGTAATCAACTATGGCGATATGATCATGTAAGTTACCTGACAATCTACTTTTATCTTAACTTTAGGTGTTCTGGATATGTACGGTCATAAGATTATGAAATTGGATTTTACTTGTCCTAAACAGGAAAAACAGTTGCTGATTCATGGTGGGAATCCGAGGTGCCTTGACTGTAATCCTGGTAACAAAGAAATATTTGTGACCAAATGTGATGAAAAATCATTGACTCAGAAGTGGATTTTTGAAACGGTGGATCTCAAAGCTCTTGCAAAGTGGAATGATATTGGTCCAAAGTGAAAATGAGGTGGACACAAGTAAGGTAACTGTCACTCTTCCTGAAATAATATGGCTATCAATGGAATGGTTGATGACTAAGTTCTTAAAAGTACAAGGACATCCTGTTTTTAATTTAACAAGTATTGCACAAAGTGCCACCATTTAAAGGACAATAAGTAAAATAGGGATCCTGGAAGTATTTCCATGTGGGGTTAGCTGCGTAAAATGAACTACTATACATCCAAGGTGAGGGCAGGCGTCTGCACTTGGAGCTGTCATTATGGAATGTATGCCTGGTTCAAATCTAAAGGCTGGGAAAGGATTGTTGTGCATGGTGGTTTCAGAAAAAGGCTATGTACGAATGGAGTTACTTTGGGAATTGGAGTGACTAAACACATACTTGCAGGGAAATGTTACTGATTCTCTGAAGATCTGAATTATCTGTTTGGTTGAAGTAATCATGGAGAGTTGGAAGAGGTTTTTTTTAGGAACTGATAAATTTACAGAGAAGTGTTATGCATGAAAACTTAGAAGATACTGGATTCGTCATAATCTTGTGTTTAACTTTTATTAATACATTTGTCAAAATTTTATCTATATAGGTTGTGGATCCTGTTTTGTTTAACTCCATTTTTAGTGGTCTATCCATTTCTCTGACTGCTGCTGTAGTGGTTTTGTAGCTGCAGTGGTGAATGTTCATGTCTATCCCATTTTTCAGCGATATTCATATTCATATCTCAACACCAGGGAGCACCTATGATTATTACAAACGATAACTGTTGCCATGTGTTTTTACGTTGTCATTCTGTTTGCCATCTCTTTATTTTAATCCTTTATATGAGATGTTGCCCTTAATTGATTTTCTCTGTTGAATTATGAAGAGGCCATCTCAAAGTACACGTGCAAGGTTTTGTGAAATTTTGTTTTGGTTTTAGTTTTCATTGGATTCAAAGTTAAAGAGTTGTTCATTATGACTTTGATAAAAATTAATTTTTATTATGTTGACTCTGTTGGATTTGGTCAGAAAATGTTTTAATCCTTTTGGTTCATTCAAATAGCACTAATTTAAAAAAAATTGGCATTCATTTATTCATCCCTTAAGGCATTGATTGCTCTTAGTGGTTGAAGATGTTTTAAATTTCACAGAATCTTACCATGTGTCTATTTGTGAAATAAATGACTGTAGGCTGAAGCCCCAACATGTCCATTGATATAAAAGTTGAGACAGTTTTGTGCCATATCTCTGCTTATCATGGACGTGCAAAGTTGGCGCTGGATTGCAAACTAAGAAGATTAGTGAAGAGATTCAAAGTTCTTGAGAGTTATAGGTTTTTGAGTGAAGTTTTTCACACCAAAAAGTTATCGCTTTGTGTATGGTGTGAAACTTAAAATGATCGATGGCCATTATTTTAGCGCCCACTTTGATTTTGAGGCTTGGGGAATTGCTTATCATATCATGACAGTAGGGAGGTGTGGGTGTGTACATAAAAGGAGTTTGAATTTTTGAGTGTTAAATGAGTGCATGTTTTTGGGAGTGTTGAATATGTATAAAAAAATGGATGAAATATGCGACGCACAATTTTGTCCCCTGAACATTTTTCCATCTATAGTTTTGGTGATTATTGTCTTTTATCATACATTCTCTCACTGAGACACTACAGGCAACGTCTTCTAAATATCTCAGTTGGGTTGTACATTAAATTTTAGGTAATGGCATGTATAATTCATATTTGTTTTCAATCACAAGAGCTGAGCAGTCCCTTCTCGGCTGTGATTGATATGTGCTGACTGACATGATATAAAATTTGCCAGGGGGGAACAGAATTTTTATGTTTTAACATAATTTAAAGAATCATATTAAGCTTTTTCAGGAGAATACGTTCTTAGATAAATCAAAAATAAAAGATTTTCTTTAGGGTTACATCCATTTCAGATGTTGATTCTTTCCGTCCAAAAATAGGTTAGTTTTCATTGCAAAATTTTATTGTATGATTGCCAAGAAAACCATGGATAATGTTGCTGAATGTAACATTTATAAATAATTTGGTATAGTCTAAATAAAAAATGCACCAGAAGTCAAAACAGTGTGCTTTAAGGTGCTACAGTAGGTAATTGTAATCTGTATATCATGGTAGATGGTCTGTATGTTAAAGAGAAATTAATTCTAAGCTGGTTGAATGGTTTTAGTTTGTTTAATGGTTTGTTTTTCACTATGAATAATTGATTATGCTGCACTGTATAATCTCTTAATGAAACCTTTCATAATTGAAGATATAATACATATGTACATATCTTTTTATAGGATTACAAAGATCATGTTTTGCTCAGTGGGTTTTGTAAAAAAAATGAATCAGATTTTGGGCCATAACTTCTAACTGCTTTGCTCAAATTGTATTATTCTGCCTAGACCAAACTGTTAGGAGAGACATATTAATACTAACAGTTTATTTTACGTAGTTAATATTCTCTTGTTGGATGACACCAGCAAAACAGTTGGGAGGCTTTTACTTTGTAGAAAGCTAGATGTATGTAATCCAAAGAAAAGAGTGGAAAATGATGTGCTTTTGAAACCGGCTTCCAGTGGCTTGTGCACTGATTTTAATTATTCTGTTCTGTGATTATTTCCCCTTTTTTATATCTGACATCCTCCCAACTCCAACTCATCAGTTTAGTCCTCCTAGGCTGAAGTAATTTGGAAACTTCCTCACCATATTGGTGCATGCCATTTTTCATTTTGTATATGCTATTGAGTTGAAACGGATAAGATTGCCCAAGAAATGTGTGCTTCTCGAGTATTATTTTCATTTATATGATGAGATTTGATTTCCTATGTCCAGCTACAATTTTCCAACCCGCTGTAATGTGTAACAATGATTCAGGCAGTTTTTGACAAAAGTTTCAATTATTTATACATTTTCGTTCTTGTTTGATTTTGGCATGATTGCTATTTCATGAGTAATTTTTCCTTGTGCCACATAAATGGATAACTAGTTTTTAAGTTGTGACTGCATGAAACTTTCATTAAATTGTGGAAAGTCATATTTTTTTGGGTGTAGCATTTTTATGATCTTTTTTTATTCAACCTGATTGGGTATCAAAAAGTTACTGTTCACATTATTTTTGTTCACTTAATGTAGTTGATTTGTGCTTGCAGCCTTCCTCTCTTTATTGAATGGTTTATTTCATAATTCATTCAAGCTAAAGCACAGATAGCTCATTCGGAGTAGCACTCCTGCAATATCATTTAAATTATATTTGATGACAGAGACAGTATTCATTAGTCTCCGCAGTAACTTTTTCATATTCTATGATTTTCCAAGTTCTTTAAAGGTGAGATTAATAATGCAAAATATTCAAAATGATTTGTGGGCTTAATTACACTTTGGAATGTAAACTACAGATTGATGTTGTTAATGAGTTGAAGTGACTTGTGTTTTGCCCCTGATCAGCTCTAACAAGAGGAAACATACTTTTCATAGCAAAATGAAAAATGTTAATATTTGTGAGTGATAATTTTTCGTCTGAAATGACGGTTGTCATATTCCATGAATTTAATTGGTGTGCATGTGCATTGTTTCATATAATGCAAAAATGCCGGTTCTTTGGGCAACCATTCTGTCTGTTAGTGTGTATCCAACAACTTCATAACTTGCTCAATTGATCCCTGTTGAAAGGAAGTTTTGTGGTTTGAATTGATGGCCCCAACTAAATTTCCCTTGGCAAGTCTCCTCGGTTTACCTACCAGACATTGATTTCTGTAATCTGAATCTGCAATTTTTTGCAGATATTGGTTGTCAAATGCATCACAATTTAGTAATTTTGGGAGCTGCTTTGCAATTGTCATTACTTTACCAATGCCTGCACTTTCAGGAATAACCAGAATTTCAACATTCTTAAATGGTGAAAGCAGTTGAGTTAATCATGGCTTTGCAATTGTCATTACTTTACCAATGCCTGCATTTTCTGGAATAACCAGAATTTCAGCATTCTTAAATGGTGAAAGCAGTTGAGTTAATCATGTTATTGGCATTGGGAATTACACAAATTAGGATGAAATTTGCCATTTTGTTATCTAAAATTTGTGATTTGGCAAAGAATGAGTATTATAGTTTTCCATTTTTGAGAATAGTTAATATCCTTTTACACTCTCTTTGGCATGGACAGTAAGTACCCCCTTAAACTCTGTTTAACAGAAAATAACAACAATTTAAAAACAGTAGTTTTATGGGTTAAGGTTTGGTGAAAATGCAGCGATTGGTCTAAAGTGATGGTACGACTCTGCTTATGATTTCTCGTGTCCTTTAGTTCCCTGGCAACTGTTGCATGGATGCATTTGCATGTTGCATTTTATTTTGAATGCAGAAGACCTACATACCCAGCACAATTTTCAAGTGAAGTTAACATTCCGCTTTTTAAGTATTAAGAGCTTCACTTCATTTCTGCGCATTTGAAGTGATTAAGTTTCCAACTTTGAAGGGCAGGTGTTTCTACCATCAGCAGTTTCTATAATTGGAGAAATTGTTTGGTTGAAATCACTGAGAGTTTATTTTAAGTGAAGCCCTCGCTTTTCTTCAATTACAATTTTTCCTGATGTATTGCTTAATATGTTAAACATTCCATTTTTTGTACTGTTATCCTATGCTTTTGCATTACCTCATCCATTTGAGTTTTCAGTATTTCATATAGTGGTTAAAATATTATTCTTATGTAATGGAGCAATAATCATTACTAATTTATTGCATATTTTATTGAGTGCTTTTAATTGTACAAAGCTCTAATAGAGTTATATTAAAGAGGACGTATTTCTGTGGACGATTGAGTAATTTTACCATTTGACATGGCATGCCATTTTCACACTTTTTAAAAATTATGGTTTTAAGCATCCCTAGGTAGGGTAGAGTCATAATGAGAATTTACTTTCCCAGTTTTTTTTACGAAAAATAGTCAAATATGTATGTGTGATAGCAAAGTAAACTTCTCATTATTTTTATAATTGTTGACTGCTCAAGAAAATTGCTTTTTAAAAATCTTTTCTTCAATTGAATGAAATTATGGTAATTATTCATGCCACTTGATGCAGAGAACACACCTGACCCACAGTGCATCTCTATGCAACCAAATTGTTGTGACAGGGAATTTTGTCCTCGGGGTTTATTGCTGCAAAGCTAACTTTATATTTTCATCTTAAAATACAAATTCAAATTGGCATTTTGTCTCACAGTTTCAGGCAGTAATTGCAGCCAAAGTGGGCAATGCTTTCTCTGTCATTTCTCCTTGAACCCACTTGTAATTTATTCCTCTTTTTCAAGTGTAGGGTGTGGTGGGACATGTTGTGTAGATACAATGTACTTCCAAACTCAGTTCGAGAACTTTATTTCTGTTGTCAAAGATTAAAATTGTGAATTCTTTAAATTGTGTGGTACCAAAGGTGGTGGCTATTGGACTTGGCACACTGTTGGTAATGGGTTTATGTGGTTACTATGGTTATTTCTTAAGGTGGGTGAAACTCTGGAAATTTTCTGAAGATAAAAGTTTTCCGTTTTTATGACTTGTATTTACTTATCCCCAAGAAGGCTCTTTGCTTTTTGTGCTGGATAATGTTGAAATGTCTGTCTGCCATATGTGCAATATGTTTCGTGGTTGGGTGCAAATACTTGCTCCATGAAATTGTGTACCTAATTACTGCTATAATGACATCCATTCTAACCTATTTCACCTGTTAAGCCATAAAAATATTGGTCATATCCTAATGTTGATTTTTTTAAATTTTATCATGCTATATTACTGTGATTTTCTGTCAAGTGCTGTGAGTATTTTCTTGTATGCTGTGGATAATTATAGAGACAAACAAAATTGCCTCAATGGATTTTGGTCTCTCATAAATATCATGAGTGGCAATATAGTTGGCAAAGTTGAAGTGTATTTGCTGGCTATGTTATGTGTGTTCTGGGATTATCGAGTGCTTATAATTTGTTTGTCTGTCATCAGTAATCAATAAGTTAAATTTAAATTTCATAATAAATAAATATATTTTTATTACCCTTATTTGCGGATGGTGCTGACATTTTTATGGTTAAGATACCCTAAAGTGTTCTCAGTCACTTTTTGCTTTACAAATACTGTACAGACATTGTTTTTGAAAGGGGAAAAATATTCCATGTAATCAAATCATGTGCCAGAGTTTGGAAATGACTACTTTTGTATGCTTTGTCTACAGTGCACAATTGTGTGTTTATTCATGCAAATATTTTTTATGTTTTGTAGAAGTTATGTCTTGAGATGTGTTGTTTGAGGTAGAAATTTTGAGTACCTCTCTCTGAATATTTGGTAAAAATATATCAGTATTCTATTACAGTTTACAGAAATTCAGTTGTTTGGGAGCCATTGTGTAATAAATAAGGCTGGACCCAAAGAAAATAATTATATTAGCATCTATCGGTGAAAAATTTAGAGAGTATTTGATAATTTTAAAATCATTGTTTGCAGTCATTGTTGATGCTAGTCACAAAAGTTTACTACAGGTAATAAAATAGAATTCTGTTAATAAAACTGTGTTTTTTGTATTTTTTTTCATAAAATTCATTTGGATCTATTATATAATTGTTTATTTTTCTAAAAATAAATGATTATACTTCTTCTATATATTATATTCATCTAAAAATAAACATGGCACTTGGGGATGTTTATGCATGCATGCCTACCCTTGTGTTAGGCATTGAAGTTATGGATGCCAGTAGTGCAGTGCCCTGAAATGGTGCCAATGTTGGTGAAATGATACTGAATGAACTTTTTGTTGTGCTTAGGCAATGTTTCACAGGAAAGAATTGAAATTGCCTCTATAACACTGGGTAATGGGACTTTCAATAACTTATTGATAGGGTAAATTCTGAAAAAATAAGTCGTAGGATTAATTTTTCGAGAGGGAGATATAGAGGTTGTTCAGACCCTTCTTGCTTATTGAATTGTCTATATTCTACAGTGTCATCTGTAAGCAAACTATATTATTGCATAACTATCCAGATTTTTCATTTATATGCTGCATCTTTAATTTACATACGAATAATTTTTGGGACACAAAGCTGAAGGCTTTTCCAGGATTTCTTTCAAACATCATTTGTCCTGTAGCCATTAGAACCCTTTTAGCAACTCATACTGGATAATAATTTAAAATTTTTTCATTAGGAGTTTCATTGAACTTGTAGCTAGAAAAAAATGGTGTATCCTGTTTACATACCTTTTCAATAAAACAATATAGTAATGTTAATATATGTTGATAACTACTGCAATTAAATCAAAACTAATTCATAGTAGTTGAAACTTCATTATAGTGGAAAAGTCTGTGTTATTTTTTTTAACAGTAATTTCTGAGTGATCCTTCAGTTATAGTGTGCATAGGAAAGAAATTCTCAATTAATACAAGCCTATTTTTCCATTCATTTCCAATCTTTTCCATTTTTCCATTGGAGCTACTGTGGCGTGAAACTTCAAATTGCAGACAGAGGAGATACTTTGAAAGCAGGGAGTTGTTCCAAAGGTCATTGCATTCCAATGCTTCATTTATGTACCTCAAACCACCTGAAGTTGAAAATTAAGCAGTCCTCGGACTTCAGTCATCCACTGCAATTTGACTGGTGTGATGAGGCTTTTATGAGCAGTCTTTGAGAACATTATTGCAGATGTGCACTCCACGAGATGGATGTATCAAGGAAGAATATCTTGTGCTATTTCAGTTAATAAATATAAAGGGTATAATTAAGATCACAACCCGGACTTCCTACGTCTGTAATTCAGATAGGCATTAGATACAATAACTCTGTTTTGCATATCTATCTTGAGGGATATACGATAATCAAGATTTTTTTAGGAAAGCTTATTTATGGGATTGCCGTGGAAAGTTTTTGTAACCAAATAAAAGAAATAATCAATGATAATCCGAATCAATAACATGTTTTCTGTCTTTCTAGTTGAATACCGCGAATTTTCGCTTTATTTCGGGAGAGGTTTTTTTTTAGCAAAAATACTAAATTTATTCAAAAATAATTTCTTCATTAAAACCAAAGTGTGAACTTTCTGTCTCCTAATGCAATGTTTGTCAACGTAGATTGGTATAGTCACACTACAATTTGCGTATGATAGTTATTTGCGCAGAGAAAACTTACCTCTAAATTTTGTTTTACCGACATAAAACTTCACCATTAGGGCTTTCTTAACAATGATGAGTATTTTGGTGAAATACTTTTGTTGCTAAACATTGCATTACATAGCTTAAACAGACATTGTGTGACCGTTTTATCCACTAATGCCCAAAAGATGGATATATCTCCGGACTATTTGAGTTGCCCTCGTCTCTTTCTTGACCGAAAGTGGTGGCAGTGACTTTTTATGAGATGTCATCACGTCGTAGGACAGCATTTAGGTATCTGCACGTGCCCACCAGATAAATTAAGGTAGAATGCATTGAAAAGCCTGCGCTATTACTCACTTCTCCGGCGAAGGACGAGGAAAAACGCATCAACGCTTCGGTATGGCTGGGCGGCCTAGCCCGGGGCAAAGGCGCTCTCCTGAAGGGTCCTATTAGATGCACGAACTGAGGCGGAAGGTGCCTTGTAACTTGAAAAATAATAGTTGATAGAAATTTGCTCGAGGTGCTTATTTGTGACTTGGAGGAAATGCTTGGTTCAGAGGTGAGGGAAATTTGAATATCTCCCATTTTGCACGATGCAATGCCTACATGATTAACAAGTAAATTTCTATAGAAGCAACTGGGGTTGTTTGGACTCCTGCACTTAAAGTAGTATTGGTAAATTGATTAAGCAATGTGGAAGACAATAATTTAGTAAATACTTGTTGGATTTTCTATATTGAAGTTTTCTTCTCAAGTGTTGAGAATAATATTTCACGGAGAGGATTCTTTGTATTGATTAGTTCCAAGACCTGTTTCGATTAAATTTTCACCGGCCTAACTTGCCACTCTAAAGTTTGATTAGATTAATTACATTAGTGTCAGCATTAAACTTGCCACATTTTTATTTTATTACGTCTACTAACGTCAGGTTAAGCGACTTGTATAATTGTTTATTTTAAACTTCACTGATTGAATCTTCTATTCTCGCACTCTGGAATTAGATAAGTCTTTTGCATGGTGTGTCACTGATTTTGCGGGAAATGCAATGTTGCGAAAAGAGCAGGGTGAAAGGGAACTCAAGATGGACTGGAAGGTCTGGCAATCGAACTTCTTCCTATCCTTCATTTCCTGCCCTTCGTCGTTCCCTTGCGATATCTACATACATGTATACGCATGTAATACCCCGTAAACTGCCGAAAGGGAGTGTGCCGGGGAGTGTTAGGGCATCAGCGATACATTCAGAAATATTAATTTGTGCATTCATTGTAATGTATATTTGCTGAAATTTAAAATAATTGGTTTGTTTGATTTAATTAATAAATTTTAGTCTGTAAATTAATATATTAGGGTATTTGGGTTCAATTTTGTTATTAAGGTGTACCGTACAAGGGAAGAACGAGCACATGAATCTCTCGCAGGCTGCCTCTAATTTAATCCCGTTGGTCGAATATAGCTATACATTTTGTTAAAAGAATTCCATCGGTATCGTTAGAAAACTTAGGTTTCTGCACCTTTCTTATAGTCTAAATCTTACTTGTATTAAAATAATTGACCGGAGGAAAATATAATATTATCTAAATACTGACATTTTCGGAGTGTACCTCGGTATATGTTATACTTGAACGCTGAGAATGTGTTTGGAGATGGGAAAATTACAAGATTTGAGTCCGGAAGTCCTTTAAAAGAATGAGTCGTGAGGGAAGGAGAGCGAGTGAATTTGTAGATGAATGGATTTGTTAGGGATGAGGAGATTGGGGGAGGAAATAAGATGATTTGCAAGGTGGGCACTGTCAAAGGGATCTGAGGTAGGTGATCGTGTTGAAAGAAGCGAAAGGGGAATGGAGGGGAAGATATTACATATCCACTTAAGACCTCATGAAGGAGGATAGGAAACATTAGGAACTAAACAGGGTAGTGACAATAACAACTTTACCTGGTTGATCTCTTCGATATTGTGAATTTGGAATGTGCTGTTATGCTTCAGGTTAAAAACCTTGCTTTTGTTTTGCAGGCAGAGTGACGGAAATTCAAAATCAATCCTGAAAAAGTTTCCTGAGGATCGCGCTGAAGCGAAACGAGATAAGGTAATTCTAAATATTAAGTATGCAAATGTCATGGGATCGCAGTTCAATAGTATGCTACGATTGTATAGGTGACTATTTTTCATGCCGGTCACAGTTAAAGATGCAGAGAGCTCGCCCCTTATCCCATAGACAGCGGCGTATTCAATGAACTTGACAATCAGTTGCCCTCCCCTCCCTTGAACTCCCTTCAGTTCTAAATTCACTGGGTAGGTGGATCAAAAATCGTCGAACAAGTCCAGTAACAATTTAAAACGAATTTACACTTTTTTTCCCTTCCTGAATACAATTATGTGATTTCGGTTGTTATCCATTAATTTAATCGGGATCTGCGAGTTGAAATGCTTTATCTCATATTGTTTTCCAGAATCAGGAGTTTGATATATAATAATGCATTATTTTCATAATTTCACGACTAATATTTGGCACGCGAGTAAATTTAAATATTTTATTTAAAATTAAAAAAATTATTTTATTGATGATGATGAGTAGCTTTTGAACTAATTTCTTGTTGATGACAGGGACCTCGAGTAAATATGGAAAGGAAAAATTATTGAAAATTTTGATAGGATATAGGACGACATTTTGTACGGAACAGAAACTTCTTCGTTGGAGCAAGAATTTTAGTGTACGAGGTGTGATCAAAAAAAGACCTGACTGATTTTCTTGTGCGCAACCGTTCAACGGATCGAAACGAGACAGTGCGCCATCTGGCGACACATATGACGACTAAAACGAGAGGTGTTGTATTTGTTTACGTCGAGTCGTTACGTACCAGCAGCGGTACGTGTCTTATCCTGTTCGTCGCCGCGTGCAACCGCAGCAATGAAGGAGCTAGAGGAACAGCGTATATGCGTAAAATTTGGTTTCAAACTTGGCAAAAGTGCTACAGAGACATTTAGAATGATTCAGCAAGCCTTTTTTAATGAAGCTATGAGTCGAAGCCAGTGTTTTAAGTGGTACAGTCGTTTTAAATCGGGCAGAACCCCGACAGATGAAGATTCGCGAACGGGACGGCCTTCCACTTCGACAGTCCCCAACCATGTCACATTGGTGAACGATTTGGTGGGGGCAAATCGCCGTTTAACTATTAGGGAGATAGACGAGGAAGTGATCATTAGTTTTGGATACTGTCAGACAGTTTTGACAGACATTTTGGACATGATGCTCGTCGCATCAAAATTCGTTTCCATCAAGGTAACGCGCCGGCTCACACGGCACTGATCGTGACAGTTTTTCGCCAGAACCGGATCTTCTGTGATCCCGCAGCCCCCCTACTATCCAGACGTGGCTGCATCAGACTTTATTTCGTTACCAAAGTTAAAATCAACTTTGAAAGTGCGCCTATTCGACTCTATTGCGGACATTAAAACTAATTGTACGGCGGACCTTAAGAGGATCCCTATGGTGGCTTACCAGGCAGGGTTCGAGAGCTGGAAGAAACATTGGCAAAGGTGTGTCGTCAGCCAAGGCATGTACTTTGAGGGCGACAAGTTTGATTAAGATGTATCCATCGAAATAAACAAGTTATAAAATCAGTTCTGCCTTTTTGATCACACCTTGAAGATTGGCGGCTTTTGAGATAAGAGTGCGAAAAAAGATGGAAATAGTATAATGGACGGAAAGTAAAACAAACGAAGACCTACAAGGTACGGTGGGGGAGGAGAGAGAATTGTTAGGAGAAATCAAAAGTAGGCAGGAAACAGAGCATTTTGATAGGCGATGGAATGTTGAATACTGATAGGGGGGGGAAGTAAGGTAAGAGAGGTCGGGGTGGGGGGAGAGTATGCTGAATGGAATGAAGGGAAAGGCTATGAGGAATTGAAGAATAATTTTAATGTAGGATGTTACGTTATGTCCTGTAAGATGAGGGTCTGTGGAGGAGTCCGTTATGGCGACACAAGTGCGCCTCGCAAGGATTAGCTGGAAAAACAGGATTGAGAGAAAATCTAAACCGTAGGCCTGACAACTAGATACTGCAGAACCTCTCTTTCTCTCATAATTATATTTTATTATTTAATGTCACAGTATTTTATAATGGATTCGTCACGCTTTTCATGCCCACTACTTCTAATATCGCAGAACTTCTCTCTCTTAAATGTCATAATTTTTATGATGAATTGTCAAGCTTTTTATCAACACAAGGCAAAAATACATATTTCAATCCATATTTTGAATTCCTTTGCCTCTTTCTGCAAGGAACTTATACTAAACCGTCGGATAAAATGACCCTAAAAGGTTTTCATGTGTTTGAGACGAATGGCTTTACGGGTCGAAGGGCAATATACAGGGTCGCACCCAAAAGTGGTAGGATTGATGTTCTCTGGCGCGAACGGAGCGGTGGAGGGGGGTCTGCATGGCAGGGTAAGGTGGAGGGGGCTCTTAGCAACAGACCGACTTCAACCTCAGTCACCTGCGGGCTGTCGTTGAGTGAGGACACCGTTTTTAGTGAAGCAAGTTTTGTGCGAAGCTCGGGAAGACGGCAACTGAGACCTTCGATATGATCAAGCAGGCTTATGGGGACACTGCCTTAAGCCGTTCCACAGTATTTGAGCGGCACAAGTTGTTTAAAGAGGGTAGGGAGCTCGTTGAAGACAACCATCGCTCCGGACGGCCGTCGACAGCAAGAACCGACACGAATGTGGACAGAGTGAGGACGCTGCTGAACACAGACCGACGCTTAACCAGTGAAGAAATTGCAGACCAGTTGGCTCTGTCCGCATCCAACGTCGAACGCATTATTTCACAGGATTTGGCCATGCGCAAGGTGTGCGCCAAGATGGTGCCGAAAATTCTGCCATGGCGCGCTCGTCGTCAGACAGCTCCTGGCCAAATACGGCGTTGCCACGTTGCCGCACCCGCCCTATTCTCCCGATCTGGCACCACCGGACTTCTTCTTCTTCCCCCTGATGAAAAGACAGCTCAAGGGACGACGTTTTGACTCGATAAAGGCCGTTCAAGAGGCTTCGACGAGCGTCGTTGACGGCATCCCCAAAGAAAATTTCCAGCGGGCGTACGGGGAATGGGAGCAATGTTATACTAAGTGTGTAGCAGCTCAAGGAGCATACTTTGAAGATTATTAAGTCGATGTAAGTATATCGTCAATAAAATTCTTGTAAAAAAATCAGTCCTACCACTTTTGGGTGCGACCCTGTATATATATATATATATATATATATATATATATATATATATATATATATATATATATATATATATATATATATATATATATATATAGGTAATCTACCGGTTAAGGTAGGTTTTTCGATGGACACAACTACCAAACAAATATTTTGTGACTACTAACAAAACACAACCCTAAATTCTACTCTACACCAGGTCCCTCTTCATCTCTGAGTACTTTCTTCCGCCCTTCATCCCGTCCAACATCCCTATCCTGTTCCTTCCCTTTCCTCTTTTGCCCAACATTCTACCCTCTATCACACCTTAAAAAAAAATATATATATAATCGCTGTAACAGTTCGGGAGTTGATATTCAAATACCATTGCAAACTATCTCTGTTATCTTCGCGTCTTCGGAAGCTATTACATTCTGTGACGAATTTCTCCTGTGGGAGCCATGTGTTAGGAAAAATCTTGATGACTTCACCCGACAACTCCCGAAACCATTCGTACTCTTGGGTGATTTTAACGCTCACAAGCCTCTTTGGGGAAGAGAAACGACCATAATCGATCAAAGAGGGCAGATTTTGGAAAATTTTATTAACAATTTTAATTTTATTTCATTGAATAATGAATAGAAGGCATATATAAAACCCAGGCCCTCCGGTCAGCGGCCAAAGTTCTGCCTATTGGACTACCACGTTTCACGAATCATTCATACTACTAAATTTGAGAGCGCATAAAAAGTCAATGTTATTCCATAGAGTACCTAATCAAATATAAATAAAATCAGAATATATGTATATATATAAATCAGTATCATATAGTCTCTTTGTAATCAACGTAAATCATATATCAGTAGGTGGTGGGTCGCCGTAGTCCAGGGCTGGAGCGTTGGACTGCTGACCGGAGGACCCGGGTTCGATTCCCGGGCAAGCCTCTCTGGATTTTTTTGGGTACCATATCTTCCTGGGAAACAATAACCGACACATGTTAAGGAACTGCCCCCCCTACCCTGATATGTGAATTTTCATACACCGTATAAGGCTTAGTACTGGTTGAACTTTTATCATCACCTATCAAACTGACCTTTGGGTTGATTTCTGTGTTTATGGTTTTATTAGTAGATGGACATTATAATGAGTGACGGGTGATCATGGGAAGATAGCATAGAAGGTTTGTATAAAAAGTATGGGTAACAATGTTTCATTACTTGTGCGTTAAGTGTTGGATTCAGACCGTCAGTTAAGTGTACGCATGATCGCAGATCGTATTGGCAATGACAATACGACAGTGTACCTTTATCACTGAATGGCGATGCGAAGGATCTGCTCTAATCTCGTGCCGAAGGCCTTGACGGACAACCAAGCAGAGTCGACCAAGAGTCAAGGGTCTTCTTGCGAAGACTTTCTTCAACGCCATCGCGGCGGTTCCTCAACTCCTGTACAGTCCCGACTTGGCATCTGAAGACTGTTAACTATTCCCAAAAGTGAAATCTTCCCTCAAAGGACACCACCATGGGACCCTAATTGCCGTCAAAGAAGCTTGCACACGTACCCTTAAGGACCTTCCGGAATCCGCTGACCAGGGAACCGTCGAGTGGTGTAAAAACCGCTGACAAAAGTTTGTCGAAGCTCAAGGGATGTAATTTGAAGAATTTTAAGGCATTGTAGCATTATCTGAAATAAATCTATTTTTCCGATAATTTTCCCGACACGTTTTGACTTTTGTGGGAGGAAGAGGGTGCAGACGTGGAAAGCATGGCTAACAAGTTGAGGAGAGGGTGTGTGGCTTGTGTTGATGACTTTGGGTGGGAATGTGAGGGAGAGAGTTCGGCGGAGTTTCGAACGTGAGAGGAAGAGATTATGGGTCTGGAAGAAAATGTCGCTCTCTCAATTGTCAGTTCCTGAATCGTCTCACCTGAAGCCTACGTGCTCTGCGTAAAACGGCGAGGTCAAACAGACGCAGTCATCCTCGACACTAGGGCAACGCTAGGGCATCTTCCTCTCCCCCTTCGCCATTTAATGTTGGAAGTCAGCGGCTCTAAGCGATACACGTTTGGTTGAATTTAGATGATTTGAGGGGAAAAACTAACCCCGCTTATCCGCCATGTTACTGAAGTGGTTCCCTCAACGGATTTCACATTATTTCAGGAAACGGTAAGATTCCAGATCACAAATGGACCAATCCGTATCGCCAAAATTTCGAATTGCGCACTTCTCTCTAGATTTGAAGGTGCGTGTATGCGATTTTCAATGCAAAAGAGGGTTTATATCAACATTCCTCCATTTCGTCCTTTCAGGGTGGCATTTAACCTCGTAAGGGCAATAGCGTACTTTAAGTCGTACGTCGAAGATAAATCAATCAATTGTCAATTTAATCAGCACATCACTATAAAAGAGCAGTTGAAAGAGCGCAGTGGAATGTGAAATCTGGCGTAACTTTTACACATTTTTTATCAGATTCTTGGAAGGAATGTTTTAAAAATGTTATCCCATATCAAAAAAACAAAAGGTGATGAAGTTACCGAGAAATGGGAAAGCTAAGTTACCGAGACAAAAATAATTGGCGATTGGACTTCTTGCTTTGATCAGGGTAAGGTTCAGAGAATTTCCGGACTTAATAATAATATATATATATATATATATATATATATATATATATATATATATATATATATATATATATATATATATGTAATCATAAACACAGTAATCAACCCGAAGGTCGGTTTTTAGTAGAGTTTAGTAGATGGTAGAGTTCATCCAGTACTAAGCCCTATACGGCGTGTGAAATTCACACATCAGGGTAGGGGAGCCAGTTCCTTTCCCTCTGCCGGTTATGGCTTCCCAGGAAGATATGGTACCCGAAAAATCACTTTAGCTTGGGTGGAGCTGCAGGTGCCTTGCCCGGAAATCGAACCTGGGACCCTCCGGTCAGCAGTCCAACGCTCCACCCACTGGACTACCGCGACCCACATATATAAATATAAATAGCTAAATAAATAAATAAATAAATAAATAAATAAATAAATATATATATATATATATATATATATATATATATATATATATATATATATATATATATAGTACAATACACAGTAACACACAATATAGAAACACAAAAAAAGAAGAACACTCACACGTTATTTCTTGATATTTCGACGGAAACAATCCGTCTTCCTCTGAAGATATAGAAGTAATGACTGCTGGAGTTGTTGAGGTGAGGGGTGCGAGAGAAAGGGAAGGGGGCCAGGAGAAGGGGAGAACGGGAGGCGAAGGAGGGGTGAGGGTGGGCTTCCACAAAGTAACAATTTTAGGCCACTCCCATCAGTGAACGACATTGAGGCCCGGATGCTGATAGGCCATACAGATGTAAATGAATGCCATTTCAAGTGTTTTTAATTTTTTTTTAATTTTTTTTTAATTAAAAACAATTAAAAACACTTGAAATGGCATTCATTTACATCTGTATGGCCTATCAGCATCCGGGCCTCAATGTCGTTCACTGATGGGAGTGGCCTAAAATTGTTACTTTGTGGAAGCCCACCCTCACCCCTCCTTCGCCTCCCGTTCTCCCCTTCTCCTGGCCCCCTTCCCTTTCTCTCGCACCCCTCACCTCAACAACTCCAGCAGTCATTACTTCTATATCTTCAGAGGAAGACGGATTGTTTCCGTCGAAATATCAAGAAATAACGTGTGAGTGTTCTTCTTTTTTTGTGTTTCTATATTGTGTGTTACTGTGTATTGTACTATTCGGCACTTCTGTGTTACGTCTACGAAAGTATATATATATATATATATATATATATATATATATATATATATATATATATATATATATATATAACATATGTTATAATATTAGAAATTCGAAGAGCATTAATTCAATATTTTAGAGGATTATCATGCCCTATTAACAAAATGGTCATACAGTAAAACCTCAATTATACGTTCCTCACTTAACTGGTCACTTGACCATGGTTAAACGTTTGCGTCAACGATGCTGATTTTCCTTATACAGGGTACGGCGCTTAAATCCGGACAAGCACGCGTTTCGTCGAATGAGATTTCCCCGCGGTAACCTTAGCGAAACCTTCCCCACTCTTCTCCGAAACATTATACTCAGCCACAATATCGTAAACAGTTGATCTGTGGTACTAGAAGAATCGAACTATTTCGAAGGACAACGCCCAGCGCGAACAATTTCGATAATTACGGTTCTTCGATTGTACTCCGCACTTGTACGCAACACCTCGGCCGTTTTGAGGTTATGGCTGTTTACTAGATGCCTATAGATTTCAAGAACGCCAATCGCGACCTCCAGTGGAACTACGATATGGTGGGAAATTCAAATTGAAATTTTTTGGGATTTCAGGGCCGCACGCTGTACATAAAGGTAAGCACAACTTAGTTGAGCGCCTGTTCGTGGGTGTTTACGTTGAGGAGGCAAGGCCCATAGGGTAGCTCTCGCATCAAAGATGTTGTGATGGATGCTCTCGTGATGTCAAGGCTCAAAATACTGCCGTTAGGCCTGCAGACATTTTAATACTCCAAAATTTAAGGCAAGCAGTGGTTGTCCATCAACTCCAAAATGGAAACGGGGTGAGAAATAAAAAAGAACGCAAGATAAGTTTTTAAGTGCGAGTGAGGGGTGTGTATATGAGGGCGGTTCAATATGTAGCCGTGTTAGAAATGAAGAAAAAATTTTTTCGAAAACATTTTTTATATTCTTCAACATAGTCCCCTTTTAGAAAGATAAACTTCTCCCAACGTTCCGGCCATTTTTTTCAACCCCTCCAAAAAATAGGATTTGTCGAACTCTCCAAAATACGCCTCTGTCTCGGCGATAACTTCCACGCTTGAGCTAAATTTTTTTCCCGCGAGCCATTTCTTCATGTTAGGGAATAATAAAAAGTCGCAGGGAGCCAGATCGGGTGAATACGGGGGGTACGGCAGCAATTCATAACGTAGTTCATGCAGTTTGGCGGCGACAACTCCGGATGAATGTGCTGGTGCGTCATCGTGGTGAAACCAATCGCGGCACCCATCGGGCCGACAATTTTTTCATCGCCAACTTATCATGTAAAATATTAATTGCCATTCCGGTCGACACACCCACGGCCTCTGCTACTTCGCGCACTTTCGTTCGTCTATCAGCGAGAATCATGGCGTGGACCTTTTGAATGATTAGACTCGCTGGGCCATTTAGGCAAGAACTCCAGAATAGTGCCGGTAGCGCACCTTAGTCATATCTATCAAATTGATTCTTCCGGAGGTGATAGACAAAAAATACGGTAACATTCAGAATTATTATAAACAGTCGCAATTAGTTTTGACATACATAATATTTAATGAAAAAATCCCATACAGGCCTAAATTCGACACTCAGAAAAATTCTTCCGTCTCTCAGAGTAATGCTAAGTGTCTTAAAAATAAATTTTGGTGTTATTTTTAATCGCATTTAAAAGAAGCTCTTATAGATTGTAGTTGAATAAATACTGTATATATACCAATTCCTAGGGGGAATTCACATAAGGTACACTATCTGAACAGAGGCCTAATGATAATTCAGTGACGGATCTCAATGCTCAACTATTAGAAATTTTTATCGGGTAATTAACTCTGGAGGCCTTCTCCAAAGATTTGGTCTACTGCGCAAAGTGCAGCTTATCAGATAAGGGACTGAAAAATACTATATGAAATTTTTAATGGCAATTATATTAGAGGGTTGGTTGAAAAGTGATTTTTAAGATTACTTTTGAATGTGCAGAACGCTTTAAAACGTAAATATTTGCGGTTCATGCGACTCAGAGAAACCATCCCTGTAGTAGGATGTCATATGTATGTAGAAACGTAGCGAAATGGAAAGACACGAATGACACGAAGCAATGGCATTTTACTCATGAAGAAGAGCCACTACAGACTCACTTTCGATGGTATGATTCTGCTGCTCGATTGAAATTAAGGCGCCAGTGGGAATCAGTGGGGTATGCTCCATACACCCCTCGATTTGACAGTAAAATCAAATAAAAATGCCAAGTCAGAGCATCCTTAAACTATACGACACGAAATTCATGCAGAGGCGAGAGAATTTATGTGATGTGATTGTAAAAATGCGACAAAATGGTATTTATCGATGAGTATTTTAGTTACAGTGAAAGAAAAAAAGCGATTCCGAAACGGAAATTAACTGTAAAGCACGATCGACGCGACTTAAGGAGTCTGTCATCTGAAGAATACCTGAACGTGAGGCGATGTTATTCTATGGAACAAAAATTTAAGAACCTTCGAATAGAGAGAGGAGAGTTATAAGGGAACTAAAACTCTTGACGTCAATTTTGTCTCTAGGAGCGGGTCGTGTGAACATTATGAAGACTGTTGCTGAGTTCATCCCTTACGAAACCCCTTAATATCAGGGGGCAGCCAAATTATCATAAACTGTCTGATCCAATTACCCAATCTCACTTGTGGCAGTAGAAATGCCAGTAACATTATTTATATTCAAAATTGAAAAGATTCCGGCGATCGACCGGAAACTTCCGGAATGAGCCACCCCTTATGAATGCTATAGGGTTTCTTAGAGGACATCTCATGTCGAAAGCCAGAGTTTGTGGTTGGGCTCCATTAATATTCAGCACTTGAACGGCTTGTATAAATGTCAACGAAGAGTAGCACTGGAGAGAAATTAAAATTAACAACTGTGATTTTCGCTATAGCTTACTATAGTGGAAATCACAATCGTTAATTATCATTTCTCTCCAACATGGAAAGTTTCAGCAAAGTCAAGCCTGTAACAACTATACGGTTTGAAAATTAAGACCTTATTTATTTGCACCTCAGGAGCCATTAGGAAGTAAAAATGTTTCTTTTGACTTCTTGTTGTGGCAAAGAGAAAAAACCCTTACGCTCATTCGGATTTTATTTGTTTCGGAGGCAGTAAGCTTTCTCCGATTGTCAACGCGCTACTAATAAATATTTTTTTGCTCCTTCAGCTGTGGGCAATGGGAAAATCTTGTGTTATTCGATAAAATATTAATCAGATGAATATAATATACCGGTTTCAAAGTTGGAGAGTTATAGATTATATTGATATTCACAGGAATGTTTGCAGTTACGTTAAAACGGTCTCTTAATGCTAATGAACTCTCTCAATGTAGAATTTAAGAAGTTTAAGGAGTGCGATATATTAATATATCATATGAGATATTTTAAACATAAACGAGGAAAGGGAAGGAACAGGATAGGGATGTTGGACGGGATGAAGGGAAGGAGAAAGTACTCTGAGATGAATAGAGACCTGATGCAAAGTAGGATACTGGATTTTGTGTTTTTTTAGGAGTCACAAAATATTTATTTAGTAGCTGTGTCCATCCAAAAACCTACCTAATAATTATTAATAAAAATTACCTAATAATAATAATAATAATAATAATAATAATAATAATAATAATAATAATAATAATAATAATAATAATAATAATAATAATAATAATAATAATAATAATAATAATAATAATAATAATAATAATAATAATAATAATAATAATAATAATAATAATAATAATAATAATAATAATAATAATAATAATAATAATAATAATAATAATAATAATAATGACATATTAATAAAGACTCGATAAAGTGACGTGAATTTTATTCGAATGTCAACCATTTAAGGCATATCAAAATTTGCGACAAAATGGATTGTGTGCAAGGAAGGAGGAATGCCTAGAAAATCGTCAGTGCCCAGTGAGCCCCTCAGTGCCCATACCTAATGGTTTTTAAATAGCATGGGTTTTCCTTTGGATTCCACTCCACAACTTTTTCTGTGATTACCCTCTTTCCTTCATTTCAGAGGTGATATGTGTTCGGATCACGTCATTTCATATTCATATTCGCGCGCTGATAGGTCTTCCTGCAAGGATTGCTTCCGACATAATTCCTGGGTACAACTCCGGAGGACGCTGGCGGCAGCGTCAGCTCTAAGTGTTTTAAAGGTGTGATGATCACGGGCGCACTCCATCGGCTAGATCGGGTACCACCACCATTCAGCAGTTCCAGGGCTAGTACCGTTGGGGGAAGTGGAGGAAGGGATAGAGGGAGTGGGGATCCGAATGGCGACGCGAGGGAGAGTGGACGGGGGAGGAAGAGAGCGTGCGCCCTCCACCCCCGCCCCAACCCTCATCCCACGAACAATGGCCTCCCGCTGGCAGCCAGTAAGTTTCCTCCGACGTCGCCCACCCCCTTTGCCCCCTACCCGATCCCTCACACGACACCCCCAAGCCACGCCCATTTGTGCGAGCTCGCCTTGACGCTGTCGCCACCTCGGCGGCGGGTGTCGGAAACCCGAGAGTGGTTATTCGGGAGGGGCGAGGGATGGTTAGCAGGGGGGGGGGGTCGGCGGAACGAGGGCGACGATTCTCGTGGCGCACGCGGGGCGGACGGGGTCGAAGCGATGGCCGCTCGCGGCCGGTGAGGACCGGGGGCATTTGGGCGAACCTGGCCGGAAAAAATGCGACGCAACGCATTAAAATTGCAAGAGAATTATTGCACGGCGACCCTCTTAATTTTCGACTGCTCGCAGGACCCCGAAGTCGGCCGCGCGAGCCTTCGCGAGGGAAATTTCGCTTTCCGTGATGAGGCGGGGGTCCTAGCTGTTGGTTCGCGCTCGGTCCGGCCTCCGGTTCGGTGCCCGCGGCCTTCTCCTGTTTGACTCGGCCAAGGTCGGGGCGCCAGAGTGACCGCCGTCATCTCTCTCTCTCGTTCGGGGAATCCTCCCGCGTTATTTCACGGGGCGCGATCGATTTATTTATATACTTTGCAAGCCACCGCTAGGGTGTGTGGCAGGGGGTGAATACACACTAGAATAATTTTACCCGAACAAGACCCTACCGCGGTCTAACAATGTTATTATGATCCCCTATCGTTTTTGGAAAAAGATGACATCTTTTTTGGCTATTAGGCCGTGAGCATTCGCGTAAGATTTGTTCCTGGAATTCGCGAAAGACTAGAAACGGGCTTTGATGATGCCAGCTGTCTACCTCCTGCATTCCATCCATATTCTTCCTCTCGGTCAATCGGATGATGGCGTTTCTACTCATCCTTAATCATTCCGTCGCAGACTAAATAATGCCTCTTAGTCTGATATGTCAAGGCAGAATGTTAACTCAATTCCTTCAACCCCTGGGTTGGTTATGGGTCTCGGGCCGAAGTGCCAATCATGGTGTTACCATCATTTCAATTATATAACAAACAGCCTACCACGCATATTTTGACATTGACCGCAGGCAATTTTCTGGATTTTTGAATGCAACACGATTACAGCGGCGAAAGTCTCCGTAAAGTACCCTTTTTCGCTGTTGGCCACGAGGCCACACATCGGTCCCCTTTGCGCCATTTTCTGGTGTCCAATCACCCCTCCCACGCTCCCTAGCCTTGCAAGGACCTATGTAATATTATGTAAAAATGTTATGTTTTTCGCATTCCCCTCAATATTCTTTACTTCCATTCATCAATTAATCTGGCCTGACAATTAATTGCAAGGTTTACACCCACATCCCACTCGGCTTTGTCTCTAACCATCACCCCACCCTTACATGAAAGCGATAACATTTCGGTCAGTTTGTAGGTGGCGTCACATTGTCTGTATGTTCATAAGGCACTTGGGTTGCCCGAGTAAGACGAAGGATCGAGGAAAGCATCACAATAACACTGATTTCACATTGCAATGCAGAGACTTTCCACTCGATGGCGTCAAATGGTGAATTGTGCTTATAACGAACATCATATTTACCTGTATATAATGTCCTAAATTGATTTTTGTTGGCCAATGATAGAACCACAAATGTAGCTATGGAGTATGTACACATATACGTAGTGCCCTGAAAGCGACCGCTAGGGTGTATCAGGGGGTGATTATACACTAGAATATACAGGGAGCTCGCGTAAATTTGTGTTAAAAATTAATTTATTGGGGCCATTGTCCTCGGCGCTTACTTCAAGTTGGATATGTCGATAATTGACTCAGTGTTTCAAATGGTACCGGAAAAAAATATTTTCAGCAGAGAAATATTCTCTATTATTCAGTAGCCTGTTGCAAAAGCCAAAGTATACAAATTCCGCCCGTCTTTACTACCTAATTAACCAAAATAAAAGTTTGGTGAAGTTGATAGTCAGATATATATACAAGTACATATACTACCTTGATCAAAAAGTTCCCGGAATAACCACCGTGTGGCGCTCCCATCGTTCCGATTTGAGTTCTGTTTTTTTTGTTAAATTGGTACATCTGTTGTTGATATTCCCTTTAAATCTTAGTGTCATAACTTGACATTTGCAAAAGTTACGTAGCCAAGAGTACATCTATCTCTGTGTGTGTTGGCGATTTTTTACAATTGCAGAAATGGATTTAAATTTGCAACAACGAACTTGTATTAAATTTTGCGTAAAAAACGGATTTAGTGGCGCACGGACGCTGGAAATGTTGGAAAAGTGTTTCGGCAACGATTCTCTAAATAAAACGGTCGTTTACCAGTGGCACGAGCGGTTCAGAAGTGGTCGTGAGTCAATCGAAGATGATGAACGCAGTGGCAGACCATCGACATCGAAAGTCGGTGAAAAAATTGATAAAGTAAAAGAAATGTTGGTCAATAACCGCAAATTAACCATCAGAGAAATAGCGGAGGACTTGAACATTGCCTATGGATCCGCCCAAGACATTGTGGTTAATGATTTGGGTTTCCGTCGTGTAGCAGCAAAGTTGGTGCCAAAAGACCTCAATTTCATGCAAAAAAGAGACCGTGTTGACGTCGCAAAAGACATGATTTGCGAGGCTGAATCCGATCCCACATTCATCAAAAGGATCATTACTGGAGACGAGACGTGGGTTTATGAGTACGACACGCAATCCAGACATCAGGCAAGTGAATGGCGTTCACCAAATGAGCCGAGACCAAAAAAACCACGTCGTTTTCAGTCAAAAAAGAAGGCAATGCTGACGGTTTTCATGGATTACAACGGTGTAGTGCATCATGAATTTTTGCCAGAAGGCCAGACAGTAAACAAAGAGTATTATTTGGGCGTTATGAGACGTTTGCGTGAAGCAATTCGCCGAAAGAGACCAGAAATGTGGGCAGAAAACTCGTCGATTTTGCACCATGATAACGCACCGTCGCACAGTGCTATCATTATTCGTAATTTTTTGACGAAAAATGCAAAAAATACCATCCAACAGCCACCGAATTCACCTGATTTGGCTCCCTGTGACTTCTTTCTGTTCAATCGAGTTAAAAAACCATTACGGGGAACGCGTTTTAGCAGCCGAGAGGAAGTAATGGAAAAATCGCAGGAAGCACTGATGGACATACCGAAAACCGAATATAAAAAATGTTTCGAGGATTGGATCAAGCGCTGGCATAAGTGTGTTGCAGTCGATGGGGATTACTTTGAAGGGGACAATATAGATTTAGATGAATAAACTTGTATTTTTAATTTTCTGAATAAATTCCGGGAAATTTTTGATCAAGGTAGTATATGTATGTATGTTTGTATGTATGTATATATATATATATGTGTATATGTATATATAATTATATGATGTATATATATATATATATGTATATATATATATATATATATATATATATATATATATATATATATATATATATATATGTGTGTGTGTGTGTGTGTGTGTGTGTGTGTGTGTGTATATGTATATATAATTATATGATGTGTTATATATATATATATATATATATATATATATATATATTTTTATGCCTATCCATTTTTCTTGCATCTATATCCATGTGAATGAATATTTGGTTGCCTTTTAGTGTGTTTCCATGTTCGAATGTGTATTTGGCCAATGTGATTCATTTCCTTCTTCTGGCTACTCTTCTAATTTCTTCCGACATTTTATGGTTGCTTTCTCCACTATCCCTTCCTCTTGTGTCCTCGTCCATTTCACCTTTGGTGGGTGAAACAGCCCACTAACGCCATCTCCTGGCTAAAGAATCAGGGCACTTGGTTGTATAAACCCCTCGCAGAATGCAGTGCAATTTACGTTTCTTCGCTAGCTCAAGTGGTTAGAGCATCCAGTCAAAAGATCCGTGGTTCAAGTCCCGGTCAAGGAAGTATTTGTTCGCCTGTTATCTGCTCGATTCCGCCTTCCCACCACTCCTGTGTTTGTTATACTTTTTACCTCACACAATTATTTATGAAGCCCATTTGCTCGCATAAAACATCTGAGCATAATGCTTCGAGTGTTTGAAAGCGTTACTCACGCGTAATAATTGGTGATTTACTTGTTTCATGCGCAAACCATACGCAACCAACCTTTTTCCTTTCCTGATACCTGGATCCGCGAAGCATTTATGGGTATAATTACCAACTAAATCAAATACTTTTACGACAGATTGGCACTAGCTCTATGATTGAAATAGAATGAAACATAATTTGAAGTATTACTAAATTTAAATGAAAGATAGTGAGGATAATATTTGAAGAATCGGCGGATGAGAAAATTAACATTATTTTTGGTAAGAGGACCAATTGACTTCATCTGTGGTCCATTAATAGGTGACGTTATTGAATGATTGGGAAGCCTTTTATATTCCATGACGGGATCAACGTGAATTGCAATAATGAGTTTATACAGGTACCTGTATGGTACGTTAGCATCAAATTTTAATAATACTGCTGGAAATTTTTCTCATCTCTAACTATCGCTAATATCCAACTTAAAACCCTACGGTAGACAAATTATTTTGTCAACCGTGAATAAATTTATTGAAAATTCCTTTGTTTAACAGAGTAAGTCTAAAACGACATAAGAATTTTAGCCATCCTATTTCTTATGTAAAAGTTATTTTGTGTGGTGCAGTCAGTTTTCCTTTTCGCATAATATTTCTAGTCATATCAGGCTCCAGTGGAATGCAAGACTCATTGTGGTCAAAATAATTGCCATTTATAATAGTTGTTCGAGTGAAGTTCATCGGAAGAACTCCCTCTCTCTGGCAAGTTTAAAAGTATATGAGGTTTCCACTATTATTAGTTTTAGGCGTACTTTCAGGTGGCATAACTTTTAGGAATTTGCTGCATCACGTGAGAAGTTGAATTGAATAGATTATTTAAATTCTCATGACCATGTTGATAAAAAAATAAAGACAAAGTTCATTCTCCGAGCATTTAATTATGACGCTGTTATTGGTTTTTTGATTACAAAATATTGACTGATTGCGAGAGAAATGGACTTTATGCAACTGGTGCTTGCTGACAGAGAGAGCGTGGGGTCATCGATCGAACATACTTTTAGAAAAAAATTTGCTTGCGTCTCTACAGTAAATTTCACCTCCGCTTTTGACGTTTTGGTATTGCTTCGACGTGGTTTACAGAAATATTGTCAATTGGAGGACCCAGTGTCACGGAAGAAGCTCATTTAGGTGCATGAAGTAAACGGCTTCTTCTTCTATTTCTTCCGATGAAGACGGAGCTGAATTCCGTCTAAATGACCAAGAAATAACGTGTGAGTGATCTTTTTATGTGTTCTTATATTGCTTGTTGCTGTCCAAGTTTGTTATATATATATATATATATATATATATATATATATATATATATATATATATATCAGAAGAAGATCGCGGGCTGGAGCATAGGGAGCGTGAAAGAGATGACGCAAAGTCAAGGAGGTACGAACACCAGAGGAGGCAACCGCCAAGGGACATCGATCGGGGTTCTAAATCAAAGCGTTGCTAGGACTAATGATGACGATGTTTCCCGTGCAGGAGTCGTTCCCTCCGCTGCACCCGGCCTCAAAGGTTGCCCTAGTGCCCCCGACCGCCCTAGGGTGATCGAAATGAGGAAGGAAGGACGCTCTTTCCACGCCCCCCTTTTTTTAAGGAATTACCCGCACGATTGCATCCCCCCGCCGCGAGACGCTTAATTAGGCGCGCGTTCAGTCGAACATGGCGGACGTTCGAGCGGGCACTTGCCCTTTCGCCCCCTTCCCACCCCACCAACCCCCTCTCCAACTCGAGCAAGACGACGACGGCGGCGGTGGCGGGCCCTTTCGCAAAAAGGATCCTCCTCTGGAGGAGGGAGGGGGTGTGTGTGCGTGGGAGGTGGCGGCGGTCCTCTTGGCCCGCTCCCTCCAAACGTTCCTCCCCCGCGACCCCCTCGCCGCCACCCTTTTTATCGCCGCAACGTGACCCGAAAAGCGTGCTATGTTCATTTCAGGCGCCCATCGAGGAACCCATTTCCTCGCTCTCCGGAGGGGCGCGGCAGGGAGTTCTTTCGGGTGTCGCTCGTTCTTTCCTCTCATAGTCTCCCCCCACCCCCCCGTTCATCACCCATCTCCTCCCCCGCCCTACCTACGCTCCTTCTCCCTTCTAAACTCCTCAAGAGTCTCCTCGTCGGGGCGGCGAAAACTCGCAACGCCTTCCTCGCCTCTCGCCAACTTCTCCCGCAGAAAACAATGTCTGCCACAAATTCCCCTCGCCTCACCCCCCGCCGCACCCTCTCTCTCGAACCACCCCCACCTTCCGCCTCCCACTCATCCCCCTCCGGTCTCTCCCCGCCACTCTTCCCCTCCCCCCGCTCCTTTCCACCCCCCTCTCCCGAGCTCCGGGGGGCGGGACTTAACAGTTCTCCCTCTTCGAAAGGCGCCCGGATAGGTCCTTCCGACCCTCACTGCCCCCTCCTCTCCTCGATCCCTCCACCGCTTCCCCCCCCCACACGCCCTCCCTCTCCCTCCTGACGGCCTCTCCTCGCCCCATCTCCTCCCCACCCACCACTCTCTCTCTCTCCCCCCCCCTCCTCCCGCCCCCCCCTTCCTCACTTCGCCCCCGTGCCCGGCGATCCGGGAAGGCGGACGGGAGAGTTTGGTTTACACGCGTGAGTGACACGGAAGGTTCAGTAGGCGCCTCGCCCTTACACGCGCCGCTCGGCAAGAAACAACACACATATACACTCACTCATTCACACACGGTGATTTTTTCCGCGCCGAACCCCCTTTTCCGGTCGCCCGCCCGTGGATCGTGGTGCGGGAGACGAATCCCCTGGGTCCGCCGGCGACAGGAGTGCCCCCGACGAGGAGCTCAGAGAGCCGCGGCGGAGATCTCGTCGTCCACGGCGGCGACTCCGGCCTTCGCCCCATCGGACGGAGATTCTGTGCGGGGATTTTTATTGCGCACGGCGTTCTTCTGGGATGGTGTACCCGAGTGTCGTCGCACGGAGGTGAACGGGGCCGGATACCCGCGGGGACACAGAGGAGGGGAGGCGAGGGGAGAGACCGGGGGCGAAAGGCAGCGGAGGAGAGAGGGAAAGTTGTCGCCGTGCGCGCGGAGCGAGAGGTGTCGGAGGCCCTTGGTCGCCGCATGCGAAGTCTTGCAGAAGAGGAGTCACCGTGAAGGTGAGTCCGCTCGCCCGCGAGCGAGACATCCCGCATGGCCACACTCTTCCTCTCAAGCTTCCCCGGAAGCCCTCGACTGGTGGAAGCGGCCCGCGGTGCGCCCCGTCACGCGGCGGCGTCGATATCCCGTGGTTTAGGGCGGCAGGATGCCGTCCATCCATCCGATCCCTCTCCCACAGGAGACGGCCGCCTTCCCCGAAAGCCGAAAACTCAATTCGACAAGTCAGTCAGTTCGCTGTCTTCGCGCTGAGCCGAGCGAGGCGAACGCTATCCGTCGCTTGTCGATCGGTTTGGTTCGCGCCGGAGAGGATTCATTGGCTCTGGGTGCTCATTCGGGACGAGTGCTCTCTTTCGTGGGTGTGTTCGACCATTGGAGTGGGGAGGGAGGAAATGTTTAACCTCGCTGGAATAATATCGAGAAGTGTCAGGAGCTTTGGAAATCCCCAACAAGATCAATAAACATGATTGAGTCCTCTTAGGCCAAAAAGCATAGAGCTAAGGCCGAACGATCCTCGATTAGCATGACCCTTCGAAAATTGGCGACCTGCTTCGTAATTCTGGGTTGAATGATTCAAATTAATGTTTTCAAGTCCTTTGCTGTCATTCGCGTTAAGTTTTTGTAATTCCGATTTCCACATCGACTGAAAATGGATTAGTATCTATATTTCTACGTTTAGAAAATGTTCGTCCTAATCATATTTTCTCAGACTTCCTCTTATTTTAGGCTAAGGATAGGTAACGAAGAAATCGGCTGTGTATCTTTGCTATGCCAGTTTTCAACCGAGGAAATTGGTGGAAACACGGCGGAAACTTGCAAAACACACAATAAAACACCTGCATACAGAGAGCATGAGCTCTGGTTTCTCCTTCAGTCGTGTGCCCTGTCTCTGCTAGGTCGATGTGTTCGGACTGATATGCTCAAGTGAAAACGAACCTTATCATAATAATAATTAGACTATAGTTGTTATATTTCAACCCATGTCGGAGGCGACATTAATTCTTGTCGGAGCGTTTCCCGGAACTTCACATCCGTTATCCGGGGGTCCGTCGAAGCCCGGCGTCAACTCCTTACTCCTTCACAATTGGCCGACCGTGTCCTCTTGGACATTCCCTTTTTCTTTTCCTTCGATGAAGAGACCCGGAGTGAGTTTCCATTGCGCCACTATCACTGGTAAAGGATATTTTCCACTTACATTATGTAATCAAGAGAGTTCACGATACATTCATTCTAGCGTCACGTTTTCGCTACTTATATGAATGAAAATTAATTTAAAACCAATTTAGCGTTTATCCCATGTGAATGCGAGTGCTCTCCTCACCCAGCGTTTAATGCGAGGAACAATGAATCATTCTGAAGAGTGAGAATGCAAATTTTTGTAGGTATCCATTATAGTTCTGCACCGCCCCTTAATAGGGAATTGATAGAGCAAATGGTGTTCGTCCTTGCGAAGTAATCTGGGATTCACTTGCCGTCGAAACCCCGAAACGAGTTGAGTAGCCACATGGGAATGGCTTTCGTTAGATGTGGGGCGTATATTTTAATGCGTCGCTATGAATTCTTATAATTTCTCTCTGATCGTATACTTAATAGCTACACTCACACTTTTTAAGTATCCCAGGGCTACGAAAGCGCAAACAAGTACGCGAGCATGATAGATTGGCTCCATCGCTACGGGACGTGGACATTCTTGGCTATCGTATTCAGTGGCCGGCCGGGTCGGCTCCGTTGCCGGGCAGTGACTCCGCCGCCGTTGGTGCTCTTGCCAAGGGCGTCCCCGGCGGCGGCCCTCGATCGTCCTAACCTTCCCCTCGTCTCCCCCATTGACGGTCGACACGCCAGTACCACTCATTCACTTCTCTCGGGTGTTGTTCCAGAGTTACTTGGACGTTTCGCCCGGGGTGAGGCGGCCACCCTTCGCGGGTCATACTTAATCAGTGCCGGACGCTCTCATTCTCTCCCGCGCGCGGTGGGCTTGCGGCAGATGAAAAGCTTATCCATAGTATTTTTATTTCGCCGAGATCTATTTCCATCGAGTAGCTATGCTCTGCGAGCGGTTCTTGGTTGGTTAGGCCCTCACAGAGGGTACGCGGAATTGGGTGCCGTGGCGTACGCCCTGCGAGTTATTGCATGGTGGTGAACGCCGTATTCGCAAACACGATTTTGAAAACATTTCGGTTCGATGGACCCGCGATTGGCTATCTCTGCCCTGCCGATCAGTCTTCGGGAGACTGTAGACCTCCGCAATAGCAGTGCCGGACAAGTGGAATATTCTTCTTCGCGTATTTTTTTGCGAATAGTTTCTCTTCGATTCATACGCAGGATCGTACGCAATATGACTATTTTCTAAATTTCTGAAAGAATCCATATTGCAATGGTTTCATGGAACAGGTGTAGTAATTGAGTTGTTAAGGGGTTCCAACCGATAGGTCGTAGCGTCAACTCGGCTTTGAAAATATAATAATTGACTACACTAAGTCTATCTCTAAGGAGGGATTCGAACCTGTGACCTTCGGATTAGGGTCCAAACTCATATCCGCACGGAATGTTGAAGTCTGTTTTAGCCATAGTAAAATTAGTATTATGAAATGAAATGGATTTCGTGAACCGAGAAGTATTAACTCTGAGAACATTTTGAAAATCCCGGAAAATTGCATTGCTTAATCTTGCTTAAACTCTTAGGTATATATTACCACATGCGAGATGAATATGCTGTCGAAAAATATTTTTTATAATATTTCCTTCATAAAGGGTGTATACTTTTTAGAAATAATCAAATCGCGAAAAAATGGTGTTTCGTTATTATGAATCGAAATAATTGGTGTACTTATGCATTCTTTTTATATTTGATTTCTCCTACCAATTCCGTCCAAATCACATTGCTGTGTTTCTACCGTAACTAAGGGTTTTGGCGTTGTGGATATTTTGTCTGTCCGTTTGAGCCTAGCTATCGAGATGGTTGCATCTTCGCAACGAAATTTATATTCACTCTCTTATGACTTTTGATTTTTTTTCACGGACATATTCCACTTTCCATCTTCGTCAGAGAAAAAACAGAATAATCGAATGGGGAATACAACTGGATTACTTACAACAATGCATATTTTGAATGCTTCATATTTAATTTCTGTCAAATGTAATATATATTACGGCAAGAAGTTGACAACTGCCTTTTTATAGTATGCCACATAAAGCACAATGATGCAGTACCGTGTGAAAATAATGCGCTGATTATTTATGTTTTCTCGCTCGGAAAGTTCGACTGTGAGAGTACGCACATGTGGCCCTAGTGGTAATTTCATCACATTGTAGATCAGCAGGTAGCAAATTCAGGTATCGCGAGGGGCATCCTAGTTGTTCAGTTTCTTGTTTGCTGAAATCTCTTGCTTTCCCGGGCTCAGTATTACGTCCAAGATTTGCTCCTACCCTCCCTGTCTCAAGTCAGTCACAGATTCTCAGCGTCGTCGATGAGTGCTGAAGGTTCACTACTGAGTCACGGTAATTACTCCGCTTAGGCTCTGCTCAGATAAGTGGAAAAATCATATTTTACAGCTATATTTAATCCAAAAATTTCAGCCAATTTCAGTGAGTTAGACAATATATGTGACTGTTTTGATGCTTGCCTTGTGCTCAGGTGCGCCATGATGTTACATTTTCTTTAGAGCTACACATTTCCTAAATTTAAAGTACACGGAAAAGATTAAGCACGTATTCCCACTGGCTGAGTTTCCATCTCAAGGTAGCGTATGGTGTGGCTCGCCACGTTGTTCAGGCGCCGTGGATTCAAATGTCTCTCTCTGAGCGCCGTGTTGTTGTTTGTGGTGACCCGGTAAATGAATTAGAGAGACTTGTCAGCTTTGTAAATTTTTTCATTTAATTACTTAATTGAAATACGACGAATATATATATATATATTTATATATCTTTCGACTTGCCGGGCCGATACTCTAACATCAGCCCGGATCATTGGCCCGGCAAGTCGAAAAATCCGTGGTTCAAGTCCCGGTAGAGGAAATATTTTTGCACTTGTGAGATGCTCAATTTCACCTTCCCCACCATTCCTGTGTTCGTCCTGTGTGTGTGTTTCCATCCCTTTTCGCTATATCTATATCCATGCGAATGAAGATTTTTCGCCATATGGCGGGTTTTTCGTGTTTGTGTGTATGTGTATATATAAATAAATAAATAAATATATATATATATATATATATGTATATGTATATATATTTTTTCTTTATATATGTATGTGTGTGTGTCTGTCCGTATCCTGAGTCTTCTTTCACTAGTTAATTTTGGTGGTTGTAAGTGTGATAATTCGGGATCGTTAATAAATCATGGTCGGAGCGTTTTCCCCGTCTTTATTCGCGTTTCCTGACGATAGGCACAATTGTGCTTCAATTGATATCCGAAAAATTAATTTTCAAGAAGGAGATCTTGATGCTAGCGATAGGTAATGCAATTTTTAGGATCGTACCCATGTAAAGGCTACAACGCTTATGCCCGTTTTGTGTTAAACCTACTCATTAGGCCCCAATTGGCCCAGCGCTTTTGTTAAACTTAAAATATTGTGGAATTATCGCGGTAGACGGTAACCGCTGTTAAACTAAGTTTTTTTTTAGCTGGAATTTTGCATATTCGTTATAGTGGGGAATACTGACGCAGATATGCAGTTATCTCAATTACACTTGTGCGACACTACGAACAGCTCGAGCTAATCTGTCTTGTAAGTAGTTTGTTTTTAAACTTATCTTTTTGCAACTGTTGTTCTTCCTTGAATACGGCCGATTCTTTCTGAAAATGAAAAATTTCCCGTTGATAAATAAATGTTTTAGAAGTTCCATGGATATCTACCATTCTTTGTTGAAGCATACCAAAGTGATGGTCGCTTTCATGGTTCGTCATTGGGTAAAGAATTTTGCGAGCGTAGAAAAGTGGGGGAGTTATTTCAATATTCAAATTAGCGGCTATCCTTCATTATAATTCCTCTCATCTGGAATTACTGACTATCTCTAGTAAAGTTTAAGGTGCGCATTATTTATTTCTCCAGAGACCCTCACCGAAGTGATCGCCTTCCGGAGTTATTCGGTATTGTTTTCTCGTATATGCAAAATAGACATCCTTTTTGATGGAAGTCTTTCAATTCCTTGGAAGTTGGCGGGGCCGTTTCATGTGCAAGGATACCTTCTAAGATCGTTTGATAGCCTTTTGTCAAGACTGTATCCTTGATATGACGAAGGGTATCCGTCACCTCTCAATTCACTGCAGGGCCAGATATGTCATGACTCTGGCAGGATATGTGATAGAGAGTGAAACAGCAAGGAGGTGACGTTTGAGGTACGGATTGGGTTTTCGACGCTAGAACACTTTGTCATGGGGTGAATTACTAGCACAATTATTGTTATCTTCGTAATTCAATCTTATTTTAACATATTTCAAAAGGCTGTGATTGCCTCTCAAGTTAGCGAAAAATGAGAGAGAAATGTTTGCTGTGGATAGATATACAATGTATATAGAAATAAATTTATCTATTTTTTTAAAATTTATTAATTGAATCATCTCGGCCGAGACTTGAGGTGGGAGAACTATGGGCCACGAGTCAGGTACGGTCCACCAAGCACTTAACTCTGGCTCACTCAAATGTCACGAAATAGTACAGTGAAAATTAGTTTCGCGAGTATTCAAAAGTACATACCGCCCACATCACTGTGATCTGCCCTTATTACTAGTTGTAAAAAGTATGCACTCGACCGGCTCTTATTCCAAAATAGTTTCTTAATCTCTGATGTAGAAGATCATAGGTCTACAGGTATTATTACACTAGAATTGCTCTTTCTTCGCCAGTTTTTTGGTTAATCGAGTTAAATTCATCCAAGTTCTGTAATCATGGAAGCCACTCCATTATTTGTGTCACGATTACTCAAACGCTGAACTCCCCATGTTTTGACCACGCACATGGAACCACCATTTCTCTTTGTCGCTCACAATAAGCGAGGATGGATTTTGTGGAATTCGTACAAAGATCTCGAACGCTACTCTTTCAGGGCATTATTTTCTTTCAAAGAGACAGCCACCCTTGTCGGCGTGGCGAGTTTTGTGAAGGAGGGCCATGTGGTTCGAAATGGGATCAGGTTGCGGTCTGGAGTCCAACTTCTATCTCGCCATTCTTTGCGATCGCCCTCCAGGCGGCCCGCCGCGAGGGGCAGAGTGCATTATGCGGCGGCCTCAAGGGCCTGCGCTCCCACACCACTTCGTGCACGATCGTTTTTGAGTATCGGTTACTCGGTTGCGATTGGGTCGCACTCTCAAGTGGAGCGGCCCTTTCGAGGGCTAAGGGCCTGCAGTTTTTGCCTCATTTTGATACTCTTTACGAGTCATGTGGACATACGCCTACTCATCGTCTACAAAGGAAAAAATGACCACAGTCTGTTACCTAATATTAGCTGCTGCAATAGTAAAGGGTTTCCGCCTTTGTTGCAATGGATGTGCTCCCAGTTTTCCCTTCTTAGGCTCTATCTCTTTCTTTTTTTTCTGAGTAACTTTCGCTTTAAACTCTCTGTCGAAATCCTTGCTCTGTACCGATAGATGCCACGAGTTATGAGGTAACCTTTTACCAATTTATTTTTCAATGCGGTAGAATGAATGCAGCATTTGGTGCTTCTCCGTTGGTTCCTGTTCCCTTCTTTTACCAACCGGCTGGATTAGCGCGATGGTTAGCCCGCTCGCCTGTGAACTCTCGGCACGTGGATTCGACCCTCTTCTGGGCGCGCATTTCACAATAATTTGGTTGACTGTCTCGCATCTGGAGGGGGATCTAAAGGTTCTGATTTCGCCACTGAATATGACATGTAATGTGTTGATATTTAGATGTTTAAAGTGGTTCAGCTATGCGTTTTACTATTGTATGGTTCAATTGGTATCTCAACAATATGTATTTTTTATGGGTTTAGCTTCAATTCCTTATGAGTGATAAAGATTCGTCCCAAAAATTTTAAAACATAGATATTCCTATCTACTATAATCTCGTGAATAATCCTTATTTTAATTGTGTTTTGAAGGCGTTATCTATTGAGCTAATTTTCTCTGAAATGGTTTGGTGAGATTTCAAATTGTTTCTAATGATCAAGTTCTCTCATATAAATTGATAATCGGCTGCATGCCTAAAAATATCTTATGCTTTAATTACGGTACTTAGATTTTGTCTGTCTGCACGGCTTCGTTCATTGAATGTATGAGGTTTCTAGAGAGAAAGTTTACTCTGAACATAGTACTCAGCGCCAAGCGTGATAAATGTTTTCATATTAGTTATTTGTTATTTCAAGCCCTGAAAACATTATATTTTTATGTTCAATCAGAATTTTATTTGAGTACCATGCATATATTTCTTGGTATTATATTATCCACAACTTTTAGTCTATCTAATCGATAATTTTAACCAGATGTAACGGGGAATATCATTATTTGATTTTTGTGTTTTCACAAAACAATCGTATACAGATTATCTTTTCGGTTACGAATAAAATATTGTTCACTCTATTGATAAGTGTATCAATCCCTGAGCCTAGGAAATACTGTTAATAGCTATTCGTATGTAACTAATCCTTGGTGGCCAACAGCGTCGCCGATTAACGAACGCCGTTGCACGCAGCTACTTACGTCCCCACAGTGAGGCGCCACGATCGCCGATGAAATTCATAGCGCGCCGCGGCGTTTGCTTAGATCTTTTCATCGAATAGAATTGAAAAATTGCATGCTGTCGCCAGGCATTCTATGTTCAGTTTTCCCTGTTTCATCCCGTCCAAGTGACTGAGGAATTGACCCATTTCAGAGAGTTTTGTTTCTATCGATCGCATAGTGAATTGGTAACGTGAAGAGTAACAACTATTTTTCCTGTCACGCCCATAGATTCTCCAAACACAATAACTCGTTGAGTTCTTTCAAAAATATGGGAAAATTTAAATTCATATACAACGCACATACCCTGTCACCATTTTTATGTTCCCAGTGACGAGTGTAATTTCAAAGCTCGAGGTCCGCTTTTCATAAGAATAAGCTTTTTTCTTTGAATTCAGGTGTGTTGTTGTGTAAAGCGAACATGATCGATGCGTAGCAAATAATAATGCACTGTTCCGCTGTTTATAAAATATATTCCGACCTAGATTACGCCGTTACTTTGTCATCAGTCTAGTCGAATTCTTCATGTTCGCCTGAAGATAACGAAATCACGTTGCCGAGGTCGAAATATATTTTATTAACAGTGGAATAATGTGTTATTATTTGCTACAAATCGATAACAAAAAGTTGGTGATAGATTTCCTTGTCACAAAATTAGTTTAGATATTTTGTTGATTTTTATTCCTTATGCGAAATAATGGGTCGCGGTAGTCCAGTGGGTAGAGCGTTGGACTGCCGACCGGAGGGTCTCGGGTTCGATTCCCGGGCAAGGCACTCTGGGCACCTACAGCTCCACCCAAGCTGAAGTGATTTTTCGGGTACCAGGTGTTCCTGGGAAACCATAACCGGCACAGGGAAAGGAACTGGCCCCCCTACCCTGATGTGTGAATTTTCACACGCCGTATAGGGCTTAGTACTGGGTGATCTCTACCATCACCTACTAAACCGACCTTCGGGTTGATTACTGTGTTTATGGTTTATGGTTTTATGCGAAATACTAAATTAGCCGCAGGCAACGTAAAATATATTCAAAGATTATTATATTGACTAATTAGATCTAGCTCGTCAAATTACCCTAGTCTTATTACAATTCTCCTTGGTTTTACTGACATGGAAGGGCTAAATGAAACAATGTCAGAATTTGTTTCATATTTTGTAAGCAGAGTTTCCTATTTCGTTTATGCAGCATGTAGCGGAGACCCCCATGAAATTATATGGCGTGCACTCATTATACTTTAACCATATTAATGTGAAAGTGATACATTTTTATCACTGGCCATATCACTTGTTTGGTTAATAGAGCCATTTTCCCCACCTGATCCACTGAAATCCTTTCTCAGGGTAGCCTATACTCAGTTAGATTGGTATTGCCAAATGACATAAAAAAGATGAATACAGTTACGGATCTACCATCAATCATTTGAATTACCAATCAGTGATCAATTAACAATATCTCTACGTTTTTGCATAATGGGGGTGAGAAGTGACATTAATTTTGGACCTTTCACTGGGAAATGGTGGTAGCCTCACTGAAAGTAGTTCTTTGCCGAGGAATCACAATTGAGACGAGCCGGTTGAGCCGCTGCAATTAAATGCCGTTCTCCAGATCTATCGGAGGCGCAAGGGAAGCACAATCCGCCACGGAGACTTCAACGGCCGGATGTTGTGCATCGCCGCTCTGACTTGTGATCGAGTCCGAGGAAGCGACGGCATTCAAGTCCGTCATTTGGCAATCCCTTTTTCTCTGGGGAAAATTTACTTCGTCGAGGGTAATTGTCGACCGTTACGACAGAAATTCCATTGCTTTAAATTGTATATAATAATCAAATGCACTTCATTAAAACTATTTAGTGCTAGCCATAATTTATTTTTAATATACACCGGGTGAGTCATTCATAGACGAATTCAGTGATGATTGTGGCAACATTGCGTTAGTATTTTCTCCCACTTTCCTTGCTTTCAGCTTGACAAGGTAACCCATCCAAAGAATGCGTAATGACCCACGTGCTCCCTTGAGGTATTTACCCAAAATTAACATAATACATTTGAACAAAAATTCTTATCCGATATTTTTTTATTAATCAAAATGATGAGGAATGAAAACTATACTATCACTAAGTTAACAGCTAGCATCAATACACTACTCCATAGAACCCTTTGCTTATTAACCTAGCTATATGTAGTCATTACATTGTCTATTCTCTTCATTAAATCGGAGAAGTAGTTGTTGGGGAGGCGACCGACAGCAGAGGTCATTTGCGCCATTAGGGTTGAACAGGAAAGGATGAAGGGTGGAGAGAAATCCGGTGTCGGCATTAGCCTACTCTTGTCGAAAGGCGCTAAGGGGTCCGCAGGTTAGCGTCCCATCCGACGGGCGCCGTACTCACTCAAATTGCCCTCCACAAAGCACCTCAAGTTTGGATCGGGATACCACTGAAATATATCCGTCGCCGCCGGGATTCGAATCCGGACCCTCAGGGTGGGAAACCAGTGCGTTAGCCACCGCACCATCCAAATTCCTCATTAATTCGTGTGGGACTTAAATTCATTGGTATAAAATTTTTTCTAAGCGTCTTTAATCTATTTTAATATTCCATAGAGAGTCCGCAAGTCTCGCTGACGTGCAAATAGCCATTTCTTTTATATAAGCTCATAAGCCAATTATATTTTCAATTCGAAAATTAATTTTGCGAAAGAGTAGTGAATTCGAAGAATTCTCCTTTATCATTTATCTGAATTCGATTAGAAACTGCTTTTGCCAATAACGGTCATCTCAGACCAACTCGTTCCTTGATTACCCGTTACCGCAGATGCACCATCAAGGATAAAATCGGCATTTGACTCTTTTCTTCACCAAATTGATATATCAGGCAGTGATTCATATTTTAAGAGCAAAAGCGTACTTTTATAATACCAAAACATCGGTAACATACGTAAATATCCGTCGAATCACAAGGTAGATTTACTGACTGTGTTGTACTTAATCGAATGAGATTTGCAGCGTTGGATTATAACTAAGCGCTTTCGAGCAACCGAAATGCCAGTAGGTAGGAATAGTATTTACTCGAGGAAAATACACGCAGAAAGAGATAAATGATGAAATATACGGCGGAGAGTACTTGTGCCAATCCTTGAAGCAGGTATATGATGAAGAGTAGGCATTAACAAGTCAATATGAAAATGGGATGTTTAGAAGAAAAGGGACATCGAGGTGAAGAATTAAACTCTAGAATTCCATGTAGCAGGAATGTAAAGGCGGAGGCCTTTCAGGGGAAGATATATTGCAATATTCAAAAATATTTTCGGATATGAGTAGTTTTTCAGAAGTTAAGATATCAGATGACAGAGAACGTCTACTACCCGCCATCATTGAATAGTATATGGAATGACGACAGCGGAATAAAATGCGGGATCGTAATGTAAAATGTTGACGGTTGGTTTTAGCAGTCATATACCTTATGCTTCTTTGTATATTGACGTTTGATACTGCCTTTTAGCAATTTACTCGTCATTTAATGTCAGACTTGTAGAATTAAATATACACTTACACACTTAAATATACAATATATATTAAATATGTGTACTATTCTCCCCCTTAACCAAAGTTAATAATATTATCTTTGATAGAAAGGATTTTAATCATATTTTCATCGTTTTGAAACATGTTATGACACAAATTCATAACTCATTACAAATATTTAGAAAAAAATGTTGTTCTAGACATCCTGCCAAATTTTCACCTGGTGGCACTCAGATAAAACATGAATCGTGAATGGTAGTGGATGGAATTTGAATAAAGAAATTAACAACTTAGATTTGCAATGAAATCATGTTAGCTAAAATTTTATGCGGCTAAAAGTATGAGCCACGGATTATCTCAGTTTAATTTATAATTGGAGGCATACATTTCCTTTACCTAATTCTTAGAATAAAATGTAATTTGATGCAAATCTTGAAAGAATACTTTTTCCAAAAATTATATTTTTTGTATATATATTTACGATATAAAATTAAGAAAGTTATTCAGTTAAATTGTGGGTTTTGGTAGTGCAGGGGTAGAGCGTTGGACTACTTACGCTGGCCCGGGTTCGATTACCGGGCCAGCGTCAGCTCAGCTCCACCTAAGCTGTGTGATTTTTCGGGTACCAGATTTTCCTGGAAAGCAATAACCGGCACAGGGAAAGGAACTGCCCCTACCCTAATGTGAGGATTTTACACGCCGTCGGGCTTAGTGCTGGGTGAACTCTACCAACACCTACCAAGCCGACCTTCGGGTTGATTACTGTGTTTCATTCAGTTAAATAATATTGATATTGAGTGAAATTTGATGATGTTAGGGGATTTGTAAATACTTTACCCATTTTATTGATCCACTAATTTTTACACCTGCAAGATGTGAAGGTTTAGAAACATTACACGAATTTAAGGTCTTCCGATGATCTGGTCTCTTGAAGGGAAAAATAGTTGGTGGTATTCCCTTAGGAGAAGGAAATGGCCAATTATGAAATATCGGATTTTACCCAATTGGTATTCAAGGTGGAGTATATTCACAAAACATTTTTACTTTAAATATTACTTTATGTAATAGTAGTGAAACGATCAGTGTTATAATAAGTCATGAAGTCACAGGGCTTTACATAGAAGATATTATGTGTATAAAGAGGATTGAATGATAATGTAAAACAATGAAAGGGGAGAGACTTACTTTCCCTTTCCACCGGCCATGATCGAAATACAATAAAACCTTGACTTTGCGTTCAAACCCACCGACGTGTAACTTACCGTTCATCTAATAAATACGTTTTGAATGGTATCTCTCAGGGCATTCCAGTCACGTGCCCCGGAATGGGTACTTGGAGAATCGACTCACGCACTAGAACCCAGAGATTATGGAGAGGTAAATTGGCGGAATCTTATCCAGGCGGCCTAAAAACTCTTATTTTGGCCGAACGTCACTCTCTGTCTTTTGTTCGAAAACAATGCTCTCTCCAATCCAGAGGAAATACCGAGAAAGTGAAATTTTTTGGGAAGTTAGGGTAGCTGAGGTATTCCCTTCCTGCGGGACGCCATAATTATTAATAAGCTCTCTTGGTGTTTAGGACTTTGCTAATAACATTTTTGCGTATTAGGGGCGGGGAAAATGCAAAACAAAATGCCGAAAAGTAATGCTCTTTAAGTGAAAAAACTCTCATTTGAGTTGGAAGATTTTATTCTTTGACATATTATGTATTAAAAATATGTAAATTTGCCATATTTTAATTTCCACTGAGTTCAAAATGCTTCATGCGCGATTATAAACAGGCCAGATGAACACGGGCTGAGGTTGGACTTTGCTTTTTGCTCACCCGACTTCCTGGTGACTGAGCTATTTGTAAAGGTCGGAGATCAAAGGCGGAATCGGTTACGCATTAAGATCATGCAAACACGCCTGAACCGGGTTGCGCCAATATCAAAGATTCATTCCGTGAAAGTGGGCAATAAAGTTATTCCCTTTGCTAAATTATATGGATCTCCTTTAGATCTAGAGACCCATCCAGGGAATATTTGTCCGTGAGAGCTTATATTGGCAACAGAGAGTGATGAAGAAAATTGATGCGGTCATTATCTCCCCTTGAGACTTCTTACATTAGCGATCACTTAAAAATATCATGCTTGATCAGGTGTGTTGTGTGAGCGCGCAGTTGGCTCATGGATGTCATTAGGTAATTAGGGTCTTTGGTTTTGTACAGAGTGAAATCATAGCGAGGAGAAGGAACCCCAAGTCGACGTCTGCCCACTCTTTTGCTTCCCCTTTTCCTTCGTCGGGATTGTTGTTTTTGCAATATATATATATATATCCAGCCTTTGAATAAAAGAGAGTATGTAGGATGTAGTGTTGACACACGTTTACGGATGAACAGGCGCTAGAATGATTGACGAGTTAACTTGTTTGTTCACATTACTATTATTTCATCAGTAAAGTACTATATTTTTAATAACTCCTAAACATCAATGTAGTTATAATAGTTCAGAAAGAAAAGGGTAAAATATTTTTTCAATCGGCAAGAAACAAAAATCGGTGTGCCAATTTCCAAGATCAAAGCCTATAAATAGACATTCCAGAACTAGAATAGTTAAAATTCCATTTTATTGATACATGCGTGAAGACCGCAGGAAATATAAAGAAGCCTTAGTTACGTGCACATATATTTGTCAACGAACAATCACTCTTAGTATTATCTCATGTAAGAATTTTTGTATCAAAACAATCTTTTTGTACCTTGCACGCTATAATGATTCTTACTTTTAGCAGTTAGAACGATGAATACTTTCAAGAAATAGATTAGACCACCACTCCAGTTTCATGCATAAACTTTGATTCCAATCGAACTTCAACGATTTCATATGCATATTTGTCAGTAAACGAATTCAAAGGAAAAAAAACTTGAACTGCTGCTTTGTATCTCGAGACAAGAATCGGTCTAGTTGATAAGATGAAGGGAAACCTTTTGGGTCGGTGAAACTTAACAAATTAAAGTGGAAGCATAGTTATGGCTTTCCTGACCGACACATACTTGTGACGTGGTTAATATTATTAGACATATAGGCCATTTCGACAGGTGACTGGATTGTCAGTGTCTGATTCTTGGTTAAATCCATCAGATTCATTATTTTTATAAGTTTTTGCTTATTTATTGGATCCCCATACACTCAGCGAAGGGGTATTGAGGCCCCACATCACATTACTACCCAGCCAGGCGGTGGCTAATGATAATCATTAACATTTAAACCATCCAGTAGTTCGTTTGCTGAAACTGTGCATTATAACGTCTTCTCTGCGCAGCTCTTCACATTCGGTTACTTTCGCATCTTTCATAAACTGGAGAGTGCATTTCATTTTTTTGTTTGCGATTTGGCTCTTATTCCCTATTATTATGAAGAATATTCAAGTTAAAAATCTTATAAGAACTTTTAAAGGAAAGTTTATAGAAAATTGTTCTTTCGTCAGCACCGAAGTGAAAGGTATATGTTCAATTACACCCTGTAACCAGGTGAGGCTGGAAATCAGGATTTATTTTTAGGAGCTAGATAAAATGTTCCCAGCCTCGCAGAGTAATTAAGTCTTTACAAAATTAAGAATGTAAATTTTAGTCGTTGATTCAGTCAGTGGAATGAAATTATGTTCTTTGTGAAGTAATTAAAGTAGATCGAGAGAATTAATTGCATTAACTCGACTTAATATCGTTACCTTGAAAGAATATTCTGTTATTATATTGCAATGGGAAATATAAACCTAGCCTGCATGATTTTAAGTGTGATAATCAATCTCGGTATTCACATCGCGCTTCGTGTTTTAAATAGGCTTTTGTTATTTTTGCTGGTGAATATCTGAAAATATTATCAAGATGGATTATGTGCTAAGCTTGTTCACAGTTTCTATGCTTTAAACTGCATCAAATCACGTCGTTAGATGTTTATTTATTCCTCATTATCATCATGCAGTTCACTTTTTTCTTAGAATAAATGGGCAAAGAAGTCATGAGAGTCGATTTGAAATTTAACTTCAGTACATATATGAATATATATGTTTATTTAAATTGATTTTCAGCAAGGGTTTTTTTTGCATTTTAATTACAGCCTATTGCTAAGAATAAAGTCATCGTATGACTTGAGGTCCCCACATTCCACTGAAATTAGAGATTCCTCAACCAATCTCCGTAGCACTGAAAGAAAGACATAAAAGGTAAAGTAACCTATGGTACATAGATTCACATCCTTCATAAAGAAGCATGAGTTGATAATATTTTATGAGTGCAGTTTAAAGCTGTCGCACCACATATGACTTCGGTAGCGAGTACTTTCGCTTACATCCGCATTTCTTTTCTCAAATTTGTTGTCAAGAGTTATCCTTTTGGTGAACTTGACCGAAAAAAATCCTTTTCGTCCTTGAATGTTTGTCCCAATTGGCTTGAGTCGTGCGTGCCCTTTCATCGCAACTGGTCATTTTCGTTTTCATTTTTACTTTTTTGCTTCTGGCGCCAACGGTGAATGAATACTGTAAGGTGAGGTAGAATTGAGGAAAGCGGAAAAATGATATTTTTGAGGAGTTATTTTCCCACGTACTGTCATTTTAGATTCCACTCGTATTTCCAGTACTTCAAACTTTCCTGAAGTGCCATAATTGTCTCGATCTTCCAATACAAGACTGACATAAGACTTAACATAAGACTCTCCTCAGTTTTGAGAAAATTACCAATAAATTTGGTAGGCTTTGATGGCTTCAGTCGCGATGAATTAAATGGAACAATTCATGCTTCTATCGTTGAATTCCGCGGCAGATTACCGATAACCCAGTGATCGTAAAACGTATTCAGCACTGTTCGGTGTAATTTACGTCTGGATGTAAAATTGATGTTTTTATGTATTTCATGTATATAAGAGTCATTAAATGCAATCCTAGTCTATCTAGTTTATGAAATCTCTCCAGAAATATTTGAAATTTGAGGCTGGATATTTGCGGTAATTCTTTAACTTCCTCACACGTCTTTCCGAAATTTTAGGTGATTATTTGCAGTGTTTAAAAAAGGCTTGAATTGACTGTTTTTAGGAACAATTGAAAGACGGATCATGAGTGACCAGAAGTTGCTGCTTTGGGTAAAGGTTATAATAAAGGATTACTTAATGATCATATTAACCATGCACATTTAAATCCAGGGTGAGATTTCAGGGTAGCACTGCCTTTCAAAAATCACAATAAAGTTAATTTTTAATTGCGAGTTCTTTTTATGTTTATTTGGTTACCCAGCGAAGTCTTTGGAATCCTTGATTTTCTTACCGCCAGTGGAATTAACTTCGGATGCGTCGTCACCCAAGCTCTCATACTCGCGTGTGTACATGCTTCGTCTCACTAGAAAGACTCTTTTCGTTCAAAGTGCGAAACCAGCAAGCGCGATCCCTATTCGGATGAAATACCGGCTCCTCCATCCCTAGTAGGATGAAATGCCAACCCGTCACAAATATCCCCACGCCTTCAGATGAGAGCTAGTTCTTTCCCCCTCCGCCACTTTGCAGAGGCACTCCGCGACGTACTATTATTGCAGCGTCCTGTATGCCGACCGGTCCCTTTGCCATTTTCCACCCATCGCCCATCCCGTAGCGAGGGACGCCCGAGGGAGCGAGACTGTTGGGTGGGCCATCATCGCGGATGGGGGCAGGAATCCAGAGCGCGGGAAGGGGGAGCTCCCAGGCGTGCTTAGCGGGCCTGACTCCTCACCCCACCGCCCTCCAACTTTGCCCCACCCTCAGTGCGTCGGTTGGCGTCCAGTGAGGTCAAAGAGCAAAGCCTTCCTCCCACTCGCTCCCTCCACCCCTGCCGGCAATGAAGTCCATAAATCCTCATTTGTTTATTAAGCGCGGCCCGGCTCACCGAGTGTGCACCGGTGACTCCCATCGTTAACGACAGCACACCCCGAGGACCTCTCTCGGGTTGCATTTTTGGCCTTGCAGTTCATAGCAAGCACCCCTTTGGTCCGTCATCGGGCAGATATGAGATATAAAAACGATGAATATCATGCAAAAAAATACGATTGTGCATTCATTTTGAGGAATTGTGGTTCGTTTTTTTTTCAAAATCGATTTATTCTAACGAAGCTATTAGAAAATAGAACACAGATAGATTCATGCCACGCGCCTTATTTCTTATCGCTTCAGATAATATTCTCAAGGGAAGACGGTAATTATATAGTCTTTTTATGGTACTCGGGGATTAGATCTTTGGAGAGCATTTTCTTTGAATTTGGAATTGACCTGAATGATACAAATAAAACAATGCTGTCATCTCCAAACATATCAGCATCTGCGACATAATCATCAGGAGTAATATATTTTGATTCGGTGTTGGATAAATTGATGGGATTGCGCCATTTATATAACATAGAACAATCTTGTGGTTTCTCTGCTATACTATATTATTAATTTCATGGAGAAAATGGTGCTAAAACACATATTTGATCATTGTCCTGTAGATTAATTTCAAGCCAAAGTAAATAATTCTGGATTTTCCGATTCAGCAGTTCTTCTGCATGCTTTATAAAATCAACGGTGGGATATTCTTAAATGTATGCTTCTTAATATCAAATTAAAAAAAATGGAATTTTCCCATTGTTCTCCCTTGAATTCTGACTTGTATTGATGTCGTATGCGTAGTGTTTTTGTCTGATTTCCGCGGTAGACATAGTTTTTTTCGCGTACCGGGATGACCATTTGTTTTTCATCTAGTTGCTCTGTTTGCCGTCCAGAGGATTTCATTGTATACACGCGTTTTAGAGCTGTCGGGGCATGAAAAAACGACAGTTTACCAAGAAACTCGGGGTCAGTTTCAAAATATCTCGCGGCGTCATCGCGATTGGAGAAGCGACGCTCGCCGATTGTCGGCAAAGTTCGACGGATGGCCGTAATTTTGTGTCGGGTGCCGCCGGCCTTCGGGGAGCACCGTCCCCTGAGGCGACACACCCCTGCCCTCCTCTCCTTTCCCCGGACCTACCCTTCCCCTCCATCGACCCCCATCCACCCTCCATCTCCCCCAGCTTGAGGGATTCTTGCCGACTCCTCCCCTGCCCCCCCCACCCCCGCGTCAACTCTTCGGCGGCGAAGCCACCTGCTCGGAGCGCACCCATTTGCATTCTGCGAGGTCGTGCCGCCAGCGCAGCTGACGGCGCCACTGCGGCGACCGCCGCAGCGAAAGGAAACTGTTTTGGTTGTCGAAGGAGGTTTGCGTATGTGTGGGCGGGGGGTGGTGGAGGGTGCGGGTATGTGTGTGGTCGAGGGAGGGGATTGAGGCGCGGGGAGTTGGGGGGATAAGTGAATGCCTGCATAATGCCACTGGCTCATCATTATATTTGCGATGGAGTGATGAGCATTAAAGTATTACGTGTCGGGAAAAGTGGAGAGGGTAGAGTAAGAGTCGGGGATGAATGAATAATAACGCAATCATGTTCCATTAAAGTGAACCTATTCATTTAAATTGCTACTGGACGATGTGGTGGCATAGCTTGCGTCCATTAATTTCGCAATCCCGGTATAATGCTACGAACTCTGAGTCAGGTATACATAAGCATGTGCATGTTTTTTTTGGTGATCCGGGAGTGGCCAGCAACTGTGTTAATCGGGAGACTAAGAAAAACTGTAAATGACTGCTCGATTATTTTATGCGCGTGGGTGTGTGGGGAGGGGGGATAGAACTTGGAACTTTGATAATTCAGTCACTTTCGAGGGAACGGCCGACCTCTGCGTGCGGCAGCGATCCGCGTGGAGTGCTCAAAACACTGCCATATGCCTACACATTTTTCGAACATCCTTTGTTTTTATTCCAACGAAATGTGGTACTCTGTTTTATCACTCTGCCGTTATTGAGCCAGTACGTGATTCGTCCATAGTATGCATTCATTGTGCGTAGTAACGATTAAGGACTCTTCTTTCATATTTCCAGCAAAAATTCCAGCCTCAAATGTGATATACGTTTTCACCCGATGATGTCCTTTTAACCTGCCACAAAAAACGGCGATACAGGGGGCAGTTTCAGGATAGTCCTTTTATATCTCGCCGTGATAAAATTATCTCCATTTTTCTTTCTGTTGGAGTAATAGAATCATCCCCGTGTACCAGTGAATGGCTGTTTTTTTATTATAATGTTTTTTTACAATTAATGATATTCGGATACTGCTCCGCGAGCCGAAAATGCGTATGAGGAATAGGAAATAGTTAGTGAAAGAATTTCTAGAAGATGAAGTATTTATCATCTTATACGTGACCCATTGATGAATGAAAAATTTCGCTAGAAAGCAATTGACACTGTTTGTATCGTATTTTATAATTGGTTTTCAAGGATTACCAGAGAAAATATTAGTGGCTTTTATATTTTATAGGTTATTTTATTTTATAAAGTGGCTGAATTGCAATTGGTAAAATTATTCATGTGCATACATACTTCGTTTTATTTCTCTCATACTGGTTATCATAATGTCTGACGTACAATTAATTACTCTATACTGATGTTCCTTCATTAAGTTTTTCTTGTTTGCTGCGAAAAAATTTTATAGTCTTTGCACCTCTCCTTTGCCATGCGAAAATTCTAACTTTTCAGTCATAATTTCAGTCATTAGTTAATTGAGTCTCCCAGTCACCAGTAATCCCCTCCAAACTCGGAACTGCAGTTTCGACATAAAGATGAGGCGCAATGACAGGAATATAAAATAAAATAATCTGTATAGAGAACCTCCAGTCTCCCGGAACTCATACTCCAAAAATTGCATATTTTCTTTAATGATTTTTGAACAATCGCACTTTCAAACTACATACATAGCCCATCATGTTCGTAGTGAGTATCCATATGCCCGAGCACCTGAAATATTTCAACTCCCCGATGAACTGTTCGCTCAAATTTTCTTTACAACCAAGTCATTGGTCAATTTCATTTTTTAATAACTCTTGCTCAAATTTACATTTGAGTTTATTTGGAAAAGAGTTCGCTAATATACACATATTTCAGTTTAGGGAAATATGAACAATACTTTAAAGCCTTTCTGGAATTTTGTCAAAAATGTTTGTTATAACTATTTTTATAACGCCTGAAAGTGATTTAACAATGTATTTTATATAATTAGTATGTAGATAGGAAAAATTAGATTTATTACCATACACGTCCATTACACATATGGTAACAACTTACATTGAAGCATGCAAATGCGAAACGTCTCTTTTTTTGTCCTTTCCTCTGCATAAGTTTGTTGCTATAAACGTACATGAATGGAAAATTAGTTGTTGATCTATAAACAACCAGTTAATTAGTTCTGCGACAAAGCCATGTGTGTCCTGTGACACGTATGAATTCACTTCTCAGAAGAATTCTTAGAAGAGTTCGTTCGGCGTTGAACATGACTCTTTATCAGAGAGGTCAATTGGAGTAGCAGTGTTAGATTTAGGGGAAGCGATCGACAGCTGAGGTCATTTGCGCCATTGGGGATGGATAGGAAGGATGGAAGGTTGGAAGGAAACCCTTAAGCCTATTCTTATCGAAAAGCGCCAAGGGGTTCGCAGTTTAACGTTCCATTCGACGGACGGTGTACTCATTCAAAGTGCTCTCCCAAAAGCATCTCAAATAGGGATCGGGATAATATTGAAGAAGATCTATCGTCTCCAGGATTTGAACCCTGGGTGGGAAGCCAGCACGCTAGCCCCCCCCGCCATCCCGATTCCAACGTCAATTGGAAATTCTGCTTGCCTCCATTACAATGGCAATAGTTCTGAAAATGATATAATTATGTAGTTTTACCTTGAATATAATGATAATTTATTTTTTTCAAAAAGACACATCTGGTTTGACCGATTTTCTTTTTCATTAGTTTCGAATATATTGACCTATCCAATTGCCTAATGGTATGCACAGAATGGCAACTAAAACTAGGGCTAAGTGCGTCGATTTTACTGCTACCTTAGTGGGCGGAATCACTTATGGGACAAACCTCTGCATACCGATTTTTTCAATGGACGGTTTTATTCTCTATTTCTTCCCCCAAATAGTTGAGCTGTATTAATGAACAGATCATAAATTAATCCCAAGATGGAATTTCCAGGGAAAAGAAAAAAAACCTTGTTTTTGTATCCCACATAATCTTTGTTGCTCACTTTTGTCGTATAAAAGTAAGGTGCGCTTAATAATTTACAGATGTTATTTACTACAACAGTTAAACCGGCCATTGGGGCGAAAATAACTTTGCTTATTGATGCGCCATAAAAGCACAAATTCACATTCGATTCCATTAATAGGACGAAATTCATATAACATATCATGTTCAGCAGGGGTGAAAAAGTAGTAAATAGCTTCTAATATGAACTACCCGTGATAATTTTTTTCAAATTACATCTGGCTACAATAGAACATAGAATAATACAAATAACTCAAAACATCCTTTAATTCTGCCTTCCTAAATTGGCGGTCATTTTTTATATTTTGTGTATCACACGAGGGAGAGGTTTGAGATATTAATATCAAAGATGAAAGCTTCATGTGCTTTCGGTTCGTGAATTTATAATGTCACTAAGCGAAATGGGATGCACTTTCCGGAGATGGTCAAGTCCCGACATTTTCATTTCTCGCCCCGGCAGCGCGGATACCTTTCGGGGAATCCCATCGCGATAACGGAAATCAGCGAGACGTGACGACATTCCACGCTAAAATGCGATTTCAATAATGATGCACGCTGAAAATTCTAGCTTGCGTTAAGTTGCTTTTGCGGGATGAATGTAAAATTTGGTATTCCCTGTGTCGGTGTAAATTCCTGCCGCACAAATGTATAACATACGTTCGCGTGGAATCAAGCCGGCTGTTCAACAAGTCTCCCGCAAACTCCCTCCCTCCCTTTTCTCTCTCTCTCTCTCTCGTGTCCATGCATCACTCCCTCTCGTCCTCCCACGTCGCACTCGTCCCTTTGGCATTCGACTCCGCCGTTATTCCCCCGTCCGCTCCGAGTGCGTTCGGGCAAACGCATTTCCAGGCCGCTCTCGCGCCGCGCGCTCACCAGAGGGACCTACCTACCTTCCTACAGGTCCGAAAAAAACAAAAAGGTCGGCGGAGGAGGAGGCACCAGTTGGTGTGTCATCGAGGATGCTTTATGTTTTGGTTTTAGTCTTTTATTTTCGTATTCCTTCAACCACCCGCGCGGCGGTTTCTGTTGGAGTGGTGAGCGCGCGGGTCTCACATTTCTTTTTTTCCTTCGAGAGTCTTTTATTCTTTTTTCCCTTCTCCTTTCGAGAGGTCTAACACGCACACATACATGCATACACACACACAAACACACACACGCCCGCACGTACGCACACACTCTCGTGCGATAAGGGCGCGCGCTCTAGCGTTGGGAGTCGCTGTTCGTTGTTTTCGATCTCCTTAGTTGTTCCCACCCCCTCGGCGCGGCGCCACGGGTCTCGAGCGCGCCCTTTTATTCAACCGAGAGAACACCTTTTGGAAGGCGCCTAAAGCAAAAACTCCCATCCGATTTCACGAGCCATGTAATTTTTTTCTCCCGCATGAAGAAGTAGATTTTTCGGGAGAGCGGAACGAAAATGCGTACTTCTTTTGGCATGGATGAATCTTTAAGGATGCTTCTTGCGGTCCTTAATCATTACAAGAATTGAAGTTCTTTGGAAGGCAGAATTCTTTGCAAATGTGCAGCGCAATGTTTCTATGGGTGAAATATCGAGATGAATTGAAGCGAGCATGTCAATCGCAAACAAATCTCAAGCTCCCAACGATGAATTATTTTCTATAATGACATCCAATTTAGGTATGTATACGTTGTATTAAAGGTCATTATAGTTTTTATTGCACAGAAATTTCATCCGTAAGAACAATTATTTCACTCGTAGGAGAAGGAAATTGCATGGGGAACTGAAAACCTTGTCGGAAAGAATAAGGAGATTTAAATCGAGCAGTTTATTACGCTCAGTAATTATCGATGATTTAAATATATCATGATATAGCGGAGAAGAAAAGTTGTAAACGCTCACATCGGTCCAATTGAAGCTTCTAGTAAAAAATATAGATAGGAGAGTAAAATAACCTGGAAATATTGATAAATTTGCGTCTGACAATCGTAAAATCCCGGTACAAAAACTCTAATATTCTATTAATACATAAATTTAACATTAAAACAATGCATTTTTTATTTGAACTGACGTGGTGTCTCATTCTTTCAGGAAATAGGATAAGAATTTGTCGTAATGCATGCGATAATGAGTGGGTAAAGACAGGTACACTGCGCCCTTCATTTAATTACTCGAAAAGACCATGGGTATAAAAAATGCGCTACTGATTGGAGGGAAACCACCTACGCCTGATGTACTGGGTGGAATCAACTTGCCATATCTTAACATTAACCAGTTTCCGAGGTGCCTTTGGTTAATTTTATAAATCAAGTCACAGGCCAACTTCGAGTACATGACCGCCAAATAGCTCTCGTATATGGTCGCCGGAAACTTGAGTTAAGCTTTAGTCTCGACCATTACCGTGTGGTTGTCCTTGGTAGATTATTCTCCTCCTAATGACTTTTTAAAATCAAGACACCCAGCTCGACTGGAGATGACTGTGCACCATCTTCCCAGTGTACATTTCTGTTTCATTCTTTGGTGGGAATTGTGTTGGAGGTTTATGGAGGACATCGATACATCCACGAAGGTGGCCACAGAAAGAATAATAAAGGATAGAGGAAGGGGTTTCCTCCTTTGGCCTCCGTTTATCCCTATCGCATCCTCAGCGGAGGCCGCAAAAGAAACGACCGACAGTGGCTGAGCCCTGGTTTCCCCCCCCCCCCAACCACCCCACATCTCTCCCCCCACCGTAGGCGTCGGTGGATGAAGGGAGGCTCGAAACCATTAAGCCCATTCATCAGTTAGGGTGATGGCGACCGGGGAGGAGTGGAGCGGATCATTGGATTCGTATTTGTGTGCTGCCGACGTTTCGTCTGCGATTCAAGTCGCCGCCGCATCTCCTTCCCTATCGTGTGCCTCTCTTGTGTTGAGTCTACGATCACCTGCGAGACGGAATGGGGTGCTGGACTCTCTTTAGTCAACTTCTATTGAGGAGCGTCAAGAAACATCAAATCCTTGTGAAGGAGGAACTACTATGGTCTCGTTGATTGATCGATTGATTTTGAATTTATTTGGTCCCGGGAAGTGATAACAAAAAAGTATCCCATGGAGCTTAACTTCGGGATCAGAGTATTAAGCATCAAGAGAGTTACTTTACCACTGAGATTCATGTCTCGGATATCTAGGATAGGATATAATTAAAAATCTAAATGTGCTGATAGACAGGGTCAGGTGGCACACAAGTCCCAAATAATCACAAAGGTAAAATCAGTCATTAAACAAAAGTACACTTAAAGGAAACTTCAAAACACAAATCTCTTTCACAAAGTAAGAAAATCCCCATCTCATGAACATCAATCAATCAGCAAGAAAAAAAAGATAAATTAAAACATAATTAAGCTGTTACATATAATTTTGCACCACACATCAATCAAATTATTACATATATTCCTTACATCTTTTCTTAAAAGTATGCACTCTGTTAGGAAAGGGATCGAATATTTTTGCAGGTAAGGGGGTCCAATCAACAACTGTATTATTTACAAATCATATATCAGTTGCTCTAGAGGAATATTTCATGTTCATACGATTAAAGGCACACGTGAAAGCTTTAATGAATAAACGATAGGGTTTCTTTAGTTGATAAATAGTATATTCGGAACTAAATACGACATTTTAATGACTTTTGAAATTTATTTGTTTATTATAAGGACGTTTCAAATGTTTATTTACGAGTAATGCATGTTAATTACCGCGATACGAACATTGGAATCATTTGAGATCCAAGAGAAGTAGAATTATTCATTGTACTAACTAATATGTGCGTGCATGTGTATAAAGGTATGTATAATGTACGAGTATAAAGATCAAAATGAGGTTGGGGTTAATTTCTCGGCATGAACTTCTCATTTGGAATATTGGTTGGTGTTTCGAATTTGTAGCACTTTTTAAACTACACAAGCCTTATTATTTCTTCATTTTGTTTACTTGTTAGGACCGCAAGACGCGGTAAATAAAGTGGGTAAGTTCTGGAAACTGAATTTGATGTACCAAAACTTTGAAGTGGAATGAAAATAACTGTGCAATTATTTTTTTTGCTGAAAAATCCTCACAAATAAATAACATGGGCAAAAACAAGAATTTTTAATTCTACTGAAAAAAATATGTTCGTAGATGCTGTAAATAACACCCGACAAATGACGATTTAAGTTTTCTGAGAAAACTCGCCTCGCATTTGCGACCAAAATGAATGCGCCTGAAAGCCCAGAGTTTCCCTCAGGGCCGGAAAAACGTTCGTTTTGGAGAGACTGAAGTGACGTGGGGTTACCATGGAATCACCACTCGTCAATTAGCCCGTTCGCATGGGACGAATATCGACTCTCGATAGCTCTTCATGCAAGATATTCCCGCGGGGTCGTCTCGCGTCGACTTCTCGATGTTAGGTCTCCGTTTTCCGCAATTCACTTCAAATTGAAACCAAATTCCAAGATTTTTTTATTTTAACTCATCGATGAGAATTCGGAAATGATCTAGATTGCACCAAAAAGATATCCGTGAAGGAAATCTCGATCCAGAGATTTTTGGAGTTTAAAACAAACCTTTCATCAAGGATTTTGAACTTCTATCAGTATCTCGACAGGAACAATAACCTCCAAAAAAACCCATCCCTTAATTTTCGGTTGTGTATGCCCTGAAATAATTCACAATATGAATTAATTACTGAGTCACTAAACATATCCTGTCTCCACTGGGGAAGAAATTATGCCGAAAAAGTTTTAAGTTGGCATCACGTGTACGGGGACTGAGCGATAGTAGGTTGTTAATCAGAAGGATCTACCTTCGCATTCACCTGACAACTCAGAAACAGAACTTTGAGCTTTGCGGCTTTCATTTCGTATTTATATTTTTAGAAAATTATGTGCGTCAGCAAGCAAGAGGCAGACAGGCTCTCCTATCCCGATTCGGTAATTTAACGCACTGTTGCGCTCGAAGCCGAATAAAGGACCGGCCACCACTCTCTCTCTCTCTGTCACGTTGAAAATAATGATTTTATGGAATGGCAGTAAAAGGTTGTTGCTTCAGCAAACCTGGAGACTATGAAAGTCTCGAAAAGACAAAATTAATATGAATTTTCTGGGGTTAGTTAAATGTGGTTAAGATCATGTGTATTTTTAAGTTAGTAATTTTCTTGTAAAATTCACGAAAAGTGAGATTCATTGCGAATGAAATTGTATGATTTAATTACAAATCAACTTCAGAGTTAATTTTATAATTTTCAGGACTTTCTCAAGCAAACAGGCACGATTAGGCACAGACACGTAATGCCGTATCGAACAGCAGCTGATTAAACGTCAGAAATTGATTTGAAGTTTACCCTTAACATCTTTATCTTCCTTGCGGTTATCTTTCGGGATTAGAGCTTTCAAGAAAAGATTGGTATTCTGCACTTACAGGAAACTTTCTCTATTAAAATGATGTGCTAAATTTCCAATCGACAGACATTCTATCAATTACAACGAATCGGCATGTTCACTTATCGGCTGTGCACGTTCTGCACGCTATATTTCCGTCCTTAAAATCACCATCTTTTAATAGACACTTGCATTCACCCGAACTGCTTGCTGTGTGTGCTCCAGGATAGCTTCCATCGATAAATCCTGTGTTTCCGATAAACCCGCGCTCTGTTGCAAACTGGGTCTTCAAACCTTTCCCTCCCACAGTCAGGCAACCTCTCTCTCTTTCGCAAATGAGCCTCGAAGGGGTCATGTGCGTACCATATCGTTCACCTTGGCTCAGTAGTATTTCCTACCGTTGTGCAGCAGGAGAAATGGATGTTTATGGACTCAAATTCGTTAATCTTGATGCTTTACTAACATCCCGCTATTCGCGGGAATATATCCTCTATATTTTGAACAGAATTCCATTCGCGTGTCATGTTGGCAACTTTGTGAGGAAATTTAATTCGAAGATTCTGCGAAATACATTTGTTTCTTTCAGTTGGCATTATCCGTGTTTTCTACAGGAACCAATGATCTCGAGTAAGAGTTAGTTACGTTGGCAACGAGCTGAAGTTGGAATTGATTGGCGTTATGAAAATATTTAGCATTACTTACAGCGTGCATCGAATAACTACTTCCTGAAATTATGCATTGATTAACATGGATGAATTCATGTTAAAACATAAGCAATTGCATGCATTCATGTTTGAATTCAAATTTATGAGCGTCGAAATGATTGCAGTTCACGTGGTTGGTTAATAAATTTACTCACATTAAAACTTCAGTTTTTACTGGAAGTAATTCGGTCACCAAAAATACCATTTGGCTTTGTTTGCACGTCGTCCGGGGGAGGAATAAAATTTTGATTTGTTTCTCAGTCGCCAAAGCCCGTTAAGGATTAGGCCGCACCTCGCATGGGTAGCGTGGCATTATGCTTGAACACCGTCGGTGCTCGGCCATTCGTTTGCATGGGCCTCCCTGGTTGACCTAATTGCTTCTGTTTAGACTGTGCCCGTTGTGTAAACTTTTCCGTCGGATAACACACACAAACATCCCTGGCGCTCAAATCGTTTGCTTTTCATTCTTTCGTGATGCTCATTTGTTTGAATTCCGGAACCAGGGTCCCTGCGATTGAAATCATTTCGATTGATTCCAGGTGATATTCATTTGGATTGATTGTAGTCATTGGCAAAAGGAAAAAAATTAATATATTTATTGATCGCACCATATTTATAAGTTAATGCGACGCTTAGAGCGCACGCGTGTGAATGAATATGCATAATTTATTTTTTGTTCGCAACTGGGGCAAATGTATGGCGTAGCCTAGGTCCTTTAATCTTGGTATCACCACCGACACTCAATCACTTATTAAATCAATCACGACCAACTATTCAAATAACCAATGGACTACTGTAAAGATCAACTAAAATTCCCACTTATGAAATTCCCACTTATACCATCACTAGTTAATAGCTGCTCGAGGGAAAGAAAGGCAACAGGACATTTTTTTGGCGGAGGAGCAGGTCAAAGAGAAATCATAACGAGTACTGACAATTTTCTTACTACTCCGAGCTTGATTCAGAAATTTTCACTTATTCATTCCTACAAGGTATGTCTAATAAATACGCGAACTGAGGCCATAAAAACTTCATTTTGCTAAATTTAGTCCACATCGATTTTTTCCCCTTCAAAATACTCTCCATTCGTTGCTATGCACTTATTCCATCTTCTTTTCCACTGTTTAAAGCACCCTTGGAAGTCCTTGAAAGTTTGACTTTTTAGTTTTCTCACCGTTTCTTGCTTTATTCTGCCCACATCTCCCCAGTGATGTCCTCTCATCACATTTTTACATTTTGGGAATAGGAAAAAGTCGCAGGGGGGGGAGATCTGGCGAATTAGGAGGGGGATCAAGCATGGCGATTTAATTTTCTGCCAGAAACTGGCGAACAATCAATGCTGAATGTGGATGTGCATTATCATGGTGAAGGATCCATCCATCATGTTCGGTTAAAATAGTGCGCACTGTTGATTTTCCTAAATTAAGTTTACCAGCTGTCATTCGGACAGTTTGTTGACGATTGGTAAGGACAAGGGACCGCACGAGGTTAATGTTGTCGTCAACACAGGTGATTGAAGGTCGTCCCAGCCTTTCAACATCCGTGGCGTCTTGTCGGCCCTCATTAAAACGCTTGAAAACGGATGTTTTCTTCAGAGCATTATCACCGTAAACAGTTGTCAACATTTCAGTAATTTCTTGATAACTTTTACCGCACTTCACCAAATACTTGACCTTGATTCGTTGCTCCGTCATTTCGTCAATTTCCATTTCCCACAAACAGTGAAAATGGCAACAGAAACTAACATAACTGGCACCATACGCACAGCTCGACGATCCGCCAAGCACAGACGGCTCATTGGGTCTCAGGCAACTAGCGCCGCTAGTGGGCTATAGTCCGAGTCATGGCCGCCAGGTTGCATTTATTGCACAGGCCACGTATATTATTTTTATCGTGTATCGATTTACGGTCTCCTATTTTATGAAGATATAACCCTAGTCGTCTACAGATCGTAACAGATCTCTCGGTATTATAAAATAATAGGCAGATGCTTAAATAAAAATAGGAATATGGTGTGTGCTGTGGGACATTTGAGTTTCCAGGGCCTTCCTGACGGCGACGGCCTCCATGGGACAAATTTAGCTGGAGAATGGGATTCTATTTCGCCAACATGAACATTCTGGATCGAGTTCCGACCCGGTCAGGCGCACTTACTTTATAATAAACATAGCTAGCCTAATGAAACCCTTGGTAACACTCTGCGAAAGATTTAGAAGGTAGTTGCGGGCCGTTTGTATCACCACCGGCCGGAGTCATTCTGTTGGGAAAGAATCGACTCGGAGGGGAGCTCTCGGAACGCGGACGGGTAGGCGAGAACAGTGTCATGGAGTACAAAGAGGATTACACTGTTCGTCCGAGTGTGGTGCGCCGTGTGAGTTGGCGCCCGTGCCTGTCCGGGTGGTCGCGGGGGAAGTCAAGTGGGGGATCATTGGTGGTGTTGCGAGAAAGGGGCGAGTGAGGGGAGTATTCTAGTTTGGGGCCGCGGGGGATGCAGGGGGTGCAGTGTAGCGGGCGTAGACGGTTGGGCGGAGGGTGGGCGGAGGGGCGGCGGCTCTAGCGTGCAAGATCGTTCGGAGGAAGCCCCTGTCACTTCGTCCTTGCAGCCGACCTGCCTTCCCCTCTCAACCGTCTCCGCTCCATGCGCGTGCAGTGTCGGGGCTATGCGGCCCTTCACTTATTGCAAGAATTGATAAAACTGCACATTTTTGCACCCCCTTTCCTCTTCGCCTTATGCCGTGATCAATAGTCCATATAAGACGGAATGACACGATAAGGAATATCTTTGGTTCACTGAAGTCCCGGAAATTAAAGTTATTTTCGTTATGAAGTGGATTATTTTTTATTAGCTTCAAAGTGGATATTTTTCATTTCGTTTGTAAATTAAAAAAATACGTGTACTGTTTCCTTTTAAACATTAGGAGGTGAGATTCATATTTTTACTTTTCGACAATAGAATGCATAATAACTTCGTTCATTATGAAATCTCATTTTCCATAATGTCTCTCTGTAGCTTTCCTGTTACTTCATGGTGTCCTGTTGTGTCGTGTTAGGTGAGGCCTGGAAATGTGGGGGTGGTTGGTCTGTTTCTCCATCCAAACCACCCCTTAAACGATTGTTTACCCATATTAATGCATAATTGGGATTACATTGTGCTCCACCAATGGCATTCCATTCGTGAGTCTCTGGATGGCCCGCCTCTCGGAGTTAATAGGCCTGCAGATTTATGAATCGACCATGGTTTATTCCAGAAGTTATAATGTGCAAGTGAGTCTTATGCTTAGAAGTTTTGGGAGCTGAATATTTTTTGCCTTCCTTAGCATTAAATAAGTTAGAGGTAGATATTTACAATTTTTCATTCCATTTTAATATATTTTATCGAGTGAATATTAAACCGTTATTGATAAATTATCCGTCCATAAATGACGCATTTTATCGTTTTTAAGCCCCATTGGCACCCTACTGCCGAGGTAAAGAATGATGATTGACAGATTTTTTCTCCCTTATTATTTAACTATCTTTCTGGACGAATATTTGGGATAGGACTTTGAACTGTTGACAAATTTTTTCCTGCAGTTTCTCTATGAAATAATGTACTTGTAAATCAATGTTCATAGTGATCTCAATTCGAGAAGTTGATTAATAAATTAGTGGAAGAAGCAGCATGGAAGAATCCTCTGGTTGGGGTCGGGGATCCTTGCTTTAGCTGTGAGGCCAAATATGAATTTTGGAGTTGTTACTTGATATGCAAAGTAAGCCAAAGATCAGGTGATAAAAAATGATGGGAAACCATACAGCATTATCATTTAGAATTTTCATGGCAAGTGATCGAAGATCTTTGTATGGAAAACGATCGATGCCCCCCTCTCTATTTGGCATCCGCAAACGAGCAAATTATTGACGAACGGAATGCATGAATGCAGTTGCTTATTTTATGTTAAGTATGCCCCGACGATTCTCAGTGTTCTGCTAAGTTAAAGTGGGAAGAAATATATTCACCCCAACGCCCTTTTCCTTTCACCTTGCTCCTCGATGACCCTGCGGACCGAAGTTATTCTCTCTGCTCTACCGTTGGAATATATACAGAATATGTGGGCCAAGTATTAACTGTGACGGTAATATTTCCTAGCCCGTGCGAATGTAATCGTTATATATCATCAAATTTCAATTGCTGAACTAAATTGCTAGTCGATCAGTTAACTTTTATTCTTTTTGTTTCCTATATAATTAACCTCATTCAGTTAAAATCTAACAAAATTCAGTTAGTGAGAAGCGTATGTACACCGGTGCGTAGTATGTACTCGTATGGTGTGAACCTAGTCCATGGGTGATGGTAAAGGTGCAGTTGGTAATCTTTAAGTGTCATTGTATATCAGAGCTTTTGGTCTCCTATCTGTACCTCTTGTGTATGTATGTATGTCCATTGTAAGAGTGACAGTTGACCAGACTTGACCGTTGACAACAGGATAATTGCCTCATTGCAGCGATAAATTTTTAAGTGAAAGTAAAAAAAAAATTAGTGACGAGCACTCAAAGAATTGTTTTATTAATCATTATTCATCAGATCTCGTAAAATGAGTAACTTATTATGTCTGCGGCAGACTGTAAACTTTTAATATTTAAAGCTGTGGTATTGACAACTATGGCTTAAAGTTATGTCACTGTTGACGGTTAAATTTTTCGAATCACACTAATGCCTCTCGCTCTACTGTTATCCTCTTTATACGTGCATCAAAAAGTTATTTTCAAATATCTGGATTTCGTTTTGGATTTATACATATTTTTATTGGATATCATGAAAATAATTAATTGACGCATTGGTCGGGATTAAAGTGAATTTAGTTAGAATAGTATAATTTGCCAATTTACCTCTTAAACTCATTGCCAAATGACGTTTTGCTTACCTTCACTCTTAATTACTTCATAAGTCTTTTATGCTTACAACTCTTAGTTAAACTCCATTAATTTCTTTTTCGTACTATAAATATGCTTCATTTAACTTTCCAGTCCTCTATACAATGCAATAATGATCTAATTTACCAACATTCCGAAAGCCAAAAAAAAAATTTCTACTCCCTATAATTTTCCTTTACCCCCGTTAGTTAATCAATATTCCCGTGAGAATTCTCGTACCTACCTATTCACTCTTTACCTATTCATTAAAATAAAAAGGAAATCCAAGTAAATCAACAGAATATTCCGGCCATCTCGTGAGGAGAGGGGTTTTGACAGCGAGACAGTAAGCGCGGATGAAACTGTGTCGGAAGAAATCGTGTCGAAGAAGGGCGCATCCATTATAACGATACACGTCACACGTGATTAGGCGTGTAGGGGTGAGGTGGCGTGTGTACTTGCGAGGGTGGGGTGTGTGGAGAAGAAGGGTAGAAGGTGGGGGATAAGGGTGCACGAGGAGTGCAGCAGTTTGGATGCTTAAGTGATCATTTATTTCCACGTGTGGGGGAGCACCCCTCCCCCGTCTGCCCCTCCCCCCGCACGCCCGCGCCTCGGGCTCTCCTGCCTCATTTGGCTTCCGAGGTATCGCTTCTGCCTTCGACCAGGGGGACGGATTGGTGTGTGGGGGTTGGCGGGGGTCCGAGAAAGAACAGAAGCAGCAAGAGGGGGTTCTACCCCCCCCCACACTTCTGACATTCACCACTCCCCCGCCAAATCCCATCCTGCCACCCAGAGTAGCAGCTTTTATCTTGTTTGTCGGGACACGCGTTCCTATCGAGGTAAACACGGGGCTTATGGAAGTCGGGCGGGAAGGTTTTCATGCGACGAAGACGTCGGGGGTGCGCGCGGGGGGAAGGTGATGCGAGGAAATAGGTTATGGGGGGGAGGATGAGGGATAGGTCACCCCTTTTCTCGCTATTAGTGGGAAGTACGGGCGATGGGGGGGGGGACCGTCTGCATTTGTACGGGGTTCCCCCTCAGTGGCGAACTCGCGGGGGCTGTATCGCTGTCCCCCGGGCTACGGCCCACTGCCGGCGGGTCCCCGAGTCGTCCGTCTCCTCACCCCCATCTTCTAACCACCCGCCTGCCCGCCCACCCTACCTGTCGCCGGGCATAAACACCGCTTGTCGCGAGGCAAGGAGCGAGTGGACGCCGCCGTGAGTCTCCGGACAGCTAGCTATTCCCTCCTCCTCGGGCAAGCCACCGTCGAGTCCCGTGCGTTAAAAGGCGTCAGCGGGTGTCTCTCGGGACGGCAGAGAGAGAGACAAACATTTACTCACACATAAACCCAACCGCTGCTTTCCCACCCTCGCATTCACACACACACGCGCGCTCGCTTCCTAATTCCTTTATTTTCCGCCTGAAGGAATAAAGTATAAACAGTTGGACTTTTGGGTGAGGGGTTTCATTTCTCATATTCCCTCGCGTTCTATCGGCCGTTTTGCGGTCGCTTATACTTTTCGCTTCTCTCCCCCTCCCTCCCGCCACGCTCCCTCTGTCACCACGCCTTTTTCAGTAATCTTTTTGGTGTTACTCAATGTATTCTCGCGCCCGAGTGGCCTCGCGACGATGCGTTGAAACGGACGCCTTTTTCGGTTAGTGATCTACACTCTCGTTTTTTCTACCGCGAGTCTCTCTCACGTGATAATCTTTCCCTTTCGCGCCTTGCTTTGGTTCCGGATAGAATCATTCCGCCAAAAGGGAGGAGAGCAATTATTTTTTCCGTGGGAAGGAATGGTTCTATCTTGGGATGGCATTAATCTTCCCGGGCTTGAACTTTCGAGGTGAAACGAGTCGAATTCATTTCCTCCGCAAATTATATGAATTCAGAATTACATGAAGAAGTTGGATCTTATCCAACTCGTTGAGAAGGAGAGGAATCTAAGAAAGTGACAAAAAGATATTGATGGAAGAATGCCAGGCACTCATCGATTTTGATATGGTACCAAATATCCAAAAATAAGTTTGGTGGGATCAAACGCGTACAGTATTTTACGTATTGGAGCAACTCTTGAGTGGTGCAGTGGCGGAGATTAGGGCGATTTTGCTTCCAGAGCAGAGGGACCCTCCGACTTCGGGAGCAAAGGAAGCGCCAATACTTAAAGCATAGTTTTGCCCATAAATTCATTAATTGAATCATAATCCTCACATACGTCAAGCTCCATTGTATTCCCGCATGTAGCGTAATGTGTTCCTATCTCATGAGTTATTCTTTCCTTCTCGGGTTCGTATGATTTGTATTCTCCGGCGTACTTGTTGTGTGAGAACTCTCCTATGGGTATTTTCGTGCCCGGCTGTATTTTATTGGAAGACTACCGTTGAGGGTAAATAGGAGCTTGGGCATTAAATTAGGAATAGAACCAGATAGATAGCGGTGCATTTTAAATAATGCTTAAGGATCCTTAATCATTGGGTTGGGCATCCCAAGGCGAGCTGTAGACCCAGGTATGGTCTCCGTACCTATATATTGTACGAACTCGTACTGATTGCGCTAAATGATGGGTTGGATTATTTTTAGAATGATAATTAGGAACATTCTTAAGAGTTGAGGGGAAACATTTTTGTACTCCCTCTATACGTAGATGCAAAGAAATCTATCACTGGGTACTTGTCTTTTTAATGAAATTTTCTCTGAATATTTTCCAGTAACAGTTGCGAGAAGTGATATCTTTGTTATATTTTGTTGCTCATGCAGAAGCGTAAAGAGATCGCCCTGAGACAATAAATAGGCAGGCGGGTGGGATTTAGCACTTGATTTGCCCTAAGCTAATTGTACTCGTGCCAGTGCATTGTGGCAGCCGGGGTCGCTTTTGATGCGGTGCAACGCTTCCGTGGCATGCCACATGCTTTCCATTCGTTTCAAACCTTGCGTTCGTGGTGTTTCTTGGCGAGGGAAGCCTTATGAATGATTTAGGCCTTTCAAATAGAGAAGGTGGAGGAGAGACCTGAGGCATGACTTTGCTTCTCCCTCTTACATGCTTCTGCGATGACGTTGTTCTCGGCTAAGAATGTCGTATCAGTTCGTCGATTCGTAAGGCACCCCATTCCGAGTGACTTGTGAGCCAATTGGGCGTGATGCGTCTTACTTCAGAGTTTTATCGACGTATAAATGTTTTTACAATCCTTATCACTGCGTGCCTGTTTTCCGGTGACTATGCATGTCGGAATGATTGAGTTTTTTTGCTCTCACGTTTTGACTCCAAAAAAGCCCATTTATGATAACTTTTAAATATCTTTCAGGAAATGCATGGCTTCATTTCAACCAGTATATAACTTATAACGGTTGTTACTACGCAGAAAAACTGGATTAATTTATATGAGGACGATAGTATTCGAAAGCACGCTGAACGGGAAGATTTTTTTCGAATTCTATGCGAATTAATGGAAAGTTAATTGAGAGAAGCTATTTAATAATGCCCTTTAAGAACCTCCCATGAATTAAATAACTATAAAAATATTTGGAAATGATTTTCCCTCTCACTTTCTCTAAAATGATGAAGAATGAATGAATGACTACATGTCTGGTTTACACGCAACGCAACTATTTATTCGTTGCCGACTGCGTAAACTTAGAAGGGGCGTAATCCGTTAAATACTCATAGGAGAATACACTTATCAGTTATCTTATAATTTTGTCATTATAATATAAAGTCCAAGTAAATGGACCACATGTGATCCATATTTTAAGGCGTAAATTTAGATTGACATTAGTATTTGAAAGATGACCAAAGTTAATAAAGTAACATAAATTAAATGGAATTTAAAACTAAAAAAAAAAATCATTTGGTAAAAGCATAGGACTCATAATTAGGGAGGCAAACGTATTCAGTACCTACTCGTTACGTGTTCAATCCATTTTGATGCGTAACATAATTATTTATGAATCAATTACGCAATGAAAACTTAGCGAGAAAGAAAGAGACGTTCATATTTCTTTGCGTAAAAATAACAGATTAGTTTCCTTCCAAGGTCATACCACACCTTTTTCTTATTTATGATGTTCAGAGCCACCTCAAGGCATTCGTACACTCAACTTACGTGGCGAGAAGTGGTCTATTCCGGAGCGTTCGCAGTCTAGGCGGCCAAGATCAAAATAATTTTCTGTTCACCCCGATATGTTACCGATTCGTCATCCTGACTTGGGATAGTGGAATGGGAGATGTATGGCAGGCCAAGAGCTCCGCCCACCTACGGACTTGTAGAGATAGAGGGAGTCCACGGTGAAAACCACATGTCACGCCGCGCGCCGCCACCTCCGGGAAGAAATGCGGCCGACTGGAATTCCACCCTCGACCTCCCTGCTCGCCTCACCTCCCATTGTCTTCCCCTTTTCATCTCGCCCGTGATATTTTAGTTTTGACAGTGTTTGCCAGTGTATTCTTAAAATCGAAAGCACAAAATAAATGTAACGACGTTTTAAAACTGCTTCGCGTGATGGATCTGAACTTAGAGAATCTTCATGCATAGAATCTGACGTCGTCATCCAGCCAAACCGTTGTTTTAATAAACACGGAGCAACAAATGAACATCGGAATTAAATTATGCTATCGTTTGTTTTGGATATTGGTGCTGTTCTCAATCAGTGCCTTAAAATTGACTAATTTGAAAAGAAAGTAATTAAACTTTTTACATACCTCGGAATGTGATCATCGCTTACTTTTCACTTGAATCAGCCTTGTATATTTTATCCTCTCAATTCGTAGAAAGTAGCTGGGGAAGAAATCCAAAAGATATTCTCGGCAAAGAAATCCATTCATTCTTAAATATATGGGATAGAAGAGGAAGATATACTCGAAAACTTAAGGGACTAAAAAATATGGAGAAAGTATGAAAGCAAAATCTGCGTTGATGCATCAAAGAATCAAGGAAACATATCTCAATGAAAAAATAGAGGGGGAATATTAGAAAGAAGAAGTTGAGAGTAGGTGTTATTTCGTACTGTTTAGACATTACCTTGAATACACGCCAAGTAATATGGTTCTTGAACAGCGATAATTTCTCAATGTAACAGGGACATAGAAAAGCTGCCAGTTTCGTTATGGATGTACAGAGCACGTCCCACATTTATTAGATATCCTCAATTGTGAATTACTGAAAGTTATTCTCCTCTAGAACATTCAGTGACCTCCGTAATAGGGAACAACTCATATGGCAATCGAAAAATACGCCAATAAAATGATACAGGATACTTTTAATAAAACATTTCCCTCGTGATTTGTGACCTTACACCTTTTACCATTCATCCTCGCGGGGGATCGCAGGGCAAGTTGTAAAAATCATGGCATGGTAATATCATTTATCGATGCATATGCACACAGCGTCATCATATTCCTATGCTTATTGGGCATATTTGACAAACAAAGGTGAGGATATTCAATTTTTCCCGGCTCAACTTTGTGGAAATTCATGTTTATTAAATGAAGAATAAAGGACAGTGGAAAAATGCATTGTATTCTTCATTTAATAAAGATGAGGATTTCGAGAATTAAGAAGGATAAGTTTAAAAATAAACTACGAGAGGAAAAACTAGTACAGGCGGAACCGTTTACCTTTGTAACCAAAGTTTTGGACCAAGATTTTCAAAGCATTAGGATTATAAGAAGAAGAATTGGGTTAGGCAAAGTAGGAGGGAACTAATGGCAGGAACTTTGAGTAAGGATGTTAAGAAAAGACGAGTGAAAACTTTGATAGGGAGCAAGTTTTTGTACGGTGCGGAAATCGTTGATCGTTGAAGCAAGAGGTAAGCGTGGATTGGAGTCTTTTGAGTGAGAATGGTTGTTTGTATGGGGGTCGGGTTTGTGGGGTGGTTAGATTACTCAGAGGGCCTTGGGTATTGGGACCCCGTGGCACGTAGAATACGCTTTCTGTCGGGTGGGGCGTTGAACTGCGGACCCTTTGGAACCTTTCGTCAACAGTAGACTAATGCCGACGCCGGGTTTCTCTTCACCCTTCTTCCCCATTTCCTGAGCATCCTACCTCTACCGAATTATTCACCTATCTCCCAGACGGTACAAGTGACCTCCTCCGATGTCCGTCTCTTTATCTTATAACTAACACCACTACTGTTTGCATTTTAGTTCTGAATACAAACGCGGTGCATTTGACAAAATTTTGCGAAGACGCAATTTCGCGATATCGGCATGCAGCGTTTAATTCCATTTGGTTATGTGTTTTACGTTAGAATTTATCATTCAATTAGATGAAAACATTAGGGCACAATGAATGTGGGAGAATATCAAAGAAAAAGATAGATAATTGTCTTTATATTGGGGCGAGTTTGAGACTATGGAGTCTCTTCAACCTCCTAACCCCTATAAAGGGAATAAGAAGGGATGATAAGGTGGCATGATATGGAATTTGAATGATGAGGGAAGAAAACTACGCCGGGGAAAGAGTACTGGATGCGAGAGTGCAAGCAAAAAGGAGCCTAGAGACGTGAGGGAGGAGAGATAGGAGAGGCCGGGTGAATTGGAGGCTGACCATGACCCCGCACGACGACGGGGAGAGCTGCGGAAGAAGAACGGTGTTTATCACTACCCTAATGACTTTACATTGTGATTATCCGCTTGATGCTTCGAGCCTTGATGCTTCGCGACTGCCCCATGCCCGTCGCCTGCTCCCGCCAACCCTCCACCCTAGATAGACCTCCGTGGTGGGGAGCCTCAAGGACCCCTCCGCTCTCTGACCCCGTGATGGTCGTCCCGGGGCCGGCGGCTGTCCCAAGCAAACGAGAGTTTATGCCTCTATTGTTCGATGGAGAGAGGCGGCCCCCGTGGAGGAAGGGGGTAGGAGGTCTGGAGGGGACGAAGAGGAAGACGGAAGGGTCGAGGTCGATATCGGAGTTATATTGTTGGGGATGGGTCGGAGGGAGAGAGTGGGAAGGAGGATGTGGGCTTGGTTCCTTTGACGACCGACTCGCGCGGATTAAGATGTGTGGCGGTGACTCTGCCCAATTCACCGGCGATCATTTGTCACGAATCCCTCTCCCGGCGGTCGCTTCCAAACTCGTGCTCTCGGTTTTCCGTCTTCTATTTCCCGGGGTACCTGTGGGGGTAGGGAAGTCCTTGGGATCATTTGCGAGTGAAGATCGAGTTTGCTGCTGGAGGTACGCCACCAGTGGAGGGAAATGAAAACGCGTGTCTTTTTTGCGCTTTTTCGTTCATGCGTTCAGGTTACTTTGCGTCTCCGACTCTCTCAATTCTATTTTGGCTTTGATTGTCTGATCTGACTATCGGAATATTTGGCTGAGGTATGCTGAGTATTAATGCACTTAGCCGATACGATTTAGCACACTTGAGTGTTTTCTACATCTACATTAGACCGCGCAAGTGGCCGCAAAGGCGTGTGGCGGGGGGTGTTAGGTCACCAACCGTAAAAAGGAACAATACCACATGCAAAAACAACAACATGGAAAATTACACCTACAGCAGCGCACACACACATGCAAAAATCTCTTCATCCAACACTCATGCAAATAAATATACCATAAACCAACAAACAACTGTACCCCAGAATGCAGCATGAATGTTTTTGGTAGAGCATCCTGAGATCATTCACAAGAGTGTACATAATGTAATTATTCGTTCATGTCTCATGGAAAATTACTCACCATCGGAATCCCACGTTGGTTTCAATCCTGCGAACTCACGGAGAGCTTATCTAAAGGTAAGCCTCCGCTGTGGTTGGTAGTGATACATTTCTCTCCCTTTTCTTATAATATTTTTTTAAATTTCGTTTCTCCCATTCCTCTCTCTGTTATTCCATTGCAGCTCGATTTTCAGACGCGCCATTTTGGCACGAAGTATATGTGAAAGTTTTATTTCATCTGGTATTTGTAGACACGGTATAGAAAATTCTGTTTACTTTCCAGTAAAACTTGCTAATGGACAATTAATTTTTTAGTTTACTTTGGTCGTCAATTTGTTAAATAAGCCAGTTTTAAAAAATGAGTACATTTTATCCTGGAAAATACGACAATGTAAGTAGGCATGCATGTAAAATGAGTTGTAATCGAAACTTACAAATATTGAAGATAACTTGTATAATAGGAGTTGAATCAGCTTATGGGTTCTAAAGAGCACTCTTGTTTACTTCTTATTGAGCCGCGTTAGGCAGTTTGATGCGTTTGTTAGCTAGTCTTGATAAAGGCGGCCCACATTTATACAAATGAATAAATGTAGTAAGAAATAATTTTCGCGACAAATTAAATAACAGTTGGAATAAGGACAAATTCGTTCCAAAAAAAATAGTAATAAAAATTTTTATTGGTCTAAAAGAATTAGACACTAGGGGATAATTGCTAAAAATTATTATTGTGTCCCCTTCCCTCCTATTGCACGCTCAAACGTAAAAATAACTTATTTCCAAGAAGTTATTCCCTGTAATTGGCTTGATTTCACGTTCCACTTGGAGCCTTTCGTTCGGAAGAAATATTCGTTCCAGGAAATCGGCGGTGCACCTCTTCCGAGTTCCAAACATAGGTAAGGTCGAGTTAAGTCTGTCTCATCTGTGCTCCCGTCTCCTCCTCCCCATACACCCTTCTCCTCCTCCACTCTCCCTCGCGTGGAAAACACATATCCTTTTCAGAGTCACTGCTGTCACGCCTCCTAGTCCTGCGCGCCCTGGAGAAAGCCAAAGGGGGGAGTTGGGGGGCCGTCGCTGCTTTGGCATCTGTTGACGTGGAACTCATCCGCAGATCATTATCGCAAATATAGGCGGCGGGGGAGGCAGGGGGGTTATGAGTCGGGGAGGCCGGGGGGTGGAGGGGGGAAGCCAATGTCGCACCGACCCCTCCTCCTCCCTCTCCCCCCGGGCGGATTCCCACCTCTCCGCTCCGCAACTCGTGGGTCTTCCGCCACCCCGCGAAATCCCCCTCCACCCCTTTCTCACACATCCACTCTCTCCGACTCGTATCTACCCAACTCGCTCGCCTTCCCTAGCCTCGTTAGGTCTGCTTCAGTAGCCGGGTCAAGCGAGCGGGCCACTTCTCTCCTTCTCCTCCGTCTGCGGAAGTTGCTCTTGGTTGCGGGAGTGGGGGGGACGAGAGAACGGGAGGTGGGGGGTGGGGAGGCGAGGGAGGAGGGTACGGGTGCGTACGGCCGACCCCATGGGGAATGCCGGCGACTGGGATCGGGCTCTTTGGAGGCGCCTATGGAAATATTGGGCATCTTATTCATCCGAAGATCACATAGCATTCATTTGAGAGAAATTACTTCCGAAATCAGTGGCAATTAATCGGCAACATATATTCAGTTTCCCTTAGTTCTTACTTCAGTACATTTTTTTCATATTAAATAGCTATTCATTGTAATTACTGGGTTTTTTTGTATTGATATACATCCGAAGTTTCATTGCAGTGCGGGGCGAAAATGGTGATGAAAATTTCAGATCCGGCGAAGAAATTGCTCATTAACTCAAATTGTGTTTAAATTCATTCAAAATATTTAACTTCTCCAGTGTTCGAGAAATTTAAGAGGTATCATTGAAGGACCAGGAATTGGCAGAGTGAAAATTTATACTTTTAAGTAGGTGCAAGTTTATAACATTTCGTAATTAAGAATACTGAATAACTATAACTTTCATCAAACGCCTTCATCCTCCAAAATCAGTGATAATAGACCTTTCCTGTTTATACTGTCTCATAAATAGCGAGAAAGAAAAGTAATTTCATGTAGGTTTCGTTGTAAAGATATGCAAGATGCATACAATTTTAAAGGTCAAGCAGTGTGTTAACTTCGATATAACGTCCATTCGATTTTGTTCTCATATAATAAGCTCTTATGTTACTGTCAGCGGTAGTTCACAACCGATTGACATAGCAGATGATTGTTAAACCTTTGGTTTTAGCCGCGAAGCACCTTAGTTCATTTCACGGCGCTGACTGACTTATTCGGTGTTTCCCAAATCCCTCTTATATACTCGGCGCTGTTCATCCCGGGGGTTTCTTGCTAAATTTTGCTAATTGTAAGTAAAGTGGGCAGGTTTGGTCGTAAGTTTGACCGCTAGAAAATTGATGGTATGTATTTTATTTACTTTCAACTTATGCAGTTAAAATAATGGAAATAAATTATCGAGAATATTAAAATATTCCCGAATGTAAACCCCTGCTTTGCATAATTTTTTCAACTGTATACGTATTGCTAAGCAAGGATAAATTTAGCGGTGATGGAAGGAAAATAATTCAGTATAAATGGATTTTTAGTAATATCGTTTCAATTCAAGCCTTTGCATTTTTTAACTTTTTATGTATCTGGTGATTCGATTATCAGGAATTGTAAAACATTAATTGCTCTCGTGATAAAATATTTGCCAAATCAATTAAATTGCGTTAAAATTTAATTTAAATGCAATAAAACCATTTTTAATTAACATTTGTTTATTTTATCGTCATTTCACCTAATGCAGTATTTTATTTTGTTAATGAATATTTTTTAATCACGTACATTTCTTTTTACGAAATTGGAGTTACATTGTACGAGGCATAGTTATAGGATTTAGGCACGAGTTTTAAATTTAAAATAAAGGGAAAAGTGAACATAAGGGAAATCAAGTAATAAATGGAGAAGGAATATGTGTGAGGAACACAACGCCTGGGGCTTATGTACATACTGTGTATGCTAAGGACGCCAAAATGAGACATGCCCATTATAAAATAGATATAAGCGGACTACGAGTTTTCTTTTTATTTTCTGTAAACTATTTTTTCCAATGATTCAGTTACCGTCAACCGTAAATTGGATCAGTGGTAAGGGACATATTAATTTCATTTCCTAAGAATAACGAATCAGGTGATTGTTTTTCGAATTGTGTGCCTCTCTTCGGCTGTAAATCATCTTAGACCACCTTTTCGTTTTATTAATGGATGACACGAGCCAAGTTATCGAATTTTAATGTACATCCAGCAGCAGTTACATCGGCAGCTTTGCGTTTTCAGTCAGTTTTTCTTGATTTATATTTGTTCATTCATTTTGCGTCTGCATAGTTCCGATATTCTTTCGGACGTACATACCTTTTTATACGTACGTGTTTTGTCCCAATAGCAGTACCTCGGAGAGAAGCGTTCAAATTCACGGAAGGAAATTAGTTCTTACATCCATCATATTAATAATATGGCGCGCGCACAGATTAGAACGATATTAAAGTGAAAGAAAAGTCTACATACTTTTAAGGAATTTTTATTCGATTGTTCCATAATATCTTTCTTGATGTACGAAATTATTCATAACCAAATCGACGTCAACCGTTAATATCTCGTCGCAATTCTATTTAAAAACAAAGTTGTAGTTTTCACAAACTCATCAGCCAAGGTGCATCTACATCTACTCAATACCCCGCAAGCCGCCGCAAGGGCGTGTGGCGGGGGGTGTTAGGACACCACCCGTAATTTAGAAAAGATAGATGAAAGCCAAAATTAGAATTGACTATCATCGAATTATTTGATTCAGTTACTAATATTTTCACAATGCTTCAATGGCAATGCTAGGGGCCTGGTAGCACCGTGGGTAGAGCTCTGGCCTCTGACTTGAGGGTCCACATTCGGTTCTGGGTGATTCCTCTGAGTATGGTCAGCCTTCCCACCCGTGTAACTATTTCGGATATCAGGTCTTACGGGGAAACCGCAAACTGTCTTCTGCTTAGTAATAGATGATCTTACACAATCAGCATGCTACCATCAATGCTGATTAGTAATGATGGGGTGAGTAAGACAAATTTTTTATTGTAATAATCGCACATTTCGTTAGGACTATTCGAGGTGTCAATCATCATTCTAAGAGAATTGGAATGGAGGGGGATTACATAATTTTCTATGTTTTAGCGGAGCAGATGTGCAATTGACCCAGAATAGACATCCGGAAATCCTTGAGGAGCTTGTTAGTGCTACAAGAAATATTTACTTACCTTTGATACGTAGGAAGCCTTCTCTGTTAAACGTCAGTCTTTCCCAGAGAATCCTTTTTTCTAGGCCATCGAAGCTTCCGCTTTAATAGGTTTCGCTTGTGTCATTGTGTTTCCGAGCTGTCGTCAGCTATAATTTGGAAAAATCTAATAAAGTAGAATATTCGTTGCTTCATGTTTAAAAGAAAAATTACCGTTAAAGTAAGCGTCGTTTGCGGAACAATTTTTGGAGCACTTGAATGGTATAAAGACTTTGTAAAGAAATTCAGTTAATGTTCAATTTTGAGACGTATGCAACGAGAATAGTCGATGTTAAATAATAAAAGCTGCAATATTTAAAAACATTATTTACTCAAAAAAATTTCAACATTTTCAAGCGGACGTAAATATTTTCTGTGAGTGATACACTCTCCACAATTGCGTAAAAAGGTAAATACTTCCTTTACTCTAAGTCGTAGTCCTCGAAATAATTATTTTTTCTTGTCCTTATTTTCCATAATTAGGAGCAGGAAAATTTGATCGCATAGAGTATTATGTGCACCTATTTCTTAGGGGGGGAAATATATAATTGGAGCAGGAAAAAAATGAATTTTTGCCCACCACTATTTAGAAGGGATTTAAATGTATAAGGGCATAGGATGATACTGATTTATGTCACATTTGATGTTTTTCTTATCTCTATCTAGTTTAATATTTTCTCGTACTGTCTGCTATTTAAACTAATGCACCAGGTTTCGTCCATGTTTTTAGGTTTCATTACATGTGCGGATTCTTTCGAAAATATTTTTTAGGAAAGATACCAAAGATTCGCGTGTTTTCGCACCAGTAGTCCAAGGGGATGTCTGCGGGGCGTGCGGGAGTGGCTCCTCCCTCTCGTAAGAAAGTATCGATCGGGAACGCCGACCCTTGACTCGGCACGCATCAAAGAGAGTCGACCTCTTCCTTCCGCTCCCACCGTCGCCCCATTCTTCCTCCCCTCTTCGCCTTCAATTCGGGAAGCGGGGGAATTGCAAAGGAACCCACGGGTTCGTGCTTCCATTTTCCTTTCGTCCAATCCCGAATGAATGGACACTACCGGGAGGGGTCCTTTTCCCAAATCTGTAAGTCAATTTACAAGCTCCTCTTCATTTACAAACTCGGGAGTTTGCTGTTGTTGATGCTTAGTTGCGACACATGTTACTTGCCTGCATTACACAGAATACTAATTGAAAGTTTTATATTACGTTTAAGATTGATTTCAAAGCACTTTTGAATCGACTTGTAGCTTCAAGAAACGGGCACTAGGACGTTTACGAACGAGGGAATATAACTGCGGGAGGCGTTAAATGTTTTTGTGCCCAACTCAAATATACATATTCAAAGCATTTTTCGGCGGCTGATGGCGGTAATCAGTTCCTTGCGGAGTTAAGTATTTAAAAAGCAAAGGGAGCTCCAACCCCTTCTCAGCTAACGAAAACTTTTTCAACTCTTTCGATGGGTTTTGAAATAGGATTGTATTATCTCACTATCTATTAACGGATTTAGACTTAAAAACGTGAAAAACACAATCTATACACTAAATGAAATTCGTTGTGCTCCTTGCTTGTGTAGCTACATGGACACGAAAGTATTTATGATGTTCTCTTGTGCATAAACAAATTTGTTCGTTATCATGTTGGCATCATTGAGTTTTATTGACAAATTTGCAAACATTTAAATTGATACAACGAAACAATTTCATTTCAAGATCCCAATTTCGACTAGAAACCTCTCTTTCGTCCTCTTTTTGAAGGAATATTTCATTGCCATTAGATATGCTCATTCTCTTTCTCCTATCTACTTAAGCACTGTAGTCCTTCAAATTTTCTTTTATTGCCCATATCTGACAGCTGTAGAGACATAGATATGCGCTTTATGAAACTCTTACCGATATATATGGGATAGTTATTTTCCGTTGTTAACCGTTTCTTTCTCTTAGAAAATTATTTTCTCTCATGCATTTCTGTTTTATACCTGTTTAAGCCACTTTTTTCTTTCATTAATAAATGCAGCAGGCACTATCCACTCGGCCAAGTGTGCCTTGTTTAGTTTAATTTGAATGTCATCTTGCTTTTTCCGGCTACAACATTACCTTAGGTGTAAGCTTATTGAATACTATTTTCCACTTTTGCTTTTTCATCACCTTCGACGAACGGGGTAGTACTTATGTGAAGTTCTGTCTTCTCTGCAGCCAGCTTATCCTTTCCGTATTCACTTCCTCCAACCTTTTCCCTTACCTTTTGAATCGTATTATTAACGAAATAGATTGAGTAACAATTTGTTTAGGAACCATCAGGATGTTCACGGTTATTAAGTGTGAAGGATCAAATTTTGCATAAAAATCGATGCGTTGCTCACCGGTTCGCCCCGCCTCGCAGCGACGGTCACGCCACGCTCTCTCGGGGTAGGGAACCGATCGCTTCCCTGCTCCCCCACCCCCACCCTCCTCCTCGCCCGCCCTTCCGCGCGTGCACATAACAGCGCGCCCTCTCCCGGCCCACGCGATTTTGCGACACTGCGCTCATTCTGTCAGCGCATTGAACCGTTGGCCCGACTAATCGCCCTTGGAAGTCTTCCCCTTGCCCTCACCCCAACTCTACCCCTTCCCTTCCCTCCCCCCCACGGAGTCCTACCCGGGAGAGTAGGGGGGGGGTCCGAGAGAGGGAGTGCAGCACGGGCGAGCGGGAAGGTGGGGGGGGAGTGTTTTTGGGTGGTGGATCGGCTGGTCGTGGAGGCTGGTGGCACGGTGTGGGCGGTCAGTCCTCATGAACATTTTTCGTTTCATACCTTTCTGTTTTTTTTGCTTTTCAACTTTTCGTGGCCTTCACCATGTCGAAGTGAATCGAGGCCTTGAGGCGACTCTCCGAACTTGGCGGTTTGTGCAGGTGGGCATATACATACATGCACGCTCATTTCCAGAGTCAAACTTAGCGTTTGGTGGCGATCGATTTCGCAATCGGCGAGAGCACTTCCTTGCTTTCCTTCGCTCCGTCCCCCTTCGTGAATGGAAACGAGAACGTGCTCGAGGGGAACTTTAAAAAGGGGACACATTGGTGCACGGAGTCATGCGAAGATAGTATCCATGACTGAAAGAATGAAATGGGAAGCACACGGCCTCCCTAGCTAATGATGTGCCAACTGAACTATGCACCATGCGGAAGCCCTGATTAAAAAAAGAGGGATATCATTATCAAATACTTAGGAGACTTTGCAATAATATATCAAACTACCTTAAATAAGTATGTTGCCTGATAAAATAACTGTTCTGTCTCTCCGTAACGTGATCGTCGTCTCTCAAGAATCCTGTACGTGGCTCTCAACTCTAATGACTAACTCACTTCATGCTTCTTAATGCCTTTGTATTTATCCTTTTTTTTTGTTTAATGTTTAATTTTTTTCATTCGCCATTTTTGTCTGTACATTTTCATCCGATTAGCTGTTGAATTTCCATTACGGAACTTCAAGTTTGAAATGTTTAATTTGCTGTAAAATGGTAAAAATAATTTCCATTACTTGAGTGGCTTTCACGAAAATATCCTTGACACCAAGTCATAGTTCATTGAAGTAAAAAACTAATACCTCTTTCCATCAAATATTTTATTCGGTACAACTAGTTTTAACGCATCGGCGTTATCCACAGGTACAAAGTTACTCATGCAGGTCGGTTACATATATATATATATATGTATGTATGTATGTATGTATATATGTATATATATGTATGTATGTATATATATATATGTATTTTATATCTATATTTACATGCATACATCCATCTATACAGGTATATGATTGGAGATGAAGAGATCAACCAATCCAGCCACCTCTTTCCCCTCTTTACCTGAACTCAAAATTATATATATATAAAGGTAGGCCAATAAATAAGTCACAAACGTCAGAAAGATGAGCTCGGAAGGTGTTACGAGCACTTCATTGCGAAGGCTTGGAACATGTACCGTACAGTTCCGACTTAGTCCCTAGAGATTTCCACCTGTTTAGGCCCCTAACAAGTCATTTGGGTGGCCGACGTTTTGTAGAAGATGATGCTGTAGGCCCGTAAGGTTACTCGTTGGCTGCGACGGCAAACAAAAGACTTCTTTGCTGCAGGAAATCGAGGACTTGTATAGAGATGGGGTGAGTGTCTGAATGTACAGGGTGAATATCTAAAAAAAGTAATATAAATATCAGGAATTTACTTTGATTATTATTGCCTTTGTCCAGTTTTGCGAGTTATTCATTGACTTAGCCTCGTAAAATAAGCGACCTGCATGAGTAAATTTGTACCTGAGGATGACGCCGAAACGTTGAAACTATTTGTACCGAATAAAAAAATCTGTGACAAGATAAATGGTTTTTTTTTAACTTCGGGGATAATGGATTAGCACATAGTTAAGCCTGAACACATCGCATATGTCATAGTTCATTATTTTTGGTTTATTTAAAAGAAATATTATGGCTGTTGATTGTTTCAGGTATAACTTTGTGAAATTTTTTCACGGTGAATAGCATCAAGATAAAACGTTGTAACTTAACATGGAAAATATAATTTGACACGATCATAGGTTTCTTTGCGGCTCAGTATCATCAAACGTATGATGCTGAGCTGAGAAGATACGAGTTTGATCATGCTGTATGACAGAGACAAAAGTTCATTGACTGCCCAAGCGGGCAAGTATAAACCGTCCCGGTGAGTGAAGTCCCACCTTTACCGGCCATTGTACATAAGAAACGCATGGCATTGAAAAAAGAAACATGGCTGAGGTTGAAGTGTGGGTTGTGAGAAAGTGAAACTTAGGAAAAGTGAAAACTAGGAACAAAATATCAATTCTTAATCTAACAAGAAAGGAAAGCCGACAGGGAACGGCCTTTTACAAAAGAAAAAAAATACGTCAATAACAGCACTAACAGCCCACCGTCACACTCTGAGCATAGAGCGGTATTGAAACAGCACCGCGACGATTGAATGTTTGAAAATACACTTTGGTGCAGACTGTACCAAAGTGTATTTTCTTGAATGACAAAGTTTAACATTGATTTTATTTGATATCATATCTAATAAAAGTTAATAAAATACCAGAGACATGCGGGTTAAAGTCCTCGCCTGCCAACGGAGATGTCGCGGGTTCAATTTCCGCCTAGGAGGTTTTCCTCCACCTAGGGCTTGGACGTTTGTAATGGTACTTACATCTACATAATACCCCGCAAGCCGCCGCAAGGGCGTGTGGCGGGGGGTGTTAGGTCACCAACCGTAAAAAGGAACAATACCAAATGCAAAAAAACAACACGGAAAATTACACCCACAGCAGCGCACACACTCATGCAAAAATACCTTCATCCAACACTCATGCAAACACATATACCGCAAAAAAACAAAAAACTGCACCCCAGGATGCAGCACGAAAGCCATCCTACAACATGCAAGCTAGGACACAACAAGCAAGAATGTGAAACATCACTACCACATGAACATGCACCACAAAACCCTCTACCCGCCAAAGAGACTGTAAAAGGCAGGGAATGCGACCCAACGTTGCAGGTAGCAGGAATTTCCCCCCGCGGAGAGGGACGAGGGATTGAAAGGGAGACTTAAAAACAGATGAACAGAACACGAATGAGGTCATTCGGAAAGAATGGGTTATTATAAAAAAACACATAAGGTTAGTAAAAGAGCATGCATTTAAGTAGAACTAATTATTTTTCAGACGCTGAGGGTGGCAAGTGGAATTTTTGCTATCTATAACCCTGCAGTTGCTATGCCGTATTACTTATTTAATGTTACGTTTAGGGATTAGGTAGAAGATTGGACAATTGAGACTCAATCTCTCCCCAATAAAAATTCTTTGAATAAATAATAAAATCCATTCCCTAAATTGAATTTAACAATATTGTTATTTGTTTTTTCGTTCTTTTTTTAAATATCATGATTACCTATTATCCCTCGTTTGCTGAATACTTAATAAGACGTATCTGTCCATTGCACTCGAGTCACGAGCGGCCATAATTTCTTACGATGAAAAAATTGTCATAAATAGCATCGATGTTATTGTAGGTAATGTACTGGTTAGAGTAGATAGTGGATGGACACAACTACCAAATAAATATCTTGTCTATCCTAACAAAACAGGCCATAAATGTAATTAATCTTAAAAATGATTTATTTTTACGTGTCCAATGAGCGACTTCATGAGCGTGAGATTCGAAGGTACAATATTGAGTGTACCCTATTTTTTCACTGCATGAATGATCATGGAAGCTCTATTCAACTCGTGTTATCCTTCCATTACTGTTACGAAAAGTTCTCTCGTACGGGTAGATATGGGAAAATAATTAGACTGTGAACAGAAGGAACGGTGCTGGGTATACATCTACATAATACCCCGCAAGCCGCCGCAAGGGTGTGTGGCGGGGGGTGTTAGGTCACCAACCGTAAAAAGGAAAATACCACATGCAAAAAAAACAACACGGAAAATCACACCCACAGCAGCGCACACCCTCATGCAAAAATCCCTTCATCAATGCTCATGCAAACACATATACCGCAAAAAAACAAAAAACTGCACCCCAGGATGCAGCACGAAAGCCATCCTACAACATGCAAGCTAGGACACAACAAGCAAGAATGTGAAACATCACTACCACATGAACATGCACCACAAAACCCTCTACCCGCCAAAGAGACTGTAAAAGGCAGGGAATGCGACCCAACGTTGCAGGTAGCAGGAATTTCCCCCCGCGGAGAGGGACGAGGGACTGAAAGGGAAACTTAAAAACAGATGAACAGAACACGAATGAGGTCATTCGGTAAGAATGGGTTATTATAACAAAACACATAAGGTTAGTGGAAGAGCATGCATTTAAGTAGAACCAATTATTTTTCAGACGCTGAGGGTGGCAAGTAGAATTTTTACTATCTATAACCCTGCAGTTGCTATCCCGTATTGTCCGTGGGAAGAAGGAGTCCTTGATTCGGCTAGTTCTGGCATCTATTTCCCGAATTTTATATGCATGATCCAAGCGACCAATGTATGTAGGAGTACGAATAATTTGCGAGACCTCGGTGCTGAAACATGCGGATCTGAATTTATTTCATAATTTCAATCTTGCATTGAATCGTCTCTCTGCCAACGATTCCCACCCCAAATCCATGAGCATTTCGGTGACGCTTTGCGTTTTATCGTAGGAATTTCTCGTATCGTAGGATCTACAAAAGATGTAGATGTAGATGTAGATCTGTTGTATAGTGTTGGGCCATGTAGTAGTATAATGTTGTAGTGTTGGGCCTGTAGTAGTATAATGTTGGGCCATCACGTCCGCTCGGTCTCCCAATCTTCTCATGCCCGCACCCTTCTCTGCATCCTTGATCGCTTCCTCCACTCCCATGGTGCGGCAGCTAACACTTTCCTTCGACTTCCGCCCCCCTCTGGGGCGCAAAAAGGCTGGGGAAACCTTACGTTCAGTTTTTGCGACCCATTTCTTCCCTAGCAGCCAGCAGCGCCATCTAAATTGTCTTCTCTTACCGTTTGTGCACATCCTTAGGCTTTTTCGCATTTTCTCTTACCTTTCCCTCTTTCACTATCTTCCACTATCTTCCTTCGGTATTTGTGTCCTTTCGACCTCTCGTTACTAATCAAGCTGCGGTTGGGCAAAGTTCCTCATAGATTTAGACAGGAGTTATTACACACATTATAATTTGTTATAACCTAATCCCTTATAACTTGAATCGTTTAGTTGAATTTTTTGTTTACGAAATGCACAATCAGAGTGCCAGTGCCTTTCTTTGTGCCGCTTATGGTTTCCCAGGAGGATCTGGTGTGCGAAAAATCACACAGCTTGGGAGGAGCGGAGTGAGGGTGCCCAGAGAGGCTTACCTGGGAATCTAATCCGCGCCCTCCGATCATCAGTCCAACGCTATATCCCTAGACTATAATATATATATATATATATATATATATATATATATATATATATATATATATATATATATATATATACTATAGTATACACACACAGTCCAGGGGTTGAATGTGTATTTGGCCAACATGGCTCGTCTCTTTCTTCTGGCTATGCGTGTCACCACACGAACTGTCCCTATCCTTAAAGATGTTATTTTAAAATGTTAACAGGTTGAACCAACAGTAAAATACATGATATGCTATGAGGTATGATTAAGCCGTCTGGGAGAATTGTTGGAATTCAAAATGTCCCTTTGTCACAATTAGCTCAATTAATTTCCATGTGTTTAAGTGACTGTGACTGGAGATTTGTACTGCAAGACCCAAAGGATTTGAAAGAGCACCGGAGACAAGTGTGTCGTTAAGGGAATACTTTCTCTTAATTACTCACGATTTCAAAAATACGGCGTGTGTGTATGTATATATATATATATACTTTCTTATTCTTTCTTATACGTTCTTTATTCCTGAAATGTGAGTGTCCTTTTACGTGTTTTCTATTTATATGTTTGTGTTCTATTTTTCTATCAAATTATGTATATATATATATATATATATATATATATATATATATATATATATATATATCTATTTACATGTTTGTGTTCTATTTTTCCATCTAATTTTATATATATATATATATATATATATATACATAATTTGATAGAAAAATAGAACACAAACATATAAATAGAAAACACGTAAAAGGACAATCACATTTCTGGAAGTTTGAGCTTTTGGCCTTCTCTTAGGCCTTCTGCAGGTCAAACTCAGAGAGGAATTCAGAGTTATGCATATGTATGTACCTGTGTATATATATATATATATATATATATATATATATATATATATATATATATATATAAATATCTTCGAAATGGAACGCTCTTCGGCGAAGCTCAAATATATATATGTATGTATGTATATATATATATATGTTTATATATATATATGTTTATATCTACCGATCTACCGCCCACCTTTTTATCGCGAGGCTAGAATCAATCCCATACTGCAATCATATTAAACTGGTACAGATTTTGTACTTACAGCATTCCACGTGCGTTGTAATCTTCCCTCCTCTCTGGGTTCTTTATTCAGATTTTATGATGGTCGTGTGACATATGCACTTTCCTGACTAATTTAACGGGCAGTATTCTATTGTGCTTTTTTAATGTGGTTAATATATGTTTTTGCAGGCGTGTTCCAAATGTTTAAGGCGTACGAAAGCGGCGGTGCAATGTCACCTCACATTGCCGTTTTCGTTCGCATGGCTATAGGTGGTGGTCATAGTGTTGTTAATCCCCGAGGACGGATGTCACTCACACTCACTCATATCTCTCTCTTTCTCTCTCTCTCCCCCCCGCGGCAGGCCTCCGCCGTCAGCGCCTCCTCGGCCGCCGCCCCCGGGTCCTCCATCTCCCCGGAGGTGTTCAGTGCCTGCAGCGGCCTTCAGCAGTCGACCAACATTTCGCCGCTCGATCTCGCGGCGGGGTCGCCTCGTCGCCTGGCCTCCCCGCCGCCCCTCTCCGCCCCCTCGGCCCCCACAGCCGCCCCCGTGGCAGCCTCCGTGGCTTCTCACCCACTCCACCTCCACCTCCAGCACCCGTTCGGCCTGGGGGTCGGCGGGGGCGGGGGGGCGGAGGTGGAGCGATACCTGCCCCCCGAGGCGCATTCGCAACCTGGAAGGACGACGCTGATCGGCCCCAGCCTGGTGGCCGCGGCCGCCGCGGGCAGGGAGGCCTCCTGCGCCGACGCCTTCTGGAAGATGCCCCACAAAGGTCAGCGGAGATCCCGGTACCCTTTCCCCTCCCTCCCCATTCCTTTTTTCCATAGTTTAGGTGTTGTAGACATGGAAAGCTTTACAAGGCAGAACTTAAAGGAAGTAGGGAATAAGGAAGTATTGTCTTGCTCCGTCGCACCAAAATTGTCTGCTGGAAGACAAGAACAGACGATGGGGAATTATGGAGGGAGCTTTCTAGCCCGGAGCCGGGGAGCATGTAAATATTATGCACACTATCGAGCATCCTTTTTGTTTTAAAATGCAGCATATGCCTTGCTATAGGTGACATGCACCAAGTAATAACTTCATTAATAGATATTTTGATTCAAAGGATATTGCCCACTTCGTAATCGAAGTTCATTGAAATGGCTTCAAAATTTGAGATCAAGAATTACTCTATTTAAATACCAATTGTTAAATAATTTCGGAAAAAACTTAATAAATAATAGCATATGGCATGCTATATACTTCTGATTTTCTACAGTACTATGTTAATGTCAGAAAAATTAAAAAAATTCTACTCTGTTAAGACATTTTCACTGAAATTTTATCAGGACATAAATCGGGAAATTTTTACTCGGAAATAATAAAAAAATATAAAAATGTAAAGTGAAGGAATTTTGAAGATCCATAGCTTTATCTGCCCCGATGCAAGCGAATTGATTTTCCATTTAAACTCCGTTCAAAGTAAAATTTGCGATTGTAGGTGCTGCTCTTAGGATTAACTATTTTTATTATTTTTATTTCCTTTTTCTCTTATTTTATTAACTCCATGAATAAACTAATGCTAAGGAGAATATCATATTAATCCCCATGAGTTTAAATGGTGAATCATTTAATAGTTAATCAAGCAGCTAATTTACTATAGTAATTTGATTTTTTTTAAATAAATTTATTAATTGAAATATTTTTATAAATTTACTAAATTGAAATCCTTAGTTCTGATGCGATCTAAATAGTAAAACCACGGAACGACCATGAATTTAGATGTTATTCTTATTTCGATCAAGATTTTTCAATCTTATTGTACTTATCACGCTGAGAAACGTTATTGACATTTGGTCATAATCGCCTTCCAACTTGCGTTAGCGATAAGATATTTAGATGAAAGTTCCACTATGCTTACATTTATTATTTATGCGTCATGGAAATCCGAGTCATAGGAAGGATAAGAATCATCGCCTCAGTTAACATTTTAGTTGCTTTCAATCACTTACAGCTTCGCTTCATGTTGACAACGTCATCACCGATTACCGCGGATGCGAGATCTGGTTGAACTTTCTCTGTGGGTGGTCGATGCATGCATTCCATATTTAGTATAACCTGTAATGCAGCGCTCCGGTGACATTTATGCACTTTAGTGTTGCGTTCGGAAAATATTTGATGGAGTTGTTTTGATAGGGGAAATTACGAAACTGGATTCAATGGTGTTCTAACTTCAATGAAGCCTGTTAGAATACGGCCATTCCCGTCAGCCGAGGCCCAATTATGACCAGTGTTACCTGTAAAACACTCATGTTTCAGGCATAACATATGGTATTATGGGACCAATGCATGCTGTGAATTTTGATTGAGTAGTGGAGGAAACTTTCTCTGATTGGGCGAGGCAAGAGAAAAAGAGAGAGCGAGAATGAGTTCTAGTGGGCATTATTAGGGCGGAAAAGCGTATATTTGTAATGATAGTATTTACAAGTTGTTTTCACTTTACGTATCTGGGTGTGTTCCGAGGTCTCCATTGTAATTCAAATCAAAGTTTCCAGTCTTTAGAGAGGTAAATACCCATTACTTATTCATACGCAAATTAAATGATAAAATTATGCCACTCAGGTGATCTAGTTGTAAGAAAATGAACTAACGGCTAAAGTTGTTAATAATCATGAAAATTCGCAAATTAAGGCGTGAAAAAAAAATCAATGCAGTGATTATGAAATTTAGATTTTTAAAAATTCTAATCAAATTTAATTTTAATCAAAAATTATTGTTTGTTCGTTTGTAAGATCTTAATTGCAATTGCACTCTTTTTTTTCTTCCATTCATAAAAAGATATATTTTCCATTAATTTTTTTTCTTCCGCTTAATGCTTGAATTAGTACTTTAGATCACCCCACAGGTCTCGTTCCGCTTATTGTGGTGGTCGAAGGTAGTAGCATTATGCTTCGGCCAGGTCCAATTTCCACGGACCAGTTGTATCCTTGTTTATAAGCCCACGGCGTTTCGAAATACAAATTTCCTTGTAGCACGCGTCTGCGTTTCTTTAATTTCCTCCCTCCATTTTTCCTTTTCCTCCGTCCCGTCCCACTCCCTCCCTACACTTTTTCCTATCTCCCCTCGCCGCTTCCTCGAGGACAGCTCTCCCGTGCCGCATTCTATCCTGTCTGCGATTTCGCTCTTGGATAACCTCCCTACTCAGAGCTCGCGGCCATTAGTCGAGGTGGAGGCAGTGGGACCTCTCTCCCAACCCCACCGTCCCTCGTCCAACCCCTCCCCTCCTCCCCAATCAATCCTCTCCGCCTCCTCTATCTCCATCTCGCCGTCGACCACCCCACGTCGTTCCGATCACTCATGAGCGTACATGTGCGCCTGTCCTCATCTTCGGTTACATTTCCTCCAATTACCTGAAAGGTATCGCGTTGACTACTCCCCACCTCCTGCACAAATGCCTTTATGGTTGAAACACCTTACCTCCAGTTGATAAGCGAAAAAATGAGATTACCTACGCGACAGTCGGCGGTATTTATTAGCATATTATAAACTCTTGCGAGTGAGAGGTTACAGCTAATGCAGTCACTTCCGTTTCGAATCACTAAGTGTACGACTCGACAGTGAAAAATGTCTTTGTGGTAATTCAAATATTCTTTTATGATTTTCGTATTATTCTATATATCCCACCCCATCATTATGCTCTACATTGGCTGATGCTAAAAAAAGCAATCACCACCAGAGGCTATGTTTTGTCGGATGGAGTCCTAATTATTTAACAATTCATGAGCGTAGGAATTAATTAAGTTGAATGGTTAGTTTGAACCAATAAACATACAAGTTCTCTTCCACTCTTTTTCCCGCTTCTATACGATATTATTATTATTAAAAATACACATGTGCTGAAAGACAGTGTCAGGTGGCACACAAGTCCCAAGTAATCGCAAAAGATAATAGATAAAATAAGTCAGTAAAACAAAAGTGCACTAAAGGAAACTTCCAAACACAAATCTCTTACAGAAAACAAGCGAATCCCCATCTCATTTACATCTATCAATCAGCAAGCAAAAAAATGACAAATAAAAAAAAAATAAGCTGTTACATATAATATCATACACCACACATCAATCGAATTATTACATTTATTTCTTACATATTTTCTTAAATGTATGCACTCTGTTAGGTAAGGACTCGAATATTTTTGCAGGTAAGGTGTTCCAATCAACAATTGTTTTATTTAGAAAAGAAAATTTTTATATACACAGACATAGCAAGTTGACGTAGAAGTTAGCGCGGTTTTATATTATTGAATCGGTTATAAGTCACTTAAATTACTACGCAAACTTGTTTGAGTGTAATTTCTTCAACCCTTAAAGTGTGTCCAAACGTGTATCAACATTTATGGATTCGCATTACTTTTTTAAGTCGCTCCTGTGCTATAACTTAAAAAAAATTAAAATCAAATAAAAATAAAAATAAAATGATGTAGGGGGTTTGAACAGAACAAACGATTCAACCAAAATATGATAAGGAAAACGGTCTGGCTAAAGTGTACTAGATGGCATTGACCCTCGCCCTTATCAAGCACCCACCCAGACAGGGCTTGCGAGAGATTTCTCCCTGCGTCAGCGGCCCACCAATCGCACTATATGCGAATTACTCCCACACTCATAAGAGAAACGTTTGCAATGATCGTAGCCGAATATTATTTTCTTGCAGGAGCTATGCCTTTGCCCTATTTGAAAGGATTCGCGGGTATAGAAAAGCAATTAATATTCCCATTGGAATCGGTCATACGATTCCAGAATGGAAAAAAATGACTGCAGATAGAATGGTATTTCACATTAAATCATTTCATTGAATCCATCACAACTGTTGATGCGGAACCCTGTTATTACAATGTTTACTTGTGGTTTCGGTATCATCTCTTCAGATACTCTACCCTGACATTAATGGTTGAACCCTCGCGACTGGGATGTCTGGCGATTAGCCAGCCACACCGGGATAGCGGTGTGTGGTGTTAACTGATTTGCCTTCGCTCTACGTCGAAAATAGCAAAAGCGGAATCAGAGCTCTATCAATTACGAGGGGAGCCCACGTATCGGTTCGATTCGAGTCGTAATAAACTCTTTAGACAGAAAAGAAGGCCCCCCCGAAGGAAAATGCTCTCACCTTCGTCCATCTGATTAAAGCGAACGATTGCAGTGTTACATTGGCAGTGGCCGACTATTCCGGCATCCTCGTAGCCAAGGAGAGAATCGACGAACTGAGCAGCATGTAAACTGGGTTTTTAGTTCTCACTTTCTCAATCACCGCAATAAATATACGCGATTTCTTGCGAGCGTTTTTCTTTCTAATTATATACTGCTACTCTGAAATTAGTAATGACAGTACTCAGTAAACGACTATGTAAGAATAAAAAAATAGAGGTAGTAATATTAGAACTAAGTGAAAGGCTGAGAGTATAGAGATGAAAGAGGATTCAAGATGAGATCTTTGGCTCTGGGGTTCGATTCCTGGTCTCGCCAGGGTCATCATTCAAAACAGGGTCAAATTTAACACTACGTTGTCTTTCTTCCATGGGAGAGATCATTGTTCACAGTGAAATGTGACAACAAAGCTCCCCTGGAGCTTTGCTGTCGCATTTCCGCTCGAATTTTAATGTAACGGAAAGTTGATAGACTCTCAGGGAGCTGAATTTCAAGGGTTAAGGATCACTATAAAAATATAAACGTCCAAGCAGGTGATATCCATGATTTTCCAAAATTTACATGAGTTGGCCCTGTCTAAGGATTGCGGGGATGAAATTTTGCCGGAGTGAGTGCTTCGAAATCATTTATGTCCTATCAGTCACTTTAAGTTCCACCAAAAGAATAAAATGTTCGGATCAAAATTTCGTCGTGACATTTATTGAGAAAGGGTCTATTTTTTCTAATTACTAGGATTTAAAGAATTATTAAATGCATCCTAACTAATTTTTTTAGCTGTAGAGATTTTTTAAACACTATTTTTCATTTACTTTAAATGTCATTCGAGTTGAATTAAGTGTCCTCGAGAGATTTGGGCGTCAGGTCGCAAGTTCAGGACAAGACAAGGGCACCTCAGGACGGGAAGATGCGCACCCCCGAATGCGGGGTGTGGTAGTGCGTACTATAAATAGATCCAGTTCGTCTTACAATCTCGGATCTGGTAGCTTGGAAAATATTATTCTTTGTTTTGTTTTCTACATTCCGCTCAAAGCGAAACCACCGACGGATCTTGTGCCATCATCCTCTCATCCTGCATCGTGGAATATGAAAGGTACTCATGTGGGTGCCGTATGGTCTATCGAACGTAATTTTTGCGATTAGAAAGTGGAACGTCAGTCAGGTCATCGGCATCACCATGTAAACCACATCATACGTCTTGGAAGTGAGTCATCTGCGTTTCGTGATGCGGAAATTTCTCCCTCGGCGTCATATTCAAGCAGATGGAGAGAGGAAGAAAGTATTTGAATCACAGATAGCCAGCGGTTTTTCATAGAATTGAAAGTTCGAACTAACAGTGTGGGAAAAATCATTTCCATAAAAGGCTATACGGTTTGCAATGCATATTTCAATTGAAAATGCTCATGATAACATGCTAACTCACTGTTGATACATCTAGAAATGGGTAATTTGGAATTAATATTGAAATAATTTTCCCAGAGAAGTGAAGATAGATCGGATGTGTCGAGCTATATGAGTGAATCATTACGTGAATCAAGTGTAGCGAGATATTTAATACAGAGACAAGGAGAATGAAATATCTTCATACTTATCGTAAAATAATCCGTGAGAGAATTCAGCCATGATTAAAATGCGAATACGTCAACTCAGGGCGCCTTTCCGATTCGTCGACATTTATTTGATACTCAGTATACATCCCAAGGCGATACTAAAATCGAGCTTGGCGCATCCCTACTTCTGCTGGTCGTCTCTAGAATTGAGAAAAGTCGAAAACGGAGAGGATGTGAGGTGCTCAGTAGGTGTCAGAAAGATCAATCGCTAACCAAAAGAGGTATTTCGCATAATCCAGCCCCAGCAGCCATCCATGGTAGAAACGCTATCATAATTTGAGATTCGCAGAGTACTAATCAATTCTTATTACATTATACTTCTTTTCTACGTGAAATTACTTCTCTACGTAAAATTACTAAGTTCAAGTACGCATGCCGAGTTATGTTCAGGGGCGTACATTGACAAGTTAAGTGAATAGAGTTACGCAATAAACCTGGAAATTGGTCATTTCCAGAAACACTTAGATCTGAATTACTCGTCATGTGTGTGTATGTATACATACATTTTATATCTTACACTATGTTGCAATCGAATCAACCATGTACCTGACTAGAACCTGACTCACTAGAATCACTTCAGTCGAATGCTCGATAAATACAGTTCTGTGGGGCGCTGTGTCGTGGGATGCTTTTAATCGAAAGAGAGGTATGGGGGGGGGGGATATAGAGATACACGAGCCCCTTGACCTTAATTTTTTATCTGGATGTCCTACATAATTTGTGACCTATTTATTGAAAAATGTTTTTGAAAAGATCACTCTGTTAATACGAACCAATAATGGGAAGCTACTTTGGGTGGTTTGGGTTGGTTTGCAGGCAATGTGGAGCTTGATTTTAGCTATTTAATGGAAAAGAAAGAATTTTGCAATAAAAAAATAAGTACCAATGGATCGAAAAGGAGGCCTATCGCATTAGATTGGATTCCATAAAAATTAAGTAGCCTTTAAATCCGGGAATTTGTTTTCTCAGAAGGGTTTGAGGGATTCTCATGACCATTTTAATTTTTTTTATAAAATTACTATTACTGATTTAATAAATCCCACAAACAGGTTATTATTTTACTTTTCCTAGTTCGAAACACCGCTGTGTTTTTAGGAAAGAAGAATCTCGTCGTCATAAATGCCTTTTTGCCAAAGGCCGACACATGCCTAAAAGTCCGTCAATGCGAGTGCAGGCTTACAGGTTACGTCACAAGAATGACCTCGGAAACGTCTCCAGTAGGAGTAAATATGAGTTTCTCATTTCTGACAAAGAAATGCATGGTTGATTTTTCTGCGCACCTATGGTGGTGGTCATTTAATAGCGACTGGAATAATTCATACATCCAGTACATAATCACGTCCATGATCGATGCTCAAATCCTGTGCTGTTTATTTAAATATTGAATTGGTTAATCACCAAATTGATGGATATTTGACGTCTTATTCTCGTCCTAAGAAAGATTACCTGAGACATTTAAACGATTGATATGCGTTTCTTAAATAGTCTTTATATTTACAATTGTGTAAAAACAACCTTTTTTGCAAGAGATCGGATTTTACTCTAATACGTGTTCATATTCATTTGGCAGTGGGTATCGCTGTTTTCATATTCTGGCCTGTAATTTCGTACTGCCTGTATTTTATCGTAATAGTCAACATCGAATACGTGAAAATATACGATTCAAGCCTTTATTGAAGCGTAAACAATAATAATTTATCTATGAACTTGTATCAATGGATAGAACTGATAAAATAAAGTCTTTCCTAGCCAACTGCTTTATCAGGACTAATATACACGAGGACGTACACTGGGGCTTCCAAATATAAAGAAAATTCTCCTTAGCCCGATTCATTCGGGCCACAGAGAAATTAAAGGAATTTGGTTTTTAATGTACTGGCATTATTTTCTTTCTACATGCATTTACTGTCTGCAAATCACTGATATCTTGGAGAGCAAATATTTAAAAAATAATTGTTTGCACAGTAATTAATTATTTTGACTGTTTACATTACTTATTAAAATTTAGGGGTGTGCATCTTCTGCGGTCTGAAGATGCTATAGTGTAGCGAAAATGTTCTCCATTAATTGGAAATCTGATAACTTGAGTAACATTGAGTATAATATATTTCCAAAAAGTGAACTTGGCTTCTATCATGACATTGGAGATCTTATATTTTCAGGAGAGAAATAAACTTGCGGTGCACATTCGAAGATACATCTACACGTACATCTACTCAATGCCCTGCAAGCCGCCACAAGGGCGTGTGGCGGGGGGTTTCAGGACACCACCCTTTAATTTAGAAAGAAAAGAAAAAAAGCCGCATGCAAAAGCCACTAATTCATACATCCACAAAAAAACATGGCATACATTCATGCAAGAACACCTACACTCCACACATATGCAAACTCTCGAACTACCAACAGCTTTGCAATGTTTAATTTTGTTCCGACTTTTAAATTCAAAGTTTTTAATATTTAGAAAGTTACTTCGGTTTCTTACTATTATGATTCCTGATTGTTGGGGAAAGAATGAGTATTTGTATCCATCTGTATTGGAATCTCTTTCCCATATTTTATCTTTTTGGTCTGATCTACCTAAGCAGCGTGGGGCCATTATAAATCCTTTAATGTTATTGTTAAACTCGTTCGTTTTGAACCTTTATAAAAGTCCAAGTCTCGCTTTTCTCTTCATGTTTCAAGTGGCTCCCAGCCTGGATCCCCTGAGATACCTGTCACACTTGTGTTCTTATAATAACAATTTTTAGATAGGTAACATTAGTGTTGCGAATTATCCCATTGGCATTGGAAAGGAATAATGTAACTTGCATGGGAGTAGTGGCGCTCTTTTATGAAGAAATAATCAGGCACATCCACGATGTCCGCCTTTTTGCCCTCATGAGCTTAAAAATTTCAGTCCGCATTCAGGTAACTTCCGGCTCTCCTGGTTTTTTTTTAAAAAAAGGCGATAATTCCACTTTGACTTTTTAAATAAGCCGAGGTAAAATCCTCCACCGTGTTTAAATATTACCACACCTCTTGCTTAAGTCGCAACTTACACCTTCGCTCTGCGCATCCGTTTTGTTGGGTTCCCAATTAAAAGCCCTGTTAAGGATTTTGAAAAAAGTGTTATGAATAAACCAGTCAGCGGGCTTAGCTCGTCATATTACGTGCAAAACGCGGAGGTTGATTCAACTTCATAGCGATGGGAGCTCACCGTCGAAATCCAGTAAATAAAAGGGAGTTCCCGCATTTTGGCGCCATGTGGGAACAACAGAGATAAACCTGTGTATTCAATTATGCACGTGCCGTTCCTTGAGAACTTCAACGCTGAATACGAAGTATTATCAAAGTTATAACAAGGAGTATGATCATGGCTCTTATTCGTGGTTCATACGATTACGTATCGCAGTGAACATATTCTGAGACATTTCGCATTCCAACTGGGTCCACAATTTCATTTAGTAAATGAACAGAGTTGCTACGGATTTTGTATCGGTAATTTTATACTACCCGCCCTGAAATTGTAAAAATTCTCCTTAAATGAAATATTATAATATTGCTAATCGTAAATACCGAGAAACTGGTTGTTAATCAGTTACTAGAACAGAAAAAACCGTATCGGAAATAGTTGATTGATATTCGTGATCAATTTCAACTTTTTAGACGGCGAAGGCTGAAATACCCAAATGTTTTCCGCTCCATTAAAAGTGTTGGTAGTTAGAAAAGTGCATATTAACAGATAGTGGTCCACATTAGACAAAGAGAGTCTCTAACTCCGAAAAAAAACAAGTTATGACAGCGTAAAGAAAAAGAATTAGCGATAACATAGAACTCCGTGCAAATAGTCGGGAGATCTTTCGACGCAGAGCAAAATTTTGTCGCCGAGTTCCACTGAAGGCATTAAATGCCAAGCGCCGGGTTCCAAGAATTCATTGCTCGGTCGTTAATAGAATCTTGAGACAAATTAAAGTGCGATCTTTTAGACACCGTCGTAAAGGCCGAGTTTTGACTCCAAAGGCGCATTATTTTCAGCCCATCAATTTTAATGGAATGATCCCCTTTTACATCCGGGAAGGCGTGTAAGCTCATGTTCGCTTTTCTCGCTGTGTCATCAGATTCTATCCTGATATGATTTCTATGAACACCTTCGATGCCGTTCCATAGCCGAGACAACTCAAAGTCAACATTTAATGAGCATTTAGAGTATTTTAAACTCTAAATGAAACCACACCAAAATATGTACTAGAAGGTCACCGATAGTATACTTGTAACCACCTCTTCTAGACTTGTTATTTCATTTTAATATACTGTCTTCTGTTAGTCATGCTATTATTGATGTAATAAATTAAATTATACTACTGGTAAATTTTTAACTACATTTATTTCAATTCCAATATGTATTTTATCAATTCCTAAGAATATGTCAGATGTAAATTTTAACAAGTACATTACTGCCTCAAAGAGAAGGCCTACAGTATACTGCTCCTATACGGGCAAAGAATTTGAATTAGTCGAATTTAAAAGCATTAATTGCTTGTTTAATACATATCAAGGGGTTAATACTAAACCGGGAAAGTGGAACACTAAAATTGAAGCAGATAATTTGGACGTCTACCAGAAAAACATGAGTTTATATTTCATATAAGCGACCGACACAAATTCATGAGATGATTTGAAATTTAACGGAGGCCGCTCTAGGGAAAAGTTATCAAAGGATGACCTGATGATATTGTGACGTGGAACTGCTATTCGCGGTAAAAGAATGCGTGGGTACAATTTGCACGGTAGTGGGCGTATGGCATAGCGTTGCTTTATTGGAATAAAAAGCTGAAGTCAATATAGTTGACGTTGGTGCGGTAGTTTAGTTGACGGTGTGTGCTCCTCGCTACCCACCTCTTCGTGGAACCGATATTGAAAGCAGAAAGCAGCGATGTCAGGAGCAAAAGACGAGGCTGCGGCCTCCGTGCCAAAGTTGTCCGGCTTAAAAGAGGCAGACCTGCCCCCCCTACTCCGGTCCGTCCTGGCCTGAGCTCTCCCCTCCTCCACCCCCACTCATTAATTTACTCCCCCATCCCCCACCTTACGCCTCCCGCCCCCTTCCTCCTCACCTCGCCATTGTTCTCTCCTCCCCCTCCAATTCAGGCCCCGGAATCCCGGGCGCCTCCCGCCTGCAACCCCTCCCGCCCCCACCATTAACTACCACCCCCACCATTTATACAGCTCAACCACTCCCTGGTCCCCCACACATTTCCAAACCCTTTCTACATCATCAACCCCCGCCCCCTTGTCCCACCTCCTCCTCCCCCCTCACCCTTTTAAATCCCTCCCGCCGACCCAATCCACCCGTCCCAGCCCTCCCCTCCCCGCGACCCCTTCCCCCTGACTAACTCATCCCTCCCCCCTCCGCTCGCCCCACGCCTCCTGCCTCCCCCGAAATAATTTTCCATTGCAAACCATGAAAATAGATTTAATCTCTGTCCCTTTCACGCTCCGCTGTGTGGAAACCCTCAGAAACCCAGCCTCGCGCCGCCCGCTCCCCTCCCCTTTATTCAGACCACCCACCCACCCACCTCATACCCCCTCCCTTCCGTGCTTTATCCTCCCCCACCAATCTCTCTCTCTCTACCCCACGCCTTCCCTCCCTCCCCTCGCACCCCCAAGGATTAATGTGGACTTACCGAGAAAGTATTCTCCCCTCCCCTCTTTCGTCCCTTCCACCTCTCACCCCCCAATCCTCCCTCGAGGCCCTCATCATCCTCCTCTGGTTCTCTCCTCCCCTTTCCTTCCTTCCTTCCTTCCCGGGCGGGAAATCTTCGCCATTTCTCCTCTTGCGGGCGACTGAAGGGGTTCCACGTCCGCGTGGGACAGGTGTACAATTCCCTGCGGGATTCAACGTCTTTTTTTACCGGGCTCGAGTGAGGGATCGCGTCACCAGAGTTGGATTGATTTTTGCAACTCGGGGCATTGCTTCAGAGGCACAAAGGGGGCGGCCAGCGATATAAACCACGTGCACGGATTAAAATTCAATTCAGTTGCAATTGAAAATTGTTCTCATGGTGGCGTCCGGTTGTTGCTATGCGGCTGAATGTCGAGTGGTCATCATCATCACCTGATGCCTGCTAACCCAGGGAATATTTTGCATTAGCCATCTACTCCATTTTCTTCTTATATCTGTTCTCTATTTTTTCGAACTCCATACATTTGCATTTTTCATCATCAGCTGGACGAATTGGATCATTGGCTCATGCTTTCTCTCTGTATAACTGTCTAACTCATCTCCTAATTCTAGGAACCTGGGAACAGTAGATGGACGAAGTTTAAGCTGTAATGATCAGGCTTTGGCATACATTTTTCTTAAGTAGTTATCAACATCGAATATGATATTGTTGGCTTAAAGCAAACTACTTTGGCAAGGATTTTTCTGTGCATTTATGTGCACAAATTTAAAATTGATTAGCCATTGCTGCAACATTTCTTAACATTGGATTAGTGATATTTTAAAATTTTTAGGTAGAAAACACGAGTCTAATGAATAAATATTTGTGAATAAAAATTAATCCTAAAATGAATTATTATCCCATGTTTTATTAAACCTAATGCAACGTCAATTCAAATGAAATAAAGACATACGCGTAAAAGATATTATTGAAATTAGCAGTGCCCTTTGACTGATTCTATTGAAACAACGGCTGTCTGGAGTGATGACTGCTTTGCAATTTAGATACTCGTGCGATCGTAAAGGCTCACGAATAACTGACGCACGAAAATTTGAACTAATTGCAAAAAAATGAACCGTATCAATTTAAAAATTTGGAAACTTTTGTTCTCTACGTGCTTCCTTTGGAAAATTCTTTATACTCTTTTTGGATCCATCGTGAGTGATCTTACCAGACCGTTTTCAAGGCGTACATAAACACTGCCCAAGAGTTCAAACTTATGCCATACGTAATAAAAACTTAGTTGCAATTTTCCACCAATACCTATCTTACCTTAAATCAACAAATTCTCCCACAGAAACCAACCCACACATTTTTAGGTGTAGTAATGGACTCTAAATTATCCTTCGTTCCTCATATCAACCATAAAATTTCCAAAATCCGCTCCACCGCATTTGCCTTACATCCTCTTCTTACTCAAACCTCAAAAACCTCTCTTTCGAATAAATTGAATATCCTAAAGTCAGTATTACTTCCTCAAATTCTGTATGCATCTCCAATATGGGCCACAGCCCCTGCATTTGCGTTAAAGAAAGTACAGACTTGGCAAAACAAGATTGCTCGCCGGCTTGGAGGAGCACGCTGGTTTATTCCAACAGTGAATGTTTTCAGAGAACTTAACCTTCCAACAATAAATGAAGCCATTTATGCCGCCCTAATAAGTTACAGGAAGTCGCTTGAACAGTCAAAAAATCCTCTCATCGCAAACCTTTGGTCCTCGTCACTACCTTCTGGAATTTACCCCTACCCACACCAACTGGTAAAATCTAAAACGTGCATCCCTAAAAAGAAGAGACGCCTAAACCTGCCGGCAAATATAACCTTTCATCCTACCCTTAACCAATCTCATCGTAATTTCCCCCCACCGAAGGAAACTCCTCAGCAGAAAAAGACTAAAACGAGACAAGGGCCTGGCTCTCGTGATATCCCTAACCTACTCCCACCTGATCCTACCTGAGAAATGTATCCCTCACTTCACCCTTACTACCAAATAAATGAGCTTTCACCAAAGTAAAAAAAAAAATATAAATAAATAAAAAAAAATTATAACAATGAACTCTACGAAAAAAAAAGAAAAAAAAAACCATAAAAAACAATAATAATAATAAAAAAATAATAAAAAAAAGAAAAAAAAGTAATTGGAATACAACAAGACAACTGAACTATCCTGTCACCCTACCAACCTTATTAAAAATTACCACAACACAAATACCAACTCTGCCTCTAAAGGATGTGAATCCGAAGGAGTAGTTATAGGTTTACTTCAAATGGTCTGGTCTGGTCTGGTCCACAGTTAAAACTTTATTTCCGACCATGGTTTCGATACACTGTATCATCATCAGGTATCGAAACCATGGTCGGAAATAAAGTTTTAACTGTGGAAAATTGCAACGAAGTTTTTATTATGTCTCGATTCCAAAACATCACGCGACTCTTCACTTTTCTTATGCCATACGGTTGTGTTATGTATGCAGAACTTTCGGCAAGGTTAATGTTTATGTAGAGTATTTCATTTATTAAACATTTCATGGTGCATATAAAAGTAATATTCTAAGGATAGCTGTTGAATCCATTGTAATTGTCATCGAATGCTCAAATGTTAACAAATGACATTTATTAACCCATCATAAATGCTATACATAAACTGTAGCCGTATGGCCATGATGGAAATACTTAATTGTAATCTTTAACTTATATATAAATTGAAAACGACACTAAAAATATCCGTCCTCTATCCAGCCGGTGGAATTATTTACGTCTGAGCAATGAATCCTCAAAAACGAGTACACCTTCCAAAGGATTTGGTGGAGTGCGCTAAAATAAGCATACTCTGTCAACATATGGATGGACATACTGCTACAGGAGGACTAAAAAAATAGTACATTTCAGAATTCTTAAAAATATTTTACATTTCAGAATTCTTAGGTGCCCTTGTTTAGTGAAAAATTATTTCGCACGTCAAACCTTGAGATAAAACGTTTTTAAACTTGACCTTGATTACATGACAACATATTTATTTTTCCTAACCTCTACTCGAAGGCCTCCAATGTCTATTCAAGAATTTATTCCTGAAAGCTAATGCTTCATATACGGTAACCATGAGTCTTGTACTCTTTGCACGAAAACCATTGTTATATTAATATTATACTCTGACTTCCCGGTTATTTAATTGCAGGGTGCCAATGAGGATGAACGCAAAATTTCACAGAAATCCGGAATAGCTGCGCTCATGGGTTTATGCGCGGGTATCCCGGTGTATAAGAGAGTATAATGCTTGCAAAACCTCGTCCACACTCGGAATCATGAGCGTATAACGAGCAAAGGTGTGCAGAACTGTTTGAAAAAAATAAAGCTAGTTTGTTGCCTTTTTTTAGAGTGACTTTTTATATTTTGATATTCAAATGTATTCACAGTCCAGTTTTTTTAAACGGATTTGAAATGACGCAAATTCACGTGGTGACTGAAAAACATTGAACTCTTATATCATCAGCCATAGTAAATGTTTTGCAGGCTCATATAGGTTTTGATGCGAATATGGGAAACTTTGTCAGTTTCTAGTTAAAACAAAAACTGAACAAAACATAGAGATGCTTTTAGACCGTCCTGAGACATAATAATCACATGCGCTCGCCAAAGTGTGTGGCAGGAGGTGATTAGATACGAGACTGCTTTTGACACAAAAATATTTTCCCCCATAGCGCGATCGGTCGGTCGGTCATAACGTTATTCTCATCCCTTATCGTTCGTGGTCAAAATGACATCTGGCATCTATCTTTCCTGTACTCAATCTCTCTAATTTTACTAATGTGGTCTCTCCTACCGTATTAAATAAGGTAATAATACATTTTCAACAATATCGCTGAAGGGGCACCCTTTCAATTGATGCAAGAGATTTAATCTGTAATTTAACCTCCTCTCCACGAGTGATGCCCGACCTAGCTCCTCTAATAATTATGATACACTATTCAGTTTACCATAGCAACGCTCATTTGATTTGACTACGCCAACGTCTGGTGGGATGTCTTAAGCCGATATCTCTATTTCAGGCGTGTTCGTTTACTTAACCTGGTTTGAGTATATACCATTGGTCATGCTGTCACCTAGCGAATATTAGCTTACAGAATTACTGTAATGGCATTAAAATGACCGTCCTTCACGAATATCTTTTCAAGAAACATGATCTGAATATTACTATCCAAAAATGTACGAGGAAATTCTCGTGTGTTGGAAAAACCTGAATGTCAATGTGCAATTTATTATTTGTTTTTTTTTAAACGCATTAGATTTGGAACAGCACACTCTCGTACTTCATCGAGTCAGACAAATGGTTGTCAAGATTATTTATTTCCAAATAAAGAGAACCAATTTGAAAGTTATGATAAAATGTAGCAATAAAATTTGTAGTCGTTTTACACTTTAAGATAATTATAATTGACTTTGAGATGATCTAAACTGACGAAACTTTGGGTGTTATTAATGAAAATCATTGAATGGATTTTACATTTATTTTTATATTGCCATTGCCACATACATTGCTTGCCTTATGAGTGTAATGCGAGTGTTTTTTTTAGAGAATCGTTGCCGAAACACTTTTCCAACATTTCCAACGTCCGTGCGCCACTAAATCCGTTTTTTACGCAAAATTTAATACAAGTTCGTTGTTGCAAATTTAAATCCATTTCTGCAATTGTAAAAAATTGCCAACACACACAGAGATAGATGTACTCTTGGCTACGTAACTTTTGCAAATGTCAAGTTATGACACTAAGATTTAAAGGGAATATCAACAACAGATGTACCAATTTAACAAAAAAAACAGAACTCAAATCGGAACGATGGGAGCGCCACACGGTGGTTATTCCGGGAACTTTTTGATCAAGGTAGTATATGATTCGTAGCGCTCGTGTTTCTGCACAGAGGGCGGGGGAAGAGCGTTGGAGGATGGCTTCGCAATCGCTCATCCCGAGACCTCCCCCCCCGTCCAGCAATATGGTGCTCGAGAATGTTATCGTGTTTCTCGACTCAACACCATCGTCTCCAATTCGCGCCAGCGGTCATTACTCCTCTCAGTCACAGTCCGCTGTAGGAAAGAATGCTTCGTTGAGTTCACCAGTAAGCTGCTTACGAGTTGAATCGCGTGGAAAACGACTCTCCTGGCGATCTTTGGGAAGCGTCACAACCCCACCTTCTCTGATTTGTCTCCCCCTCTCTCTTTCTCTCAAATGAACGATAGATAGTAGGTGCTACAATGTTGACAGTCAATTTAAAGTCGTGGACCCAGCTCTAAGAGTAGGTCGAAAGAGAATAGCGAAGTTGGTATTCTCGGTCAATTGAAATTCTCCTTGTCGTCGTGGAGAGGGAGGGCCTGGGAGGGAGGGGGTGGGACGGTGGGAGTTGGTGGGGATTTGCCCTTCTTCGGAGGATTTCCACGGACACCCTTAAGGCATTCAGTGCAGAAATTTGCAAGCGATCACGTCTTGATTTTATTTTCCATTCCCAATCGCAGTGTCGGCGTGAAACGCTTCCCATCCGTAATTTCACGACGATAAGGCCACGTTCTCTCGGTGAAGCCAGAGTCATCCAATCATTATGTTTGTAATTGAAAATTTCCTCCGTGAAGGGTTTTATTTCTCGCAGTCGTAAAAGATCGCGATGAGTTCTTTTGTTTCACTTGAATTTCCTGGATCTTAAAATGTCCATGACTTGAAATTAAAACAACTTTTGCATGCACAGAAAGTCCGTGTGTACTTACTTTGTCGGACTCATTCCAACTTAGGGTCGTCATAGTAGCGGCGGTCAACTCCGTGGTTCATCGAGTGTTGAAAAAGATAGGTTTCAGAGCTTAAAGATGAACTCCCGTTCAGTAGTGGTCGATGTTTCATTTAGATATTTTCGAGTTTTATTGTTTGGTGTCGAATTTGAAGCGATGACAGAGGTAATTTCCCATTGTAACATTGTTTATCTCTGTGGTTGATCAAGTAGTCGCACATTAATGCCAAGGAGAAATGTGAATCCGCGATGTTTGGATCCACCGCCAAATAAGAATGCCGCATTGGACTTAATAGGCCACTTATGCGAATTCCAGTGGCTCACCCTAAATGCTCATTGAACTTGTTTGTGTAGAATTTCAACAGAATTTACTTGTTTACGTGACTGGAGGGCACGGTGAAGTTAGGATAAGGGATTTTCTCTATGAAAAATACGAGTTCTCAGTTGAGTCTCATGGTCCATTAATAATACGTATCTCGTTTGGAAAATGAATTTCTTTCATTGTGCGGATATTCTCATTATGAAACCGAAAAGGCGACTGTTTTCCTCAAGGAGCCATTTTGAATGAGTCAAAGGAATATATTTCTTTTCTTTAAACTTGGAGCCGGAATTTTCTCATTATAACTTTTCCAATAATCGCATATTTTTGTCCGGCTGTAATAACCGCCCATTTCGCTGTTTCCATTTTCTTTCCTTTGGTCCTCTTGCCCTTACTTTTCCCTCTGTCCAGCCTTTTTCAACTCTGAGACTTTTATTTCTAGGAGCATATCAGGGCTCACATAAATACATTTCAAGCCTTAATTGTTCAGTGTGGCAATTAAAATCAATCTAAATGCTCCAGTGAGCTTGCTTTCCTTGTCTCGAATGTATTGTACGACTCAAGCCTATGAAGGGAGGCATGTAACAACGTAGACCACGGCTGAATACGGGTGTGTTTCTGGTGTTTATGTACCAACAGGACATCAATTATAATGGGTTTCATGATTTAAAACGCCTGGTCATAGGGCAATTCCAGCTAGAGTATAAAACGACAGTAGCTGAAGGTACAAAGTATACAAGCATAACTGAATAGACATATGATATTTGAAGATGTTCAGCAGATGGCTGAGAGCACCAGATGCTCTTCATGTTTCTCGGCAAGAAAACAGCTGAAAACACCGCCGACTCGATTTAGTGCCCCTCTACATTGGAATTCCTAATCTCTGCTGAATCTAGAAATCGAATTGTTTCATTGATTTAACCGTTAAATGTAGTTTCAGATCCGATATTTGGAAGTCACACCATAATGTTTTGTCTTCCATATCGTCCTCTGAAATTCGCAAAAAGTGGCCAAAGCCCAGTGACGAGGTATTGAGATTTCAGGCGTTACTTTCCTTATGAAAGTAAAAGCATAGGATTGATTCTAAGGAGGTATTGCGAAGCGTGCGCATAATTTGGCGTCCCGATTCATCAATTTCGTTTTCATTTAGAGAAAGTAAAAAATATAGTCCGCCGATGATTAATATCTGCTGGAATTAAATATGTGGATGATTTTCTGTCCCGAAAAAGAGCTAAACAATTGCACTGGATTCTTAGATTAATTATGTCTCAGTGCAGGCGATATTAATTGTTAAAAATAAAGAAAACTGTCATATTAAATATCAATACGAGAACTACGTCCATAGAAAAACATCTAATGTTTGGGAAAAAAAGCACTATCGCCAGTATTAATTTGGCGCAATTTCGAGGTGTGTTTATGAGATTTGTATTCATCACAGAGAATTCTGAGAAGTCAAGGGCGGATCGTATCATAGGGATCTGGGATGGCAGTAGTCTTTCCAAGGGAAAAATAAAAAAATTAGCTTGGGTTATGCTTTACTGTATTATTACAATCACTAAGTCTTCCACATGGTACATCTCCAAACGTGCGATGGCTACAGCTCATTGGTTCACCAAGGTTACATTGCTTCTTTCCATCTTTCATGAGTGACCAAAATCAAAAGTTTTCAACTGAAATATTATTCCAGTCCCTATCACAAAAGCAGATCTTTGGGTTTATAATGTACTAAACCATTTCATAAGACCTGGCCGTACCCACTGTTTATTTTTAAATCGAGTACACGTGAAGGATACTTAAATGATTTGATTAGCATTAATTATTAAAATTTAATTGTTTTACGCGTGTTAGACACTTTGCTGCTTCCGTACGTATATGGTGCTAAAGCCCTCCTCTCCGTCCATCCAATCCTACCTACCGGCTCGATCCCCGGTCGCTCGGTGCGGGGCACTCTCGGCCGTCGCACCTTCGTCGTTGGGGGAGTGAAATGGGAGCGGGAGCGGGGGTGTTGGAGTTTGGGAAGGGAGTGGGTGGGACGGGGGCGATGGGATACTCGAAGGTGTAGCGTCGTCGCCGCCCCGCCCGGATGTCGTCTTATATTGCTTCCCGTGAGGGCTTCCCCCCTCGGGGGCGAGGAGGAAGGAGGCGAGGCGGGGAGAGCGAGTGCGAGGGTGGAGAGAGTGGAACGGATCGTGTTCGCCCCCCACGACTTCACCGAGGTGCACGCAAGCAGACACGGTTATGCCTATTAGTTACTTGCATCGCCGCTCCTCCGTTCAAGGGCGGAAAGAATCAGTTTGAGGCAACCAATCAAACCCACCCTTCGAGGACCGATCGATTTCAAGAGGGTGCCGGCAAAACGTGCGGCCATGGAGAATATTTTGGCGAACGGGTTGTGTTTGGATATCCACATTTTTTATTGCACCAGAAGATAAAGATCCTTAAGGGCGATATATTTCTTTTTGGAGGTGGCGCTTTCCCCGCTCTCGAACATGCACCCCGGTCTGCTTTCCTGGAAGTCATCACTGCAAAATCGTTTTAATTATATCGTCACGATTTTTCTTTATTGGTTCTTGCTTATTTTTTAAAACTAGTTTACCGTTGAAAATGGGTTTTGCACGGGCACATACTAACCACCGCTGCATTACTCATCCTCACTCAAAAAGACGCAGCCAAGCAGCCAACAATACAATGAACCATTCTTCTAAACCTCATGCTTTCTGCCTCCCTTCATTCCGCCCAAAATTCCTATTATTTAACACCCCCTACCCGTTTGATAAACTCTCAATTCTCCCGTCTGTCATAGTCTTCAGATGATGCCTTATAATTCAAAAAGCTTTAGATCCACTTTTCTTGCTTCTTTGCTTGTGTGTTAAAATCTGCTGAAGATGAAAAAGGGTATTTTTTATGCGATTAATTTCTGACGACTTTGCTGTTTATATTAATTATCACCGATTAATCGTTGAGTATGCAATCCGGAGTTCGAATTGATGAGTGGTTGCACAGTTCACGAGGTTTACTCAAACGTGATTCGATTTATTGATAGTTGTTAGGTGGTAGTAGAATTTGATTACAGGCGATCCAGTGGTCAAGGCTATATCACATCATATACCCTGAGTAAATAGTCCTTATGCAAACACGACATCCATTCCGGAAGCGTAATCTGAGCCCGCAACCTATGACCCGTCGGAGATGCGCGTTGCCGACCTCCCATGGCCGAGTTATGAGAACCAGGCCGACGGATGGCTTTGGGTGGGGATTTCCTTCCGTGAGAAATTACATTGCCAAAATTTTAATGGAATGGGAATCAACTGAATACCGATCTGTGATATAAAATTTGCACTGGGCAATAGGTTGTGAGGCTGATGAGGAATAATTTCAAGGACGTCACAACCTTTCGTCCTTTCTTTTATAACTCTTTCTCAGTGTTATAATTCGCTTTCACTTGCTCTCACGTACCATTCACGCCGTTATATTTCGGTATTTGTAATAAATGAAAAAATCAAATATTGATTTATGTCAAGAAATACAATTCTTTTTACTAATTTCATCCAAAATGCCCTTTCCATGTATACTTCTTTCTAATCTGTCACATTGAAACGTTGTTCCATGCCTGCTCTTTTGTTTATTTATTTATTTACGAGCTCGTATACTACATACCCTGCAAGCCATCACCAGGGTGTGTGGCAGGGGGTGAATACGCACCTGAATAATTTTACCCGAACATGGCCCTACCGCGGTCGAACAATGTTATTATGATCCCTTATCGTTCGTGGAAAAAATGACGCCTTGAATCTATCTGTTCTACTTTTAATTTCTCTAATTTTATTGGCACGATCCTTCATACCGTAGTACGATGGGTGTAATAATACATTTCCAACATCACTGCTACAGAGACCTCCTTCCAATTTATGCAAGAGCTTCAATCTGTAATTTAACCTTCGCTCGGTAATCTGTAATTTAACCTGTTCTTGAGACTCCTAACATTTCTCGTCATGAGAATGTCTTCAACTTCACTTACCCGTCAATTCATTGACCTACACCTTCCTCTCAAATACTTTACTTCTCTCTCATTCTCCTGCTTGATGACTGAACCAGCATAGCACGGCACTTCTATCATGCTGTTATTACGTGACTTGTGTAGTTTTGTATGTTACATTGTGCGTACAATCAACGTTATTTCATGACGCATCGCTACATTTTCCAAATCGTCCACTTCCTCGGTTTCACAAATTACCCTCTCTACGTAATAATCCTTCCAGTGTATTTTATGAAAGATAATAAATTTCGTTTTGGACGCATTTGCCCTCGATTCAAAACTCCCCAAAATAATAATCATTGTTGAAATATATTACTTTATAAATCATCCTTATGTCATAGAGATTTGGAGGCGAAATAAATGTTTACATTGTATTGCAAATCTATGGTGACGAGAAAATAATATTGTAGACGTTGCGGGAGCTCCCAGCGCACCAACTGTCACTCGGATGGGTGTGAGCAAGTCCCCCACTCCCCTTCCCAAGCGCCCCCACTCCCCTCTTGAAGACCCCCCCTTCCTCAAGTAACTCTTCTCCGATAGTGAGATGAAGGCTTTTCGGGCGCGAGGGCCACCGTTGGGATCACTGGGCAAGGTGTGGACAAGGGGCGTGAGTGGATGGGGCATCCTCCCCCAACCCTCCCTCCCCTCGGAGACTCCACACACTCCCCGGCGGCCGCCGCCTTGCACGGCTTCCCCGGGATTATTCGTCGCCGTCTCCGAACCCCTTACCACCCCCTCCCCACCCTGCCCTCTCCTCCCCCGGAAAGCACTCATCCCCGCATTTCGGGGTCAGCTTTGTAATCCTCGTCGCCCCATCTCCTCGCCCCCTCGAGTGTCGTCGGGGTTAATTGGAATACAACAATCGACCGAAAAGGGTTTCTCCTCAAAACTATCGCACCCCTTTGCCCTCGAGTCCCTCCCTTCCCCCTTCTCTTCCCCCTTATCTACCCCCCCCTCCCCCAAATACATCCCCACGGAACCCTTTTCTTTCCGATCCCCGCATTCGGTGCCATTTTACGCGTTCCTCGGTTAATCGTTTGATCCTCATTCGAGCCGATGGGATTAACTCTTGTCCGACATTGAATGTGCACTCCTCTAAGCTTCTCTGTTTGGATAGCGAGTGAAACGGCATGCCCTTCCTCCCTTCCGCCCCCTCCTAACACACACACACACACAACCAAACGAGGTGTCCCCCGTGGTCCGCCTCCGCTTGGAAGGGGAGTTGGGAAAGACATCGCCGCTGTCGGCCGGCTCGTGGCTGCAGTAGTGGGGGTGCGTGCCACGGATTTGCCGCTTCTTGTCCGCGCTGTTAGTTTGTGAGCGTGGCCGGTCGTCCTGGTTGACGGATCATTTTTTCGGAATTTTAGGCACAGCTACATCATGTTCATTGCCTTTGAATTTGGGGTCTATTCCAACGATTTCTCCGGAATTTGAAGAAATTAAGACTTGGCACAGATATATTTCTTCGCGATTCTGAGGGCTTTAGTTTATTTTAGGTAATTTTTGTCTTGAAAATTTGTAATATTTACCCTCAGAGGAAGTATCGATTGGATGTAAGTAGGGGATGTGGAGAAGCATCATGCAGATATAAAATTGGAACCCTACTGTCAGGAGCCGAACTCTTCACCCATTTCTAAGACAACAGCGCCGCCAAGTTATTCCACGACTAGATATGAATTAATTAATGTTTCTGATCAAATCGTTCTCTCATCGAGGTTTGGAAAAAAATGTTTTCAATTCACAGCAGATAAGGTAGTACTTGAGGTGCAATAAATTATGACTGATATTAATTTTTTTGTCGGAATACGTGGAAGAATTAAATTAAGAGTGCTAGAAGCAATTGACATCGGCATTCCAGTTTTCCAGGTACAGTCCGTGATAGGAAAATTTTAAAGCTTTCCACTTCTGATCCAATATCTTTAGGCCCCTCATCTTATGTTTCCATGTTGAACTTCGATCCTATGCCTTGCACCTTAAAATAACTTTCCGGATCTATATGTGGAGGTGGAAGGTTGTCATTGATATTGTTGGCTTTCTTAAAACCCTCTATAAGTACTGCTTCAAATATTCTCCACTTAAATCAATTTGATGGTATCCCTGTGCTTCTAATTAATAATCCCGCATTAATCAACCCCGAGGATGATTTTGATTGGTGAGGGTGGAGGTCGCCCTTTGCTAAGCCCGGTACGGAGTGTGAAATTCATTCACATAGGGGGGTCGGGAAGTTGAGTGTGCGGCGATTTTCCAGTCCCTTTTCCCTATTTTCCTGGAGGATCTATGGAACGAAAAATCACACAGCTTGAGGGAAGATTGGGATATCCAAATCCATCGTGAATGAAACCTCGGCCCTCTAGTGCGTAGTCGAACGCTCTGCCCAGTAGACTATCCTTCTAATGAATGTTATATTAATATTTATTCCAAAAATATTTTCTGTAGTTAGAATTTTCAATGACACACGAACAAAATTGCCAAAAAGAAACCGTCCATTTTCCACTAATCATTATGATGCCTCCTACCGTAAAAATCTTCGTCAACAATCCTGACCTCCAACATTAGAAATTATCCTTAATTTCCAGTTTTACTTAACCAACTCTTTGAATGCTTCACATCTAGCGAAAATAAAGGCAAAACACTAATTGTAGTAGCCTCGTGGAAGATCTGCTAAAAAAATGGTAAAATTAAACAACCGGGAGTGATTTTTGTTGATGCCGCCTTTAACATTTCCGTGTGAGATTATACTTTTTCAAACTAAGGGTACTGATTCTTGTTCCTGTTGGTTCTTGTCACCCTTTTACTTTAACGATCCGAATAAGTCAGCGGTTCACCGATCGGTTTGTGCCCTGAAATCCCAATAAAATTTTGATATAATACTCGAGGGCATAACATACTTTAAAATAAGGAAGGGTTATAATTCTGAGTTGATAGCAAAAACCTAGAAAAATGGATTAATGGAAGGGACAGCCAACTCTAACCTTCTTTACCCTTGGGGAATATTTATCTAACATACATTTATATTTAAAAAGTAATTATGTAAAGGATTCAGCAGATGGAACTGAGGACTACCAGAAACGTAAGTTAGAAGGGCAGGAAGTATTTCTTCTCCGCTGAATACCGAACATTATGTAGGCATCATAAGTACAGGTAGATATTTTGGCACAAACAATCCTTTTCAGATTCAAAGAGATAGAGAGCAGTTGATTCGTTCCTTGAGGTCCCCTAAAGAGTTAAAATCCAGCCATAAGGCGTGCGTTTCCTTCTGCATCTCCGTTTCTTTCACCTCCTTTCAAAGTCCGAAATCGCCGAAGCAAATCTCCGCCGGCTCTCGACCCCTTTTCTTCTCCCTTAACGTCACTGCAAACCCCCGCTTGTAATCCATATGACCTCTCCTCTCCCTGTCGTTTGCGACCGACGATGACTACCTCCTCATCCTCACACCTCCTCACCCTCCCACCTCCTCACCCTCCCACCTCCTCACCCTCCCACCTCCTCACCCTCCCACCTCCTCACACTCCCACCTCCTCACCCTCACACCTCCTCACCCTCACACCTCCTCACCCTCACACCTCCTCACCCTCACACCTCCTCACCCTCACACCTCCTCACCCTCCCACCTCCTCACCCTCCCACCTCCTCATCCCCCCACCTCCTCTTTTCCTTCCAAACTACACGACCGAATCTATTTTTATAGTATCTCGGCTGCCATTTTTATTTCGTCTAAAATCATAATTACCTTTTCTTTCACTCAACATGCACAATGAAATCCACGCTGTTTGCCACGCTCTTGAGTTCTCTCCTTTTCCACTTGTGGCTGTTTATGCACTTCTTGACACGTAAGTGACGGATGATGATATTACATTTTGGAACCACGGTCGCGGAAAAAGAGAATTAAGAGTACAGTTAATTTATATCTTTAATGATTACGAAGAGGCAGTCCTTGAGAACATTTTTCCGTAAATAAGATTACGCGAAACTCAACCGACGGCCTCCTTTTTGCCTGAATGATATTGGACTGTGTTTAACCTCACTGCAGTCTCTCTCTCTCTCTTTCTCTCGTTTCATTTATGGACTTAACTAAATCATCTGGCTCGTCAAGATTCCCTTGTATCTACCTGTGTTCATCGAATATATTATTTTTGAAAAGTCATCCATCTTCGCTCATATCAGTTTTACCCGGGGGCTGTCAGTAATTAAGCAAATTAGTTGTTCCTTTAAGCGATAGCGATCAGATTCATTGCGTTTTATTCGCTCGTGATCTCAGCTGGTATAATTTAGTCAACCATAGTTTTATCTTAATAGTATCGATCTTACATGGAAATATATTGTTTATTTTAGGAAAAGAACCTTAATTAAACAATTTAATAAGATCGTCATTCATAGGGTGACCGTTACTGGGGGAAATAACTTGTTCTTTTAAAAATGAGGGGTAACTTGATAGCAAGAAAATTTTTAAATATACTACATTGATTTTACATTTTTAATTTTGAAGGCCAGAATTGTTCCAAAATATCATGAAGTTGACTTTCATTGTCACCAAAAACATCGAAAAAGCAAAATACGACAGTTGGAAATAGATGTAATGAAAAATCAGAAAATAAGCCGCAATTATGAAGTATGTGGTTGAATTTTCAAATCAGTTGCTGACGTCTTTGTAAATTAAAAGCAAACTGGAAGGAATATAGTAGGAATGAAAAAATCATTCTTTTTTTTAAATAAGCCTCTCCTCGTCTTTGATTTGAATTTTATATCCCTCTTCCAAGTATAACTTAAACAAAAGATATTATTCATATCCCTTCGAGATGCAAGAACGAAAATTATAAACTCGACAAATGTAATATAACCTTTACCCTCGGTCTAAACGAGCTAGTACCCGAGTTACGTACAGTTCATGCTGAAGTGCCTATTACACAGCTTCATAATTACACTCAAAGAGTTATTTAAGAAACCTTATAAGTGCTGCAATATCTTTATTTCCCCTAAGTTGCTTTGTATGAACGAAATACAGAGATTTATATTCGACTTGAAACTTGAGCCCCATTCTTTGACAAATAGAGCGCGAAAGACAACGAAAACGGATCGTTTTGCCTACCTATTATAATTAATAAAATAATGGTGTTGTGGTTAACCTATTTGGCAGAGTGTTGGAAATCAGGCTTCCGGATTCGAAGCCGATATGTGCCACTGAACAGTCCCAGCCGTAATACAAGCAAGGTGATACATATTCTGAATCCCAGAACATACACATGGTCAATTATGAAAGTAATGCGCATGATTTTATTGTGATGCGACTATGCATGGCAGCGCGTCAAAACCGGTCGGGAAATGGGGTAGGGGATATGTCCTTATAACGCGGCTGGTCATCAGTTCGCTCCGAGCAGTCTGAGTGGAAAGACGTACCTCCATGTGAAATGTGTTTTTCGACTTTGTGACACGGCACAGACACGTTCAATCTCCACCATGACAATACTCCCAGCCACACGTCCTTCATCGTTACCAACTTCGTAGCCCAAAGAATCACCCCAAAGGTGGTCACCCAGCCCCCTTACAATCCCGACTTGGCTCCGGACGACTTTTTTTGTTTTCCTGACTGAAGAAAGAGCTGAAAGGAAAGAATTGGGAGACCTTGGAAAACATCAAAAAGCATTGTACAACGTTCCTGAGAGTAATTCCCGTCGAGGAGTTTCAGGGTGCCTTCCAGGCGTGGCAGACACGTCGCAAGAGTATTTATGATGCATGGGGGAGAGTGTTTTGAAGAATTTTAGGCATTTTTACAAGTACGATCGATAAATCTATTTTACCCAGAAAATGCGCATAACTTTCATAGTGGTCCTTGTATATGTCCAAAATATCAGGTGGTACTAGGAAATCAACTCATCTGCCACTTCCATGAATGTACTCGTATTTCACTCTTCGCAGAGCTTAGCAAGAAGTGAGCTCCGCCCTCACCTGCCAAAACCAACCCTCGGATTGGTTATTGTGGTGGAAAACTGTCGCGTGCGAAATGTTTTGGCTGATTTGTAAAAAAAGAGTAATGGATTCCACGTAGGAGAACGCGCACCTGCTTCATCAGAGGACATCAAGAGCTCGGGCGAGGCCGTCGGGGGTTATCGGCCATTCTCCCATCCCGTCGCCCTCGTCTCTTTCCCGCGGGGGGGATTAGTGGCCACACCGGCGTGCACGGAAGCACACGCAGCCCCTCGGACATTGCGATCAGCCGAGCGAAGCGCGGTCACGAAAGTGAAGTCGCTGCTCGGCCGATGGCATCAATTAATTAATGCGCTCAGCCAATTAGCGATCTCCGTGTGCCACCCGCGGTGGAGACGGCGACTTCCTCCCCCTCTCTCCTCCCGGAAAACACCCCTCCTGATCTCCGACCCGCCCGACCCCTCCTCTTCGATGGCTCCCACCCCACAGGGCCGCCTCCCCCATTAGATAAGCCCTCGTCCGCGGTGCGCGCCGAGACGGCTGGCCGCGCGCGGTTGGCGGTGAGGGATCCGAGTAAGAGGGCAGCGTCTCGAGGGGTGGACAGGGGAAAAGTGCTGTCCCCTCGCTCCACCCCCTCGGCCGCACGTTCATTTGCATAAATGGCGAGGGCGCATGCGCGGGAGGAGGAGGCCGATAGAGCACGACCTCCCAAGTTGTTGGCTCTCTCGGGCTCGTGATCTCCCTCCAGCGAGGGAACGAAGAATCCCCTTTTGCTGGAAGGAAAGCTCCCTAACTTGCCTGTCTTCTCCCCACTCTTCTCTCCCCCATCCCCTTCCCATTCCGCCCTCGTGCCCACCCCCCCCCACCCACGCCCCCGCTTGCGAGTCTGCGTAAGAAAACAGATTATCTCTTTCGGGACGGTTAATTAGGTTTGTTTAGTAAATGACTCTGTGAGATGGTACTTGTGTTAGGCATTGGATATTGAATCCAAACCGAGCTAAGCTCAGGGAGCACGGTTTCCTTTCCCTATAAACATTCGGGACTAAATTAGAAAGCCCTTTCGGTAAACGCGTAAAAGTTTTAGTTTCTGGTGTCTTCAACTACCGTTGAGAACTATATCAACAGAGAGCCGCAGGAGCGTGTTCACAGGAGGGAAGGGTTCTTGGAATCTTCCCTCCTGCAAATGAAGAGACAAGTTCTTATAATGTCACGTATTTATCATTCAGTTATTTCTAGTCGGTATTTGTATTTCTCGCAGGAAAACCTAACGTCTAGGGAACTTTCGTCAGTCCTCTTAAAGTTTATTGTTTGCGTTTATGAGAAACGAAACTCCATGCTTTATATTAATAGACATTTGAATAAATATAAAAACACTAGGCATTAATTTTTTAAGTTTAAAATTATGATATCTATGATCGGGGAATGCTTTTGTTTTGAGATTGCGGGTCAAAATTGAATTTCAATAAACGTATTTACTACAGTAAATAAATTATTCTGCTTATGGCTGCAGTTACAGTCAATACCACGGGACAATGATATTCATAAATTTGATGTTTAATCTTGTAAAAATCTCGCTCAAAGAAGGGTAATGCTGCTATTTTGAGTTTATGATGTTTGTTGGTGCAGTAAAACCAGAGATGTCCGCCCTTGTACAACTGCTTTATTGTTGATTCCTTCGAATATTTCTCCATGCTACTTTCATGTTTCTTGCCCATGTTAAAAATTTAACTTAAATTCTTAATAATAACATAGTAAATAAATTTGCTAAGTAAATCACGTTAGCATTTCACTCATATTACTGCCAACTACTTTTTTATTTATGAATCTGAATCTGATTCCTGGAGTAGAGGCTTTTATTATTTAGCCTAATCTATGTGTCTGATTTTTATTAGTTGGCTAACGATACGTTTGTATCGGAACCTCAACTTAGGTAAGTCCTTCTATTTGCCTTGAAATTCGTCAATCTCGTCTTTGAGTTACTGTCCAGTCACCCTTCCCCATATTTTTACATGCTCGCAAAGTAGCTTGAAAAGAGCGCAGATTTGAGAAATGCACCAGATGAAAAGCTTTGCCAGTTTAATTTTACTGCATTGGGATGGATCTATGGTGATATCAACCTATATCCTTTGCTCTTCTCTATTCGGAAATTACGTTTCAAATATTTTCAAAGTAATAGGTTTTATAATAATAGCTGGAGCAAAACGCCATTGTTTCAAAACTATATCCCGACAGTTAATACGTTTTCATGTGAAAGACGGTTTGTAAAAATAATTGTTGGTAGATATCAAGGACATTATCACTGATGTGCGTCTTGTGAATGCTAAATGGTTGGCAGAGGTGCGGTTTGGAAAGTATGTATATATATATATACACACACGAGGGTCATCCGGAAAGTAGTACCCGTTCGTGAAATAAAGACACAAAAGTAAATATTAACAAACATAAAAAATTTTATTTGAAAGAGGATACTTTAAACTACTTCTCAACATAATCTCCAAGCAAATTAAGGCATTTGTCATAACGTGTGACAAGTTTCTGTATTCCTGCTGCATAGTCCTTCGCCGCCAGCTCATTGAGATACGCGAGGGACCCATCTTGCACAAATTTTTGCATAATGCAGATGGTGTTTAACAATTTCATGAACAATTGTTCGAGAAACATTGGGAAAATGCTCACAGATGTCATCAATTGTGACGCGCCGATCGTTCCTCACGAATTCGTCAACTGAGCTCACCAGTTGGTCTGTAATGACAGACGGTCTCTCCGAACGCTCATCGTCGTGTGTGTTCCCCCTCCCCATGTTGAAGTTGCGACACCACCGCCGAACAGACGACTCGTCCATTACATTGTCTCCATACACCTCCTTTAATTGGCGATGAATATCACATGGGCGAACGTTTCTTGCATTGAGGAATTTAATCACTGCCCTCACTTCACAACTGGCGGCGTTCTCAATTTTTTTAAACATTGTAAACAATCACAGAAACAACACAGGCAATGCTAGCGTCACGCAACTTGGCTCAGAGAAGGCAGACAAGCCACTGAAGCTATCTGACCTCGTCCAGCGGCTACTCGCGTCGTCAGCACTTCATGCGGCACGAACGGGTACTACTTTCCGGATGACCCTCGTATGTGAAAGTATCTGGATATGAAATAACAATAAAAGGATTTGTGAATTTTCATTGGAGAATTAGCCCATTTTTGGGAAGGAATCAATGGAATTGTGTTAGAAGCTGTATAACATCGCTGTCATGGTGTGGTATCGGGCGATACCGGACGAAGCCGTCCTCTTCCAGCGGAGAATTTAGGTATCTCTTATCTTACTTCTATTTTTGCGGAAAATAGTTTTAATCGGATTGTATGCTAAAGGATAAGGTCTTTGAAAGGGATTTGACTGATTATCCCAAAAATTTTTTAAAGGATGATTATTTCAGTTGATTATATTCTCTACGTATGAGATGGGAACATTTTGATTTCAAGTTTTACTCTTTCCCCAATTTGTAGGAGTTGCGTCAGTTACGCCGTATGTTGGACTGGAGAGTTTCATCAGCCGCGTTAATATCTTCGAAGGTCAGCGCAGCTGTTGTATATTAGTGCTTCTCTGTTGGGGATTTAAGCGTCATGGTGGAAAATGTTCCAAACGGCGTCCCAGCTGGCTCATTCAGGCCTCGAGTGTACCGGGGTCGAAAGCGCTGACGAAACAAATTATAGGAGTATATTATACAGATGAAACTACTCCGGTGGCTCCGGGCTAGCGCCTACTGACCCAGAGGTCGCGGGATCAATTCCCGCCTGGGATCCCCTCCACCTAGGGCTTGGGTGTGCTTGTGATTGTTCTTATTTTTCATAATAAAAAAAATTAAATTGTGCGAAATTGATTTCGTACCTTTTTGCCTCATTAATATATTATTATTATTATAAATAGAAAAGAGCACGGAGGGAGGCGAGGTGCTTTTGTATGTGTGTGTGTGTGTGTGTGTTTGTGTTTGGATAAAGGGGGCGCGACCCCCCTTTCCTCCTGGGTGTCCCCCCGATACCTTTGGCGGCACGCCGTGTAACTTGCCTTCCCCTCTCTCTCTCGGGTGCTGTGGGCATGGGCGTGTGGTCACCTTGTGGCGGGACCGGCGGCGGCGGCGGGGGCGTGGTGCCGGGTGGCGGCGGTGGCGGGGCTTCCGGTGCCGCGGGCGTGGGCATGGGGGCGCTCGGCGGCGGTGGGTTCGGCGGCGGTTCCGGCTGCGGGGGCGGCGGTATGTCCGGCATGATGGGCTCGATGGTCGGGGGCGGGTCTGCCGCAGCCGGCCACAGCGGCGTCAACCAGCTGGGCGGCGTGTACGTCAACGGTCGGCCGCTGCCCGACTCGACGCGTCAGAAGATCGTGGAGCTGGCGCACTCGGGGGCGAGGCCGTGCGACATCTCCCGCATCCTGCAGGTGTCCAACGGATGCGTCTCCAAGATCCTCGGGAGGTGAGTGAACGGCTGCGTGCCAGCCTCTTTCCATACAGAATTCGCAGCTGACGGTCATAAATGACATTAGCTCGTAGGAGATGGTTTAAAAAATCTCCACACTGCAGGCAGACCTGTCACATTCCTTGAAAAAGTTTTACTACGAATAACATACCTTCTATCCTGCTTGCGCCCAAATCGTCTCAAGCCATTGATGTATCAAATTAGAAATAATTACCCGGGAGTACTGGCCTGTAGGTCCTAATTCCCTTGTCTTACTTTTAAAAAAATCGCTAGCTCTCACTTGTGTTTGATGTAGAGAAATCGGAGTAGGAAAATTTGGTTTATATTATGTAGGCCTTCAGGCAATATTTTTGAGAAACCACATTAATAACGCAAAGGGTAAGAGTATTTGTCAATTTCAATCTTATCTGTTTGAGAATAAAGCCCCAGAATTATTCCTGATCTCGAAATGGACGGTGGTCATTAGTTGGAAGTAGTATCCCATGTTCGAATCCCAACTCAGTTGCCATTGCAAATATTTGAACAGAATGAATTAGATAGTTAAAATCCTCGTTAAATGGTTGATATTAATATAAGGGAAAAAGTCGGGTTAATGAGGTAGGAGTAGGAAAGGATTAAGCATTTTGGATGGAACGAACCTTCCATGTATGGTGTAGGAAGGCTCTTGTTATCTCAGTTAAATCTACACAAGACTAGGCAAGCCACTACATGTTGAGTGTTTGGGGATGTCAGGATTCAAGTTTTGAAGAAGGAGCAGAAGCTTTCAGTTAAAAGGAAATACGAGTATGGTATTATTTAGTGTGCTGCTTGCAAATTTCGAGAGGGAAATCCATTGCCAGCTGACATGGTTCTGAGCAGAATCTCGCCATTGAAGAGGCGAGTTAAATCTCACGTTGTAACACTTGTGGTGCTCCCTAGCAGTTATTCACCCTCTCGGAGGCATTTTTGTATTTATTCTTACAGAACAATGTTAAAACCCAGTAAATGAGGAAAAGCGTGAAATTCAAAGTGTGAATAGGGTCAAGGAATGCTTAAAAAGATAGATCCGATTTGAAATGGGAAAAAGCCGATACGAAATAAAATTACCGTATTTTCCCATCGAAAACGCGCGCATTATCTATACAAATATATTCAGATGATCGAAAAAATGACGATGCGCCTATGTAATGAAAATTGGAAAAATCCAAACATAGACGTATTTTTACACACCCACATCCGATATAGACGTAGTTTTACACACACTATAGATAATTTTTACGCACATATATGTATGTATATACAAATGCACGGAATCTATACACGTTCAAGATAACTATGAAGCCCTGCGCGCGAGGTATCTATACCTATTCATGATAACTACAAAGTTCTGGATGCGCGTTATACATAAGGCGGGCGTTATCGATGGGAAAATACGGTATTAAATTTTTGATCATGATTTATCGTCTGGTTATGTGACAGCGTGGACACCGATCTTTGGAAGGAATGCAAAACTATGGGGCCCCTGGGTATCTCAGCCCCTTCAAATCCAGTTCCCGCGCTCATCAACTGTCCATCCCCAAGAGGAGTCGTGTGCCTCCCACTGTAGCTTAAATTACGACCCAATAAAGGACTTTTATCTTCCCATCATCTAACTTGCTAGTCTCTTCCCCCTTCGTGACCCTAGTTGAACACCCCCTCCCTATCTCCTCATTATATTCCCAACATTCTGCCCAATCTCTCCCCCCACCTCAAACCTCTCCAGTCCTTCCGCCGCTCCGCCTTTCTCACTCCCAATCCCCCAAACCACCCTCGACGGCCAGCACCCTCTCTCCCCCTCATCACTTTCACGCACCGAATAGTGTCTCCTTTTCTCTCCTCCCATCAATTCTCCCTCCACGCCCGCAGTATTGATTCCAGACCGTAGGTATTACTCCCCATTTTTCGCCCTCGATAACGGTGATTGTCGCGCTCTGGACGGGTCGGGGGTTCAGGGATGATTTCCCTCACACACTCCCCCTGCCCACGCCCCATCCACCCCTCTTTCACCACCTTCCCGCCCCTCCCCGATGGCACCGTGCCGCCAGCCAACAATCCGCTCCCCCCACCCTCTCGGAACCGCAACAATCAAACGACCCCGCACGTGTCGACGCGGCTCGGAGGGCTGGGCGCGCGAGCGCTCGCCCCGCCGCGGCGTGAAATCCAACCGAGAGGGGGCGGCAGGAGGTCGTCATTTCCTTTCGATCGCATTCGCGCACGCATTCCGCTTCGCACGTGCGTGCTCGCGATCGTGCGTGCCAGCCAGGACCCCTGAGGGTGACCGGAGTGCGCTCAGCGTAGCGCCGCAGTGTTATTCATTTATTTTTAAATTTTATTTATTCATACGTATTTCTCGAGCTCTGGTTTTGATTTTTTAGGGTGTATTTTTTTTAAAGATGTAGTTTTCATCATTTTCATGGGCTTTCCTTTGTCATTTTTTTTGGGCCGCTTATCGGCACGAGTGTGTGGGCGTGCATGCGTGTGGTGGTGGGTGTTATTTTTCGCCCCGTCGACGTCGCCGTGGACGGAGTGACGTGTTTGTGCGGCGGAGAGTCGGAGGCTCGACCCACTGATGTGGAGTTTCTATGCGAGGCAAGGCCGTTGGAAATCTATCTCAAGCTCGCGAACGCAGGGCAGCTGAGCATTTGTTAAAAGAATGTTACATACCCTCATGAAAATGTTTGCTCTCACCCATCCCTCTATTATATTGCGTTAATTTATGCAGTGTATTCCCGAATAAGATTTTAATTAATTAGAGATGGTACAAAACCTTTTTGAGTTGGGAAAAAACGTACATAGACAGAGGATTTTTCCTTTGGAAAGATATCTTACTTTTAGGGATCAGGATTGTAAATAGAAGTAAATGGAAGGAGTCAGGCTATAAAGTTGGGCCCTAGGATTGTGTGTTCGACAAAATCGTTCTCGGACAGCAAACATTGAAGGGTTTGGATTGGTGGAAACAGTGAAAAACGGAAAATATATTAGAGAAAGGAGAGTAAATATTAAGGGAAGACGGGGGAAGGAAGTGGGTTCGTTGCGTGCATCTGAAGAGCAAAGGGAATGTTGATGGAGGAGAAATCGAAAGGCGGAGTTGAAGGCAGTCGGCGAGGGGAACAGTTCAAGTTTGACCAAAGAGGGAAGGAAGAATATTGTCCGGCTTTGAGAATGGAAAATCTGAGGAACCAAACTCGATATTGGAGGGCTAAATTTATGCATAATTTGAGATAAAGTTTTTAAAGTATCGTAAGGATATGTAATATTATTGAGGATCCTTCAATAAGTACCTTTGAACTCCAAATCGCACATTTAGAATCCAATGCATGTAGGAAATGCATACTTAGCGCGAAGTATATGTAATTGCTGCTTCTGTTTGCAGTTTCAAGTTTATTTTCACCTTGTAGGTAACCACTCTACGATAGGCACTATGGTCATTTAACATATAAAGGTTAATGACCTCTGCTTTCCGTTACCCCTAAAAGAAATTACTATTCAATAATTGTTGATTTGCCTTGTCTCTCAAACTGATATGCATATCCACTTTGTGACGGAGAATAATATAGTAATTGGCGAATTCCTTATCTCAGCTTTCATATTACGATATATACGTGGTGAACATGACGTCCAAGAAAATCCAATGGAAAACTTTAAGTTAGGCTCAGAGTTTTGAAATATTATTCTTAGGACGTAAATGGGAAGAGAATACCAGATGAACTCGCAGTGGAAAGAAAATTCGCGAGCCAAATCAAGTCCCTGGAAGCCCGATCACGCATTCAATTCTGTGGGGGGCTTTCGAGGATAGAGGGGACTCTTGTTTTTCATTGGAATCGCAAAGCACAGGCCACGGATGCAGCCAGCGAGTGAAAACATTTCTTTGTCGTCAACCCTCTTCCGCTCGCTCCGTTTTCTCCATTCACGGCGAGGTGATAGGCGACAGGCGGTGGGTGGGGTTGCTGTGATTCAGAGGCGCCAAGGACCCTCCGCGCGCGCACTCGCCCTCTCTCTCTCTCTCCCCCCGCCCTCCCTCTTCCGGCACAGCCCCGGACTCTCCCTCCGACGAAAATACCCACGCCCCGGGTCTCTCTCCCGCACACGGACACACACATTCCTTCCCTGTGTTTATATCGCTCGACTTCCTTTAAAAAAGGATGCTGGAGAAAAATGAAACGTGAAATGATTGGTGGGCTTCCGAAGGGCCCATGCCTATTCCTCAGGAGAGCTCGCACATAGACAAGTCTTCTTACGAGTTCCTTCATGTTTATTGTCTACGAGCTCTGCTTTTACCCGGGAGGACTCCTTATCATGCAGATGAACCTGGGATGATGGGTGATTTCAATAAACTTAGCTGGGTGGTATCAATATGGAATTTGCAAGATACTTTTCGGAATAACATTCCCTGAAGAATGACGGGGATACTATGTTTGCTGGTCTGATTGATCGAGAAAACTTTCCGCGGTTATTAACTTATTTATTGAAATTTGATTTTATGCAAAAAAGCAAGGCATGTACTGCCCCTCTCAAGAATTATTTTCGGTTATTTTACGAGGTTTGTCCCGCCCGCAATTCTCCTCCAAATCGCAAGTCATAATTTTAAAGATTTTAATTTAGCCCAGAGATTTATTGCGATGGGAATGGCCACCGTTGACAGCACATCCTGATTTGTCGTTGAGGGGTATTTAATGATGAATGCCTTTGCGACGACGGGGAAGATGCATTGGTATCACATTTCTATTGTCACAGTTATTCGACGGTAGCTAGAAGTAGGTTTGGACGGTCGTGTTGAAATCTCTTTACGGTCTCCAGCACATGCTCAAATTTTTGCCTGGGGAGAATTTTTTTTCTTGACAAAAACACACTCTCACGGACTCCCCGACGAGCGCCCTTCTCAAGGATTTTACGTTGCGCGACCTGCATGAAATGGAGTTTAGGGGGAGAGAAAAAATGAGTAAATGATTTGGGAGCTTCTGCTGGTGGGTTGGTGGTAGCTTGGAGTGGGAGGGGGGGGCGAAGAGGGGATATCTCGCTCGGTGGCCGACGTGAGAACTCGTCCGCGCCAAGTGTGTGTCTCCTCCTCGGGGGGAGGGGGGGGCGTCTTTTCATTCCGAGCGATTGAGGAAGAAGAGGAGGGAGAGGCTATAGGGAGGGGTGTCTCTCTCTCTCCACGTGGAGGGGGAAAGGCGACGCCGGCCGATCCCCGCCTCCGTCTAACCCAGTAATGAGGGAGTGGCGTGGGAGGGAATGGAAGATTGATTTCGGAGTCGTTTCTCGGAGCAGGGGCAGAAGATGTCTCCAGTTCGTCTGTCTGGCCAAGTTTCATCATGTTCCACATTCAGAAACTCACTCTCCATGCAGGCAGGGAATTGGAATTTTGCGGAAAATATGATCACCTGTCGGAAATATTGTTTCGTGTTGTTGAGGAATGTGTGACATCTGTACAGTGCTCCTGAAAGGGTGCATGCCAGCCTTAAAAGCCTTCAGTAATTATCTAGGTAAAAATCATCTTCATTGAGTCTATGTCAATATATGAAATTTATCTTTTAAAATCTCTTTATTATTTAAGCGTTTATTGTTCACTGTACCAAAGTAAAATTATATCCGTATAATTATTCAACCATGCGGCTTCACCCTTCTCCAACAATATTCATCTCTAACGTTACAATATAACCTTGCTTCCTCTTTTGGTTTTAACATTTCACATATGAATGCTTCCTATCCTCAGATAGCATTAGCTTCGACAAAGGATATATGGTTAAGGTGCATTGATTCCTTCGATTAAAACATATTTTTCACCTCCCTTGGTTTCGCTCCCGGTTTGCATGCGCTTAGAGTGTTGTTTTATTAGTGGGGTGAACATGATACGCATAGGTCAACTCGCAGTGGGTGTAATTTCATCTTTTTATGGCAGATTATTGCTTAAACAAGCCTGAAACCAAGACGTCCAGAAAGCCCTTGAGTAATTTTTCATCCCTTTGTCTGGAATGTTTTGATTGTAATCCAAAAGTAGAAAATTTAGCTTGCCGATATAAGAACCATAAGTCCAAAGTGAAAAACAATTCCTTTATCTTTATTTTACTTTTAAGCCATTTCAAGTTTGACAGTGTCGGCTATGAGGCATACCGGCAGCAGGAGAGTTTTAGGGTACGGGGTGATAAGTTATAGTGCCGCGTTGTGTAGGCATTTTAATCGGTAGGTCCAGGGTTCAGGAGGTCTGTTGGCCGAAGTTGAGAATCTTTCTCATTGAACCATGTGAAGGGACTATACTTAGCTTTGAGGCATGAAACCGCTTGCTTTTCCGTGTTCCTTATGGTCTTGTCGTAAGATAAAACCATAAGGAACATAAGTCGTTACGTTTCGTGATTGTACGCTAGTTGGTGCGATCCAACCAGTTGCAAAAGGGATTTTTTTCCTCCCTCATCCTTTTGCAATCTACGCACACTCGTATGGTCTATGATCCAATCGTAATACTGCTACTCAATAATATTTTTGCTGAGAATTGAAATAACTTTGGAAACTTGTAGCACATTTATTAATTCTATTAAATTATGAGAGGAAATGTTAATGCAGTGGTAGGTGAGTGCCCGGGTTCATGAATGAGACAAATTTGATTCCTTGGAGTGAAAGGATTTTTAGTCAGGATTCTGCACATGAGAGACAAGTACTCATTCCCATTTGCGTGCTGTTTGCAGAGTGCTATTTAAAGAAACGACCGCGTGTGTAGGAACTATGTGACCTTCGGAAAACCGTTAACTTCTTGACTATTTACAGTTGTCGCGGTGGTTTCTATCTCATGCGGATAACGACCATTCAATACCTTTTTATATGTGTACTATTTTAAATTACGTTCATGAATAAGTCATCTTCCATCTTAAATGAAGAAACGGGGAGGAATCATTTCTATTGAAATAAATTGTAGAAAATAGTTCACAAGTAATTTCAAGAAAAACATTGAGAGTAATTGGGCGTTTCTGAAGAATAGAGTCAGAGTTGTTATGGAGGAGTTGCAAAAAAAGCCATTGGTTGTTCGAAATCTATCAGATCAAGAAACGTATGAAGAATATAAATGTTAATTGAAATTTAGGTGATGTGACATGAAAGAACTGAAAAAATTGTGTGTATATATATATATATATATATATGTGTGTTTGTGTATATATATGTGTATATATATATGTGTATATATATGTGTGTGTATATATATATATGTGTGTGTGTATATATATATACATATATATATATATATATATATATATATATATATATATATATATATATATATATATATATATATATATATATATATATATCCGGCAAGTGGAAAGATCCGGTGTTCGAGTCCCGGTTGAGGAAATATTTTTACTCTTGTGATCCGTTCGATTCCGCCTTCCCCACCTTTATTGTGTTCGTCCTTTATATGTGTTCCTATCCCTTTTCCTTATATCTGTTTCTGTATATATGAGTATTTATTCGCCGTTTGGCGGGATTTCGTGTTTGAATGTGTATTTGGCCAATGTGGCTCATCTCTTTCTTCTGGCTATGCGTGCCACGAAACGCACTGTTCCTTTCCTGTATGATGTTGTATGAATTCTAACCCACTGTCCTTTCCTTTCCTTGTGTATTGTCTATTTCTCCTTTGGTGGGTGAAACAGCCCCCTGACGCCATCTCTTGGCTGAAAGAATCGGGGCGCTTGGCGACATATTAGACCCACGGATCTCAGGGTAAATTGACTATCCTCGATAGTTCAAGTGGTTAAGAGCATCCGCCCGGCAAGTGGAAAGATCCGGTGTTCGAGTCCCGGTTGAGGAAATATTTTTACTCTTGTGATCCGTTCGATTCCGCCTTCCCCACCTTTATTGTGTTCGTCCTTTATATGTGTTCCTATCCCTTTTCCTTATATCTGTTTCTGTATATATGAGTATTTATTCGCCGTTTGGCGGGATTTCGTGTTTGAATGTATATATATATATATATATATATATATATATATATATATATATATATATATATATATATATATATATATATATGTATTTTTATCTGAAATAAATTAAAATTTCACTCATCAGATTTGATGACTAGTATTTTATATACAATCATCATTCGCCACGTTGCTAATGACCCTGGGGAGTTTCGTCTTCCACGAAGCAAATGGATTCGAGTAATATCAGATATGTGCCCAAATGATGAATAGAACTAGTGTATGGCTCTTAAAAGGAAATTATGATGTGATTAAAATGTTTAAAAAATTCTTTTTTCCGAGACCTTAAGAGCCTTTTTCCTATTTTAAATGTCTAATGTTGATAGTAGATACCTTGGAATAGGATAGGTGGAAATATACTGCACAGGCGCAGTATTCATATCTGTCTTAGGGCACAGGATGGAATGCCATTTAATGTTACTAGTTCGCATCTCGGAGGTCAAAGGAAGTGGCTCCTTTTCACTCTTCAAGCCATAGAATTCTCTCTCCGAGAGAAAAAAAAACCCCATAGCATTTTAATACTTAGCGGATTTGGGAGGGGTGGGGGTAGTGATTACGTTGTTCTCTTATCATCTGGATTTCGAGGCAGGACGGCGAAAATCTCGTCCACTACGCTTCGTTGTGTCATGGCAAAATGGGATGGTTTCAAAGACAAGCCCAGCGGAAAGGAGAGTTGAATTACTTTTTCAATAAGCCTGCGGCACACGCTGACGATGTCCTTTTTGTCAAACTTGCCGAATCCAAGAGAGTGCTAAGTATTGATAAGTGGCCGATTCACTCAAGGCTCTTGTGAGGGAAAGGAAAGAGAGTCGCTCGCGGGACCTGAACTCTGTGCCCTGTTTCGGCGCCACGCCCGGCGCCTCCTGGCGACGTCCCTTTTCAAGCGACCTCCCTCCCTATCTCTCTCTCTCTTTGCCCTCTCTCGCCTTTAAATCCTTCCCCCACTCCCTCACGCCACTCTCCATTCTCCCCCTCGCCCTCTCCCCCAGCCCACCTCACGCTCTCCCCCTTTTTTATTTCGTTTCGCCTTTGTTTTTGTTGGTTTGTTTCTTTTATGCGCACACAGTCACACACAACCACACACACACACACACATACTCTCTCTCTCTCACACACACACTCACATATTTATTTTTTTTAACTTCATTTAACCCCGTCGTCGACACGCGCCCCTTCACTTTGTTCCGTAGAGAGCGCAGTTGAAGCGACAATTTACGACTTCATTCCATTCCAACGCGGTCCCGCAAGCCTTCTCTCCCTCTCCCCTTCTCCCTTCCTCTCTCTCTCTCCCTGCCTCTTGCTCTGCCACCCGGCAGAGGGGAGGAAAGGAGGAATAAAAAGGAGCATTAAAAACAAAAAAAAGAACACACTACCATTCAGGTTTAATGCAAGCGCTTTACCAAAAAAGTTCCCCCCCTTCCCACTCCCTTTTCCAACTCCCTCCGCCTCCTAAGCAGAGGTCGTGCGAGAGGAAGTGGGAGCATTATTTATTTTTTGCCCTCTCTTCCTCCCTCTCTGCTTCCCGAGGGTGCCGTGTGTGAGGCCCTGGCGCTGCTGCGTTTTGAAATAGGGAACGGGCAGAGGGAGGGAATGAGGGGTTTTGGAATAAAAGGAGCGGTTTGGGTGGGTTGTTGGGTGGGGAGGGGTGGAAGGGCGCGACACCACCTGTAACGGAGATGCATGTTTGATTGGCGAAGGGGAATGAATGGGCTGCTAAGATTATAATTTAAAAGCGTGCGCTCCCCTGCTCGCAATCGTGGCACGAAAGGCTCTCTCTCCAATGTGTCTTAAATTCAAATGTCACAAGTCTATTATTTCCCGATCCCGACTTTAATATCTGACTTTTGACTTTTTAAAATTTTTTTGCGACGACTGTTTATCGCGAATTCCTATTATTTCATTGTATTAATATTCTCTTCCGATTTGAATTAGTTCAATGCCGTTCAATCATATTGATGCCAATGCTGTAGTGCCGACTATGGCTGCATTAAAAGCACTCCCTACGAATGTATGCTAAGCATAAGGATATACTCGTTTCACATAGTAATTAAATTTAATTTATGCCATTGCTGGTGTGTCATAGTTGTGGGAGACATTTTTCCAGATATATCTACGCATGGAGTGGCTCAGAGTTGAATATCAATGCTTTATTTTTGTGTCAGCATTATTAGTACACGGTGGACTGACTTACACAAAAAAACTTCAATTACTTATAAATGAAGACGATTTTTTGCTGGTCAGAAAATAAGAAACATTAAATGGCTTGTACAGATTTAATTTTTAAGCTTAAAATAAGAATGCCCGACTTACTGAATTGTGAAACCCTAACCATTTTGAGTTTATCCGTGTACCGCTATTCGCCGTCCTGTAACCATGTGTCCAATTCTAATTGCAGGTATTACGAGACGGGGTCGATCAAGCCCCGGGCGATCGGGGGCTCGAAGCCGCGGGTGGCCACCACGCCTGTCGTCAACAAGATCGCCGACTACAAGAGGGAGTGCCCTTCGATCTTTGCGTGGGAGATTCGTGACAGGCTCCTGTCGGAGGGAGTCTGCACCAACGACAACATTCCATCCGTGAGTACTCCAATCTCTCTCTCTCCCTCTCTCTCTCTTATTCTCTCGAATATAGGCCAGGAAGGTGCTATGGAAATGCTCACAACTGACTCACGCTCATCTCTAAAGTTTTGTATTACAGTCGAGATACCAGAACAGTTGAATTAAGGTGACTCATTGTATCTACTCAAACATATCCACGGGTACCTGTATAGTTATAGCATTAGATATTACTCAATATCTTAGTTAGTATAATATTCACATCATTCTTACGCTTCCAATAGCTCTTTAATGGTAATATGACGCACGCTTATGCACATTTTACATAAATAATAGGAGTGTAAATATTTAAAATACATAAATTGGATCTTGAACTAATTAAAATATCAATAAACGTATAGCTGTTATGTATATTGTCGTAATGCTCTTATTTTTGGTCATCTTCTTTTTGGAGACTAGGTAAACATTTATCGTATAGGTAGTTTTTCACCCGGAAAACGATCGATTTCTTGATTATATTGGGCGATTGACCTTTATAGTGAAATCCTCAGAGTTGTAAGGGAATCATTAGTGATTTAGGTTTGCGTAAATATTCAAAGGGAGTACTATTTTAACGTTTGGGTAGTAGTGAGATAGAGGACAAAATGAATGTAAAATATAAGAAACGATTAATTGAGCTTTCCTTGGAAGAGTATTTTTTTTGATGGCCTGATTTTTCTTGACGAAACCATTTTCTGTCTCATGCTTGCACTACGTTCACCATTTCCTGCACGAAATTGTTTTTTTTTGGTAACGGTGGTTTTATTAATTTAATGTGACAGAGCTATGCTCCTTAAATTAGACCTGCCGGGCTAATACACGAAAAGACATTTTTGTAGGTTAGTTGCCCGAATTTTATTCTCCAAACATTTCATTAAATATATTCGTGGTAAATTGTTTTAGCACCGACGGCGTTTAAAATGAAGATTTATTGCGACGCTATTGTGTTTTAAGAATCTTTTGTAAGAATTCTATTGTACGGGAGTGGCTGTCCAGATTTTTCTGTGCTTTCTCCTATTCCGTCTTTCTTGCTTAGTGCCGCCATTTTTCGCACATATACGCAATTAGTGTTGTACGCTTGCAATAAACGAAAGGTTTATTTGTTTGGTACCTTGTCAAATGTCATGAAATCTCTCTCTTTTTCTTTCATACACCTTCCGTGCTTGAAAATAAAGGGAAATGGATGAAAGGATTTTCATCGAATCTCTTCTCGAGCACACATTTTATCGGAAAAAGACTATATATTATCGCGATCAAAAAAACTTCTTGGTTTTACATCACGCATACCCGAAACTTCGGCGCACGCGGTGTAAAAGATGCGTCTGGGAATGCATTCGCCTATTGCAAGTCAAGTGAAGAAAAAAATACCGTATATCCCAAGATTCGTGCTGTGGAAGGTGGGGGGCATGCTTCGATCGGGAGAACGACTTGCGAGGGGTGGAAGCCAAGGGCGCCTGCCCTGACTCCTCCTCTGCGAAAACCTTAGTGGGAATGCTTCGATGACGGGGGCGATGCGTGCATAAGCCGGCTTCGACGGACCCCCTCCACCTTCAAATGTCCGGATCCCTCGGGGAGAGCCGTGTATCCCCCATTCCCTTCGTCTCCTCCCCCAAACCATTGGCCAAGAGAGTGTTTGTGTACGTGTGTGCGTGGAGTGGACATCGTCGAGGGGGGATGCAGTGGACCGGTGCCCGAGGAGATGTTTGTTTGCGCAATCATAAGGCGGCGCTGACCTGCGGGGTTGGGTCGCGGCGGGGTTTTTTGGGGGCGGAGGGGGAGACCCTGGCGGGTGGTCAGACGTGGAAGGAGTGGTCCAGGGTTGAATGGAAGGGGAAGGGGCGACGGGTTTGACCGGACGAATCCGAAGGGGGGAGGAGGTGCACTCGATGCCGCACGTAGAACGAAAGAGGCCCTTGAAGCAGACGGGTTTTTTTTTTAATCCTCCACCCTCCTCTTTGATCTGCATTTTAAAATTAGTTCGTGCAAAATTTTGTCAATACATTTTCATAACCGACAACGTATGAGGGTGAAAAGCTTCTTATCCCCAAATTATTACATCTACATGTTACCTCACACGTTGCTAAGTGTGTTTTCTTTCATGAGTCAATAAAGTTATAGTAAGGGCGCAAATAATGGAAGGGAGAGTATTTAAAGGTTATAACTGGTGAAGGGTAAGCTACTTGCCTACTAGTACAATGGTACGCCTTGTCTTAACGTCTTTATGTCGCGAATTTTATTACCCTTTTCACAATTATCTTTGCTTTGAAGCAATTATTTGTCTAAGTAGACATGACACTAGAAAATAGATAGGATTTTAAATTAACGGTAGTCACTAATCTGTATTTTATTCCTCCAACCAGCGAAATCTGATTTTCTCATGCAAACCAGTGACAAAATGATTTCTCCAGATGATTTTTTTATCTTTTATTCCACCCTTCAACAAATTATAGTTATTCATGTTGCTGAGACTGTCTCTTTTTGCACATGCCGTGCATTACGGTCAATCACCCCAACTCCTGCAATGGAAATAAATAGATAAGTTAACTTTTTTACTTTGCATCAAACTAGATATATTCCACCATCTTCAAATCTGCTCCTCTAATGCTCCTAACCACTTTTCACTCAGTCTGGAAAGAAAATTCTACTTAGTGAACGAATATTATTTCCCAACATAGGAACGTCGGGTATGTGCTAAGTATTTGAGCCATACCCAGTATGAACTTAACGTGAAATGAGTAGAGGAATATGAAGAAAATACACAAATGGCTCTGATAATGTCTGAAGTTGTGTTGTTGAATAAAACAACATGACGAATATGGGTGGATCAAACGGATCAATTTATGGTGATGTTTAAGTCGGTCATTTGAGAGAGAAACGCGGATAAATTTCACAAAAAGACCAGGGGAATCTCAATACTATATAAGTTTTCCTTATCGATGTTGAATTGTGATGATATCAATGTCGGGTCATCCGGTGTGTACAACTGTCGCCGTTCAACTATGACTGCAACTGAAAACTCTCCGTTTAATTAATTGCAATGTCAAATTCGAACCTAAAATGTTACGAGATAATGAGTCTTCATTCAATTTGGCTACAAAAATCCAATGCTAAAATAAGTTCAACTGCTTTCACTGTTATTACTGCAGTAACGTTGGAGACATAAAGCTGTGAACAGATATTTTTACTCTGAACAATCAAAAAATAGATCTATCGTTTCCTCTGGGTTGTTTTAGGATATGTATAATATGTGGGCCTTATATAATTCTGTTTATCACTCGCAAAAATATGCCTATTTGAGAATAAATAAGGTACGTGGCGTCAAACTGCGGACGTGTTGACGAAAATCTCGTCCATAGTGTGCCTTCAGCACCGGATGCGAATGCCTTTCATAATCACTCGCAAACGCTTCTGCGGCTGACAACTCGTACATTCCTTTTATTCCGGCCTTCCAAAAGCGTTTGACGCGCTGACTAACGTTTTCCAATACAAAGCGATGGGCAGGATCCGACTGCGTTAAGGGAAAGAGCAAGCGGCTGTGTGTCGCAATCCCGCCCTCCCCACCCCGCTGCCGCTCGCCTTCTCTCTACGTCCCTCTCCCCCCACCCCTCCGACCCCAACCTCCCCTCTCGCCCACCCACCTCGAAGGGCTCTAAATGCGGTAAGAATCCGCTTAAGGATTACCCACACCAACTCGGTGGAGGCGGCCATTAAAACCTTTTACCATTAGAGGCATCAGAGGCAATCCCCCCTGCTTGCTTTCCCCCCACAACCCACCCCGCTCACCTCTTCAGCCCTTCCCCGCCAACCCCCCCCCCCCGTGCACCCGAAAAACTTCATCCCCACATACCACACCACTTTCGCTCTCCGGCATCCTCAGGGTCGTTCCCTCGTACCCCCTTCGCATCCCTCCCCTCACCCTCATCTGTCTATCACCTTTCCTTTTACCCGAATTCCCCCCCACGGACTCTCTCTCCTGCTCCTTAACGACCTTAATGCCTTCCCTTTTTCTCCCTTCTCCTCCCCTTTCCGTCTCTCCTCCCGCCCCTTTCTCTTCCTTCTCCAAATTCGGCGATGTGGGCCTTTTTCGGGACCTTACAGATCCGTAGATGCCTCTAAATTTCTTCCACGCTCCCGTGTTCTAGCGCGGATTTTGCGTTTTCAGCGTTTTTTTCATGATTATAATTAAGATTGAGATTATGACTCCTAATTCGGTTTATGAAAAAGGATTAGCTTTTTTTTGAGTAATTTTCGGTGTTACATGTTACACTTTCGCTTCACGTGGATACTGTAAGAAGTAAACATTATTCGTAATACGCCTAATTGCCGAACTTATAAATTTATTATTAGGTTAATTATTGTAGGCTTGAGCCACGAATTGATATCTGAAGTTTTTTCGTGAGCTGTTGAGATCTTTTTACTTAGATTAGAAATGTGAAATCACGCCGATAGTCGTAGACTATATGTCCTCATCTAAGGATATCCAAAATTTTTACTACACAATTATATACATGTATGCTTCAGAGATTAGATATTATTCAGTTTGATTATGTGAGCGTAAATTTCTCGGTATTTCATTTTGAAGCTTGCTAAAGGTTTGAAATCATATTTACATACTTATGAAGAAGAAAGCAGGAGAGCATGGAAACTAAAAAAAAGTCCGCGCCTAAGGTCATCCGATTATTTGTATTGTTGAAGTACATTTGATATAAATCATATGAGATACATGAAAACCTGACACAACAAACCACATTTCCAAATCATTCAACATCGTAGCGAGTCTTCATACAATTTTTAATCCAATTGGTAAAATAATTATTAAGATATGCCATTTGGCATCAATGATTCCTTCGGAAATTTGCTGCCGCTGAAGTTTCTTGTCCTCTGAACTATCTGAAATGTAAATGCTGTAATAAGCTATAAATGAATAATTGCATTAAGTGGATTAATTAAAAATAGCAATTTTCCACAAAAATACAATTTAATGCGACCGGTTTCAATGTTACTACATCATCATCACCTGATGATGATGTAGTAACATTGAAACCGGTCGCATTAAATTGTATTTTTGTGGAAAATTGCTATTTTTAATTAATCATGATATTCCACCATATCACGCCTGAAACGTCTCTTTTTATGCATTAAGTGGAGTTATTTTTTTAAAAATTTTCATTTGGCCGTGGTTTTGAACGCCACTGTTCTGACCTTTGCTCTCGGTGAAGGAATACAATGCGATATGCTTTCATAGAGGTCACGGGCATCGTTACATCATGTAGCTTCTGTCTTGCTGTGACCTTTCTAGCTTCCGCTCTGCACGCATAGGAGGCTGACCCATGAGTTCTTTTTCGAACGTTCGTCCTTTTTCAGGTCCAAAAAGCTATATTTTGACAGTTTCATCCTAACCAGGTCCAAACTACTCCGCCACAGTTCTCTGTCCTGTCCTCATTGGCTTGAAGCGTACGGGAAAGAGATTGTGGATTGATCCGTAGATTGCATACGTCTATGGCGCGATGCGTTTGTCGCTCTGCAGTGCGCCGTCCGACGACCCTTGAGATACCTTGCGTGCTCCATGGGGGCCCCTCTGCGTCTCAATTTCGCCTCGGTGGACCACCCTTATTATTCCTAATCCTATGCAGAGAGGATAGCAGAGCGTCCTCGATAGCAGAGCGTCGTGGATGCATCGAAGGTTAGGGTTCTCATTTTGGACTTCATTCTTTCCTTGTTGTTTTCCGAGCGCAGCACTCTCAAACTCGTCGAACGTCTTGAGTTATGCCACAGTGCCCACCTTTGTATTTCTCTCTGACGTACAGTGACATTTTTGGCTCAAGAGCAGTGTTTGTTCACGAGTGTAAACTATGTATCGTATTCTTATGATTTATTCAACTGGAATTGATTCTGAGCGGTAGTAATAGTAGTAGTAGTTGTTTTTATTGGGAGGTGACGGACAACTAAGGTCATTTGCGCCATTAGGGATGGTTGGGAAAGGAAGGGTGGAGTGAAACCCGGCGTCGGCATTAGACTACTCTCGTCGAAAGGCGCAAAGGGGTGCGCAGTTCAACGTCCCATCCGACGGACTTCATACTCACTCAACGTGCTCTCTACAAAGCACCTCAAGTAGGGATCGGGATACCAATGAAAAATATTTGTTCTCTCTAGGATTTGGACCCGGGCCTTCTCGGTGGGAAGCCTGTAAGTTAGCCACCGCACCATCCCGATCCTCCTGGTCTTGAGTAGTCTGGTTTTCATATTCGATTAAATATATCAATAAAAGGCCCTCCTCAATAGCATCCATGGTTGAAGGGAATGATCGACGACATATTTTCGAATGCTCAAAGAAACCCTTTTCATTTTAAATTATTAATTGTGTAAAATGTCAAAGGAAAGGGGATTTAATGACGAACACCGAGAGCTCTTAGGCAAAGTTAGTGTATTAAAAGAAGTATAGGTTAAGCGATGACTCTCATCAAATCATTAGTTCAAGATAGGGATAATTTGTAAGAAATATACCCCGGAATAACGCTCCGGGGTAAAATCACCAGATAATAATTCGGGTTTAATATATAGCCACTCGAAAATGATGAGTGGGAAATTATTCGTCCAATTGATTTACCACATTTTGAAACTATGCAAACCAAATGATTCTCATGGAAACTTAACCAAATTCCACAGATTTCCTAATCATGACTTATAATAATAAAATAAAATCTCTCCGGGTAAATTTTCTGAAGCAGTCAAAGCTGTACATTTTTGCCACTCTAAAGGGAAGCATGAACGCGATATGGAAATTGGACATTTCTGACCTCTAATGTAGCGGCGTTTTCCACCTGTTACCATTTGGAGAACTTGTTATTGAAATATACATCAATGAGCATGCTTTTAGATGTGATGAGGAGGATGATTTTGGCCATTACTCAAATTGAAATCTTTGTGATTAAAATCTAGAAATCGATAAGCTCGTAGAACGCAGCTTAAACTAGTCGTGGGATACTGACGTTACTGCTATTACTAGTGCAAATGTTTACTTGGTAAGATTACTTGTATTTGTTTTTGGTGGTTTGAATATTTGATTTTCAAGTGCAATACTGTAATGCATACTCACATGTCCTTTGAACTCATTGACGTAGATGGAGATGGTTGATAGTCATCTCTTTTGAAATTAGTGCTCTCCCTTCAATAATCTTCGTCATTTTCAAAGCTCTGAGTCATACCTCTTGACGCTAAGTCTAGGGGAATCATCAATCCTTTTGTATATTATTTGTGAATGATTTTTTATGAAATTTCTGTCTGGTGATTTTTATCCTTTCATTATTTCATTTTATTGATCAAGTATGGATAACGATAATGTATATTTTATGATTTCCATTTTTAATAGAGGCAATAAAGAGTTGTCGAGTATAGAATTAAAGGGAATTTTTCGCTTTTTGTTGAAAGAAATTGACGCTGTCTGGTTGGTGAATGCGCCATTCCAGCTTGAATCTCAATGTAATTACTCTAACTCTAACCCACACAGATGTGAAGCATGTAATGCCATAAACTGGTTTGTTTCTTGATATATTGGCAGCTAAGGAACGTTTGAAAGAAATTATTTCGTAGTATAAGTACAAACAGGTTACACCTAAACCTTAGAAAATATTTTTTGAAATATAATTTTTTCCATTTTCATCAATGTTAAACCAAATTTTGGGTTGATCACTGTGTTACTGCGCCTTAGAAAAAATATGATAGCACTGGGAAATACTTTGAGTGATAAGATATGTGCCTCTTGATTACGTTCAATCCAGCTCTCAGGAAAAATCTAGAAGACATGTCCTGACTCATGTGGTAAATTTCAATGACAATGTTAGTTTTATGCATGATCTCTGCTTCTTGTCTTTAATGTGAAACTGAAACTATGCAAGGAGAATGAATGGGTAACTATCTAAGAAATGTTTCGATTAAGATGTAAAACGGAAATAAAAAGTTAACAAGCATCATATTTGAAGCGAAACTGACTCAAATTTTGCCACTATTTTATTGTGTTAGTGTAAATACAACGCCAATAAAAAAGTTGGAAGGTTAACTGCAGGGAAGCGCTTGAAGGGAGATTGTTTAAAAAGTTTATGGGTATCAAAGAGAAGAGTATTCGTAATTTAAGCAAATGAAATTCAGGTTCAAAGTGAAAAACGTTCACTTCATACTTGTTTTTGTTGACCAAGACATAATATATTGGTCGGAGTCGGGTACTATTTTAAAAAACACGTAAGCATACTTTAACAAATGCGTGGAAAGTATTTCCGTTGGTCGTAGAATTTTTGTCAACCCTGGATCTAGTCTGGAGCTTTACTTACCTGTGCATACTTTTCACGAGGAACCCTTTAAAATACCTCGTATGTTAACTATCAGTTGGCATCCATAAAGTTATCCCAAAAATTGTACTGCTGGAACGGCAATAATACTTGACGTTTTTCTTGACCTATCCGTGGATACGTAGGTTTCGAAATAGGGAAATGAGGAATTGCCCGAAGGCGAGGGTAATGGCAAAGGAGTGGATATGAGTGTTTGATGAATCCACATGTTTATTTCCCTGCGCACGCCAGAATCAGTTATTTTTTAGGCGAGTTGGTTAAGGAAACCTCTCTTGGCTGGTAGACGACGTCGCAAACTCGTGGCGGGCGATCCTCCTTTCTCTCGTCTGCGTTTTTCTCTAGGAGCACTTATATTCGTTGGAAATTAATCATATATTATAGAGTTAACTTTTTTCATAATTCGTAACCTTTTGCACCTATCACAAAAGCCATTGTTGACAACAATGGGAGTATTTTTGCGCCATTCGTCTTTTTCACGTTTTCAACAATTCGCGTATCTTACTTACATTAAGGCTTTTAAGAAAAACTCTGCCTCGAACTGGAGCGGATCAGGTTTTCAGTCAAGACATGAAGACATGGAGTTCGACCATGGGTGAATATACCACGCGGCAGAGCAATTAATGATACGGTATTTTGCAGTCGCCAATATTTGGACAGAGATATAATGAAGATAATTATTGCTTGATAAAAAAATTCACATGTACGTCCGGTTCCACCAAGGCTATTCCCAAATCACTTGGTTAGCAGTGCCTCCTTATCTTATCCATTACTAGGTAGTGGCAATTAATAATTGTTGATTCAGTAATACGTATTCAGTGGTTATTTTTTGCAAATGCCGTTCTTTTGACGATCGTCTCCGCTTGACAACTGGTCACTTGATGTTTGTGAGTGGAGCGCAGTTAGGTCATGAAATGATCTGGATTTAAAAAAAATCAGAATTTGATCTGCTTTTACATATCTTATATATTGCTCCGACGGTTACATCAAGCATGGCTCATTTTGGGAAGAAGACATGAGAATGTTATTCCAAATGGGAATGTCTATGCGTGCCCTGCCAAAGCGCCACGAGGAGCGGCCAAATCCTTATGCTAAGTACAGCTGTTGAACGCTACATGATTAATATCTGCGTTACTTTAAACGATCGATGTGTAAATTTTAAATCCCTGTAAATAGCAGAGACGGGATAGAGGTGAGGCTGAGCTAAGAGGAGTGATTTTTTATTAGAGTTCTCCGGGGTGACGTATCCGTGATCTCCCTACCCTGAGTGACAGTATATATATTATTCCCACAGCTAGAATGGTTCTTAATTAAAATTTTCCCTTTTTCTGACAAATGATTTTTCAACGAATTCGTCCTTGCGACGTTACCACATTAAAATCCATCAATACAGCTAAGTCGGTATATTTTATCAACACTTTAGTTAATGTATATTATTAAAAGAGAATTAATTGCTCATGTGGGATTGAGTGCTAGCCTAAACATCTTTATTTGACAGATTTTAGGATAAAGTTTGGATGGGAAAACTAATTTTTAGATTTATTTGTCTCGGCTCATCCCTAGATTGGAAGTAATAGCGGGATGGACACATGAAATCTGCGATCGACTAATGCAGTAACTCTTAACGCTGGTGTGGTCACTTGACAAAATGCACACTCCATATTGCTTTGGCTTTATTCAACTCAACAAACCTGAAGATATCTTCGAGAGCTTCTTCAAAGTTGCAATTTTCAGGTACTCGCCTGTCATACAGGTACTATGATTGATGGTTGATGCGATACGACATCTTTTATTTTTCGAATTTTACCATATAACTGCGTTCCTATCCGTGTGCGGTCTGTGTGAAGAGCATGAACAAATCTGCAAAATATGGTGTCTCGACGAGCGTGGTGATACTGCGACAAATTATGCAGCCAATAATAGTTTTTGAAGAAAATTTTTCGATCTCTTATGGGTATCAATTAATTAAAATATCTGTGAAGAATTTCGGATCCCCATCCGTACTTTAGACTGCGTTCGGCTCGGAACGACACACTCCCTCTCTCGTTGTATAGAGTCGTCGCATGTTCTATAGCCTTCGTCTCCGGCCTCAATGGCGAGCCACGGCCTCCCCCTCCCGGCTCCCTTGTGAACCGCGTGCGAATGCGGATGAAACAATCCGCCCGTGACGTTTTAGCTTTCCCAATCCTGGGATCCCGGAATGGCAACAATCAAGGCAGGTGAGGGGTAGGCCGGGGGAGGGGACGGGAGGAAGGAGGGATTTGATAGGTACGGGAGGCGCGTAGGAGGCTTTTTCTTTCCGGCTCCGGGGGGAGATATGGGGCGGTTCCGGGAGCGGGAAGGGAGTTATTTTAAAGCGGGCAAAGACGCACTTCCCTCCCTTGGGAGGACCACCCGTCTTCCGGACTTGCGCGAGGAGCGGGAGAACAATGGAGGTGCCAATGCAGAAAGAATGCTCCCGTCCTCCGCTGAATGGCGCCTAAGCCAGGGGCTTCAGAGGCGCGCGCGCCGACGCGGTTCCCACGAGGGGCTTTGCGAGGGACCAGCGGCGAGGCTGAGGCTCCGGAGAGGGGCTTAGCAGGGTCCTCCCTCCCGCCCTCCCCGCCAGCCTCCAGGCAGGTGATGATGGGTTGGGGGGGGGGGTGTGGAATTACGGAGGTGTGGAGGATGAAGGGGGACGTGTGTGTTTGCGTGGAGGAGAAGTACCGGAGGCGGAAGCGGATCTTCTCGCTTTAACTAAAGCTCCACGCTCCCGATATGCTCGGTGTCGATGAGAATATGGGGTAGGGTTCTTTTTTTTGCTGTAAAATAATGACAATTCCTTTGTCCCGCTTCGAGTGGGCCGGCTCCATCGGTCCTCAGCTGTGCGAAAAACTGCCATTCCCTCCCCCTCGCTCGTTCACCTTTTGGGTCTCATTCAAAGTACTTCCCAGAATGGAGAAAAGGAGGGATTTCGGTGGTCAAAGAACGTTACGGTCTTCACGCGTGGGTGGATGCACACACAACAGAGTAAGAGCCGTCGGTGCCGGAGGATAGAAATCGTTTTATGGAAGTTGATTCAATGTGATGTGACCATTGAGGTTGGTTACATGTGCACCCTTGTTGCTTTTCGCGTGGCTGGTTGCGAAATTTTGCCAAGGAAATTACCCCAAGGGAGAGGAAAGAAATCCTTTCCCGAAGGACCTTCCAAATGATTTTTCATCCAGTGGCCGACATAATCAATGCTCACGAAGAAAGTAATCTCTATCCTCAAGCATTACGTTTGCCGTCAAACGTGTCTGTTCTCGTTCGATCTGATTGAGAAGAAAACAAACGACGAAAGGAATTACTTTTGGAGACATTTTTCATTGCCTTATCATTGAATACCCTAAGTTATAACTTTATTATATGAAAATCGTTGGAAATTTCAATCGATAAAAACGGAATTATAAATCATTATCACTAAAAAAATGTTGCTACTCTTATTTTATTGGATTTATTAAGCTACTTACGTAGCGGATGTATTAGGTTACTCCATAGGTCTCTAAATTAAAGTCTACTTTCCTACACATCTCGGGAATTTTTTCATGAGCTTTGTTATCACTTGTACTAACTGCGGTGAATATCATCCTAAAATATGTTAATTATTCACATTATCAACCGTGTATGACATTGCAAGGGTTAAGGGAAATGGTGAGGCACCAATGGCAGGGATCTGACACGTTTAAGTGATATCGCATTGCATTTTAGGCTCATCTAACCATGGTGATGTGCATTGTGAAATTTGATCGTGCGATATTCCATTTTAAATCGCAATGAAAGATCAAAGCTACTATATGAGGTAAAAATTCGACTGCATCTATCGATGTAAACTTCATCCTTCTAGTGCGCATATTGTTTTGATATCGTCTCGAGTGAAATGACGTCAATTCAAATCCTGACGTTGATTCAATGGCCTTAGCGCGACATTCGGCCGGCAACGCACAGTCTCAGCTCCGCGTAAATCACCGCGTATCGAAATGATGCCCGCCCCGTGCACAGGGGAGGGGTGCGGCCATCACGCCCGGCGCGTGAGATGTTGTCGCTGCGGCGGCGTGGGAGTCAACCCCTGGCCGAGAACACCGAGGGGGGGTGGATAATTTCTTTCTCTTTTTATTTTCGGTGGGGCCGTGGGCATTGTTCATTGCGGGGGGGGGGTGGAATGGGGGAAGGAGGGTGACAGAAATAGAGGGAAAGGGGATGTGGGCGAGGTTAGGGAACGGGAGTGGAGGGCTCGCCACCTCATCTATCCCCCCAAGCGCCTCCTCTGCCCCACCCCCTTCTTCCACCGCACCCCTTTCTCATCTCCCGCCCCATCCCATCCTCTCCCCGCTCGCCCCCAACCTCACTGCACAGCCCACTGGCTCCCTCGCATGGCTGACCCGGAAGAATGGGGCGTGCTGTCTCGCCGTCCGCGCGCGCTCTCTCTCCCCCTCCCACTCTATCTCGGGGAACGGGGGGAGAGGGGTGCGGGTGATCGCCCGCTCGTGCACGGGTGCCGTCCAACCCCCCCGCCCCCTCCCGCGTGTGTGGCGGGCGGGCCTCCATGGGGTTTTTGCGGCGGGAATCCGGGCGAGTGTTTCTGACAAGGGCTTGATTGGGCCAATCGGGGAGCGCGTGGGAGGGCGGAATTGGATTGTTGGGCCGGGGGTGTGGGAGGGGGTGGGTGGAGAGGAGGAGGGTAGAGAGGAGGAGGGTGGTGGGGGTGGATGACGAGGAGTGACCGTGTGTTGTGGTTCACGGGGGGAAGGGGGAGACAGGGAGAGAGAGAATAGAAAATGTTCGACTGGTCGGAAAATATATTATAATCAGTGTCCATTCACCCCTGGGACTTAATCAGGAAGTTTCCCTTAATTAAAGTGTGAGTTTTCACCTCCGAGTGTATTAGTAGCTACATGTGTACTGCTTCCTGTCGCGATTAACGAAGCTCCCAGTGAATGGAGTCATAAGGCGATTCCGTTGAAGATCATTTTGCAAGCTTTGTACATTTCTTTGATATACTTGGTTACATATTACATGCTCCATTTTTCGAGGAAGTAGACCTCCCAGGTAGTGGCTCTATGCTCACCGAAGAGCCATCAATAGAACCTTTTATAGTAAAAAAAATATTACCCTAATTGACTGTTGCAGTGTGGTTCGGAGAAACGAATCGGTTTTTTTTGGATTACATGGTGTTTTTAAGTCGGGAATCTGTCAGGTAATCCGTAAATGAATCATAATAAGCGATTTCAGATTTTGATGGTATCATATTATTCTTTTTCAATTAACACTAGTTAAAGTATCAATAAACAAACACCGTTTTTCCAAAATAATGTCATCATATTTTTAGATATCATTGAACTCGGCAATGAGTATGCATCTTGGATGTCTTCACGAAAATAAATGCATCAATTTAGTCCTTCCAGGAAGAATTGTCCAAATCTACCGATTAAAATTTTGATTGGATTATCAAAAAGGCTTTAAAAAAACTGTAACCAGATGTAATTAGACTATATAATATGTATACAATGTTATAGTCTGTTATTGTTTGATTCCTCACCTCAATCGGTCGATCACGTTATCCTAACCGATTCGAAATTCAAAAATCGAAGATAGTGAAGCCGTTTCATAGAGAATACGGATAGGGAAAGAATTACTTGCAAGATTAATTCAAGAAAAGGGATCAAGTTTTTGAAATTGCCGATTGTGTTATGCTGTAGAGCTGAGGGACCGTGCTATCAATTGTTCCCCCTAATTTCGGTTCCAAGATCATTTTCACAAATACGATGCTCATTAACGAGACAGGGAAAATGCCTTTCAAACAATAAATGCCGAAGGTGCCACCTTCGCTTACACAGGTCTGGCGGAAAACGCGGCCATCGGCGGCGCTCCCTAGCCCCATCTATGTCGTCGTATGGCGGCGCTATACTTTTGGCTAGCGCCAATGGCTGGGGGAGGACAATGGGGGAGGAGGTTGTGTGTTGGCGATGATGAACTCGGCGCGGACGTATTAATTAATTTGACAGCGCGTGGGGAGTGGTGGGGGCGAGGCCGCGAGAGGCGGAACCGCCGCCGATTGGCTGACTGGGAAGGGTGCGCCCGAGGGCCGAGTATTGGGCGGGCAAGCACTCTTTCTCCCCATCCGGGGGAAGTGTTTGAATTGGGTTGCGAGCAAGATGGATGGCAGGCGGCGGAGCATCTCTACCTCTCCCTCCCGCACCGGCAAAAGATCTCTCCGAGGAGATCATCGGCATCAACACAGCATCGAAGTTATGATCGAGATGACGGCTTTTTTACGATGAGATTATACCAAGTCCGATGTCTGGTGATTGTGGTGAATGATTTCAAATCAGGCTTGCAGACGCCTAAAGGCAATTTCACGGTATTCAATATTCACATTCTTAAAATTAGTCCAAATCCATATAGAAGTCTCAGCAATATTGGTTTCGTACGGTATTCCAGAGATCGGATCATTCCATTAATTCGATTGACTGGTTGATTTATTTTCGAAGTGTATTTTGGAAAATCATACAACTACTCCAACATAAAGCCTTTCGAACTCAAATGAATTATACAATTAAAATCCATCACGACAACTCGCCTTCTCTCAAAGCGCTACGAGTTCCTGGCTAAACACCACGTGCCAACAATGCCCCCCCCCCTATAGCCATGACATCACTCCAGAAGACTTCTTTTTGTTCCCTCGGATTAAGGCAGCCCTGAAAGGAACCCGTTTTGTGTCCATAGAAGAGATCCAATCAGCCGTGACGAAGACCTTGCGAGAGGTTCCCGAAAACGTCTTCCAGGGCGCATACCCGTCATGGCAGAGTCGCTGGGAAAAATGTGTAGAGGCCCAAGGACTGTTCTTTGAAGAATTTAGTGTTTGTGCAAATCTCTTCAATAAATTACATTGAAAAATAATACGTCTACGTCTACATAATACCCCGCAAGCCGCCGCAAGGGCGTGTGGCGGGGGGTGTTTGGTCACCAACCGTAAAAGGAAAAATACCACATGCAAAAAAACAACACGGAAAATCACACCCACAGCAGCGCACACACTCATGCCTTCATCCAATACTCATGCAAACACATATACCGCAAAACAACTAAAAAACTCCACCCCATGATGCAGCACGAAAGCCATCCTACAACACGGAAGCCAGGACACAACAAGCAAGAAATTGAAACATCACTACCACATGAAAATGCACCACAAAACACTCTACCCCCAAAGAGTCTCTAATTGGCAGGGAATGCGACCCAACGTTGCAGGTAGCAGGAATTTCCCCCCGCGGAGAGGGACGAGGGATTGAAAGGGAAACTTAAAAACAGATGAACGGAACACGAATGAGGTCATTCGGAAAGAATGGGTTATTATAGCAAAACACATAAGGTTAGTGGAAGAGCATGCATTTAAATACAACTAATTATTTTTTAGACGCTGAGGGTGGCAAGTAGAATTTTTGCTATCTATAACCCTGCAGTTGCTATCCCGTATTGTCCGTGGGAAGAAGGAGTCCTTGAGTCGGCTAGTTCTGGCATCTACTATATTTCCCGAATTTTATATGCATGATCCAAGCGACCAATGTATGTAGGAGTACGAATAATTTGCGAGACCTCGGTGCTGAAACATGCGGATCTAAATTTATTTAATAATTTCAATCTTGCATTGAATCGTCTTTCAGCCAATGATTCCCACCCCAAATCCATGAGCATTTCGGTGACGCTTTGCGTTTTATCGTAGGAATTTTTTACAAAACGGGCTGCCCGGCGTTGAACCTTCTCAATTTCCCGAATGAGACCTTTTTCACTCGGATCCCACACGCTGCATGCGTATTCTAAATGAGGCCTTACAAGAGCGTGGTAACAACGTTCCTTGACCTTCGAGTCACTTTTGCCGACAATGCGTCTAATGAATCCCAATTTTTTATATGCTTGACCACAGACTTTACGTATGTGAGTCCCCCAAGTTAAGTCTTTTGTGAATGTGACACCTAGGTATTTTACCGTATCAACTACTGCTAGGTCACCTCCAGCTAATTTGTAAGCAAATCCCGTTGATCTTTTAAAGAAATTTACCACTGAACATTTATTATAATTTAGAGTCAATCCCCAGTTAGAACACCATTTAGTAATGCAATCTAAATCCTGCGCTAGAATAAAACGATCCTCATCCCCAGATATCTCCCGATAGATCACCGTGTCATCCGCGAACATCCTAATTTTACTTTTCACTTCGCGGTTCAAATCGTTAACAAAAATCAAGAAAAGCAACGGCCCGATCACACTTCCCCTGAGGTACCCCCGACGTGACTCGAACGCTGTCGGAACTAGCGCCATCAAGGACTACCCTCTGTTCCCGCTCCGAAAGAAAATCTTTAACCCAGCTTATGGCGCCCTTGTTTATACCCGCGACCTTTAATTTATGAATGAGTTTACCATGTGGGACCTTATCAAATGCCTTTTGAAAATCTAAGAAGATGGCATCCACTTGCCTACCTCTCTCACCCGATAAAAGTAAATCATGTGTAAATAATCCTAATTGGGTTTCGCAGGAGCGGGTTTTCCTGAATCCGTGTTGATTGTCACTTAAAAAGTTAATATTGTCTAGGTGTCTCATTATTGAACTGACAATTATGTGCTCTAAGATTTTGCAGCAGATAGAAGTGAGAGATATAGGTCTGTAATTACTGGGATCCTCCCTGTCACCACTTTTAAAAATAGGCGTTATTTGCGCGGTTTTCCAAATCTTAGGTACTTTGCACTCTGTGAGGGATTTGTTAAATATAAATTCAAGGTACGGGGCAATGTTTGGAGCTAAATGTTTTATAATAATTACATTACTTTCGACACGCACCCTGTATAGTTTGCCTTGATGTCAGGGACACGCAAATGAGCCGGTGCCGCGACCGCGAACGGTCTCGGTGTCTCCCGCCCCTCACTTCCCCTCCTCCCCCCCGCATACTGGAGGCCCCGGACCGGAGACCCATCTATCTGCCTTCGACCCACACGCGCCCTGCTCCGCACCGTGCTCCAACCATCCCTCTTCGTTATCCAGCGGACTCGGGCGCCGTTTTTTAACTGTTTGGCGAAACGAAACTCTTGTCCCCACGTCCAGTTTTTTGTCGCCATGGCGCGGTAAATAGAAGAAACATTGACTAGTGACTTGGCTGTCCTCCTTTTTTTGCCCGTGTCGGGTGACATTTTCGCATGCGAACACGAGAAGTGGTTCAGAGGGTGCATAGAGCCTCACCCTACCCCTCCGTCACCCCTCCCCCCCAAATTCACCCGCCCTACTCTCCCCATCCTCCTATCCTACGGACGAAATTCTCTTGTTTGCGATGCGCTCCATCTCTTTAAGTCATTCTTTGCCGAGTCTCATCTCTTTAATCTCCTCCTCTCCGTGAGGAGCTGCAGCCGAGTCTCCTCCGAGGGCACGCGCGTGTTTACGCTCGAATAAAGTGCACTTTTTCTTCACTCCCGTTTACAGATTGCCCTTCAACACACATTCTCAGAGAGCAGACATCAATTTTCCCCCCTTTTATTTAACCTTTGAGTATATTTCATATTTTTTTTCTTAAGGGGTAGCATACGCTGAGATATGTATACAGTGTTGGATATGATTTTGCACATTTTCGCCTTCGTGAAGCTAAATCTTCATTTTAAGAAAATGGAAGAAAAACATTGTTGAATCGGAAAAATTTTCTTTTAAAGTTACTGCGTGCTTATAATTTGATTGCTGCTGTTCGTACGCCTATGCCTCGATCGAGCCCAATTTATTTTCCACTCAACTTAACCCGAAAATTAACAAACATTTAAATTTTGTCTCGTGCGAAAAATGTTTTGTTTCATTTCAGAAATATGCGAATCGATGAGGAATTTAAATAACTCCTGAGCAGCTTTTTGTTATCGCATATAGTCGTGGCATAAGTTTCGCATTTGCTAAATGTGACGAAACCTATTAGTATGATGGTAATTTTAATATTTATTCTGAGATTTTTCATTTTCAATCACTTTATGTCACTATTATCCGCAATAGATAATAAGAATACCGTCGTTTGTTCGAGATCGTAATCAATTTTTTGAATATAATGTTAGGCATTCACCGGTCGTGAGTGAGATAGAAACGGGTTTTTTTAATACTCGGTCGCTATTTAGAGCAGTAGAGTACCAATGTTCGCTGTCATCGATTCCCTTCAATGAAGCTTTTATGAATGTTTCAATTAGGGGATTGAATACTTATCTCCCTCTTTAACAAGTGCATGCAGGTTCTCCATACGCATTTACATCATTTGGTATGTAGCAGCCTCTCTAACACCAATATATTTCAACTTGATTGTGAATGATTTGGAAATAAGTTAGGAAGTAACTGGATGCTGAAGATTTTAATGCACAATAACGTATTTTTTCTGTCCAAAGAGATATTTAGAGAAAACCACAGGTTTTTTGGAAATCCTTGTTGGCAAAAATGTTTGTTTTTGCCAAATCGCAGTCAACGTTTGTCTAATTTGCTCACGAATGGATGCTCGTGGGTGCTAATGAGACCAACTGAATGATGTTATACTCGCGATAGTGTCTTCCACAGATTTCTTTTATCTTTTGCGGATCTCTCCGTCTCTGTAATTTGAATCGGTCTGCTGCGATTTCCACGTCGAAATTATGTTCCTTAAACCCCGTCCTACTTCCCGTCGCTCCGACAAGGTCCGCACTTCCTCATTCCCTCATTCCCTTGGAGTGTGTGCGGCGTTTTGGGTGCCCTCTCTCTCTCTGTCATCTAACATTTCCCCGTCACCGGAACCCCCGCACCTCATCTTCCGAAATCATGGGAAGCACGCCTTGCAGCCCTGCCATTCTCCCACCCTCCCCCTTCGGAACGCATCCCACTACGGCGCATGTGGGGGTGAGGGTTTATTTTCGGGGGCGGTGGGGGAAGGGGTGGACCTTCGTTTCCTGCACCCTCTCACAACCCCCAGTGTCTCTTCAGTCCTCCTCCCTCAATCCCCGCTCTTTCATCCCTGAAATTCCTCACCCTCTCACCCTCCGTCTCGCGCCCCCCGAGGCTGCCGACGCTGAAGGGATGGATAGGTGGAGGGCGGCGAGAAAGAAGGAAGGGGGAGGGTTTGGACGGGAAGGTGGGTGTTTGGTGGAGGGGGGTGACTCCGGGGAGGGGATAACACAAAAGCTTCCCTCTACCACTTCACACTCCATCCGTTCTCACCCCCCATTGGTCCGCTCGCTCGCTCCGAGGCGTCCCTGGCCGTGGGGGCGCGTGCGCCCCTCTGCGCGCTGGCGCCCCCCCACCTCTGGACGCCGGCGGGAAACACGCGAATACATCTCGCCACCCTGACGCCGCCACTACCCCAAATGAGCCCCTCGCCGTTGAGGGCGGGGAGCGCCGTGCTCCGGCCGCTGAGACATGCGGGGAAATTTGGGAAATTACGGAAACTCGATCCCTCCACATATTTATGAAGAAAGGCGCTACTGACAGAGTTCCCCTTTTTGATCGCTCTAACCATTTACGTTTTTCTTTCAATGTAACTCTTTAATTTTTATTTATTATTTTACGCTTAGTTTTCCTGACTGATTTTTGTATCTGGGTTAATTACTTGAATAGGTCATTAAAAATCTTTGTAAAGTTTCTCTAGATAATTTATTGCTTACTTATTGTGCATTGTGCATATAAGCTATAAGTTTAATAATGCTAACTGGAAGGCTAGTAAATTATAGAGCATTTCATGAGCACGGTGCGCAATTTTGCATCTCAGGGCGAGATGATTACAATATCATAGAATAGAGCAATAGGTATATGGCCTAGCGTGGAGCACCATGTTTCTTAAAAAGTGACTACGATGAACCTAAAGGCATTAATGATGGTCAATGCTTGTATAAGCAGGATTCTGAGGTTAATACGTTGTCCTTGCTAAGATGTTACCCTTGGATTGTAATCGTGAGCTGATTATGATCATTAAATTATTTATTTTTATGTGATTTCATATAAGTTCTGTTGAAACGCGACTTAGGTGTCAATTGAAAATTCTACAAAAATACTAAGAACTTATCCAAAAAAGACTTGATCATGAGAAATTTATAACTTTTACAGTTTTAATGTATAAATAGGACATCAACGATGTTTATTCAATCATAACATCAACAACAGGATGTATTCTGGGGCGTAAAAAATTACCATTGTGCCATATATCGCGCTGGTTAGGGTTGACGAATATTGAATTGATAAGAGAATAGTATGAATAGGAATTTATCTCACTCAAAAATATTAAAAGAATAATTATAATCCATTATGGTTTAGTCTTCCATAAAAAAAACTTCAAGAATCAATTCTTTCTTGGATTTACGTGGAAAATTTTCCAGGCACAACTCGAACGGCCCCCTTACCTTGGGGGAAAGCGAAATGGAATTGATTTTTATACGGCTCGGGGGGATCGAGGGAATGATTTTTGGTCGAAATCCAACTCGTATCACATGCTCTCGGTCGCAGTGCGAGGAAATGCGCTCGTGATGGATGACAGTGCGCAACATGATCGATGAGAGCGCGTAGAGTGGATTCCCACTGAGACCACCACAACTCTCCAAACAATAAGGCCCAGTCAATCGATTGCCGAGTTTCCCCTCTTCCCTCCACCTCGCCCTCTTCCTCGCCCTCTTCCTCGCCTCCCCGCCTCTCCCACGGCTCCCTTCCCGCCGCCCCCGCACCGGGGGGCGTTGTTTGTGTGCGGTGTGGGTGTGTGTGGCGGTGCGAGCCTTTTGGTGGGACGCGGCGTTGCGCGGTGCCGGAGAAAGAAAGGGAGGATGGCGCCGGGGGGTTGGGGGTGGGGTGAGGGAGGCAGGGGGTGTGTCCAGGGGGGGGCGGGCAGTTCCCCATGGGGGCCTCCCACCCCAGCCACCGTGGGCTGACTTTCGGCTCGGGGGATGTTTGGGGGGTGCGAGGGAGGGTGGGGACGGGGGGAGAGCGGGAGGGAGTCTGGCTCGGTGGGATAGTGAAAGAGGGTGCGTGAAGAGAGTGTGCCTATCTCGGGCGACTCTCCCGTACCCATGTTCAGAGGAATCGGGGCTTTTAACCCGGAGGAACCGCTTGGAAGGTTGTTTGCCGATGCTCGTTGACACATTTTGTGGCTTGTTCCGCCCTTGCTAAGTGTTGGCGGGACGTCGCATGCAAAAATCGAAAGGAGGGTAATAGCAAATTGGCCAATTTTTCATTAATTCTATTTTGGTTTCTCTTTGTATTTTCCGTAATCGAACTGCTCTTCCTCATTAACCACAGTGTACCTCCGCGGTCCACTCATTAATCCACGAGCCCACTCCCAGGTTATCACTGATTAAACGCTCTCTTTCCTTTCGCCTAATCTCTTTGTTGAACTCAGTCCCTGATTCCATTGATCCTTCTTTTTACTTTCCTACAACATGCTTACTAGCCCTGCGCTTTCCCATCTCTCCGTAATTAGATGAGAATATGAAGGCCTCTGTTATTTCTCTTGTTAATTGTCAACATTTGTTGTTTTTGCATTTATGCATACTTATTTGTATGTTGTTGCCACATGCTTCACTTTAAATTGGCAAGTTACTGCCGAGGGTGGTTCTAATTCGAAATAAATGAAATAAATAATTGTATCGCAATTTTTTTCGTCTTTAATCTCAACAATTTATCTAAGCCCAAAGAAGGAAACCTCGGAAACTATTGCTGCCGTTTTTTTGGGATGATTCTAAAATGATGTGTACCAATATTAAGTAGGTAACCCACATCTATAGGTTTTATTCAAGAAACAGAATTTGTTCAGCATGTGAAGTGGAACATAATATAAAATATATTTTTTCGGTTTATTCATGTCGTTTCTACGATTATTTTCTTCGTTTTCTGATTTCCTGAGAAGTTAGATGCCTCTACCTTTAACCCTTCCAGCCCCTCTCCTTGGATTTACCTGCCAGCTTGTCAGAAACTCTGGACAAAACCGACTTCTGTTACCCTCTTTTTCATTCAGCTAAACGTTTTTTTTAGTCTTTGATATATATTTTGCCTGAAACATAAGTTCGTATCACCTTATCCCATTGTAGTTCACCCTCAATCATAATTCCCCTTTGTCATTCTTTGTTTCGATTTTCACATAAGGGTACTTTATTTGCCTTGACAATGTTGTCCTCTTAGTTTTTTATTCATAGAAGGAGATTAACTCTCTTACCACGCATTGGGTCGGAAATCGCTTGGGCTTTCTCTTCCGCGGGCACTAAGCTCTTTCACGCAACACGTTTCGAAATCTAATGATCAAGGTCCCCACACCATATTGGCATTCAGGCGTGTTATCGCGGACAATACGAGTGGTGTTCAAGGATTTTCGAACTCTTGCACTTCCGCTCCGCCGGACTCCGCCCGACTCGAGATTTCCGACCGCGCTTACCATCAGTGGATCCACTTTAATGGCTTCCTGAAAATCCGGACTTTGACGAACCTTTTGAGCTCGCATGAAGAGCTATACGAGAGAGGTCGAATTATTTGATTCGCTGGGCATATTGCTAATCCCTTCTTTTCCTTCTCAGTGGCCATCCCTATTTGAGTTCGGCAGGAAACAGAAAGAAACGTGTCAGTTACATTTTTATGGCATCGTTGTTCATTCTTAAAGAATGCGTGTTCTCAGGCTCTCTATATTTGATAGAATATAAGCTGAAGTTTCCTCGCTTAAATTTCCCCTGAAAATTCACTTGACAATTCCGTATTTAAATTATTAACTCCCTTTGGATACATAATTGTTTGTGTTTTTACTTGTCCATGAGCAATTAGATAATTCAATCGGGATTGGGTTTAATTATCTATGTGCATTATTGATGTATGGGGAAAGTTTTGTATAGAACGAAATTAACAGAATTATAAGTTGTGTTCGCGTATATATGCATTTCGAGAGCTATGCACGTAGAGGTACTCTTATGGGCAGTCTCCTCTAAGTGTCGGTAACAGTGTGGGTTGAAACTTTTATTAAATCGGGAGCTGATGAAGGCTCGACTTTCTTCGAGTGTTACGATCGAAATGACATCATTAGCGAATGATTTGAGTGTGACTCAATGTAAACGATTTCAAAAATCAGGAAAAAGAAGCGAAGGACTGCATGAACAGGAAAATTCATCCGCAAACAGAAACAGCGCGTGCGCCAATGGATCCTCCTTTGTTTACTATTCATGTACTTCTCTAAAGTCCGGTTCACATTCAATGACTTATAAGGCGTAACTTTATTTGGAGTTGAGTAAATGCGATGGGACTGGGCCCATTTACATGAAGCATTAAGAGTTAAACGCGTAAAAAAAAACCCGAGTTTGACGAATCTTAGACGTTCATTTTGAGAATAAATGGCCAAGCACTTTTAAATTTCTTTATTATATTCAAGGACAAAGCATCTAGCAATAGATGGAACTCAACTGTTCCATCCACATTCCAAATGGATGGCTCCTACTGGCCAATGTAAGGGAAAAGAAATACCTACCGATTGGCTGAAATCGGAACACATCAATTGTGAAATATTCGAGAACTTGGGTTTATTTTGAGTCGACTACTTGAGGTCTTACATTCAATGTACGCCGGCCTTCAGGGGTGTCACTCATGCACTCACCCGCACTGCACTCCGCAACACTCCTGCCAACTCGGACCGATCGCTTAGAAAATCTTCTGGGCGGCACACCCAGCGGTCGCACGTGAACGGGCAGCCGCTCTCCTCGCCGCTGCTCGGCATCCGACCTCCCTCGGGGGATGGCCGATCGCTCGGCGGGGGTGGTGGGAGTCGAGACGGACGCTTCGGGGGAATCGAACTCCCGCCCCTCAACGCCGAAACTCATCTGCCGATGATCAACGCCCCACGCATCTGCCGCGGCCGCGCCCGTAGATGCCCGGTTAGGGAAACATAAATTGCCGGGCAGGGGCGGGAAGAAGGGAGTCCTCCCGGGGGAAAGAGGCGGAGTGGGAAGAGAAAGGGTTGACGGTGGGAGAACGGGGGGGGGGGGGGCGGAGCGGGAAGAACCGAGCGATTTCACGGGGTGAGGATGGAGGGTGGGGATGGGCGGCGTGGACGCTTCGGGTTTAAATGGCGGCAGCCGCTCCCCTCCCACCCCCGTGGTCCCGTGGGGGAGGGGGATGGAGATGTAGTACCTAGTACCTCGAGTGGGGTAGTGGAGAGAGTGTATTAGTAAGAAGGATGGTGCGTAGGGTACGGCAGGGGGGGGGGAGGGACACTCTTCGTGGTTCGCAGCGGTGCTGGCGGGTGCCTTGATGACGCGGGGAGGGAGTGCGGGAGGGTGCGGGGTGTGTGTGGGGGTGAGGGCGGGCAACTCACGCTTGGTTTCCTCGCGAGACTTCCACACCGACGGTTCCTTTATCTCCCTCCCGCAACCCCCTACCCCCGCCCAACCCTCCCCTGCTCTCCCGCCCTTACCCCCCGGGCCGCTCCCGACTCGAAACCCCAATAACCACTTGCTCGGCTCATCGCATTAGCGCCCTCTCGCTTCCCCCCTCCTCAAACATCCCTCCTCTCGCTTGCTTCGCCCCTTTATATGCGTGTGTGTGTGAGAGTGTACCTATATAATTTTTTTATTCCTCGCAGCAGACTCCGCTCGGGCTCCCGAAAGAAGGGTTGTGGGGGAGAGGGTGTGTGGGTCTGGGTGCGTGGGATCGTGGGGGTGGAGAGCGGGTGGTTGGGCAATGGGGTTGGTGGAGGGGTTATGGGTATCGATTTGGACCGTTGGCATGGTTTTACGCCGTCTCCTCCTTCCACGCTCCCCTCAGGGAAGGGAAAAGGGGAGGCCGCCCGTGCCATTCTATCTGGACCCCTCGATCCCCTGGTCTCCTATGGGTCTCCCATACCCTTCCTCCCCCGCATCCATAATTGACCCTTAGATCTTTGCGGGGGTGATGAAGAGAATATTTACTTACACGCTTAATCATTTTTCCGCGTTATCTCTGAAGCCACTTTTGCATTCAATGCAGGAATCAGAAGCAGAGGGATTATAATAATGGAATCAGAGGGTAAACGGTATCCATGACGGGTTTGGCGCGAGGGAGTAACTATGGTTACGGGACCATGTTTGAAATATCAATGTTGACGTTGCAGCACGCTGAGGTTTTTTGTGTTCTAAATGTGGGATAGGCAATGGAAATAATGATGCATGCACATACATAAGTAATTAGTACGTTGCGATCTGAGGAACCGAGGAGTTTCATAGACGCAGATTTTCTCCGGTGAAGTTGATAATTTGTGCTTACAAAAATGGAGCATTCAATTTTAAAATTTAGAATTACAGTTACAAAAGAGAAACTGGTGTAAAAGCCAAAAAGTAATTGATAAGATCATGTGGTGCATTTGCAAGCCCTCGGAAGTAAAATTATCGCAGAAACTTTTTCAATGATTAAATTCAAATTAATAATTCAATAATACATTTTTCTAAAGGTTATTTCAATTGTTCGTAAACAAAGCGAATCTAGACATTGTTAAATAAAAATAAATGTGACGGTATCCTACGTGGAAAGCCGTTGTGTCGGGTATATCGGAGCAAATTTTGAAATAAATAATTTCAACTGCTTATCACCTAGTGCGTAAATTGAAAACATGTTGAAAGAAGAAAACTTGTGACGGTTACCCGAGACGCTGTCTGCCATTATATGACGCAGAACACATACCACCAGGGAACTTCTCACTCGCTCCGAATGCCTATCGCATGCGGTACAAAAAAGGTCACGGGTTAAGGGTTATAAAAGAGACTTCTATCCGGGAAAAGTCAAAATGAAAACATCATATTGTCAAAATCTAAGGCGGGGATTTCAAAAATAAAAAAAAATACTCCAACACAATATTTCTTTGGATATAACGTCTTTTCACACCAAGTCTGGATTGCGAACTATTGTGTTCGGTTAGCATTCCATCACCAATCTCTCGAGAACGAGCGAATCCGGTGTCACATTAAAAGTTTACATTCATCCATTGGATGAAAAGTATTTTGACATGATATGGAATTCATTGTGTCCGTTTCTCCTTTCGCCTGTCCTTACGGGCGATGATCCCTTGGTAGTTTCAACCACATCGAAACCCCTGTCGCGCCAAGAATGTGTTTGAGGTCCCATAAAAGTTTGCACTGATTTAATTACGCTTCGAAATATCTGATTCCCTTAAAGGTATTCGGCCCGAGATTTCAGTGTTGGCGCTCCTCGAAGGGCGAGGGAGGAAGTTAGATGAAGGGTGGAGAAGGAGAGCGAGCGAGAGAGGTAGGGGACGAATTGGGACCGAAAACGTGGCGAAGGGAAGCGGGGGTGGGGCAAGGGATGGAGGTGAAAGGAGGGGAGATGGCGGGAGAGGAAGGTTTGGAGGGTTGATTTTGGCGAGAAGAGCGTCGAAGGAAGCGGTGGAGGCGAAGATCCTATTGCCTGCCTTCACTCGCTCGTGTTGGCATAAGAACGTCGAGTCGCGGATTGGCGCGGGGGGGGGGGGGGTGGGAAGGGAGGGAGTGGAAAATAGCCGGATAGGAGAAGCTAATATTCTCAACTCCTTCGGATCCAAGTTGGCACCAGGCTCTGAGGAAAAATCGATATAGCAATAAATTTTTATCTGTGCAGAAGTGAACTTAGGCCTTCATTTGCTTTCACCACAGCATCCGTGTTTGGAAATTCGAATAGTCGTCTGTTGAATCTCAGTTCTCCACACTCTCTCCTTCCAGGTAGCCGTTTAATTCGTTCATCTTTGAATGATTGCCCATTTTTTTAAATTTTAGGTTCACGTTTTCCACAATGGCTGATGTCTTCCATCGTTCCTTCTGTTAAGGTTGGGGTTGAGCATGATTTCCGTCAGATTTTACTGACGAATTATATCCACTAACTATTTTAATGTGAGAACTACTATGTGTTGTAAATTTTCTCGGCAGCGTCTAAGCTAGTAAAATTTGCGAGTTCAAACTTTAGTTTGCTGCAAGAGTCAAAGAGGCATTCTTGGTTGCCTTACATTATTAGAATTATGAAATCACCCAGTTATTGCTCCATCCTTGATGCTTCGCTTTCTCCAGCTTTTGTCATAATTATTGTTTTAAATGATCAACCTAGCTAACTGGATAAGGTTGGTTTTAAGATTCTACGATTTTAATAGTACGACTTCTTCACATTCCTTAACTAAGATAAACTGAAACTTGTTGGACAGATGACTGCCTGATCAATGCTGTAGAAGGAATAATAATCGTGTGCTTTACTTTCAAACTCCGTTTTTTAGGATAAAACATTATCTGCTTGCAACTTAGTAATTCTGGAATAAATTCCTGCTTTGAAATGATATTAAATTCAACCAAAAGGATCAGAAAGAAATTTTCAGGTTAAACCCCAAGGAAAGTATTATTGTAAAGGATACTCGAGTAATTTGATGGGAACTTAGATAATTTTCTTCAAATATCGTAATGAGCGGGGGATAAAACAGGAAAGAACCAAAAAATATATATTTCAGTAGAAAAGTAGCAGGTGCCATCTTGCAATTAGTTGCATTGTAGGTGATCCGAAAGCTCGAGTAATTTCAAACATTTAACGGCTCTCATGCAGAAGGTTCGTAAATGCAGTTCCACACTCGTTTCGGTCTCAATAACATGTCCCTTGCAATCGGTTACTCCTGTCATCAGGTGCAATACATTTTTTGCGTCTTGATTGTCGAAAATTTCACCGAAAATCAAATCCCTTAGATTGCGACGAAAGTCAAGGTTAACTATCTGCGGTTTTAGTCATTCACCCATAAAACTCAAAACAATCACGCTTGAGCAGAAGCGATCCTCGATCGGCCGCTTCTCGAGAGTTCAGTCAAATGAGTCACGAGTGTCGGCCAGGGTTGGATCGCTCACGGATCGCAAGACGCCGGTGTGCGTGCGGATCGCACGGTACTCCAGAGGATCCGTTCGTTTTCATGCGCCGACGCGCAGATGCGCCCCCGTCGGCCGCCGCAAGGTGGAGGGACCGCGGGGGAGGGGGGCAGCGTGCGGTGGGAGGGAACTTCGGGCGGCCGCCTGGGGCTGGGGGGGGGGGGTGCTTGGCTGGTTCGCCTTGTGGTGCGAGGCGGAGGGGGGCCGGGGTTGAGCGGGCGGGCGCATGCTCGGACGGGCACAGCCTCCGTCCTCCTTGAGACACCGCGCCGGGAGCTCTTTCTCACGGCCGGCAAAATCAAGGCGAGGCGTGGTCGTCATCCCAAGTGACTCTTGTGCATATGGTGTTTTGAAAAAATGAAGGTCACACAGCTGATCCTTTGAAAATGATATCTGAAAACCCAATGAAAATTGTGATGACAACAAGGAATAGGTAAAACTGCACTCATAGTCTAAACCTTCAATGATCGAGGAAGTCGTGCAATAATAATTAGGTAACTAATATAGCACTTTAATGTTTCTTTATGCAGATGTCATCTTTCTTCGATATTTACTTTCATATAAATTGGACACTCAACAGTTTCCCGTAGCTGGTACGAAAATCGAAAGAGTTCGTTTTACTCTAAACATTTAATTTTGAAAATTTGATGAAAATAACTGCAATACAATGAAAATCCTCATATTCGATTATTTAAGTCCTCTGGTGTGATTGAATGGGTGTTTTGGTCACCGTGGTGAACCTGAACAACTAATTTTTTCGCATTTTATACGGGCTTATTTTTATCATACCTGCAAAGACTTTATTTCATTTATTCAATTGTTCCAGGCTCAACTTTGTGGAAGTTCATGTTCATTAAATAAAGAATATAATGTATATTCCCACTGTTGTTGGAAACATACATTGTGTTCTTCATTTAATGAACTTTATTTTATCTCTAAATATTTCACTATAAAGCCGACGAAATAAACATTTCGCACGCCTTAAGTTAAAAAATCAATAATGGTGCCTCTAGCCCAAGATTTCAATTCGTGATATTCTTGACAGTTTTTTATCGCCCTTCACTCGAATCAGTTTTGCAAATCGACATTGGAGAAATATCCGCATCCATCTCGGTGGAATCAATCCTAACCCAAGGTGCTGCCACAGAGTCCAGCGGTCCAGTAGTAAGGGCGGGCGAGTGGACAGGAGTGTGATAGGGTCTAGAAAGGAGCAGGGAAGAAGGGACGGAGGGAAAATATTCCTCGATAACAGGCGACGATCCTCTCCGCCAACCCTGGGAACGGTTAGGACCCTTTGTCCCAAACATAGAACCGTTGCTGCATTTGCATAAATGCGTCAGAGATTTACCTTTTGCGTTCTCTTTGGGACATAAAGAACTGTAGTGTGCTTGGATAGTGGATTAAAATATCAGCAGTGAGGATTTAGGATTGCTATACCAAGAGGTGCTAACATGCTGCTAGGAAATTATATTTTTAGAAGAATAACGTAATATACGAGACATTAAATTAAAAAAATATATAGATGTATATATATAGCCCAAAACATTCTCCTCCTACAGGCTTAGCGAGACAAGGAAGTTTTGAGCCGAGAGTTGAGAATAGGCAAACACATAACACTTACTCTAAATTCTTCTCTTCATTCTTTTTAGTCTAAATATATTTAATTCAACAGTGGATAAATTAATGTAATTATCCAATGGAATAACCTTCTGAGCTATCGCGGAGGTAATCAACCGCTCTTTGACTCGTTTCTGTATACATTAATGGCTTCGACTCGGTTTAAACGTCGTCGACTAATGTTTGTTCTTTGTGGTGGTTGAAGCCAAATTAATACACGTGTGTTAATCACCATTAAACCCCTACGCTCCATCTCATTTAACAGCACCATCTGGCTCGAGTAACTTTTCTGAAACTAATGTTTTTCTAGTTTTCAGTTATTTAACTGTAATATAATTTTACCCACGTATTTTGGAATTACCTTCATAAGTAATGAATTCTTAATTATTAGGGCTAATAAGTATGGGACGACTACATTTTCCAAAATTCAGCCTTTAGAATTCCACAATCACAAATTTCATCATGTTCACGGGCCAACTTTGTTATTGTTTTCTTAACACAATTGGTATTTGAAATTAAAACCTTTTCACTAAAATCAGCTATTAAAACAAATTCAATTTGCGATTTGCCATGAATATCTATTAATGGCAAAAATAATTGCTTGTCAAATGTTCGTTAAACAGCAAAAGTAATAGGGGGTATTTATAAAATTCTACGAACTAGATTTTGCGAAAAATGCTTGTTTCCTAAGGGTCGTGTATAGTGATCAAATAAATATTTTGGATCTCCATTTGGGAAATTTTAAAATGTATTGACTTAATTAATGGATACACTCAGGATTTACTATCTGAGTGTACGGAAAGTCCTCTTCATATGGGAACAATACTTTGCTACATACGTACCTACCAACATTAACTTCATTGCCTCTGCGCTCGCCAATGTTTGTAATGGAATCAGGGAGGAAATTGGCTTCGTGCCTCGCAAAATTTTTATGTAGGCCACACACTAGCTCACTAGTGAAGACAATTTGAAAAAAATGTGTGTCATGTCGAAGATCGTGCTCTCTAATAAGGATGCATTGTTGTAAATAACAGGAACGGAGAAAACATTCGCCAAAAATTCGCCCCCTTATCCCAATATACAATCCCGTTAATTAAATTCGGTCATCGGCCGTCGATGCGCGGATGAAAAAAATAAAAATCTCATCTGTTGAGTGCCGTTGTTAAAGGTTAAATAAATTCCTTTGTGTTTTTCATTCGACGAGAGGATTCATTTTATTTTCTGGAGGCCGTTCTTTTTCGCGAGTGGCGATTATTAGACGGGTTTGGGAGGAGGGAAGAATGTGGGGGGGAGGGAGTGAGTGAGGCAAGAGGGGGGAGAGGATAATTTCCTTCCCACGGTTTTTAACGAGATCACTGGCGCTGCCGTTGCGTATACGCACTTGCACGCACGCACACACGCACGCACGCCCTCTGTGTACGGCGTGGCCACCACGGACTTCGCATCACGCTCCAGTGGAGAGAGCGCACGGAGAAAAAAAGGGAATAAAAGAGGACTTTGGCTCACCCCCACGTTGCACAGCCCCCTTCCCCCCACTACTACATTGACCCCTGCCTCCTCTCACCGCCTCCCCCGACACCACCAAACTCAACCGCCGAGCCGTCTCCCTCTCACTCTCTCTCTCCTCCTGAGAGCACTTTGAATTGTGGGCGGGTTGAAAGGATATGCAGCGAGGAGGTTAGAAGGGAGATTGGGTGGGGGAGGTGTGTTACGCGTCAAAGCGGGGACCCCCGCACGACTCCCCCCCCCACCCTGTCTCTCCCTCATTTCTCCGTCGCCCCCTGTCTCTTTACCTTCCTCCCGCACTTTCAAACACGCACTCTTAGCCTCTCACTCTATCGGCCGCCCTCTTTCCCTCATCCATCCTCCTCTTCGCCTCCCTCCATTCCTCTCTTCGCCCGTCGCTCGGCACAATGCTCCATTATGCTGGAGAGCCTCACCTTCCTCCCTCGCTCCTCCTTCCCATCTCTTCTTCGTCCTCCATCCCCTCCCCTCTCCGAATGAGTCGCCGCTTTCGCTTCCCTGGGAGGAGGAGATGCCGGCCGCCCGCCTCGCTCCCTCCGCATCGGTCTCCCCTCCCTCCGGCCTCTTCCTTTCTCGTGCGTGCATGAGGTGATCCTCAAGAGCGACCAGAAGGAGTGTATCGGGAAAAGGGGCTGAGGTGGGAGTGCGGAGGGGGATGAGTCCCCGGGGCAGCGGGTGGTGGGTAGAGTCCCTCCGCGCCACCCCGGCCCCCGACGGGAGCGACCCCGTTTCTTCCCCCCCACCTTCCGACCTACCTCCTGGAGGTCCCCCATCCTGCTCCCTCATAACCCACACGCTATTTCACATATGACCGGTCACCAATCGCGCCTCACGCTCAGATGAGTCCATTGAAAAAATTCGTCCTCCCCTCCTTGTGCCTGAGGAGGGCCCTTTCGGGCCAGACCCTCTCTCCCCCTCCCCTTCAAAACCCCAGTGCACGCTCCCAATCACCACCACCACCTCCCTCTTTTCACCGCCCCCTCCTACACCTCCCCCCTCCCCTCGACCGCACTCAAAAACCTCGCGAAGGCGAAATGCGTACACCTCCGGCTCCCAAGCCACCACCGCCACCAGCACCACCGACGGTTCGCCTCCCCCCGAAATTCTATTCCTGTCCCCCTAAACCCTTTCTCCCTCCCTCCCCTCCCAACCCTTTCTCCTGTGCTCTCTCTCGGTACACGGACGGGCTCCTCCGCCGGCGAAAATTGTTCCTCCTACTCCGCCACCCTTCTCTTCCCCCTCCTCAACCCGTCTGCAATGACTCCCCCAGCTGTACTCCCTACAATTCTTCCCCCCTGTCCCCCGCATCTCCTTGCAAACGGTTACCCCACTCCTTTTCCCCCAGGTTCGCATTTACATAAGTATAACTCGTGAGAGGATCGCCGCAAGCCGGGTGGTGGCAGATCGTCTTCCTCCTGGCCGCCAGGGGAGGGTGGGTGCGGGAGGAATGGGCGCTGGTGCGGCGTTAGAGGGGGGATGGGAGTGCGGATGTTGGCCAGGCGTCCCTCGGGTGTGCTTCTGGCGTGCATCCTCTGGCTCCCACGCATGTACTTCCATGCTCTCGAATTCGATCGCCAAAAAACTCGTTCAAGTTCTCTGCCAACCGGAATGGTTTAAAATCCACTCGGTTTCGGGATATTTCATTTTTCTGAGTAAAAATGCAAAAGTTATGATTTTCATGTTTTTCCGGGATGTAATGAGGTTGATGCTCACTATGGCATTAATCGTGCACATTTCCCGGCTACCTTATCCAGTGAGCCTCCTCTCCCGTGAAGAAATAGCATTTTTTTATTTGATCTTCCTCCATTCGTCCATTTTATTTAACAAATTAAATATCTCTCGGCGATATCAACCGTGGATGAAATGGATAGCGTGGTCAATGAATAAATGTTGTTTGAAAAAGCTGGAACATCATCCTAATCCTTTTGTTAAAATGAAGTGCTGTTCTCCTACCATCAATAGTTGATGGGCTCATTACATTATACATATATTTTCAGACGAACCAACTTTTTAATCCAGCGCCACTAAAATGAGGGAAATGTTTGATAAATTTTTGCCCTTGAGATGAAATAAGTTGTAGGCAGTTACTCTTAAAGATTTTTTTTATTTCACTTTAAACGTCTTTGGTATACTTTTCCACCAGTCCTTCCATCAGAAAGGAACAATCTTGGCAGTTTCGACACTCATCATTGTGCGATGTAACAAAACGGCTATACATGATATAATTCCGTCTCTAAATAAAAATAATAAATTCGTTGTCGATATAAAATGAATCTATTACATTATTGTTCATTTTAATCATAAGACAGGACGTGTACGAGTATTTCTCGATAGGTTTTCCTTCGAATGCATGACTAGGTAACTCGCATTCGCACCTGTCACAGTAATACTACCTTGATCAAAAAGTTCCCGGAATAACCACCGTGTGGCGCTCCCATCGTTCCGATTTGAGTTCTGTTTTTTTTGTTAAATTGGTACATCTGTTGTTGATATTCCCTTTAAATCTTAGTGTCATAACTTGACATTTGCAAAAGTTACGTAGCCAAGAGTACATCTATCTCTGTGTGTGTTGGCGATTTTTTACAATTTCAGAAATGGATTTAAATTTGCAACAACGAACTTGTATTAAATTTTGCGTAAAAACGGATTTAGTGGCGCACGGACGTTGGAAATGTTGGAAAAGTGTTTCGGCAACGATTCTCTAAAAAAACGGTCGTTTACCAGTGGCACGAGCGGTTCAGAAGTGGTCGTGAGTCAATCGAAGATGATGAACGCAGTGGCAGACCATCGACATCGAAAGTCGGTGAAAAAATTGATAAAGTAAAAGAAATGTTGGTCAATAACCGCAAATTAACCATCAGAGAAATAGCGGAGGACTTGAACATTGCCTATGGATCCGCCCAAGACATTGTGGTTAATGATTTGGGTTTCCGTCGTGTAGCAGCAAAGTTGGTGCCAAAAGACCTCAATTTCATGCAAAAAAGAGACCGTGTTGACGTCGCAAAAGACATGATTTGCGAGGCTGAATCCGATCCCACATTCATCAAAAGGATCATTACTGGAGACGAGACGTGGGTTTATGAGTACGACACGCAATCCAGACATCAGGCAAGTGAATGGCGTTCACCAAATGAGCCGAGACCAAAAAAACCACGTCGTTTTCAGTCAAAGAAGAAGGCAATGCTGACGGTTTTCATGGATTACAACGGTGTAGTGCATCATGAATTTTTGCCAGAAGGCCAGACAGTAAACAAAGAGTATTATTTGGGCGTTATGAGACGTTTGCGTGAAGCAATTCGCCGAAAGAGACCAGAAATGTGGGCAGAAAACTCGTGGATTTTGCACCATGATAACGCACCGTCGCACAGTGCTATCATTATTCGTAATTTTTTGACGAAAAATGCAACAAATACCATCCAACAGCCACCGAATTCACCTGATTTGGCTCCCTGTGACTTCTTTCTGTTCAATCGAGTTAAAAAACCATTACGGGGAACGCGTTTTAGCAGCCGAGAGGAAGTAATGGAAAAATCGCAGGAAGCACTGATGGACATACCGAAAACCGAATATAAAAAATGTTTCGATGATTGGATCAAGCGCTGGCATAAGTGTGTTGCATTCGATGGGGATTACTTTGAAGGGGACAATATAGATTTAGATGAATAAACTTGTATTTTTAATTTTCTGAATAAATTCCGGGAAATTTTTGATCAAGGTAGTATAATTTAATGCAGCATGCTAACGTGATCTTTTGTTCTGAGTATTACCACAAGTCCCCTATATCTTTTCATGAAATATTTATTCAAGTGAACAATTCAAGTTTAAATAAATATCTATTATTCTTCAACACATAGTATCTTTTTATCAACTTACAATTTCCGTGTAGAGAATTTCATAATTTGGTTTTGTCTTGCTGTCCTCATTGGTGAATTTAATATCTACTATTAATGGATTACATACACCAAGGTGCTCACCATTTTCTGAATTTATTAACTGAGGTATCAATATCTATTGAACCAGCTCTCTTCGTGTGCATAACACTTTGATCGGTTTTCTTCTTAAAGAGTGTTCGGCTCTGCCGTAAGCGTGAGTGCTGTCATGGCGTGTATTGACTACCTCCTACGGTTCCCCCGTCCCTTTCCATGTACTTCCCTCTCACCCTTCCCACTTCTCGGCAATGTCGCCTGCGGAACGTATTGGACAAACTTTTTTCTCAAAGGCGGTCTCTCAAGTTCCTTGAGTCGTTCCAAACGTGTTCCTTTTGATATGTTGTCGCGGAGTATTATTTTTTTAACACAGTACCTACTATTTTTTTACGTAGAGTTCGGTAGTTCCTTTTATCGGTCTCTTTAAACCGAATCCCTTCGTGGATGGAAAATACGACTTTGGAGAACCCGCGGCTCCCTAAGTGGACGGACGTGATGTGAGGGTGTTGGAGAAAGAGTTGTGACTCTTTCCCGACAAAAAAGAAATGACTCTTGCCTTCACTTGGATTGGGGAAGGAGACCATTTAATAGAAGTCGTCCCCATGACTGAGCGTCTTAGGGTAACTGCCGCATGCTCCGGATAAATCCAATTATTCTGTTTCAGTCATCGTTGTCATTGAATCCGAATCAAGAGAGCTCACAGAGTTTCTGCATTGAAGTTTAACATATCACTTGCAAAAATTTGACGGGATTGTATTAAAATTGGCATATTCACTTGGTTATAAGTGCAATTTGAGCAATTTAAATAAAAGATATCGAATAAAATGTCAAGGAGTCCACAACCTGCAATTGGTCATTTTCTTAATTATTTGTTCATTTCTTGGAACTCAATATTTGTTACAATATGCAAGCGGCTACTGAGAGCTATCCCTTAATTTTCGGTATGAAATGATTCTGAAATCGGGTATACTTGAATATAGAGAAAATACGTACGAGGGTAAACATAATACCATGTGAAAAATTTCTGACCAAATAAAATTGAATCCCTTATTTTGCCGTTATTCGATCATTTTGATATTATGTTATTGGTAATTATGCTTCGAAGTATAGGCAATCAACCTTCCTTTCCTTAGTTAGTGCACTTTTATTTTCCTTTTTAGGTGAAAAAATCGTTTCCGTTACTAGTATTGATGATATTTCAGCCATTGAAACCTTGCCAGCATAGAAAGAACGGTTTATATTACTTCCATTTCACTCATCGAGTTCAAACATTTCCATATTATCGGTATTGTCAGTTAATACGAGGGTCATCCGGAAAGTAGTACCCGTTCGTGAAATAAAGACACAAAAGTAAATATTAACAAACATAAAAAATTTTATTTGAAAGAGGATACTTTAAACTACTTCTCAACATAATCTCCAAGCAAATTAAGGCATTTGTCATAACGTGTGACAAGTTTCTGTATTCCTGCTGCATAGTCCTTCGCCGCCAGCTCATTGAGATACGCGAGGGACCCATCTTGCACAAATTTTTGCATAATTCAGATGGTGTTTAACAATTTCATGAACAATTGTTCGAGAAACATTGGGAAAATGCTCACAGATGTCATCAATTGTGACGCGCCGATCGTTCCTCACGAATTCGTCAACTGAGCTCACCAGTTGGTCTGTAATGACAGACGGTCTCTCCGAACGCTCATCGTCGTGTGTGTTCCCCCTCCCCATGTTGAAGTTGCGACACCACCGCCGAACAGACGACTCGTCCATTACATTGTCTCCATACACCTCCTTTAATTGGCGATGAATATCACATGGGCGAACGTTTCTTGCATTGAGGAATTTAATCACTGCCCTCACTTCACAACTGGCGGCGTTCTCAATTTTTTTAAACATTGTAAACAATCACAGAAACAACACAGGCAATGCTAGCGTCACGCAACTTGGCTCAGAGAAGGCAGACAAGCCACTGAAGCTATCTGACCTCGTCCAGCGGCTACTCGCGTCGTCAGCACTTCATGCGGCACGAACGGGTACTACTTTCCGGATGACCCTCGTACTTATCTCAGGAAATCCATAGCTTTATTCTGTGAAACAATGATTGGAAAAAATACATTTCCGACGTTTCCTTTTGCATAATAAAGTCAATTTCGCACGAGACGGATTCTATCATCACATTTCAAAAACTATTCAGGTTAATTTCTGTGGATGGCACTGCTGTGAAATTGCAATCACTTTTGAAACTTCAGGAAAAGCAACAAAAGATTTGGAATGACTCTGGCATCCAACAGCCTTACAGTTCTCATCGCTGAAAGAGTTCATCTACATCTACATCTAGATGTATTTGAAGAAGTTAAAGAGTTCATTGAGGACAAGCTCGGGTTAAATTACTTATTCAAACACAGCATTCGCTTCGCCGCGGCGCCCAGCGAAAGGGACAAGGGACGAGTCTCAATTCCCGAATCGGTCCCCTCACCCACCGTTGGTTTCCAAGGGATACGAATAATGTATACTCCCCCTAAAAACAAACCCTCGCACGCATACGCTGCTTGCTGCCCCATCCGTATATTATGCCGCCCCCGAGTGCCGTCCCGCAAAAGTCCACCCCGATATCATCTCACGAATAACATCTCCATCTTTGGTGGCGCGTGCGAATCACCCAGAGATGGCGTGGTGGAGTATTCCCTTTCAAAGGCGTCCGCCGCCCAAGACGGGAATGAAGAAGTAATCCTTCTTCTTCTCCTCCCTCTCGAACATGCGCCTTGGCGCGCTCTCACCCTCCCCACTTCACCCCCAAGCAGAATTCATTCAATCCTCCGGGTCTTTCGGGGCGAAGAGGTCTTTGGCTTCCCGGCGTTGTAATCGCATCTATCCATCTATCTCTCCCCATCTCTCTGGGACCCCTACTTCACTTCAGGGTCAGCGTCAACGGGAATTGCGAATCTCCCGAAGGAATGCTATTCAAGTCTTGGTAGGAAGCGGATCCAAATATCATTAATGCTCTTGTTTTGCGCGCACAGGCAGGCAGAGGAGTGCTATTGCGTGCTGTGCACCATGCTTATTCATATGTAATTATAAAATTCAATAAATAATATATGCACATATGATGCTTTTTGTTAATGAGGTTACAGTGGAAACAGGTGTTAAAACAGCACAAAAGTATTGGCCAGCACATTTATGTACGTTTTGTTAATAATTTCTGACGCAGTAACCTATTCATCGGATATGGACGGTCTATTTTTAGGTGTAGTGGTATTTAGTGTTGGCGTGTAATTGTAACCGTTTATAGATTATAACTTCGAGGACACAAAATAATCAATAGTCGTTAATTAAATTGAAGAGTCGAAAATTATCGACTTACGTGCTACTTAAAATAGGTATACTACGATTAAATACGGACGAATGCAAGATTTTAGAAGCTCTCAAATTTTATTGAGTTTGGCACTCACTTGTGCATTTTGCTAACCCTCTTGTAGGGTTTCGAAATACTATATGCGTTTTCAGTTAATATCGCAACGGAAATGGTGCTCTGGTCGACGTCGTGGAAGGTTCGCAGGTTCCTCGCTCGCCCGCACCAAAGGTAGGGGGAGTTGGAATAGTTTACCCGCTGGGAGTCGCGAAGGGGTGTCGGCGGGGAGTCTGTCGGGGTGGTACCTTTCCATTTGGGGCGAGGGGGAAGGACCCCTTACGAATGGGGTGATGCTAGAGGCACTCCTAATGAGGGACACACTCGGGTGGACAGGGGGGGTCAGCTGAAAGGGGGCTCGGAACGAAGGTTGTGGAAGGGAGACCCTAGGCCTACATCGAAGAAAAATTCAGGTAAACACTCCCATGGAGAAACATTAAAAGACGCATGCTGGGTGTCCACCTGCTTAAGGGCACTAATGATTCCATTAGGAGGAGGTGTAAATTGAAGTACTAAGCAGCACCACTGGGAACTGTTTGAGGGTAATTAATGTAAGGGAACATTTTTGTCCCAGAACTATCATTAAGTCCGTGTATATATATATATATATATATATATATATATATATATATATATATATATATATATATATATATATATTATACCCATAGACACCCATAAAAAACCATAGACACAGTAATCAACCCGTTGGTCGGTTTGGCATATGATGGTAGAGTTCACCCAGTGCTAAGCCCGACGGCGTGTGAAATTCACACATCAGAGTAGGGGGGCCAGTTCCTTTCCCTGTGCCGGTTATGGTTTCCCAGGAAGATCTGGTACACGAAAAATCACATAACTTGGGTGGAGCTGCAGGTGCCCAGAGTGCCTTGCCCGGAATCGAACCCGGGACCCTCCGGTAAGTAATCCAACACTCTACCCCCTGGGCTATCGCGACCCACACAAATATATATATATTTATATGTATGTATATATAAATATATATAAATATGTGTATATATATGTATATATATGTATATATATGTAAGTATATATATATATATATATATATATATATATATATATATATATATGTAAGTATATATATATATATATATATATTATATATAAATAGAATACGATCGTACATCAGAAGAATCGGGAGACACGGGCTTGCGGGTTACCCTCTCGTTTTCGCGTACCTAATGACCTATTCTGCCGTTCCTTTGGCTCGCTAATTATGTCCTACACCCCAGGACACCACAATCCTCGGGAGAATGACAGCAAGAGAAGGGGCTGGCGGAGTTGGGATTTTAGCGGATATTCTCCTTCCTTGTTTGCATTCCGGGCGTGGGTGGGGGGGCGGACGGTAGGAAGAGGAGAAAGGAGGGGCCGCACTCCAACGGGATGACAAGAGGACCCTCGAAGTGCCGGCAAACACTAACCCTCCTCTCCCTCCCGCGGTCATCGGCACCCCAAAACTGGTCAAAACACCCTCCACCTTCCAATCCCCCCACCCCTCCACTCCAGCCAATGGCGCTCGATCCCATCGCGACGCCATTTAATTTTATGTTTCCCCTCTGGAGGACCCTCTTTTCGAATGCCTACGGCTGTTGGGGCGAATACGGCGCCCTCTCTTTCTCTCCCAAAAAAATAAAGAGGTTTTCGATTTCCCGAGGAGTCCGGTGAGAGATGTCGGTCGCCGCCGTCAGAGGGCGTGCTGCTTTTTTCGGGGGTCAAAGCGAAGCCGCCTTCTGCGGAGTTGAAGTTTCAGCCGATTCCGGACATCCCCGGTGCCCTATTCCACTGCCCGCGTGATCGCTTTGGGGCTTTTAAACTCGTCATTTGATTGCATCTGCGTTGTTTTCGTGTTGTAAAACGCCATTTCGACGTTGGAATCGATTTGCAATTGTTTGGCAATAACACTAATCAATTTTCGTATATCACCGGGTAAATAATCACACCCCTGCTACAAAGGGACAGTATTTTATGATTTATACGCAATCTAACCTACTAACGGGGTATTTTATTTCATTTTGTAACTCTTAATTTGCCTCTCGGAGGGTGTAAAGAGTGTAATTTACCAGACGGTGTTTTAGGTAAATGAAGTAGTGTGTTAAATGCAGGCTACGATATATATTGCAAGCATATCTAGATTTTAATATGAGTCTTATCTGTAGATTTTATGTCTAATATCCGCCGTATTCTTCACTAGCATCGTAATTCTCGAAAAAAAATTCCTGCTCCTACAACATCACAATAACAAAAAACATCTTGACATACGCTAATAACCAAAGTTTTGACGTACCTTATAACCCCACAGCGTGTGGATAATGTCATCATCAGCCTTTGCCTTCATAAAATTGAAGTGTATACAATCCTTCATGTGACATCCATCGATTTCCTTCAATTGACCAAAGAAATATCTTGCGAGTACAATGTAGAGAAAGTCTGCTATGAAGTTAGGCTCGGGGTAGGTGCAGTATTTTTGGAAGGGATGGAAGAGGGGAATGACCTTTCGCAGCAAAACAAACTCAACGGCAGGATAGTTCACCATAGTTAATGCATTTGTTAATCTGTTGATCAATTGATTTGCTTCCGAGGGCCTTTAGAAGAAAAATATTTTCTCTTCAAGTAATTCGTCAAAGGTTCCCATTCCTTTCTTCCGGGTGGGGGGCCGTTAGAGTTCACATCCATATCCACCCTGCCTCTCTTGAAGAAGGCGTAGGAGTTGAGACGGAAGAAAACCACATCCTCACCCTCCTTATTCCATCTAGCGCCGTACGTTATTTCCCACATTCTCGAATCCTACCTTACTCCTAGTTCTTCATTCTCTAAGTTTATTCTTTAATACTATTTGTAGTTGTGGTCGGTTTCCAAATAGAATTATCCCGAGTTCTAACATGTCTTTTCATCAATCAAATGTTTATAAAATTATGTTATAAAATGACGACCGAGACATTAAGGTGAGGTGTAATACGTATGTTGAGGATTCATATACATCTACGCAATATCCCGCAAGCCGCCGCAAGGGCGTGTGGCGGGGGGTGTTAGGTCACCAACCATGCATGCACGATCCCAGTCATGTCATCTCTACACAGATATTAATTGATCATGCACTCGAAAAATTTAAATCACACGAAAGAAAGTACTTACACGTAACAATATTCAATAACAGGATACGTATATTTAAATCATGCTGTAGAACTGTTAAAAGGATGGGTCTATTAAATAAAAAATAACATTCCGAAAAGAAAATACAGAATACAGCAAAGTTTATAAACAACCAATTCTAATTAATTCCCTCGCAATTGCTGCCTTGTCTATTTTGATCCCTAGTGGTACGAGGAAAAAACGACATTTTAAATCCATCCGTTCTAGTGTCTATTTCCATGGTTTTACGTACGTGATCTGACGTACCATATTTAGTCAGAGTCTGTAATGTGTATTTAACATCCTCAGAAAAGTAGCCTGCCTCAAATTTACGAAGTAAATCTAACATGTATTTAAAACCTCGGTCAACTGGTGGCTCTCATTCTAATTCTTCCAATTGTTACCGTGTACATAAGACCTTTTCACCAACCCATCTACTCTTATATTGCACTCGATTCGGTGGTCTTACGTAATTTTGCCCATTTGTCTGTTCATCTCCTTGTTCTGACCCATTCGATGCGCCGAGCGCCCCCCTCTCCCAACCCCCCGCTTTCCCCTTCACCCCCGGGCAGAGAGAAGCAGTCATTGTGGGGCGGCGAGGAGGCTTGCAGGTCTGAATGCGTCCTCCCTATCCGGAGTTCTATGTCGGTGCACTCCACTCCCGGAAATCCACCCACGCACGCCCCTCGGTGCGGGCGGAGGGCGTGGGGAAACCCCTCTCGCCCGCCCACCTACCCATCCCTCCTGTTTGCTCCCGGGGGGGGGAAGTCGAGGGCGTGGGTGTGTGCGTGTGCGGAGGGTCCGCGGGTGGGTGGGTGGATGGTGGCGTTCGGGGATGTTGAAGAGACAACCCCCACCCCACTCCACCTACGTGTTCCCCCGAAGCGGACCCACCCCCCTTCCGCCTCCCCACTTCCCCTCTCAAATCCGCACCCCACGCCTCCCCACGGCCCCTCCCCCGATTCCTCCTTAACGCATGAGCGAACTTGCAACGAATGCCTTCCGCCCTGTGTTTACGTGTGCGGGAGGGGGCGGACGTTGGTGGGGGGGGCGGGCGGAGGAGTACTCCAGACTGGATGGGGATAGCAGGAGGTCGGGTCGCGTGTGGGGGAGTCGGGGGACACCGCCGATCCCACCCTTCTCCCAGGGTTCTTCTGACCCCTCCCTTTTCTCCCCCCCTCTCTCTCGTACCCTCCCTTCTTAACGAGCGCCTTAATCAGCCGGAGCATCGCCCCAATCACTTTCCCATTCAATCGAACCGTTCGAGTCTTAAAATGGGGCTGAGGAGGGGAGGGATGGAGGGAGAAATCGCGATCTGAACAACTTCTTCCTTCAACCTTCCTTCCTTTCTTCCTTCCTGCCCTCTCTCCGCCTCTCTCGCCCCCTCATCTCCTGAACCCCGCCACCACGATGTCGCCGCGCATCGACTGTTATTTTAATGGCCAATGTTCAATGTCGCATTGGCATGCCGAGCCGCCGAGGGATGTGACGCAAAAGCGATCTAGTGACGTCGCAATGTAAGCTCCTCGATATTCCGTTTCCAAAATTGATTCCATGGTTTGGAATAAATGATAGAGCGGTAGGTGTATCGCTATCGCGATTATCATACGGGCCCACGGCAGTATCGACGGAGCCGCGTGAATTCTCCACCATCCACCTTTCGACCGCCAGCCCATAAGAATAAGGTTTTGTGATTTAAAAATGCTATCTACAATACGATCCATTAAAATCGAGCATCGCCCAATCCTGCCTGCATCACCAACGCTTAATATCCGATCATATGCCGATGGACGCTTTCCATTTCCACTGTAATATTTGCCAAAGAGATAGACGCATGGTATTTTGCATTGATGAAATCTAGCCATGGAAAGAGAAGTCCTACGTTTTGTTTCAACGAGCCTAAGTTGTTAATTTAATACAGATAATATACGTAATGTAAGGTATTTACGCGAATGGGTTTCATCCTATTACATTATTCATATTTGTATACTTTATAAAAATTGACCATTTGACATAGAAACCGCTTTAAGCTTGCTTGTATTCTCGAGTGCCGCACAACGCTGCATCCCGGCACATTGAAAAAAAGCGGCGGCCTTCCAGAATCACGCACCGTTTGCCAGCACGACTGTCCCCGCCCTTTCCCGTGTCTCGCTCCCGGCCCTGCCTCCGATTCTCCCCCCGTCCGCCCCCTTCCCGTGCCCAACCCTAAGCCCCCACGAAGTACGCGCTTACTTTCGACTGTTGGTCCTCGTGGAATAAAAGGAGAGCATGTTTTCCGTGTGCGCGACATCTTCCGTGAGACGAGTGCAGACTGAATAAAAGGCAGCGGGTGCGAGGGGGAGGGAGGGTGTGGGCGGGGAGGGGAGTTGGAGAGGAAAGGGGGTGAGTGCCAAGAGGAATAACCCTCTGATGAAGTTCCGGGAGCATCTGCCGCTGTTTCGCCGTAGGACGCTTTCTTCGAGTGGCAATCAGCCCCGAGACACTGGATTGAGGCGTGGGAAATATTAAGTCGCCACGGCCACGAAGTTCCTCCTGATGGCGATGGGCCCTTCTTGTCGGGAAGCGCTGGTCCCCTGGAATCATATGAGCCCAATAAGTATGTTTATAGTCAAGGAACGTAATATATATTAATAGCCAAGGAATGAAAGAATCCAATGGTCGACTTTGAACACATTCTAGACAATGCAACAATTTCAGAGTGTAAAAATCATTCGCCTTGACTGGGATTCGAACCCAGATCCCTCAATATCCGGTCGGGTGCTTTAGCCACTTAAGCTACCGAGGCGTCCTCTTAAACTCTGAAATTTTGGGGCTTTTAAAGGAACTAGATGTTGTGACGAAATGCCGTACATACAATGTCACAGGCATTCGTATTCGTGCGCGACGCGCCACAGTCAACGAGGTTAAAGCCAACTTTAAACACTTATGGTGTTTATACTTTGACAAATTCCAAAGAAACTGCGGAAGATGCCGAGGCGAATGATTTTTACACTCTGAAATGGTTGCATTGAAATGCAAATTAGCGGATGACTCCGTTAAAAGTTACTGTTGCGGCATCTCCCGCAGTTTCTTTGGAATTTGGACATTCTAGATAGTTTGAATTAGTAAACTGTACATTTTCAGAGTACATTTTCTGTGAAAATTTGCATCTTACTCATTAGGGGAAGGAAAATTTCCAGAGAGTGGGAGAAAGTTAAATATTACGGTATCGAAATTAATTAGTCATTCTGTTAATCACATGTTTTACTCGGACAGTTATCCGCATTCAAGCGCGGATCGGTATCTTTTAATATAAAAAATACTTCATCGAGAAAAGATATCATTGAACATTTTATTGATGCGCATACGAATGTGCTAACGATATTTCCTCAGAATTGAAACTAACACGTAAAAATGTTATTACTATTTCGAGGCTCGTATTATCAATATACGATTGCGGTGAAGAAGTACCAATAAAAGCTTCTGCAAAGCTATGAATACTCTAGTTGCGGTTGGTGCCAGAAATTTCTTGAATTAAGAAAATTATTTGATGATAATGGTTTGATTCCAAGGTTTATGGAAGGGACATTTCTGCCCTCCAACTGCATTTCTGAATTACTTAACTCATGAGAGCCATAACCTTTCAATAATCCTAATCTTCTTCCCATTTGGTTCCTCAAATTATATCTTCTGCGACAGTTTTACATATCCTAAAGGAACTTTCATCACCAGCATTCGTTAGAAAAAAAATTTTTAAAATCCTCGAAATAAAGCATCCATAAAAGTTTTTCCTTTATTTTCCGAAATAATCTTTTCCTTATCCCATTTGACATTTAAAAAAATAATATTTAAAATACAGGAAACAACTTTTCAGTGCCTTTTAAAGTACCTCCTAGATGTCGTACGAATTCGAGAAGGCTTTGTTGAAAAAATTAGGTCAGTGTAAATTGTATAAAATAGTACTTTGCTGCAAGAATAATCTAATTCGGGGATCGAGATGTTGCTGTGGGAATCGTACTGGCTACCCAAATAGAGGGACCGGTTTCGAATCCTGGCGGCGTCGAATATTTTTTAGTGGTATCTCAGTCCCTACCGGAGTTGCTTTGTGGAGGGCACGTTGAGTCATTATGCTGTCCGTCGGATGGGACGTTAAGCTGCGGACCCCTTGGCGCCTTTAAAGCCGAAGCTGGATTTATCTCCATCCTTTCCTGTCCATCCCTAATGGCGCAAATGACCTTAGCTATCGGCCGCCTCCCCTAAATACTACTATAATCTAATACAAATTAGAATCTCGGAATAAGACTTTCGTAAAAAAATATCGGGAGGTTCTCTACTGGTATTGGCTGAACTGGTGCGTTGGGGAAAGTTGCCATTTCTGCCAGTGGATACGATAGACAAGAGTTGTAATCAGTGAAAACTAATTTTTAGGTCTCAATCAATCATTTGGAGTAGTATAAACCCCCACTTAATAAACAATCTCCGACTTCTTGATTACTAACCTTACCAGTAGAGACAGGCTGAGTGACCGGCTCCTGGAATCAACTTACGATGTATTTGGGCTAACGCTGTAAGTCGAAGGAGATAGATACGAATATTCTAACTCGAGGTGTACATGTATATCTCAAATACGTGTGAAATGTTTCTTAGAAAACGTGGGGCGCGCGATATCAGTTCGTTGTCGTAATATGAAAATTGAAAATCAATAAAATATGTGTTATCTATTAAACGTCGTCATAAATTCGTCGAAATTTATACCATCATCACTAAAAAATGACAATTCCAAAAAATTAAAGTACGAAATTGAGTCAAAAAAGTTTAAATGTTAATTTCATGATTCATTTTCATATATGCGGTCTCATCAGTATTGGAACACAAGGCGATGGTTGTGCATTTTCATGGATATGTTCATGGTGGAATAATGATGAATACTGATAAAGAATATACGACCTATTTTATATTCCTTTAGGCGAAGTAGTGCTTCATTTTTTAGTCCATACATATTTATTTGAGTATTAAAAAAACTTTCTCGTTAAACGCATTCGGAGAATAAGGGAAGCCTTGTCACATGCATCGACGAAATTGATGGAACATCAGTGTCTCATCCACAATTATTTTCACTTTTGACGGGATCGTGTTACTTCATAAAGTCATATGTTTTTCATTTAAAAGTTTCCGTTTCGATAGTAGTTCTTTGATATACGGCCTTGCTCGGAATGCATCGCTGGAATTCCGCCGACCACTGCGTCGGTCAGATATTATCCCATTATGCCATTGTTACCCTTCCGCCCCTCGCCACGCCTAGAATCTCTGTTTTTTTTTCATTTCGTCCCAAGTCTACCGAGGGAGACGAAGTTCCATCTCGACGCCATTCTCCGCTCAATTTTCCTACACGTTTCGCTTAACGAAGCGAGAGGGCTTTCATAACTGAGGGGCTAATCGCGGTGAAGAGGAGAAAGTGTCGAGGGAGGGGGGTGAGGCGACAGGGCGCGGGGTGGTAGGAGCGAGGATAAAAAAAGCGTCGAATTCCAGTCTATCCCAATCTCTTCCCCCCCCCCCCACCAACCCTTACCCCCGAGTGGGAGGGGGGGGGCGCGATATTGCCGCGTGCTGTCGTCGAACGGACAGCGTCCGTCCACCCACACGCCCGCCCTGATGGCCCTCTGCAGGGCGATTGTCTCTCCCGTGTTCAGCCATTCTGCCATTCGGCATTCAGGTCCCGAGACCAGAAATTGCATCGTTCGCGTCCTCCCCACACCTTCGTCGCGAAGCGTGCAAATGAACCAAAGCCACATCAAAAATGAACCACCCCGCACACACTCCCACAAAATAACACTCCCTCCGTGCCTTTTAAATCGTCACTCCGCCCAGTTTTCACTGTCGTGAAGAGTAGGGAGGTGAGAAATGGGTTTGGATACGGAGAGGGTGGGGTAAGGGGTAGATGGAAGAGGAAGGAACAGAAGGCGCCACCGACGCCTCTGGCAGCGACGCGGGGCGGCGAGGAGAGGAATCATTTAAACTCCGTTTCCTCTGAAATCCATTTTGCGTGCTTTAAACACCGCCCCCCCCCCTTCCAACCCCTTCCCCACTCCGTTCCTTCCGTTTTTCTCCCCCCCCTCCCCTCCCACACGCATACCACACCCCTCTTCTCCCTCCCTTTGTAGACCGTCGTCTCGCGGATGGATTCAGGGTCCAAGTGAGGGGAAGCGGGGAGGGAGGTAGTAAGTGGCGGGTGACTGCTGTTGCTAACCCCCACGCTGTCATCCCCCGGATTTTCGAGGCCAAGCAGACGTGTCGCTCCTGCTCCTCTCCGGTTTTTGCGGGTCATCGTTCCCGTCGACGATTTTCCGGGAGTCCGGTGACCCATTCGCGACTCATTGAATGCATTGTTGCGACGGCGATAGTTTTCCAAGTGGGAATTTTCCAATCGGTGTCTTTCTTCTCCGATTCACGGTCAAGAAATAACTGTCGGTTTCAAAATTCTTTTACTATATGAACATCATCTCTTCTCTTTGTGGCTTTGATTTATTGTGGAAATCAACGTGGAAATCAACCCGAAGATTATTTTGATTTGTGAGGTTAAAGCTTACCTAAAACTTATTCAAAACGGAGCGTGAAATGTACACCTCGGGGTAAGGAGGTCAATTCTTTAACGTCTCTGCGGCCTGTTGTTACCCAAGAAGGTCTGGTGTCCGCAAATCACACAGCTTGGGTGATGGTACCCAGACATATGACCCATCGGAATCTTACCCATCCTGTCAATAAGTAGTCCATTGTTCTACCCAACGGACTACCTCCAGCATTTTCAAGTGCAGATCAAATCCGTTGCATTGGGGATGCAGTCCACATCATTTCTAAAACAAGGTGATATGCCATGCTTAACGAACGGCAGGAGAAGCTCCACTTCAATTTACTGAGTTATTGAGCTGCGGGAAGTTGAGATGTCGCAGATAGTTGTGGAGAGGAGTTAGCAGGGGAGGATGGGATGGAGGAGTTATTTTTTTCATATTGAAGGGTGGGTTTGTAATAGGATTAGGAAGCGTAGTAGAACGGAGGAACGCGCCGTAAATTTAGGTAGCACATCCTGTTAATCATAACTTTTACCATTTTAAATATTTTTTCGCTTTTGTCATCTCAACTCCAATTTAAATATACTTCCATGACACAGGTAAACAGTACCCATTCTCTCATAGGTATATTTTTACTATCCAAATATTTTTTAACATGTCTTCCACTAAATCCGTTTACTCGTGAATGTGAGCCCTGTCAGGAGGTATTCTGAGTTGAGTTCATTTTTCTAAAGAGCAGGAAATTTTAATCGGTTTTGGTTTAAATTACACTCATTTAGATCAATGACAGAGTCTGAAAATTAATTGGTGTTCTTACCACGATTAAAATGACTCGATTGCTGCACTTAATCATTTATGGCGTCAATGTTTGGTTTAAAAACACAATATTTTGTACGAAAAAGTTTAAATTTTCCATTCATACTCTCGCCGCCTGAATTTTCTTGGCAATATTGGCTACCTTGGCAAATTACACTTCCATAATTTGCCAAGTTCGGTTAATTGGAGACTCGTGTTTCGAACACTTCGTTCCTCTTTCGCGGCTTGAGGGAGTCTTCGTCTTCGAAACAAGGAGCGAGTCGTGGTGCGGGGGAAACACCGAGGGTTCCTTGCCGAGCATTTCCTTTCCCCCGCGGGGTTTTAATGAGTGATCTGTGCAGGGATCGTTCCTTGCCTGTCTCATCCGCCTTCGGTTCGGCCTTGACCCCCTCCCCCACCCCCCTACCTCCGTACTTCTTAGGTGAACACGGAGCTGCTTCGTTCTCTATTCCGAATTCTCTTCCTCCCGCCTCCTGCCATTTCCCCACCCCGCGCCAACCCCCCCCCTCCGCTCCCCAACCCGTCCGCCCTCCCTCTTCGCCCTTGTTGCATGCCTTAATACTACACACATCACGGGAACCGCCCCCGCCCCCCTTCCCCCTTTCATCCCTTCCCTTCCCACGGCTCCCCTAAATCCTCCCTCCTTCCGCATTCCTCCTCTTTATCCCCATAGACTCTGTTTCCTCTCTCCCGACACTCCTCTCTCCCTCTCTCTTTCCCTGTTTGTTTATCCCCTCTTTCGCAGCCACACCCCCTTTCAGCCTCGCGCCACCCTCCCTCCCCCTCGACTCCTCCCACCCCCTCAAAACATTCCTCCCCCAACCAACCAACCTTTTGTTCGGCCCTCCATCATTCCCCGCTGATTTTTTTTCCCTCACTAAGCTCCTTTGCTTTGCCATCCCACCTTTTGTCCGGCCCCAATTTATTCGCCCGTCTGCTGTTTTTTAAAGCGTTTTTTTGATTATGCCCGAGGCGAAAACGAGCTTTGCTCGAAACATTCTGAGGGGATAGAATGCCGGCGTTTTCCTTTCTGCCCTCTCCCTCCCTCCCCCCACACCTGCACCTCCTTCCGCAAAAACCCATTCCAACACCACTACCCCACACCCTCCTCCCCCCCACGCTCACCCCGTCTTATCCTTTTCCTTAACCCCTCCATCACGCAACCACCACCACCTCTCCCGCCCACCTTATTCCACCTTCAACTTACCCTTAAACCCTTCCCACTCACCCCTTCTCCGCGAGAATTTTTTTTAAAACGTTTTTTTTTTCGTTCCCATGGAGACTCAAAACCATGTCTCCCCCGTTCCCTCTTCTTCATCGCCCCAATCCTTTCCGGTTCCTTTTTTTTAATTAATTTATTTCTCTTTAGATTTTTCTGTCCTCTCTCCCGACACTCCATCTGTATTTTTAGCGTCCCCTTCATTAAAGCGACTCTTGTCCGTACAAACGTCTGCCGCAGATTCAGAGGTCGGTAGGAGGGGTCGTCGGAGGGCATAATGGCTGCCCCGTCAATCGTGGTTTAAGATTATAATGATTTTGACCACCTCGTTTTGCTAATAATGTCGCTGGCTTAATGAGAGTTCAAATTTTAAAGTGCGAAATACATAATATCGTTATGACGACTGTCGTTATAAATGGTTCAATGTGCGATGGGACTCCTACTTATTTTGCTATGCGTGATAAAAAAAAGATAAGCTAATATTTTCTCGCAACAGAAGTGAGTGATGAAATATTTCAAAAGTGTCACTTTCCACTCACATTGGAGTAGTTTTTTGAAAATATATTCTAACCTGATTTGTGGAATGGATAGCTGGTTTGCCTTGAATGAAAACGAAGTCACGGAAGCAAATCCTGCCGTAAAAATTGATAACAAACTCCGTTGAGAGGTTTTATACGTTTTGCGATTTTTATTCATACTTACCATCCGTAAATATAAAAATAATCATCATTAATTTTTGAGTTTAGGTTAAAACCTAGAATTCTGACGTCCAAGGATGAAATATTTTCTTGCAGCAAATGGCGGAAATTGATACTGGTGTCCATAATGATTGAAACATCAAGACAACTTAGCTAACTTTATACAGGTTTTCATCAATATCGTTAAAATGGTACGATATACCGGATGCGTTCAAAAAGTAATGCAATTAAATTTTTATCGCCGCTCCTATTAGTTGGAGTCGATTTAACCACGTGGAATAGGTGTAACAAATCCTATGCTTTGTTGTGAAATCAATTTCAGTGCTCTTAAAGCTGTGGAAGCGGCAGGACGTCAGTTATTTTACGTAAACCTCTGCGCGCCGACCGCGTCACGGAAGAACAACCGAGCGGAAATTTCAACTGAACTTTTGCAACGTAATGAAAATGAACCTGATTATTTGGACGACGTCATCATTAGTGATGAAACCTGGGTTTTTTAAATTACCCAGAAACAAAACGCCAAAGCTCTACGTGGCACACCGACCAGTCCCCCAAGCCCAAAAAGGCAAGAATGAGCAAATCAAATGTAAAAACATAGCTCATTGTGATTTTCGACATTGAAGGAGTGGTCCAGAAGGAATTCGCTCTTCAAGAACAGACAGTTAACGCTATCTTCTATGTGGATTTTCCGTAAAGACTCTGAAAAAGGGTCATCAGGTCGAGAAAAGACATCTCCACTTCCTGGCAACTCCATCACGACAACGCGCTACGAGTCCGCGAGTTCCCGGCCAAACACCAGGTGCCGACGCAGCCCCACCACTCCCTTAGTCCTGAAGTCACTCGAGCAGACTTTTTTTGTTCCCTCGGATTAGGACAACCATGAAAGGAACCCATTTTTCGTCCATAGAAGAGATCCAATCATCCGTGACGAAGACTTACGGGAGGTCCACGAAGACAACTTCCAGGGCGCGTATTGATTGTGGCAGAGTCGCTGAAAAAAATGTGTTGAGGCCCAAGAATAGTAATTTTAAGTGTTTGCGCAAATCTGTTCAAAAAATTACTTAAAAAAAATAATTGCATTACTTTTGGGAACGCTACCTGTAATTATTTCGGCTCTCTCTCCTCTTGGTTTCATAATTTTTTATTTTAACAAAACAAACTAGTTTTAATTATTTTATTCGCGATTGTTCCTTTGTAGTCATTCCCGTCCGACATATCTGTCACTCTTTCAAAACTACATACCTGCTATAAAATATAGCCTGAGTTTAGACCTTTCTCTCTTACATATTTTTACTGGATTATTACTCATCCTTCGGAAAACTTCTTCCTTAGTTTTACATCATGACTTTCTCCTCGAATGTTGTCACTTCGACCAAACCGACGGAATTCAAGCACGAATCTTTGAATTCAAGTTTCTTATTTACATATATGGTAATCCGAAAGGAATTTGGAAGTAATTTTGGATAGGCTACCTCGTGCCGTTATGCCAATAAGGACGTTATTAGATCCGAGAATGTATATATACAACAAGGCTGTGGCCGGCCAGGATGCTACGCTCATTGCGCTTACTTGGCGCGATAACCAAAACTGAAGTTTCACTTGAAACATTTTCTCTTTAGTAGGGTCTCATTCATAGTATTTCGTCACTAATCTCTCCGGAAGACCGACCCTTGCTTGGTTCACTTATACACTCTTCATCACTATCGCGTGGCACCGCCTTATTTGAGTGGAGATTCACTGTTGTTACTACTGGTCTTGGGAACTATTGTTCCAGTTACCGTCCAAGGCTCATCGTCACTTATTTAGAATGATTTTACCATTTGGTAGCAAATTTTAAAGAAATTATTCCAAACTCTGAGAGCTGCGAGATATTACGTATATTCAGTATAGCTCGAATATGCTGCTGGATGATTAATTTTCTTATGTGAGTCCTTTCTTTTCTTCGACTGTTTGAACTGACAATTTTGTATTTTTTAAAGGAACCACACAGACAGCTCCAATGCACCTTATCCCGTTCTCTCCAAAAATTAAGAAAATTAGTCGTTTATTTTCCAGAGGATGGGCGCGAATATTCATTTAATTGTTCGTTGGAATTTATCGAAATGCTTGCGTGCGCTTCACGCCTCATCATGTTTTTCTCCCAACAAACAGAACAAACATAAAAATGCGCGTCAGTTTAGGAATTATTTCACATTTTCAATTAGGAGAGACTGGTACCGTGGCGAGAGTGGGGCTCTCCACACCGCGAGTCACGGTTAAAATCCCGGGGATGGTGGTTTTCTCGGTCACTCCACGACCCCCGGCCGCGTGGCCCCCTTAGCACCCTTCGGTGCCTTCAGCGCGTACCATCCGTTTGATGAGTCGTTCAACCGCGTGGCCCAAGTGTGGGAATTTATACCCAAACCGGGTTCCTTCCACCCTCCCGTAAACACCTACGAATAAATGTGAGCGCCGCCGCTTCAGTTCGCTCCAGTTCCAAACAAGCGGGTCGCTCCGCGGTCCGTCAAAGATTGAGAAACCCAGGACTAGTAGACCACCCGCGCGCACAGTAAACAGTGGAATCGCATCAACAAGGGAATGTGTGGAGGGATGGTGGGGGCGGGGAGGGGTGGAGGTGGCGGCCGGAGGGGGCGGGGCCTACGTGTGTGGGCGGGGAGGGAGGGCCTGCGCATTGGAGCGTGAAACTCTCTCCTCTTTGCGACTGCTCGCTCTCCCCTCCCCCTTCCTTCCCGCCCCTCCTCGTCCGCCCACGCAATGAGTTGCCCCCCCACCTCTTGATTATCCCCTCCCCGCATCCTCTCCCGCCTTTGCCGCCGCTTCCCGTGCCTCACGGGCTTTGTGTTCCCTCCCTCCCTCACTCAATCCTCTCTTTCTCCCTCTCTTGTCTCTTTGTCTCCATCTCTCTCTCTCCCTGTGTTCTCGGAGTCCATTTCCGGATTGGGGATTTGACCAATGGCCTCCTCTTCAATCACTTCCTCCCTCCTCCTTCCCGCCCCACGCCGCCAAGATTGAAGGGATGCGACACTGCAGTTCGATTAACCAACCGCGAGGATGTCCACTCCCCCCGACTCCTGTCTCACTCACCCTCCCTCTCGTCCCCCTCCCGATTCCCGCTCTCCGCGAGGAAAAGAAAGGTAGAGGCCGCACGGCGTAGACACAGCCGCTGTTGACGGAGGGGAGGGGACCCCTCTCCTGATCCATCCACCCCCTTGCGGACGAAGGGCGTCCCGTATCCTCCAAGGCGGGCACGACGGCAGGCTTTTTATTCACTCCTCTCACCTAAAAATTGATTTCGAGCCCGCCCTCAGCCTCCCCGACGTTTTGGCACTCCCGTCTTTTTACGTTCCGTCATACACTGTGGGATATGTTGACAGTGTAAGGTCACGGTGTACCGAACCGATGTTTCAAGAATTGCAAATCCTTTTTCACACTTTTCGGTTATTTTATCCATTAACTTCTTGGCGTCTACATTTCCGAACATTTGTTGACAACTTCTCAATGGTGCATAGACGGAGATGTCGGCACCAATATGAATGGCGAGAGAAAAAGAAGGGATTTAGAGGGATCGGATTTGGAAGAGGGATTTTTTAGTTGCATGTATTGTCGGCGGACGAGAAGAACAGTTGCATACAGTAGTTCTGGTAGCCGTTTTTATAGTTATAAGATTTTAAACACTTTCTTAAATCGATACTTAAAATATTTACCAGAGGTTAATTTTTTTACATAGGGTTTAAGTTCCATTCGAAGCGGACATGAAACGAGAAGGCCTTTGAAGAAATGAATTTTGGGTGGAGAGCTTTATTTTTCTGTTACGACCGGCATATTATTCGAAAAACAATGAGGGGACATTTCATTCAGTAATAACTGTCGCAAGCACTAATTTATTTGCCTAACTTTGTCATTTGCAATTGCATAGATAAAAAGAGGCACACTTAGGAATTCCTAGGGCCTTTTTCATGTTATCGTAAACGGTCCAATTAAGGTCAAATTAGTCCAAAACCCTATCTTAACTACGTAACCGGGATAATTCGATGCTATCCGTCAAACCGTCATGCGTCAATTCGTCGGGCAGCACGGGAAATCCCATAAAGGAGCGAGTGAGAAAGGTCGCAGGAAGCCACCGACATAGCGCGTCGGGTAAAGAACGAGAGTGGTCCCCAATGGCTCACACTGGGGTCGAACTCGCACTATGTGGGCAATGCTTACCCACGGGGAGTTACTCGCCGCGTTGACCCGCCCGGGATTTCGTCCCATCAAGGGAGACGGCCGCGGTTATGGCACAAAGGACCGCAGAGAATGACGCCAAGGAACCCACGGGTGAGCATCCAAGCAGCCAACCGCCCGCCATCCACTCCAGACTTCCCGTCACTCGTCCCTCGCCGCTCCCCTTCTCCCCCTGCCTTCCACCCTCAGGGACTCCCCTTTGAGTGCGACCCACGATACAGCCAACACCCTCATCCACGCCTCCCGCCCCCTCCTCCCCGCACAGTTTCATGCCCACCCCCTTCCTGAATCCACGATTCTGTAGTTACGTATGGGGAATCGATCGGAAGAAATCGATTCAGATGGCTTCTCACCGAGCGATCGAGGAAAATTATTGTTCTCGGAAAGATAAGTGAATCTCCCACGGAGGCGTAATGAAAGGTTTAAGAAAAATAATAGACCCGGTCGTCATTCGTATAGCCACGATCCAAATGATGGAATAAAAATAGCTAATTGCTTCGAAATTTTTATATATGCCATAAAGAATTCGCCAATATTGCTGAATTAGGCGATGGAATATGAATGCTGCTGTCAGCACCATTTTTATTCTAAGTAATGTCGTCAACGTCAGTTGGCGGAGGCATTTTACCTTACTTTTGAAGAAATAGAACCTTTTTGTATACGTACACTCTCAATTTATTTTACCGACCTTTTTCGACACAGAGTTTCATTTAAAATGGCACTCTTGTCGAAAGCGTGTAAGAATACCAAGTGATTCTATTACTTCAAAATCAGTTTTTATTATTTTCTTTCAATTATTTTCATGAGTTTTTTATTGGATGTAGCTAAGTATTTCTTACCTTTAATGTGCTGCCGATTTAATTTCAACGCCTTTGCGTTAACGAAAGTAACCCACCCTGGTTGTGGCAATATGGTATAGGGAACATATGCAAATTACCTTTGAACTTGTTCCTGAAACCATGTTTTATGTCTCCGTTGCTTGAAAATATTGAACGAGCGTGCATACGATCGCCTTAGGATTTATGCGTAAGAGTTTACAAGATTATTAATAGTAGTTTTTTATTATGCTCTGCGTCATGAGTTATTTCATTTCCTTGCGTGGCACAAATGGCTCGATTTATACAGTTCAAACCCAAGGATCTGTTGTGTGTATCCCGAATCCCATATTGCTTCATCTGCCTTGTCCACGCAACTTGTTCTAAACTTAACCAAAATCTTGCGCAAAGAAATTCAAAATTGTTGTCTATCCGATGAGAAATTATGTAACTTACACGAGAGCTCAATTGAACAGTGCAGGTTTATATATTGTTGGTATTGATATTTAAGTTTTTGATGAATAATATTTTGCTAAATTTTGTGGCTGCTTAATGACCATTAACCGACCCAAATGCTAGAAGGAATTCACTTTTACCACGTGGTACTGTATTGATTAACAATAAACAAAATACCTAATGAAATACTTATTAATAGATAGTAATATTAATCCACAGTAGAGTGATTGATCGAGCCTCAACTGGCTACCAATCCCTTAAAAGCAAATTATTTGGGCGGTACCAATGGTGGCGTTGTAGGACAGTGGGTAGAAGGTTCGGCTGCTGAAGAAATCCGCGAAAAGACACCCGCGTGGAAAATGAATTCGGGGTATTTTTTCTAGATGCCAGAACTTGACGTGAAGCAGTAGGGAGAGGGAATCGGATACCCCAGCCTGTACGTTTGAATATCATAATGCACTAGATCCAGCCACACCCTACAAAGCTGATCGTTTGGTGAAGATTTTCACTATTTAATTTGAGGGAGCAAGTCTTCAGCATTCCTTCACGGAATCATCTGACTGTAGGCGTCGATGGCGTGTCAAAATCTGTTCCCATACGCACGGAATGGTGCCTGTGGAATCGATACAAGAATGAATCGAATGCGAATCGTCCATCTTTATCCCGATCTGCTCGCTCCCTTTCCCATGTGTCTCTCCAGCGCGAAATTTCCACCCGAACGCCACATTCCCGGCGCTTCAGCCACCGCCCCCCCCCCCCCCCCCGTGCTCCCCTCCCGGACAGCCGCCACTCCCATACCCGTCTCCCCACTCTCCCCTCGCGCCCCTCCTCCCTCCGCCAACCATCCCAAACCGCACACCGCTCCACCTCCTCTCTCCTTCCCCCTTCATCTCTCCGCCCGCAGAGCTCTCTTCCCGTTCTCCTCCCTCCCTCCCTCTCCGTCAGGAGGGAGAACGGGGTGGGGGAGAGAGAGAGACAGAGTTCCGATGGGGGCGCTGGAGCAGCAAAAGCAGATGATGCGCAGAAAATGGCTGCCGCCCCTGTGCGGTAGGGGAAGGGGCGGGGGACAGGGGGTGGGGAGGTAGGGGAGTGGCGGAGAGGAGGGACGGTGGCGGGGGTGGCTGGCAGTGTCCGGGGGCGAGGGGCCCCGGCAGGGAGGAGAGAATGAGGGTGAGGAGGGAATGAAGGAAGAAGAGAGCGGTGGCCTAAGGGGAACCGTTGGCGGAGATGAGGAGGGACAGGAGTGCTTGGCTCTTGCTCCCTTTAATCTTCAAGTACGGGCCGTGTGAGTCGTGGTGGGGAAAGAACGGGAAATGCTACATTTTCGGAAATGTAGTTAGTTTATAATGAGAATTGCCGCAAGATTCATTTTCTCTGCTCGGGACATGTTTGAATTACAGCAGTAGGTTATTTGCACTGATAACTTTTAATGTTGACCTTTCTTTGAGCCAAAATCCTCAAGTATAAATCCAGTCTGCTAATTGTTGAATAAGCCATTACGCATGTCATTCAGACAACACATGCCAACTATTAATACCATTATATATACCATAAACTTAGCATCCCTCCTAGTTTATTTTTCTTCAATGACTTTAATAGTTGGAGATGTTGAGGCTTTTCAAGATGATATTGATCGAAGTCTTTAATTTACACAATAAAACATTTCGGTAGTATCAAACTAAATGATACATTTGTGGAGGATTAAAAAAAGGAAACGGTCTAGGCTACGTAATACCTCCACTTCCTGAATGGAATGCGGCCAGAAGAGTATTAAAAGCGTTCTCAATTCATGCAGTAAATGGCAAAAAAAACTCGTTTCTTCTCCCGTTTTTTCCTCCTTGGCAGTGGCTTCTTTCCTCAAATTTATAATTTTTTTCCTTATGGCACACAACGGATCTCTTATTAAATCCAACTCTAATGATATAACCGCCTCAGTTGTAGGCAAATGTACTTCGTTGCTGGAAAGTAATTGGCATCATAGGTATACATTTAGAATACATTATTTTCGTATAAAGGACAGAAAATGTCGTGGAAACTATTTGGTATCTTAGGGAAAGAGTTATCATAACGGAACTTCCTTGTGAACACGTGGATAATAGATTATCAAAGCTAAGGATTAAAACGGCAAAGGAACTAAGGAGCCCGAAAAAGAAGGAAGCGATGGATTACCATAATAACCACGCGAAAAACTATGTAATATGTGAAATCTAAGTTCCAGACGCATAGTATAACTGAAGTACTTTTTGGGTAGGATTAACAAAGATTACATGAACTTTGACATTTAGCATTCACATCATTTAGTAGTGTATTTGGAAAAATTCTGTAAGTTTAACGTTTACATTTTCAAAATACGTAAACTAGGTAGAATGTTGTGTCCGTATGCGTGTGTTATTCACAAACAAGCTTGTGCTAAGTTTAATACTTATTTTTATAAGAATACATCCTCTGATATTCGCATCATTATTTAGGATTAATGCACGGAGATTTCAAGCATAAAGACCCGCACAGACTCTCAGAAAATAATTATTTTAATGCTTTATTCATATTAAATACGGTTCTTACGGTTCAATGGGAATGAATGATCTTTGTTGGTTAGATAAAAGTGATGAACAGCAAGGGAATTTCATCTCAGATATTAGCAGGAGTTCGTTTAAGTATGCGAATATACTTGTAAAGTATACTTGCATGCTGGATTTCGTGCACATCTATGATCCTGTATCAAAGTATTTCCAATATGCATTAGAACTCATTTGTACCATTATTTTTATATATTACTAAATAATTATATGCAATATCCATTACCAAGAGGAAATAATACTCTATAGTTTTGGAGAATAAGAGCTATTTTTGATTTCAGGTTCAGGGTAAGAAAAGAAAATCTATCGGTTTTACATGGATTTTGCAGTATATTTACTTATTTATTATATTTTGCAGTTTTTGAAAATATAATACTTACGGCAGAAAAAAATGGAGTATTAAAAGGATAACATAGTTTTCCCAAGTGAGCAGAACTGTGAAATTCAGCTCGGACTTTGTCAGAACTTATTACGTTATGCAGGCGATTATTTCATCAATATTTGCATATTTGAAGCTCGTGTAGGTGGACTTATCAGTGGCAGAAATTATTGTGTGAATGAATGTTAAAAGTGAAACGCATGATTCCTGGTTGAGATAAACATTATTGACTCGCAATCGCAAATCTGTCTATTTATTGACGAGGAAAATTTTTCAATGTGAAAACAACACTCATTTGAGTTGAACGAGCCTTTCGCTGTAGGTAGAGCGCTATCATTCTCCATCTTGTTATACCTTCGAGAATTTACTCTACGCGAGTGTAAGTGTATGTCAACACGCAGTAGGGACGCATCGCGTTGTGGAGAGATGATGGGAGACTGGGAGAGAAGGAAAGGGACGCGGGCAGACAAAGAGAGGGTGAAAGGGGTGCAGGAGAACTGGGCGCAAGAGGAGGAGGAAAAGAGGGAGCGAGGGGAAGGGAGGGGGAGGGAAGGAGGGAGGGAGATAGAGGAGAAGCTTTTCCGCTGGAGTGAAGAGAGGAGAGACAGGTGGGTGGGCTGGGTAGGTGTTGTGAGGGGAGGTAATTGAAAGAGCGAAGAGGTGGACGAGAGAGAATTTGGAGCGGGAGGGCGGTAGAACGGAGTGGGGGGATTAAGGGGGGTTGGAGGAAGTGAGGGGGGGAAAGAGGAGGCCACGGTGGGAGGTAGGGTTATAGAAAAGTTGGGAGATTATAAGGAGAAAAAGGGGGGGGGAAGAGGCGTTATTGAGGACGGAGGTGTTGTGTCTAGGGACGGCCGATTCGGACAAGAATATCGATTTTGAGGGAATCGATGCGGAGCATAGTTCAGAACTGTATCGATGCGGGTGAAAACGGTGACGAAATCAATAACGAGCGCCATTTTTTTCTCACGCTGTCACGTAAACTGAGGTAGATTGGGAAAGGAAAAGGTAGGTATTGGAAAATACTTTCGGATTGGAAGGAGTACTTGATTTACTGGAGTATCTCGTCGACTAAAACTTTTTGATTCGTAAACGCAAATAATTTAGTCCTTTTTTGCTTATTAGTTTAGAATTAAGAAGAGCTTAGCAAAACATTTTCCCCCCCTTTGCAGGAATTAAAACACAAAACCTTGTTATTATCGTTAAAACGGCATATTTCGACTAAAGTGGTATGAAAAATGTCTAAAAATGTTGAACATTCATGATGGATTCTCAATTAGTGAGAATTTAAGAGATGTGTAATTAGCATCGCAGAACTGAATAAGTTGGGTTAAAGGTTTCATAGCATGGTAGTAATATTAGACAGCATTTAAAAAGAATGAATTAAGGTATTTGAGACAGTCGGATGTACTATCTGGAATGAGTTTTTTATGGAGTAATGGAATAAAGTCGAAAACATATGCTTATGTTAAAAAAAAATTATACAAGGTAACTATTAAATATAGTTGATATGCACTGATTCCTAATATTACCAGCATGCGTCTTGGTCGGATGAAGGCTACCTTTGAACATTTACTTCTATTGGTAGTAGAGAAAGTACATTTTTTTACGAAACTTACATCAGTAGTACTTGATCACGTTATTACTATATAACCAACATACATATCCTTTCAGATGCCAATAAACTCACTTTAATTAGAGAAAGGCTCGGTTTTATAAGTTCTCGTTAAATCTAATATTTAGTTGATGTGAGCATTAACTTAACTTGGAGAATACCAAAATATCCTGTTTCTTGAATAAATAGGGCAGTGGTAAGGTACTACGATTACTATGGTCACATCTATATTTGGATGTGACCTTAGTAACCCTAGTTCCACTGTCCGTCAACTATTGAGTATTAACGGCTTCTTTGGAACACAACTATTGGTCATGAAACTAGGTTTTGGATTTAACCGGAGGTTGAAGTTTAATTTCAGTTTAACGAAACATCATAAAACCTGAATTAAATGTTAAATTTTAACTTTCAGCTCGACTTTTATATATGAGACTCGGATAGGTATCTTCTTGACGGGTTTTGCTTAGATAGCAACTAGCGGAGTGAAAATGTTGACCTTAATGCATTGGTAGATACATTATTTTAAATGAAAAGTGGAAAATGGGAAGAGGAAATATCGATATTTGCATCTTCATACCCACCCTGAAGCTAGTAACGAGAGTAGGAGAGGAAGGGTGTGAGAGGGGGCCAAAAGATGTGAGGAGGATACGAGCGGGGGGGGGGGGGGGTTGGGGTCGGCGGGGGAGCGAGGGCCTCGGGGGAAGGGGTAGGGACTCTGTAGTGGGCGGTAGAAGCGGAGAGGGAGGGTGGGGGCGGAGTGAGTGGCGGTCTCCAGACAGAGGTAGAGAATGGAGGCTTTTTTGAGGGTGGCCGTCGTGACAACTTATTTAATAACGCGGACGCGGTCGAGGAGAATGTCTTTATGGAATGGAGGAGGCCGTCTGATTTTGCTTCAACTTTCATTTTCCTTCCACCTTCCCTCCCCAGGCATTTCCGCACCCCCACCCCTGCACAATCTGGCGACCTGCCTCACCCCGCGTTCTCCCTCTCTCTCATGCCAACATCACCTGCCTTACCCTCCTCCCCTCTTGCCTCATCTTCCCTTCCATCTCCATCCTTCTTTCCGCGTTAACTATTCCGCCATAACCGAGCTCAGGTAATGCCTGGAGAATCAGTTTGAGCGGGAGTTCCAATTTGGAACAGATGTAATGCAACTTGGATAAAGGTATAAGAGAGATCGAATTTTAGGGGTTTATTTGTAATTTTCAGCAATAACCCGCCATCGTCACATTGATATAGAATTGATGCCAAAATGTACTCGAGGCGTAAATATTGTTTGACAAAGCATTCGGAGAAGACATATCAGACAAGACTTCCGGTATAAATGCTCTTTGAGAACCTTACCTATTGAATCCGAATCAATGATCATAATATTAACGAAAGAAACATCCTGCAAAAGGTTAAAATCCGGAACCTCGGTTTAGGCATCAAGGGCATCTTCCAACGGGTAATTAGATAAAGACAAATGTAATTGGCTCTTGTATTTCTCATAGATTCCTTTTCCTTAGCAAAACGATCGAAAAGCACCGCAATATCATCTCATGGAACAGGAATTTTGCTTAGGCAATATTACGAATGACGACCAAATTGCAAGGAGAGCACTGAAATATCACCTGTCGTGACGATCAAAAATTCACTCTTTGATAAACACTTAAGAGAAGACTTTAACTCTACGGAGTAATTTAAGCCGTTTTAGAATTGGAAGGCGAGATCACAATGGGAAGTTAAGGGACGTTCATTGAAAATCTGATCAAGGAATAATTTTTCCTTCGCATAATTCTAAACAATAATCGTACGACGCGTAACCTCCAACAAATTGAGCTCCCTAAATGGACATGCGTGGTAGTTTCCATTGCTACTTTGTGAAAACGATCCGTGGCTTGGCGAGTCACTTTGGTATATTCTCATATAAATATTATATTGAAAACCTATGTTTTCACAAGGAGCATCATATTTAGGTAACAATCCTTTGCCTAAAGAGGACGCTTTCCTTTGAACTCTATGTCATAAATTAAGGATTTAGGAGTACCAGGCCTGTCCGAAAAGGATCCTGCCAGGCAAAGTTTGAGAGAAAAGGCCTACCGAGAACAATGAGGCCTCAGTCCCCTTGGAAGTACTCCCCAAGGGACCACACACACTTATCCCAGGGTCTCTTCCACTTTTCAAAACAATCGGAAAAGTCCTTTTTCGAAATGACCATCAGCTGTCTCGTCGCATTCTCTTTTATCTCGTCAGTGTAGGGAATTTCGTGTTGCAGTTGCAGGGGACTTGCTCCTCAAGCCGCAAACAATGATCCAGGTTTCCTAAAAGAGGTCATAACTGAAGATAAGTCATGCGCTAATGCGTAATGATGCGTCATGTTTTCCCAACAGTCGGTCGACGAGACAAAGAAGAATGCGACGAGGCAACTGATGACCTCTCCGGTAAAAAGGACTTAGCCAATTGTTTTAAAAAGCAAGAGGCGCTGAGATTAATGGTTGATGTACCAAGGGGAGTACATCGAAAGGGAATAAGACCTTATACTAGGCAGGCTATTTGTCTCAAAATATTGCATGACTGGGGGTACTTTCCGGACATACCTCGTGTATTTGGAAATACTAAGGGGCTCACCTAGCCGTTCCCGAGCACAATTAAACACCAAATTCCCCTACTGTAGAGGGTGACCTAATAACCCCTGCCGAACGCATTTGGGGCTTCTTGAAGAATAAGGTGTAAATCAAGATAATAATCCCATGTTTCCTTCTCGTGTCTCCCGCAGGTGTCCTCGATTAACCGCGTGCTGCGTAACCTCGCGGCCCAGAAGGAGCAGCAAGCCTCCGCGCAGAGCGAGTCCGTGTACGACAAGCTTCGCATGTTCAACGGGGGCCAGGCGCCCGGGTGGGCGTGGTACCCGGGCGCCACCCCCACGCCCCCGCACCTCGGACTGCCCCCAGGTAACCCCGCCTCGGCCGCCGCCGCCGCTTCCTCAGCTGCCGCCGCCGCCGCGGCCGCCGCCGCCGCTGCCGCAGCCGCCCTACCGGGCCAAGTGGTGTCACGTGACGATCTGCAGAAGAGGGGTGAGCGCCCCAAACCGACCCCCCAACCGCCACCCCCGCCCCCGCCACCTCCCTCCCACCACCCACACCACCCCTCCGCCCTCCCCCCTCCGCCCCTCCAGCACCACCACCACCCGCCCACCTCCCTCTACCACCACCCCTTCTCCCCATACGCAGCCCACCACCCGCACCACCCCTCGCCCTTCCACATGCCCACCACGCCTCCCGCCATCCCCCCGCCGCCCCCCACCCCCTCCTCCGCCTGAAATGCCCTGATCCTCCCTCCCCCACCTCCACATCTCCTCCACCCTCACCCCCCGCACCACCTCCAGCGACACCCATTCACTTCTCTCTTCTTTCGATCTGCTCTCACGCATCCAAATCTCCGCCTCCAGCTCCCGTGATCCCGAAGATATGCAAAAGAGAAAAAAAGCAAACGATTTTGCACGAGCCCTCTGGGACGGCTCTTAGGTAGAGTTTGGGATGCGGCGTGCCGGGGGTGTCTCTCGCGTCGCCGGAGCCTTCTACGACCACCGGAAGGCCTCGGCGAATGCCTGCTTGGTCCGTTCACCTTATTTCTTCAGGTTTCCGCGATTGCTAAAAATATAAATACTTGTGAACTATGTTGTTTACGATGATATAATCCGTGTGGCATGTATTGGGATACATAAAGAACTAGATATATTTATTCCGCGGTAAACAACCCGAGAAAGGGAGCACAACCAATTTTTATTTAGGCAACCCCTAAGTGGAGTTTTTGGGGGTGGATGCCCTTCCTGTGAATATTTATAAGCTTCTAGCAATGGCGATGCTGATTAATATGACTGCATGGTACCACTGGCCAGTGTGTAATAATGTATTAAACGAATCGATTCCATCACCGTTAACTATCCAGAAAGATGCAGGTATTGAATTAGGTGAGTTTTTTCCATTTTGAAATGTAAATGAAGCAACCATAAACTCTGCTTAAAAGCCGAAAAAAAAACTCGGGAATCACGACATTAACATTACCAATAACTCCTTCCTTTCCTTTCCTAGTCCTATCCTTTCCTTGCTCAGTCCTTGCCTTGCTCACCTTTCACCTTCGTATGTCCCTCCCACCACTCTCCGTAACCATCCCCACTCTCATTCCTTGCCCACGCCCCTCCCTCCCCCATCCAATCAGCGCTCACCTCTGCTAATGCTGAATCTGGGGGATGACTAACATCATTGCCATTTATATGAGGTTCGATTAATAGTGTTGGCATCATATATACTGTGTCCTCTGTTAAACACGCCCCCTATGTTTATTTGAATAGAATTTTTTAATGGAACACCGCGCTGAAATTTAAATGTTGTCAAAGTAATCTTCATTTTTTATTTAGTTTCTCAGTTTGCATAAAGAAATCGCTGTGGGAAGCTTGCTTTGTTAATTTTTTTTTATCTTTGCTGAATGATGTTAAATAGCTTTCTTATTGAACTCTTAATTAATTCATTAAAGGGAGGGGATAAAATGAGAATATTTCTTCAACTTTCGCGTTCATTAAGTCTCAAATGGGTAAATATTAAAGAAAATATTTTGATGAACATTTTAGCCAGAATTCTGATTATTTTAGACCTCCCCATTTTCATATTCAGTTTTAAAACGATTGATTTTATGGGAATCAGTTGTAATGGGATACCTACACAAAAGTCTGTAAAATTTATAATTTATTTAGTCCATCCCTTCTCCTAAGTATTTGATATTCATAAATATAGGTCCCAGGTAGTTATTTCCTTGCATGCTATGGTAGCCCATATGGTATATGTAATTTGATTAACTCTTCTGCATTTGACTGAAGAATATTACGTTTCAGAACAATGTGGCTAGTACTTGCTGGAATACATTTTTTAGACATTAAGTGTGATCGTTGTATTTTAATGAATAATCTTAAATTTGCCATGAACAATTATTACAACAATATTAATTTAACTGTTGTTTATGCATAATATAATCAGTGATAATCCTGGTTGTCTAGAAGGATTAATGCTAATGTTTCCACAAAAAGATCTCTTCATGCCACTGATAGTTATATTCTTTTAAGTTCATGTACAATATTTTGTAACCTTTAAGCTGAAATATTGATCATTGACTTTCAGAAAAATATCTTAATTATTCTATCAGGTCTGAAATTGCTTCAAATGGCGTAGGATAAATGTTCAGTGATTTTGTCAAATGTATATGAACGACAAGTGATAGTATACTAAGTGTGTTTTCTCCCTTCAAGCGTCTTAAAGTGCAAGAAAAAAATCTTTATTTTCTGTCTTTCAATAATGAATATAATGAATCGATAAAAATTATCGCAAAGGTCTCTCTTTCGGAAATTTAATCTCGAATCACTTTGGTATCGGGTGTTCATTTTATTGTTCAGCGACCCTAAAGCTATAGAAAACTCTGTAGGTTGCTTTAAAGATAAATATCCCTGGGCGTTCCTAAGGATCAATATGCCTGTTCTATCTTTGCTTAAAATGAAGTAATCTCATTGATACATGGGCACGTTTCATATTTTTATTAGTTACTAGCCTGCAATGGAGCTGATCAGTAAACAGGCATACTTAATCTTTCGAAAGAATATATGGTATGAGATAAAGGTCATGGATGATTGCGGTCGAAGAAACTCAAAATACGAATGCTATTAGAACCTCAGAAATAGATTGCATGACGAATAGAAATGGCTCAACGTATGAATGTGATACTAAGGTGAGGGTAAGGTGAAAGGGCAGATTATTATGGAAGACTTTAGTAAAGCGTGTCAGGTAAAAAAACTACATTATGAAGATTTTGCTCGTCTACTCCGAAAATGAACAGCTTGAAGAAAACGTGAGTTAAAAAGAGAATTTTTAACTCCCATTTCTCATAATCAGTAAAAACTTAATCATTCTGGAAGTAACTATATCGATAAGTAACGTAATGGCATGGATTTTATCAAATACTGTAACAAAATTGTTTCCACGTTAGTTTAGCATTTAATTGCGCGATAATTGTGTGAATATTGGTTAATATATAGTTGCTATGATTATTAATAATAATTTTTATTTGTCATTAGTTACTAATAGACATTAATAATTTATCAACTTCCGGTGGAAATATATCCAAACTTACGTTTTCGAATCATTTCGGTGGTCTATCATATTTCCCTCACGGGGTTATTTTTCCGGGATGAATCGAGTTTGCACGTTTCGCTACATGTCTTTGGCCGTGATGAAACCCTGACCGGCTAACATCCCTTTGTTAGGGTTACCATCGCTCTGTTTACCGAACAGTGCTCCCCGAGTTTACCAGTGCCTACGTCCCGGTCCGAGACTCAATACGCTCGGGGAGTGCGGAATGGAGGGGGGGCCCAATCGGTCCCGGGGGGGTGGGTGGGGCGGAATACCTGCCTTATCATCTTCCATTGCCAGCACTCGCCCGCTCCCGAGTGCTTTATTCGGCGAGCCGGGAGCCGGCCGCGTGTCAACTCGAAGGCTCCCTCCCTGCCCTTCGACCGCGGGCCTTTGGCCTTGAGGCCCCTGCCCAAACATCGCCCACGAGTGCGCCCACCATTCCGTCGGTCACGCGTTTACGCATCGACTCCGCCGATGCCATCCGGCCCCCATCCTCCTCACGGCCCCCCTCGCCCCGCGTGCCCCCGTGGAGGGCGTCACGGACAGTGCACGCTGGGGCGAAAGCAAACGGTGACGGGAAGTGAGTCGTGATTGAGCGAATACTTGCGAACTGAGGCCCTGAGACTTCATTGAGCGAACGTTTGCTCTCTCGTCCAGCGAGATGCCTATCCCCCCTTGCGGGGTGCCCGGGTATTTATTTTAATCGAACCACTTGTTTCTATTGCCAGGTGGAAATTTAATGGCGAGTTATTACATTTTTGGTTCAAAAGTGGAATTATTTATGCGTTTAAGGGTGCAACGACCAATTGAAGTTTTTTGTTCGAGGTAAAAATTAGAGTAATATGCATTTTTTAGCACTATCCAACTCCTCTCATTTAAGTTAACCAGTTTCTATTGAATCATATCTCAATGACTGACTAACTTGCATATTTCCGAATTCGGCTTGACTATGTACGTATGTTTTTTGAGACGATAGGGATTTATACGGAACTTTCGAAGCGATGTGGTCCTATAATTAGTATCACAATTTTCACTCGCATTTTTCGAGTCGTCATACTGATTTTAATTTACTAATCTAATTTACTTACGAAAAAAATATTTAGTTTGATGTTTGTCGGAGCATGTTTCATCGGGGCTTTTGTTCTTATCTTAAATCGATTTTGTTCCCGCGACGCGGTTATATAGCATCCATTTTCAAAAGACTACATCAATTTATCGGATCATCCGCTCCGCTCCACGGTGGCCATTCTTTCTTTTCATTCCGTAACACCTCACTTACCCTGTTATTGATTGCAAACTTTGCCCTCACCTTGCTCAGCTTTGAACGGATTCCTCCTTCCTCGTTCACACCCACCCGAATCATTCGCCCTCCACTTCAATCTCTCTCCTTCCCCCCGTACCCCGGCGACCCTCTAATCTCTCTTCCCCGCCTCCTCATCATAATGCCATGCTCCGCATTTCAATCCGACACCTCCTAAGGCATGCCGGTGCCTCCGCATGCTAATACATTTAATAATTGGTCGTAAGTAAAAACTAGCCAATTAATTCCTCGATCTGCTAGAGGTACGTAGGTGCTCTAGATGGAATTGAAATAAATTGAATAATTAAAAGCTCTCCGTATTTTGATGGTAGAGTAATGAATTCAGTTTAGTGTTTCCCCCAAAGTGTGGCGTGTCGGATAATTATTAGTTGATTAGCACGATTAGCTTTCAGTTTTATGTCGATATTCATGCATTTGTTGTAATTATTTTAACTGGTTTTTGTGGGCTACACGTATATAATTCAATTGAGCAAAAACGTAAAGGTGAGAAATAGGGCAAACTGGATAGAGGATATGAAAGTGATGCGGAAATGCCTGAACGTCGGGACAATCAAGGGTAGTTGAAGGGAGGGGAGATGGAGAGAAACGCGTGACTACAGTTAATATTCCCCCTGCAGTATTTTATGTGCCATATTTTATCTTCTTAATGCGACTTGTTTTTAATATCAACATCCATGTGTTTGTAACATTAGCGGTGCATTCTGTTTCGCAGAACCCTCTGTCCAAACCGCAGCAATGCCCCCGACTAGGGCCTCTCTCTTCCTGCTGCTACGCCCCTCGTCCTGCTCCCCGATTCCGTCTCCAAAATCTGCAAGTGGCACCATCCCCCACGTCACATGCCCCACTGTACACTATTCACTACCATCGACCACACTTCTCCCAATCGCACCCGAAACATAGTCGCTCAAATAACATTTGGCATGTCGCAAAAGTTAACTTGAAAGGAAGCTGAGAAGTTGTTTGCAAAGGTATCCCTTAGATGCTAGTCAAGCATTGAAATTGCTTCAATACGTACTTTGTGCTCTATACGAGAAGTAGGCACGCTTTACACTGGCTCCAAAATGACACCAATAATAAAGATATGACCCAATTAAAATTAAATAACTAATTTTTTCAGATTATGATTGAATCCTTGATAATAAATGGGAAGAGGGAATTGAAAGGATTTTTTTTTACATTTAGTATGTGTTGAGTAAAATGAGAGCAATCCATTTTTCTCGTTATTGCGTCTTTGAATGCAGTTCGTAATGTAGTAGCGGCACAATTATAAGTAAAAAGTAAAATTTTGCAAGATTTATTTGAAATCGCTATTTTGGCAAGATATCGTGGAAACAGGACAACAAAGAAAAAAAATTGCTAAATCCAGCGAAGAAATCGCTAAATTGGCAGCTATGCCCCGAAATATCCCGACTTCCTCCTTCGCCCCCTTCCTCTTCCACACTATCCCTCCTCCATTTCCATGTTTGTACTGCCCCAACCCGCCCCTAGCCCGCGACGCATTGTTTGCCCCTCCTCGTCCTCTCCTCTCACACTCCGACCCCTCCCTCGACGTCGCTCTCCCCCACCCCAACTCCCGCGCCCCACGAAAAAATGAATAAACACGAGAGGCCCTTCCCTAATCCTAGTCAAACTCAACCCCCCTTCCCTCACCGAAAAACCCCCTCCCGTGGAATAGCACGTGGTTTCGCGGGCAATCTCCCTCCCCCCTTCGCGTCACAACCGTCCCTCCTCCCCCTCCCAGCCTGCTTCCCCCTTCTAACATGGTGAGCTTGTGAGTGTTTTTCGAGTGTACCGTGGTGCATGTAGGGAAGAGTGTGTATGTGTGTGTATGTGTGTGTGTGTATATATGCTGCGCTCAACCCCATCCAACGCGCCCGCGCGCACGGCGTTCTCCCCCGTGTTTGTGAATAATCAACAGTTTTGTTTTCCGAGCTGTAATGAATGTTACGTAAACGGAGGGCGAGTATGAGTCCCCGTGAGCGAGTGACTCGGTGCTTTTGTGTGTGTGTGTGTGCATGTGTTTGAGCGCGGGCCGGCGGGGTTGGGAGGTTTTTGAGGGGGCGGGGGACACGAGAGGCATGACGGAGGCGAGGGTTGGGCGGGGGGTGTGCCGGGAGATCCGCGGTTCGGAGGTGGTGCACCGTGTTTACGCGCACACTCGTCGATCCGTCGGTTCACTTTCGCGGCCCACCCTCCCCCACTCTCTCCCTCCTCTACCCACCCTCCCTTCGCTCCCTTCCCCGTGCCCCCGCCCCCCCGGTATCCATTTCATCCTTCCCATCGCCTGCTCTGGAAGCACTCCCCACGCCCCTAACCCTCCACCCCTCCGATGCACTCCTCACCCTTTGGGGTCTACAAGGGGGATGGAGGGAGATGGAGTGGGCACAGCGCGGATAGGCATAGGGTTTTTTTTATTATAGCTACTCGTGAACCTACTATAGGTTAACTCTGAAAATCAACTCCCCTCCAACGCCCAGTCTTCCTCTTTGCACTGCATAACGATGGCTGGGCTCGCGAGGGTTTTTGCAGTAAATGCAGCGATTTTTGTGGACGGACAAAACTAAATGAGCTCTCATTATATAGCATGAACTTTATGTGCGCCTTAGTTTATTGTAACACGAAACATTTTCAGAGGGCCTCATTTTAATATTTCGGTTAAAGTTCTTTCGCTTCAGAGCGATATGAATTCTTACGATAATTCTCCCCGAAAGCGGATTGACCGAACTCGCTTCGAGTGAAGTATACAAATGAAAAAGATCGTGAACTCTAATTGATAGGTATTAGATTATTTTGAATTCTTTCTTTAAAAGTATTACGTAAACGGAGAGATGCCACGACGAGTGATGTACCTCACTGGACGAATTGATGGGCCATTTTCAAAGTGTATGTCGGTAGAGAAAAATAAAAATGGAACATATTTTTTATATTAATGAAGGAAGTATTTAAATTGTAATGCATTTGTCACAGATGTAATAAACTTTTATGCTCCTTAATCTACTTCGCCATTCTTATCATCCTCACGCCACTTCAGTTTCACGTTTTGTTGGGAAAAAGCCTGGTAAATCGTAAAAAGTTTATAATGCTCTTTTTATATTTATATAACTGGAATATAAGCTGTAGAATCCTCTCATGTTATCACTCATAAGTATTTATCCATAAATTTATCCACATCCAATTATCATGTCAGCAGCCCGTACTTTAATACTGTTTTTTATTCGATTCAATCGTATTAAGTTAGTGCATTACTGCATATTGAATGAATTGTACTGTGCCGAAGCTGGAAATATGAATTTTTAAAGTCATATTTGTGTAATTGAAACAGCTTCAATAAGGTCGTGTTGGTTTCGTGATCATTCATGACCGTTTAAAATTTTTTTATTCCGAGCGATTTATTTTATTTGCGGTATTATCGTGATCTAATAATTAATTCATTCGGAAATAATTCGGGCTGAAAAAAATGAAAGATTAGCAAATGAAACGACAAGGCCATCCGAACAGAAAGATAATTTTACACAGGCATGAGAAATCTTTGTTCTCCTGCAGACCAACAAAATTCTCGTCAATTCACTGAAGCGTGAGTATTCTATCACTCTACATTGCTACCATAAATATTTCTGAACTTTCCCAAAAGAGTCAGTACTAGATGGTCATCATTTAATTATTAAATGAATCTCAAAAAAGCAAATTCTTTGTTTTAAAATAGACTGATTACAAATGAAACACCTTTAGATTGTTTTTTCATTGCAGAAAACGCAAAAAAACACTAAGCAAGTCAAAATTATATCAAAACGGTTTTTAAAAAGTGTTTTTTGATGATTCTAAATTAATGAGCTGCATTGTTGTAGATTCCTCCATTTTTGTCTAGAGATAATTGTGGGTCTATACATCTATTACTGCCATGAGAATTATGCTACCACTCCCCCTCAGGCACGCGCGACGGCCTACTCTTAGAACAGGAGAGAAATACCATCATGATCTGTCAATGAGTTCTTTTCTCCTCTTCCTCCTTGAAATATGAGGCCTACATTTTGCAATGAACTTCCACCAATTAATATGTATTCTGCCGAGTAATTGTTTTAATATCTATTGTTTTGTGTCTATGTAAATATACCAATAAACATGTATATATATATATATATATATACATATATAATATGTATACATTCAAAAACGAAAACCCGCTATATGGCGAACATATATCCGTTCACATGGAAATGGATACGAACACATATAAAAGATATACATATCTCCTGTGTATTCATATCCCTTTTCCTTATATATATATATATATATATATATATATATATATATATATACACACACACACACACATACATATATATGTGTGTGTGTGTATAAAACCATAAACACAGTAATCAACCCTAAGGTCGTGATGGTAGGTGATGATAGAGTTCACCCAGTACTAAGCCTGATGGCATGTGAAATTCACACTTCAGGGTAGGGGGATTAGTTCCTTTCTCTGTGCCGGTTATGGCTTCCCAGAAAGATCTGGTACCCAAAAAATCAAGAGAGGCTTGCCTGGGAATCGATCCCGGGCCCTCCGGTCAGTAGTTCAACGATCTACCCCTGAATAACCGCGACCCACATACATGATTTATATAAATATATATATATATATATATGGTAGATATATGTATTTTTATATTTACATGCATATGTATGTATGGAAAAATGTGTATGTAAAAATATAATATATAAACACATGCATACACACAATAGGAATACACCCACTCGCTTTTATAGCATAATGACTGAGGCAGAGGGGCAGTCTTTGCCGGGAAGGGACAGTGAGGAGGGAATCAGTAGCGAAGTGTGCCAAGTGGCCCTATAAACGAGTGGTACTCGTTGAAGAGGGAGGAAGGGATGGATAGGGGTAGGTAAATGGAATGAGGGAGTAGGAGGGAGCTTTATTGGAATTTTGGGGGTTTGGGGAAGCATGGGGCGTGAGGCCAGTTCCGCCACAAGGGTAGGTGAGGGTTGGGGTACATGCTTGGATTGAGGGATGGTGTAGGGAGGGGTGAGTGGAGAGGGAGGTAGGGAGACCCCGGGGTGAGCAGCGAAAGAAGAGGAACCTTTGTGAGAGGCCGAGAGATTCCATTTCCGCGCAGTTCGTTTTTGTGTTTATTGCAAAACGCGCAGCCTTGGATTTGTCGGTGTCCTTTTTGCATCGAAATTCACGCGGTCGACCCTTTTCCCTCCCCTGGTAACCCCAACTCCTCCTTTCGGTCCCCACTCACTCCAGTCACCTCTGCTCCGGTGCGATTTCATTCTAAAAGACTGTCGTGGTGAATGTGGGGGCGGGTGCGCGTGTTTTGAGAGAGTTTCCGTGTGAGCGCGGGGCACTTATTATTCTTCTCCTCAGCATGGGCAGTGCTCTTCGGAATGTCCGTAAACACGTACGTTTTCAGTCTGCGGTGTAAACAGTCCATTGGAAGGAGGCGTAATTTACGTGTTACGGGAACATCTCCGACTCCCCGATTATTCGGATGATGAAAGCCTTCCATTTCGATTCTTTCCGCTCGAAGAATTTTTATTTAATTTCGTGCTAACGTTTTCAATTTTTTAGTCCGGATAAATAAATTAACACTGCAGCAAACTGTTGACCACGTGAACGTTTTTCAAATAGTTATCCGAGGTTAACTAGTGGTTGGGATGCCTGGATTGACCTTGTGTAAAAGGATCATTTGTAACCAAGATCTGACCGCCGTAAATTTCCATTCCCATAGATGTACACATCAATTGAATTTTAATTGATTATTGCGATTATTTAGCAATTATTAAATGATTTATTATTGGAAATTTTCGTAGCCGTTTGCATAGGTTCAAGTTCAACTTGAACCATTTATTAAGGACAAATTCAAAGGAAGGAACTCTTCATTCGCTAGCGTACGCTCAATGTCCTGTATTTAATTTATTACCAAACAATCACTAATTTAAGTGTTGACATCCCCATTTACTAAATAATAACCAATCATTCAACCTACCGTCATTATCTGCATGCAAGCACCACGCACACACACCTATTTCGTTCAATAATGAAAAATTTACGCTCGATTCCGTATTGGGATAACATTAAAAACCGGTTAAACGGCCAATCGAGTATAGAAATCGTTTTCATTAATCAATAGCATTAGCATTGTGATCGTATTGCAAGAGCGGTTGGTCCTGTTGATCTTTTAATCACCTCCTCTTGCCGATGTTCATACGATATATTAACCTTTCAAAGTAAGGCGTAAATCAACATTGAAGTTAAAGTCTGCCCCAAAATTAAACGCATACCGTACCATTTATACCATATAACAATTCAAAATAAAGTTTTCAGTCTTTTCTTTGGTCAAAAATTGGTCACGAGAGCTTAAGAGTTCTTAGGCTTTGAATTATGAGCACCCAATTCTGGGAAAAATTTACGAACACTCTAAATAACAATAATTAAATATTGTCTGCTAACCCGTTTAGCAATTAATCGATTTTCATAAAATGAATTTCTTTCAAAATTGGGCCAAATTTAAATTTTGATTATTTGAATATTATCGCGCTTGAGTTGGAGGGTGCGGAATCGTAAGGACATCGCATTCGTCCTTCTTAAGTGCAGCAAAGGCATCCAGGCGCGCCTCGAGGTGAGGAATTAAGGAAATGAATCGACGGCCCGCCGAGGGAGGGGGCGCACTTCAACCGACAAACCGAATAGCGACCTCTTTAGCGAGGTCAGGAGGGAGAGGTGTAGGGGAGTGGCGGGTGGGATGGTCGAGGGAGGGGGGTTTTCGCGACGTTCCCTTCCCCTTGACCCCTAACTCCCTGCCTCTAATCCATTAGTGCTATTTCGGCACCGGTCGGTACAATTCTGCGTCTTCCGTCGTCGCCTCGGCCCAGCTCCCCCGAGGGCACCAACCCTCCCCTCGCACCACCCGCCAACCCCCTCACTCACGCCTCCCGCCTTGCCCCTCGGCCCTCACCCATCCCCATCGCTTTTAATATTCCTCCACTGATCCTAACGCTCCTTCCCTCTTATGCTAGTTGTAACATTTCTTTAACTCTCATTAACAAATTTATGCATTTCACTCATGTATTCATCGCATATTATCGCTAATTGTTTATGGAGAAAAAATTTTAATATTGATCGTATCCAATTTAACAAGTTTTTTACTGAGCAAATAAACACTTCCGGACGATTACAGTTTCAAAAGTATTATTCTCCGAACGTTTGGCAGCCTTGACGGCCAACTTAAGTTGCTCTCTGAGCCTCCGTTTGTATGGGTCTACTAAATCTAGGAATGCCACCCCCTTTGTACATGTCGGAAGTCCATGTAAGATAGGAGAATGTAGCTTTGGCAAGCTTGATTAAATCAATTGAATTTGTTTTCCGCCCTTGTTTTCGAAGTATTACCGCATTTAATAATTAGCCTTATAATATAGTGCCGTAACTCCCTTTTCATTTTCTATGCAAAAACCATTCACAAATTAGGCGAGTATTACTTTATGCAAATAATATTATTTTTTGCATAATCAAATTCATTTTATAATCTTGGGTATTTTATGTTGGTGGGTAAAGACCCGGCTGAAAGATGAATTGACTCTAACGTAGCACATTTTACATTGAGCTTGCGAGAAAACCCTTGTATGAATTCTGTTGCATTCATTTTTCAAATTTCTACTAAGTTGTCTCTTTGTTTCGTCTTTCTCCTCCATATTGCTCTTATTCTTTGTCCTGACTTCCTTTCTCACCTTTCTAATTTCTCGCTGCGCTTGCAGTGCACTATAATAGGGGTGGATGAAACTAACGCCTATAAAAATGGCGGGGGTTCTAATAAATTAATACTTTTATAACTAGCGAACAACTAAGGGACCAAAGACGTACGTATAGTAAGTAAAATAAATATGATGGTGAGAAACGTATTCATCTCCCCAACTTCCTTTAATGTGCGAATTTTATTTGGCACTGAATGGAGGGTACTTTTGTTTTTATTGGTACAACAGGGTATTTAAAACTGTTTCTTTAAAGTTTATTCCTCTCATAATGATTGAATTTGAGTCCAGAGTGCAAATAAGTGCATTTCTTAGAAGATGAAATTTCGTTCAATCATTAGGACACTCCCTAACCCTTAAATTTTTTCAGCAACGTATTGATTAATATAATAACTCTTTCACCTTTGCGTGACAATCATTCCTGCATCTAATGTTGACCAAACCTCCTTCCGCGGATGGCATGACGCCGCATTATTCGAGAACTCTTGCAGCATCAAAGCTGCTTGGGTCTTTTTTTCCAACAACTGAAGGCTCCGTCACGCATCAACTCTACGAAGAACGCCGCATTCTAAAATGGCTTTCACACTTTCGGAATATTCACTTTGCAACCAAATTCATGGAACGAGCGAGTAGTTTAAGACTCGCCGTCAGCCATCTTGATTTTAACTTCGTCACTCCCTCGCAGTTCTTAGGAGGCTTCTGAGCACATAGAGCGAGAGCGTTGGGAGCACATTCTCCTATGTCGTAGACAAGAGCCATGAATTTTTGAAAATGTCCATGTATGTGTCCAAATTACGTCGCATGCCGTTAAAACTGGTCTTTTAGCAGTGCGCCCTCCAAGACGGGATGTTCCCTGGAAGCATATCATATTACAACTCAAAAAACTAAAAAACGTCCCTTTTTCAAAGCATGCTTCATTAATATAGGTTTCATTAATTCGTTTTTTTGTGGAAATATGTATTTAATAATGGTACCTGACATGTTAACGTCGATTTGAAAAGCATTGAATCACAAGTGTATTTGTTAAGAAGTAATCACCAACCGAGCTGCTGTAAATCACTTCAGGTGCTCTTCGACTCATTAGCGTTCATTTGACTATGTTGATATACAACAATCTGGCTTGATTAATTTTAAACATGTCCTACCTACTCCGGGAATAGCTTATTTTTGGCATGTTTAATTGATAATTCTCAAAAATCTTCAATAAAATTATACAATTCTGTAAAAACAATTTTTTACGCCTTATGTTATGCGTAGATAATGAGAAGAGAAAAGGCGTGGAGACATGGCCACACTTAGATAATGTAAAAAAGTCGCTTTTGTCTAGAGGGCACAACACGGTAGTACACTGCGGTTGCTAATTTCTAAATCTTTATCCTTCTTTCTCTTTCTTCCGTTTCACGGGCAGCATTTTTTTTGTACATCACACACTACGTCCCTTCGCTCCTCTTTGCCGGGAGTGGATTTTCACTGGTGGAACATTTTCGACAGAGTCGGCGGGAAAGGATTTTCACCCCAACTTCTCCGCCCAAAATTCCCCTCCGACAGCCGCGCCCGACCCCCCTCCGATTCTCTCTCCCTCACCTCATTCCCTCCACCACCCGCCTCCCATCCCTCCCTCGCTCTCTCTCTCCTCGTCTCACCCTCCCCCATCCTTCTCTTTATCTTTCTCTTGCCGTGTGTCAGGGTATGCGCGTGGTTTGTGTGTGTGTGTGCGTGCGTGCGCGCGCGTGTGTGTGTCTGCCTCTGAGTTCCGCTCTTTTTCACTCTCCCCTTCTCTCCCTCCATGACGGTCGATTGGCCATTGTTTTCGCGCGTTTCCATGGAGACCTCTCAACCGCCCACACTTCATCTCCATTTTCGCCCTCAGACCACTGTGACAACAATATGTCCATCGACAATGGAAACAGCAAACAAAAGGAGGGAAAGGGTGAAAGGGGGTGTTGTAAAAGGGGTGTGAGGAGGGTGGAGGGAGGGGAGCGGCGGACGAGAATAGGGAGAAAGAGAGAGGGGGAACGAGGGCAAAGGAAGTGGTGCGGAAGGGGGGGGGGTGGAAAAGGCGAGGCGAGGGGCGAAATAATGGGCGAATGAGATATTTCTGAAACCCACGCGGAAAAAAAAATTCATCGGGTCGCGTGAAAGGACGGCGGCTTTGTGTGTATTTCGGAGCCCGGAAAAGGATTTCTATTCCGGTCACTCCTTTATTTAGTCTCACGCACTTCAGATACTCACTCATTCACCCATGAATGAATGTCAAACGAAAGATCATATTGGTGCGGTTAATGGCATCTCACGACGAAGACACGAGCTCCATCTCCTTTTCCGCCTGAAATTTTCTTTTATTGTCGTAGAAATTATCATATATCCCTGGCGTAGTAGTTTTCAAGGTTGCCTTAGAGTAGTAGCCAAGGTTGTAGTAGACGTGACGACTAAATGCGTTGCGATGGTAATCCAAGCTCTCTTTAACATTTGCATCCTCCTAGTAGTATTTCCTCGATTTCTCTTGCTCTCTATCAAACATTAGAGATTCGAAATATGATAATCAACTAGGATTACTATTTTCCCAGAGTTTTCTTTATTTCTTTTGTCGTGAACCTCTCCAAATTCCTATCGAACGGCCCTAGCTTTATTTGAATTTTTTGCATAGTTTTTGAAAAATAATTTAGGAATTGATATTTGAAATAATTTTTTTTATATTTATCAATCAGTAGCGAATCCATCCCGAAGTTATTTTAATGGAATAAGGTATACAAATCCATATGAATAACATGGCTGCCAAGGTCACTTTTTTGTTTATTTAATATGTCGGTAGCTAAATTATGAGTTAAAAATTTCATCGGTTGACTACATCCTCGTGAAGATAACAGCAAACGTAACTTCTGTTCATCATTTGTAAAAGTTTGATCAAAGTAGGTAACATTAGTGAAATAGTGCGAACATTTGTTGATTGGAATGCAACCATTAGAATGAAAGCTGGTAACATTTTAATGGTAATTTGTCAAGTTTGAAGCCCTTCAATGGGATAAATACCGTCGTGGTCGGATATTTCTTCTGGTAATAGTGTTTCTCATTAGTTTTGCTGATATATTTTGTGCTATTTTTTTATCGTGAACTGACCCATCATTTCCAACTCAGCATGGAAGGAACATCACGCGTTGGAAATTTGAAAACCCCTCTTCCTCATATCTCGCGTTTTTCTTCATCCGCCGATCCCATTTTCCTATCTCATTTTTCATACACATGTATTGTGCGCGATCCAGCCGACAGCACATGATATAGGAGGCGTAAGCACCACTTTGAAAGGATGGTCGGCTAGGATGGAAATTATTAAATTGGATTGGAAGTGGGTGACGTGGAGAGACATGACAAATGGCCTCTCCGATTTGATTTGGCCGTGGTTTACATACTTTTTTTCTCGTTTCGAAATCATTTTAGGCACCTAACCTTTCATCATCACGTTTTGATCACGGAAAAAAATGGTGTCATTAAAGCTGAGGGTTTTGGAACCAGTCATCTTCATATCAACATCTGCACCTCGCTCCGGAAAAATGGCTTAGGAAAACAGATAATTTATACCTTGCTTCAGACGTAAAATCATTCACTGTTGATATCATTTTTTCATCTAATTCTCAATGTATTCAAATGGAACTTTTTTTCTCTAATGATTTCTCTATTCAGCTCCAATATTCCATTTCGCGCACGCCCATTTTGCCGCAAGTCGGCGACGTGGAAGGAGGAGCGGGCCCGCGCACAATCTAACGCACGGGCACCAACACGAGGGCCCCCGTGTGTGTGCAAGGCAATCGGGCCGCTCTCCTCACTCCACCCTCCCATCTCTACCCCACCTCCTCCCTCTTACCATCCCACTCCTCTCCTCTCTCCCTCGCTCGCTCTCTGCGAAAACACTTGATAAATAAATTGCTTCTTTAATTTGATTTCTTCTCCTGTCTCTCTCACCCCTTCTCCCCGTCCCAGGGTGAGTAGTGTTTGCTCTATCTTGAGGTGGTTCCTTCTCTTTTAGCGTCAACGTCCTTTGTTTTTTCCCCTCCCCCTCTTGTCGTTTTTAATTCAACCTCCGAAAGCTTCCGCAGGCCAACCGCCCCCCTAAAATAAAATATATATATGCGTATACACACACACACACACACACACACACACACATATATATATATATATATATATATATATATATATATATATATATATATATATATATATATATATACACGCGAGTGTTTGTTCGTTGATGGGGTGTAAGTCTGTACGTAACTCGGGACGGACCTCGGCGGGGGCCGCCTTCATTTATCCTCGGAGTCGTGACGTCGGCTCCACGAGACGGAGATGTTTCGCAGCGGAGTTTTGATTATTATTTTTTCGCGTTGGTCCATTATGTATAATTAAATGTTTTAAGGGCTCAAAATAAAAAGCATGTCGTCTCCTTTTCAAACAATAAGGTCTACGGACTTATTTTATGTGCGTTGAAACGTTTTCTCGGGGAGAGTATATAATGGGATAGACGGTGGAAAATGGAATGGTGGGGGGGAGTGTCCTTCAACGCATTACCCTCCGCTTTTGTTCCTCTCCGATCCTTTATGACTCTCCCGTAAGGAGGACCTCCCACTTGAGCTAAAATATTGCCTCTTTATTCCTGTTTGACATCACTTGGACGTTTCAAAGAAATCTTTGCGTTTCAATATTTTTTAAAGAAAGAATTTGGGAAGATGTGATAGAATTTTATGCTCTAAACGAATGTACGTTAATTAGATTGATGGCAACTCGGAAGGACGTCTCGATTAGGGAATCTTCATGGTTATAATTATGAGGAAGTGATTTTCCAAGTAGGTTTACATGCTTATGTGGATTTCGGATTATGCTATACAGAAATATTTTTTTGCATCGAGTTAGCGTGCCAGTAAAAGATTAGTGAAAAAGTAATCTTAATTTTCCTTTGGTGGCCAAACGACCGAGGGAGGAAAGTTAAAAGGCCATGATCACCAGGGAAACCAACGGCGGGGCTTTTCATCTTGGTATATCTGATTTGGCGGTGACATCTCCACGACGACGCTGTACATTAATTCCACCTCGGTGCGTTTGCCGTGTTCATTCTAAACCTCAATATTTGTTTGTTGTTCACAATTTTTAATCTGCATAATGACCAACATGAAATCTCATCTGTTGAAATGAAAAATCGTCTACTAGATTATTCAGTTATTCTTTAATACTATCTTTAAAACACCTAGGAATTGGTGGACTCCATGTAGCCATTCTTTCCAATCCGTTTCTGATATTTTCCTCGCGAAAGCTCACGTTCACGCGGTGAACATTACCTAGTTCTCTGGTTTTAATCCCGCGTAAAACTTTCCAAACTGCCATTTTATATACAAAATTCTTTGTGGTTCAAAATTTTTCCAATCCATGTGGTTATTTTGTCTGGTGATTTAAGTCCTCAACATGAACTTTGAGAGTACTACGTATAATTCGTGCAGCGAAATCCCGTATCGTTAGAATTATTCTTGTCAGCAACAACACCTGGAACTCCTTGTGGTTATGCACGATGCAGAGCATTAATGACGTGCACGTTGCAGATATACTCGGCGCTCTTAATTGCTCTCTCGCTTCAACTGTGGTCTCGCGACCCATCCAGTTCTCCGCTTAAATTTTATTATAATATTTGCTTCGATATATACCGTGAGCTCAAACCTTTGGCACATTCCTTGACCCACTGATGCTCAATCGATCGATATATCCTATATCGATGGAATATCAATTCCCTATAACTTAAAGTTGAGGGTAACTCTGAGACCTCTACAAGCAATTAAACTGCTTTATTTTCGGCTTTTATTTTAAACGCATCAAATTTTTGCCGTGTAATCCCCGTCAGTGATTTTCGATGAATTTCAACCAGTCGGGAATAGTATTATTTCAGAGCCATCCATGTTGACTGATTGATTTTAGTGGGTTTATAGTCAGTTTTTGACCTAGTTGTCATAATTATTACTTGATTTTATATCTATTTTTAAATATGCAAGTTTGCAAGATAACGTGATGCAATTGGTTCGCGGGATAAATCGTTTTTGAACACTGTTTTCAAATGAGTTATAAATTACATGGGTACGATAAAGACCTTTCAAAATATTATTTTTTAATCATTATAAGAATTTTCTTTTATTGATATGAGTGGAAAATTTATTATGTGGTCAGCACACATTTTTAAAAATCTAGTCGGTTTTTTAATAATGAGCCGAATGAGGGTTTGTATTGAATAACGGGAGAAAGAAAGAGTAGTGCTCGTGCTAAGGACGATTCCTTTTGCCCTGTTTACTAGGCGTATATTGTCGTTCTTATCTCACGCCTCAAGAGACCGTCGATGTTCTGACATCGCAGGCATCTGCTCGCTTCTCTCCGGGCGACCGTGCCTCTCTTCCCCCGGTGTGTGCTGCTCGAGGGGTACGCGGAAAAGGGGAAAGGGTGCAGAAATGAAAGTCGTCGTCCCAGGGCTTCGCGGCTCAGTGCGGAGACGCTGGATCGTCCTTGCTCTCTCTAAGAACTATCGCCGTTCGTCTATCTCCTTTCCTTCCCACTGCCATTCAAACGCCTTACATCGGTGCTGGGGGAAGGGATCCGGAGTGATAAAAGAGAGACATCGAAGAGGGAGGGCGTAAAAGGCTTTCTTCGGAGGCAGAGAGGGCTCCCGAAAACTTCGATCGACGTCGGTGACATCTTCCGGTTGAATCGAGAGTTCTCATCCGCAAGGGGATTGGCTCGCTTCCCGATATGAACGTAGCCGAGTTGGGGCGGGGGAGGGAGGAACCGACCCCTCTCACTCCCTGTTTCCCTCCGCCCGCCCCATAAAGCTTGATCTTCGCCTCCTCCCCACCCACGCGCACACCCCTTCCACAATCCTTCCTGCTTTCCCCCGCACAAGCCGTGCTGAGCATGGTAGGCACGCCTTCTTAGACGAGAGCGTCGAACGGGGGGCGTTTCTCATGAGATGGTTCCTGGATCACTCCTCACTTTTGTCCTCCGTGACCATGGATCGTAATGCTGTCTTGTTGAGCACTAATTTCATAATCTTACCTCCCACTAATCACTTAATTCCACCTTGTTTTTAGGTTTGGAAAAGTAGAAAGAACGAAAGTACTATGCCTGCGTTGTTTGTCATTGTGAATCGTATGTTTTTTTCTTTGAAAAAGCGCTAAAGCTCAATGCTCGATACATTACAAATGACGGGGTGAAATTGAGACACCCAAAAAAGTAAATCCAAATCTCTTAATTGATCGGCAGTAAGTCAAAGGTTATGAAATTGGTATCGTCTACTCTGGGTTCAAGCATACTCTGCGTTCAAGTATGCGTTCCAATCTGACGATCGAAGGTAAAAAGTTGGAAACGCTAACAAATTTGGGCAGAAAACAAATGAATTTGGGGAGACCTTTGTTTTCTTTATCACGACCTAAAACTACGCTTGCCACATGACCTAGCGATAGGCGTTGTTTAGGAGTTCCAGAAATATCGATTCGTTAGATCTGGATATATGCATTGAGTTCCATTTTTGTACTTGGGAAGTAGGTTATTTTTTATTTAAAATCAAGGTTAGTTCTTTTCTTGGAAACATTATATCTTCTATTCACTCACGGAAGCCCTATTTTTTGTGTTTTTCTTCGGAAAAAGGCACATGTACATACGTCCGTAAGCTCGAAGGGACTTTGTACTCCTCTTTTCGAATATGGATTGTAAATATCTCTTTTTAATCAAGTTATTAATTGTATTTTTTCTGTATTGCTATTATTGGCATTAGGTTGAATATCAAATGAATTTTTACTACTCTCTCAGAAAAATTGGCTTTTGCTTTATGGTTGCACATTATTTTCTCTCAATTTGTTGAAGGCGTCAAAGGACATCTCTTCGTATTCAAATGGCTTTCATCTGTCTAGCTGGAGTGGTACGGATAATCTTGAATGATTGATTTAACTTTATACGCATTTATACATTACTACTACCATATAACAGAATACTTATTTGCCTCAGAACACATGGGGGATTCTCTCGCAATAAATTCGGGGATGAATCAAAATATCTAATTGCGTATACCATCAAATTACGAATTTATCGAATGTTCAAGAGATCTCATTATTTTGCCTAAAGAAATCTCTTGAAATTGAACTTGGGTTCATATTCAAAAACGTACCGATGAAACTTTTCATCATGTGTCAATGCCTCAGAATTTTCTCCGCTCGACTTTCGACTTCGTTCCTCTAATTATTAAAGACCACTCTGGCCCAACCGCACACAAACACTGACCTCCTCACACGCCCCCCCGAATCCCTCCCTCGCCCCGTGATTGAGGTCCCGGCCGATGCCCCTCCCTCCTCCCCTTCACTCTCGGCTTTTCAGTGCGTCGTCTTTCATGCGATCCAATCACGACCCCCTTCCCCCTGCTCCGCTCTCCGCCACAATCCCGTCCACCATCCTCCCCTCCCCGAGCCACCCCCGGCGCTCCCTCCGCCCGGAACAAAGGCGCCCCGCATTCGGGCTCTCACCCCCCGCCGTCCTCTCTCGATCACTCTCCCTCTCCCTAGTGCTCTCATCTCCTGTTTCCCTCTTTTCCACTCCATTCCCAACCCTCTTTTCCCCTCGGATCCCACCACACGCGTACCTTGCGGTGGAGCACGGGACGTGAGACTGCAGTCGGATACCAAGTTCCCTTAACTATTAAGGACAGGTAGGTAGACATCTATTTAGGACATGGGAGTAAACTCTTGACTTGACTAGGGTCTTGTTCTTGAAGATCGAACTGCACCGAGATACCCAGAACCAGATTTTGTCCCACCAGACCATCTGCTGTAGTTCACCTCATCTTGCAAAGACACCGGAAACATATCAATACCTTAAAAAAGTGATATGAATTATGTCCGAGCTCACCCATAAAAATGAATGATTTCGAATGCAACCATTTTAGATTGTAAAAATCATTCACTTCGACCGGGATTCGAACTCAGATCCCTCGATGTCCGGTCGAGTGCTTTAGCCAATTAAGCTATCGAGGCGTCCTCTTACACTCTGAAATTGTCGCCTTGAAATGCATATTAGCGGATGACTCAAAAGTTACTGTTGCGTAACTTTTGAGTCATCTGCAGTTTCTTGGAATTTGAATGGTCTTGAATATAAAATCATCAAAAATAGGTTTAATTAGTGTGTGCGATGAATACACGGCCTTTGTATTTTATGTGAAACTACATTTCTTTTTCGTGCTTTCACTTAAAATGAAAAAATATAACTTGGTCATAGTTTAAGCGCTAGTATAATGATGAATCTTACAATATTTATGAAACGTTTGAATCAGAACTATTTTCTTTTGCACAGATGATGGAGATTTTGTAATGCATCGATAAAATGAAAGGTCATGAAGCATTTTTGTTTCTAACTTTACGTTAGAATTAAATTCAGCTGGCAAAAGAGTACAGCTGGGATTTTGAACGCTATATCCGATACCATTAGCCATTATAGAAATATGCAAAGATATAACACTTCATTCAATTCATAAGTCATGGCAAAGGAAAATTAAAATGAACGCATAAAGAAAAAATAACATTCTTGCTTTCTGAAATCATTTCATCATTATTTTGATTAATTGAATAGAATTAAGTCAGATATGCTTTATTAAAGTCAGAGATAATTACTGGATTTATTTAAATTAAAGTTTTCCACAATTACTCTTCGCCTTTTTTTTCCTTCCTCTCAAATTTTTAAGTAGTTATAGGATAAAAACATCAAATGCTGCTTTGCGCATCACGAGGGATGGATAGCGGAGACTTTTGAATGCCGTGTTGCGGAAAAGTACGAAGTCGATTAATTAGTTTCGGAATCTCGCGAATAAATCAAGAGCTATGTCAACTGTCAGCGGGGAGAGCGTGCGGAATATGAACGCCATCCAAACTTGGCCCGTCTCATCACGGGTCACGAAACAGTGGGAGATGGGCAACTCACGGCTTAGCGATGCGAGTGACATTCCACGGCGGGTGCATCGGTACGAGTCACGCACGAAATGATACATGCATGAGCCCCGAACCGAGGCAAGCGTCGTCAACTCCTCGGCCCTCGGGAAAAAAAGGACCAGTGCGTCGGTGGGAGGAACTCTGCCCTCACCCCCCTCCCTGCGCCCGGTGCTCGTTCTCGCCGCGGCGACGAACAAATAAATAAACACGGGCATCGGTTGCGTTGTCTGTTGCATTTCCCGCCTTCGGTCGCCTCCTCCTCCTTCTCTGTGACCCCGGAGCGGGTGGGCTTCTGCACCCGGGGAAGTGCAAGGGTCGACGCGGCGGGAGAGGCGGCGGTTGGGGGGGGCAGGTTGCGGGAGGGGGGTTTGAAGTGAAGGGTGGAGCACGGCACTCCACGGCTCCCAATCCCCCGCTCATCTCCCCACGGAGGAGGCGGCATCCCAGCCTCTCCCTCCCCTCTTTTTACACTCACCTAACCCCTTCCCTCCTCCCTCCACAACATCCTCCCCAGTTGGAGTTGACTCAACTCCTCCTCCCTCACCCTCCTTAACTCGAGAATATTCCCTCCCTCACCTCTTCTCTTAAAAGAGAAGTAGTGCAGCAAAAAGCCGAGAGGTGGCAGCAGAGGATGAGTGGCGTTATGCGTGGTGGAGGGGGGGTTGAGGGGGTGGGTGGAGGCAGGGGTGGAGGATATGAGGGGAGTCGTGCGTGGAGCAGGGCGGGTGAGAAGTCGGAGGAGGGAGAGTTGGGAGGGGGGTGGAAGGGCGGGTGGGACGGAGCGGAGTGAAGTGATGGCCCTCGGGGTGATTGTTGTGAAGCGGAAAACAGAATTTCGTCTCAAACCACTTTTGGCCCATTCTATCCGCTCGGCTTAATGAAAGTTTCCGTTTCTCCCCGCTTCCCCTTCTCCTCCCCGCCCACGCCCTTCCCTCCCTCCCTCCATCCATCTCTCGCTCCGCGTACAAAGAGTCTTCGTGGATAGGCTTCCTCCCCTTTCCCCCCACCCTTCCACCCCACTCCACCCCTCTCCCTCCCTCCTCGCCAAGTGGGAGCGGGTGAGGTACAGGGGGAGTATACAAAGGAAGGAAAGATTACGGGACAACTTGGGTTTGGATCTATTTTTTTCCTCCTCCGCTCTCTTTTTTTTTAATTTTACTTTAGTTTTCTCTTCTTTCTGAAAAGTGCATTTTTTTTAAATTTCCTTCGTCACTCGAGTGCTCGCGAGGGTGCAAATGCATAATCATGCACGTAATTTCTCCAAGGAGTGTGAGCAGGGCCTTTTGTTCTTTTATTGTTCGTCGAGTGCATTATCCTTTACGTTCAAGTCCGCGGAGTGTAATAGAGTGTGTGGCATTCCTTATGGACAACAAATGGGGTGCCCGATGTCTATTTTCAGGAAATCTCGTGAGGAGAAAGAGTCTCCTTAGCATTTAACTTTCACTAACAATCAAGGAGTCGGTATATATATATATATATATATATATATATATATATATATATATATATATATATATATATATATATATATATATATATATATATATATATATATATATATATATATATATATAAAACATTTGAATGGCAAAATAGAACGCAAAAACATAGATAGAGAACACGTAAAAGGACACCTATTTCAAAAAGTTTAACCTTTTGACCTTTTCTGATGCCTTCTTCAAGTCAGATATTATTGTGTCGTCCAAATTTTATGTTGCATTCATGAGTGCTTCTCTTCTTCTTCGAAATATAATATGTGTTTGTAATTTTGTGAAGTGCAATTTTGCATTTAAATTCTAGACTACGTTTTTAGCAATTCAAAATGTATTTGAATCCTTATATCAGTCACGGGAATACATTATATTTTCGTAAAGAATGCATTGAAAACCAATTCATCACCTATTCATAGATTGCTGTTTTTCATTATCTCCTTACCAGATACTGTGGCCTCGGTTAATTCACTCGAAATTTGATTTGAGGTAAAATTAATTAAATGCACGCATCATCGTCGTGGCTCAAGTAATGAATGCGTAAATTGAAATTTAGGGCATTTTCTGAGGCAGTCTGAGATCTTAAATAACAATATTCTCTTTTCTGTGGTACCTTAAAGTACAACGGCTTCCGATGTACCAGGTGTTGTATATAAGACGAAGAAAAATGGTTGTGCCAAAATACGCGTTTTTTATTTCTAATTGCCATTCAACTTTTGCAAACTAATTAATGGGATCTTTAAATTATTTCCAGTGCTAATTTGTTTATTTTGATTCTGGGCGACATTCATTTCACGAGTACCCTTTACGACTCCAAAAGCGATAAAGGAGCTCACACATTGTAGTACTATTTTATATAGTCTCCCTCACTTGGGAATACAAAGAAGTAGACATTTTTCATTCAAAACGAGCGTAAATAATTTATTCCACGCGAATCACACCAGTAAAAAAATCAATGACTTCCTTTCTCGAGTTAATTTTCCTATTTAGAAAAAAAAATACAAATATAATTTCACCCAAGTGTCAACACCGGCCGATGAGTGACAACATTGCAAACATCTCTTTATACACATTGCGGCTGCCTGTGTCACGTACGTCACCCCGATGCTTTTGGGAGTTTGCGTAAATCCTCCCCGTATATTTCATAAGTCGGCGCTGGATCTCGACAAAAGGAAGGCTTCATAGTCAAACTCAAATTTGTGTTTGGCAGCAAGTTCTCGACGTGAACATTGCGGTTAATTAAGCGACCACGACTCGTCTGTTATTTCGGCCGTTCTTGTCACCCGGGAACCGCGAGAGTGCGTGTTTGTGAGGGGGGGGAAGAGGAGCGATGGGGGTGGAGACCGGTAGCCCTTCCCTCTCTGTCTCCTGTTTTAACTCCGCTCTGTTTGCTGAGTCCTGCGGACCGAGAGCATGACCGTAGCGTTTCTCACCTTTCCCGCATCCCTTTATCCTGCTTTTCCCCCGAGGAGGAATGGCAATCGCCAACGGCATTTAAGCAATTTCCGTCAACCTTATTCCTCCTCGTAGGCTCTTTTCCATCGCACCATCGTCCATTCTCTAACCTCAATAAACCCCAAATACTACTCTCTTCCGAAGGAATCGTAGCCTCATCAGGCGATGTCCCCAACCAATGGGGATACGCATGTACCGGCTGAGGTATGGATTCTTTCGCAGGGACTCTTTCAATATCGCTGTGAACTATCGATCCAACAATGTGAAGCAATGCTCAAGTTGCGATGCACTTTTTGGGATCATTGATTTCATAAAAATTGATAAAGACGTACTGGTTATGAGTTTATAACATATACAGAGAATATTATGCCAATTGATATCGAAATTCAATCTCAAATGGGAGGAAACCATCACATTGTAAACACATGACCAAGTAAAACAATTTTATTTGAACAAGAATATGTTGCCGTTCGTTTGCATCGATACTTTTCTTAATGGTATTTTCTTAACTGGTATTTTGTTCATAAACAGGTTAAAGTATGGTACAGTATCACTTTCTGCATCCACCCCATTCGTCCGTCCCTTCCTCAGTCCCTCCAAATAAATTACTCTCAGTCACCTTCCGTTTGCCGGTTTGCAGGTGTGTACCCCTCACGCTCGACTGACATCACTTGCTAACCAGCGATCAAAGCCCCTTCCTCCCTCCCTTCTCTCGCGCTCGCTCGCTTTGCCATTTCAACCGACCAAGGTCGGCTTCCAAAGACAACATGCCAAAATCACTCGGGACGACGATAATAGGGGAGGGGTGGGAAGTGGTGGACCGAGGGACGATGAAGCTCATTTATTTTTACACACATTATTTGCTCTAGTCTCGTCTAAATTCTCCTACATAGTTAAATCAGAAAAAAACATTAAATGCTAATTTAAGTTACATATAAGTAGCGTTTCAAATGCGTTAATAATTGATTCAGTTATAGGAAAATTTTTCCATATTCACAATGCAATGATGTTACGCTGGTTGAGAGAGAGAGATAGATGGAGGAAAATTCAAATGTGAAACATTAGTACAGCATCCTGATTACAAATGTATTATTATTAGTTCAAAATAACACGAGGACTGAGCTCGGAGATCATGCCGAAAAACTACCGTGGTCAACCACAGTAAAAGGTGGGACGGAGGTGGTAATGAGCCAGGGGCGATTGATGCGATCTTTAATATTACTTTTTCACCCACGGCGCATTCCACTTATATAGTTGCGTGGTCCCCTACCGCGCACTGACCTCTTTGGTATCCTCATTTATTCCCAACCAAGGTTTCTTCAACATCTTTTCCCACTTTCCTACTTTCTACTTTCCCCAAATCCCCATATTGGTTCCTCACCCACATCCCTTCGGTCTGCGGGTTTCAAGGTTTGCTCTAATCTTCTTTCGTCATGGTCATATTTCGAATCCCAAGTTGGATTCAACGATTTGAACGACGTTCAACGACTCCAAAATAAGACGTAAAACACATAAAACGAATTCATTCAGCGTACGGAATTTCCGGCTAATTCTCGGAACTGTTTGAATACTCCATTGATGTCTTCTATTTAAATTTGAACGTCTGGCCTCACCATGGCCTTGCGAAAATGAAAATGAAATTTAATAGAATTAATTTAAATAACTTACGATTATTTTTCGATCTATTATTTTACTGCTTGGAGGTCGATCATTCAAAAAGTAGATAAGTGCTGTGGAATATTAAATGAAAATCGAACAGAGTTTAATTATAATCTCGCTTAGAAATTGCAGCATAATTACGGCCGCCCACCATAGCATACGGTAGTCATCATAATTAATCAGGCAAGATTGACCACTGCATTCACATTCAGGATTCGTAGCTGTTATGATACCAATTGTCGACGCGGATCCCTTTGGGGAGGGGGTGGATCTCTCACTCCGGTGGCCACGCAAAATCGACGGGACGCGCCAAGGATTCGCGAATGAATTACTCATCACTTGCCGCCTTCCGCGCGGACCGGATCCATGGGGCGACGGCGAGGGGCAAAATACCGATCTCTCCCTCCCTCCCCCTTAAAGCCTCTCCGTTCGCTCTTCCCCCCTCACCCCCGTACATCTGCCTGCCCCTTTCACTTCCTTCGACGCCTCGCGGCGTTCCTAATTGCGACGCCGAATTTCCATTCACCACTGCTGTCCCTTCTTCCCCCCCCTTTTCCCTCCTCCTCCACCCACTCCCTCCTCTGCCTCCGCTCCCCTCCGTGTCCCTTTCATGCGGGTATCCCATGATTTCTAATCGTGCTCCACCTCCTACTTCTCCCGTCGAGGTTATTAAAATCCATCTAAATCCTCTACAAGCCTTTGAAGAACAGAATGATGGCTCAAATATTCCGTTTTATTCCCCTCAAAGTGCAATAATATTTGCTTGGAGGTTTTCACGGCGTAGATTTTAAAGACCTACTACTAAGAAGTTTCTCGGGTATTTCTTCCCTCATCGTCAGCATCAGCGTTCCAACAGTCATTTTCGGATGGAGGGAAATTGATGCAGTGTCTGCAACCTATATACGCGCTTATGATAAAAGTTGTTTATTACTGCAATAACTGCAAACCTTATAAACTTTATGAGGGTAAAAAGAAACTTAGCATTTCCACCGTAAAGATTTAATATTTCACGGCCATGGTTTCGATGCTGCGTATCATCATCAGGATCAGCATCGAAACCATAGTCATGAAATATTAAATCTTTATGGTGGAAATGCTGTTTCTTTTTAACCTCATAATGAAGGAATTCCACAAAGTTAAACCTGAAACTGTTATACTTATAACCTGTGGCAGAGGGTTGACGAGTGATACTCTATGGTTTGAATGAATTCACTAATTAGATTAAATTAGAGTTTCATATCGAAAGTGTTTAAAATTGGAGCAGGGTGAAGAAAAACCTAATGTTGGCAAAGTAAGACACCCAGGTTTACCGTACGACACGACGGATAATGAATGGCACTCAAGGAATTGACCACAGCTCGCAAATATCGGCTGAAATGTTTTTGAAAAGACTGCATGCTCAGAGAATATAACCGAGAACTCCTCGGTATATTTAAGTCGGTACTATGGCTACCTCATCCGTACTCGTCCTCCCAAAACTCCCCCAAATTTATGTATACGAACACAAGTATGTATCTCGCCTCCTGATGGTGACGAAACTTGTGGAAACCTAAGGTGTGGAATCGTGAATTAAATTTCTTCGTAGTACCGAATGTCTATAATTCTTTACTGTGGAGGAACTTTTCCAAGTAAAGCTTGAACTTTTGTATCCTGCAAATAAACACTTAAGAAGGGGTATTTCGATCCAAGCGGCGGTTCGTGTCGTGGTGGAATCCGTCATTTTTTCTCGAGGCAGAGACGCCTCGAACGATACACCTTTCGCCATTTCCTTTATTCAATTTCCACTAACGGAAAATAATATTTTAATGTGGATTACCTTGGATCATCTTCCCTCACCATTATTATCTTTTTATTGAAGTCTAAGAAATTTACGGGACTTTAAAGTTATAAAATCTCAGCATTTTTTTTCTTCTGTTATAATATTTAATACATGTCCAAATAGTTTGTAAGAGTCTTCCGGATAGGTACGTAAGCAGAGATCGGTCGAGGAGATAACCAAAATGGAGTTATCCACTCTGAAAAGAGAGACAAGTTTTCTGAGTATAAGACCAAAATTCTATTGGTTTGTATGATAAGAGTAAATTTAGTTGAAAAGTGTTGGTATCATTTTTTAAAAATATCGGAAGAACAGGATCTATTTTTTCTAATGTACATCAGCTGCGATAAGCAAGTGGCGTGAAGATTAACGTGAATATTTCACACAAGCCTTAAAATAACTTGACCGCCTTCTTAACCTCTACCTTCGGAAGATTGTCCGAGGCTCCTCTAAACGAATAAAGATACTTCAGATACTTAAATCTTTTCTTGATCTTGCGACAGATGATTAAAAATGAAACGTAGTGTATTTGAATTTTTTATTGCCGAAATATATGAACCGGAAATGAAATCCTTAATTTACCCACCGAGTTTCGTCTGCTTCGACCCTCCCGCCATGCTAGACGTAACATTTGGATTCGCACCCCAATCGAAAATCCGATCCGCTGCTTCGGAGTTGACGTCCGGTGTTAGGTGAAAAGGTTCGCTTTCCACATTCGACAGTATTTTCGGATCGGAGGGAATTCGCCTCACATCCTCGCGTCTCCGTGACGAACAAAAACAGACGAATTCCACCGTCTTCTCAGTGGATGCGGCGACACGCGGCGGGGGAAACGTGGGATACGACGGAGAGCGAGTGCACCCGTACCCCTACCCCACCCCTCCCCGGCTCCCCCTATCACCGTACCGTCCCTCGAGTGTAATTCGCCGCGCGCGCCGCACTTGGTCCCCTCTTCCCTCACGGCGTTGCCGGTCCCCAAGGGGGAGTGCATTGGGGCGGCGGTGGGACAGGTAGGGGCCGGGGGGGGAGACAATAAGGGGAGCGGAGGAAGCAGAGGGGGCGGAGGAAGAAATTCGTCGAGAGGGGGAGCTTTTGCGCCATGGTGCCTCCAATCAATGCCCCCGGATGCCTTCGTGTGAGGGGGGAGCGGAGAGGATGAAGTGCGGGGTTGGCGGGGGGGAGGGTTATGCGTGCGTGGGGGAAGGGAGGGGAAGGGGAGTGTTGGATGGTTCCGTGCGTGGGAGAAGGGGAGAGAGTAAGAATTGGACCGACATCCCTTGACATGCGCACTTCATCGCTTCCATCACTGCCGCCCTCACCCCCAAATAGCACACCACCCACCCGGCCGCGTTCCCTCCGCCGCCGCCCCACCCTCCCTCTCCTCTCATCCATCCATCCATCCATCCATCCACCGCTCTCGCCCCGATGCCTCTTCGTTCTCTTCCGGAATCATTCGTCGCATTATTGTCATTACCAACTGCTATCAGGCGGACCGGCCGTCCAGTCGCCTTCGAAAAGGTTAAGCGTTGATACGAGCAAAGGGTGAGATCGTTTCGTCTCGCGAGCGTCTCCCTCTCACTTGGTGCCCACGGATCGAAAGAGCGATAAACTTTCCATTGCTACCCCTCCCGTTGGAGGAATCCATCTGCCTTCCGGGGAGGTTTTAAATGTTTGCTATTCCCGTCCCTTCCCTTCGCCCGCGGGTGCGGTTCAATCAAAACGAAATCTCACATTCCGACCTCTTTAATGCATTCTCTTCGTGATTGTCCTCAAGGAATCCAGCGTGCTTGAGATGTTTGCATTGTCGATGGAGGGCATTTCCAAAAGTTAAAATATATGTTGTCTATTTCTGTCGGTGGAATGTGATTTCCCGGTATCGACTATTATGGTGCCCAAGGGCGATCTTCAAATAATTTGGTCGATCCCCGACTGGTGTTATCAGGGAAATTTCTCCCAAATTTATTCCAGCCCGCCCGTTTGTTTCTAATATGTTGTGTTAATGAATTAAAGAATATTCGCAATTCAGGTTGAGCCAATGTAAAATTTCACCCAAAAATCTGCGAACCAAATCAACACTTTTGTGATGGCTAGGCAATGAATACGACCACTATTTACAATATAGCTACCATAGTGTCTCTAAATTTAAATATTTTTTTGGGTATGAAGAGTCATTTTTTCAGTAGGATATAAAAAATTAAATTGCATGAGGAAATAATGCTCCTCAAACACCTTTGAAAAGAAATTTAATTGAAAATATGTATTCAATAAATAGTGTCGGCAAACATGGTTCTGTATCAATGAAGCAGTGTCGTTAATACTTACATACAAGGTGCAATTGTTTATTGTGCATTCAGATATTCATGGATTTTCCTACAAAAACTGTTCGTGAAATTTATGAAAACTTCTCCCTGTGTAGGATAAATTGATTATCTCCCTTCTGACGACCATTCTAACGCGACCTTTTCATTTTAACTCATATTTGTATGTGCTTGCAGCATGCAGGTAGATACATGAGAGACTTTATTCTGACCAAATCGAGGCCACCTTTTGCCCAAGTATCCGTAACTTAATCCTTTATTAAAGTATGATGTATATGATCCATAGTTGTTGAGCATGATCTCATTTTTTTCAGAGTGCGAGCCAAGGAGTCTCTCACTCCGCCATTCTACTTAATCAATTTTTTTGTCCTGCATGTATTTTTCACCGCGCACAGGATTGATGATGGGATGTTATCGAAAAATATTTTTTTCAATGCAACTTCATTTTTTCCGCGCACGTTATTAAAAGAGATAAAAATTAGTTTTGATTTGTTTTTTCTCGATGTTATTAATTTTTTATGTGCTAAAATGCAACGTTTGGGTTAGGTTTTCCAGTTTGGAGAAATTAGTTTATGGTATAAGTTTGGCTTTTGGTATTATCAAAAAAAAAACTAAATATATTCAAGTAAACTGCATCAAATAGTGTGCACAGCCAAAGAAATTCAACGTTTAGTATTTCAAATCCGACAGTGATTGAGTTGTTTGGACATATTTGTAGTAAAGCGTCCAGTGGGTGCATAGTTGGGTGAAATCGTCAAATCAAGGCAATTGCGGGCGCATCGATCGGATCCGCTTCTATTCTCGACACGTGGTGACTCGCAATGCAGTGTTGATGGAAATGGGAGCCCGGTGAGTCGCACGTAGACGATAGTTTCAAAAAACCATCAAATTGATTTAACAGTTTGGGGAGGAAAGCCATTCAGCTCCGGCGGGAAGACATGAATCCCTTACCACAAAGTGCCGTAATTATTTTAGGGTATTCGTGCGAGGTGCTACTAATTTAGATTATTACGTAGCTATCAGTAGTGAGCCAATTAATTACAACCAGTTTAAAATATCCAGAATCTTACTTTTAAAGTAATTTCAATAATTCAACTATTTCTCTCTTCTTTAAAAGTCTCCTACAATAGAGGGCAGTTCCCAAGAAACTTCCAAAACGTACCTTTAAATATTTAGACCATAAATATATCTACAGGAGAAAGTAATTTTGTATTTACGACTAAAATTTCAATGTCTTTTTGAATAGTAAAAATTAATATTTATTTCAAATGGGAGCAGTAAACATAATAGAAAATTTCAGCTTTTGAACGGATATTAGAAATTCAGGTTAACTTGCGTCATAATGTAAGGACTGCTGCCTTTGCGTTTCATATAAACAAATTGAGTAGCTTCAGGCGAGATGTGGTGGAAGTCGAACATAGTGGATAACTTCCTATATGCTTGCTGGAAGAGTGCTACGATTAGTTATTCATTACATTGCATATAAAGTCACCATAGTCATCGCCATGCAAAGAGCCCATGCAAAACATTATATTTCAATTGATTTTTTTAAAATATTAGAGATGATGATAATCTACTCTTAGCCGTACATTACTAATGTGAAAGGTACTTTAGTCGCTGATCATGTAGTGAACCTGATGAAATGTAATTGAACCCAAGGCGGGTTTTCGGGGAAAAAAACGGTAAGATCAGATATGCATACGATCATGAGAAGTTTTCAATCTGTTTATTGGTTCCGGGCACTTCTCCAGCACATTTACTCCTTTTCAAAAGTATTTTTTCTTCACGATTCTACATGCATTGCATCTTTTTTTAAATATTTATGGTGTTCCAACCTCAAAAAGAACCATCACCAAATGAATAAAACGCGCCGCGCAGACCATCTCCTAAAAGGGTGAGTTGACATCGATTGCATCCAAAACGACGCTCATAGGCGCAGCAAGCATCTCGCGTAGGCCAGTCCCTCCCATCTTTCTCTCCTCTTTCCTCCCGTTCATCCCCCGCTTCGTTCACTCCCCCCTTCGCCATTCCTTTTCTCCCTTTATCTTTATCCTCCGCGTAAATTCTCCAGAGTTACTCTCCGTAGGGAGGGGCCGGGGGGGGGAGGGGGGGTATGGTGCGCAGATAGGGGAGAGGGTGGTGGAATAGGGATTCCCATAGTGCTACTCCATCGGCAGGCAGCCGGAGGAAACCAACCCCTCTTCTCCGTCACGCTGTTGCCATAGCAACGCCCCACCCGTCAATCCAACCACCGCATCCCCCTCTCCCGCCTCACAGTCTCTCTCTCTTTCTCTTTCTCCCCTCTCTTTCAGCGAAAGGAAAAAAAAATATATATTACCTCACCCCGCCCGCCGCCCTCCCCATGCTCCCCGTCGACGTGGTTCTCATAGTCACCCCTCCCTCAACCCAGCCCCCCGCCTCTCCTCCTCTCTTTTCACGCCGCTAGTTCCCAACCCCCTACCCGCCCGCCCACCCCACCCACCACATCCTCCGCCTCCCAGCAGCCTCCAGTTGGAGGGAAAAGGGGGGAGAGTTGGGTGTAGGGTTGGGAGAGAGTTTCCCGAGCCTCCTCCCGCACTCCCCCACTTCATCCTCCATTTGCTTTCGGATGCCCCTGCCCCCTCCGTTTCCCTCCCTTTCGATCCCCGCGTTCAACTCCCTCCCCTTCTCCCTCCCGCTAACCCCTCGTCCCTCCACCACCCTCGGCCGCCTCCCCGTGCGAACGCATCGTCGCTTTCTTTCTTTTTCGCCGCGCGTCTCTGCTCCGACGCTCTCCCTCCTAATCTTCCTCTTTCTCTCCTCACCTCCCACCAAACCACCTCAACCTTTTTTTGTTCACAGTTAAATTCTCTTTTTCCGACCCCATGGGACTCGCACACTCGCGAATCTCGTCTCCCTTTGCGCGCCCGGGTGGTTAGAGGGATGAGGGCAAGGAAGGGTGGAAGGAAATATGTGGTATTCCGTAGCCGTGTAAGTATTTTCGTTGGTTGTGACAGTTTCAGATCACAGGATCGTATTTACTTAGCCGTTTGCGATATTTTTAAGAACGGGAAGTTTCAAGGGGTGAAATAATTTGAATTTATTTTCTCCCCGGTCTCCGGGGATTGGCATTGTATTCTTGACATTGATAAAATTTCACTTCACTCACGTTTGACATTAAGGAAACTTCTCCACGATATGGAGCATCAATTGAGAAACCGGAAGGTGAGGAAGCCGGTGCTTGGGAGCGAAGAAAGCACCCGACGAAAGAACGTGGAAGGTAAAAGCTGAGTCAATGTCATGGGCTTCAAGAGGCTCTGTGATGTGAAACTTAGCTTGCGCGTCATTGCCGCGAACTCATAAAAGCCAAACGAGTCAATTAGTGTCTTTCGTGACTCGGAATCAGGCCGAGGAGGTGAGAGGACTTATAGGAGGTGAATTCCAGAGGTGTGAATCATAAAAAAGATTACAACCTTATGAAAACTTTATAATCTTAATGATTTATTGCTTTTAATGGAAACTAAAACAATCATCATACTTGTCCTGAAATAAATGCCACCCATCTCGCTATGGAATAAAATGCGTTTTATTCATATGAATTTGAAATCACGGGATCATTTAAGTGCATGGTGTGTCGCATACTTTGAAATAAAAAGATGATTGATTTTCTATGCAATGACTTAAAGGAACTCATAGCGTTATCTTAACTGACTAGAATCTAAATTATTTTTTCCTGATTTAATATTTTTTTGCCTGATAATTCCTCACGAGAATTACGCAATAAAAACCATATATCTTTGTTTCATCTCCTCTTCTGTGCACTTCCGCCTTGCCACCTGTGCTCTTCCATTTAATTGTACTATTTTGGAGTGTACGGTACACGAGCTTTGTCAGATTTAACAGTTTTGTCTTAATTTATTAATATTGCTCTTTTTTCACAACCCATTCATATACCTTATCGTTTGATGTATTGTTATTTTAATGGCGAAATACGTTAAAAAATAATTCATAAGAATTATGTTCACCCCGTCACTATATTCAGTGACATCTGAAATAGGAGCTCGGGCGTCGATAAAACCACATTGAGAGAGTGAGATGTGCGAAAATGAAAACAGAGTAAATCAGGATAACACTGAATGAAGTAATAAAAAATGCTAACCACTGAAGTTTAGATGAGTAAAATTTGTGCGTTGAATGATTCAGCCGTAAGTGATAGAGAATTTCAAGTGGTGATTTTTCACTCACACTGCTTACATGTGCATGTATGCATCAGATTCTTATCAACTTCTTTTGTTAAGTTCTCCTTTTCAAACAATATAGACATTTCTTCGAACGTTTCACCTTGCAGTCGTGTCGTGTGGCCCATTCGCGTCTCACCGAATCCAGCGACGTCTCTCGCTCTACTCAATACTCTCCACCGTAGAGCGAGGCGACGGAATAATCCCCGTGGGGTTTAACCCTCAATTTACCCGCGTTCGCTAACCCATGGGGCATGAGTTTGAGTCCCGCCTCGAGCATGAGTTATGGTGAAAAGTCTGGTAATTCGGTCCATTAGTAATATTAAAGCCGAGCAAGTTTCTAATCGGTGTCTCGAGAGTTCATTGGGCAACAGGCGCGTTCGAAGGGCAAATAATTACAATAAATTTTTGGGTACGGGTTTCGGGTTTGTTTGATGCCAAGTTATCAATATTTTGGGGAGAAATACTCCACTTATGCTAACGGAAACGCTGACAAAGATTAATCGAGGATGAGCGGATGGTGGCTGGCTGCCGACGTGAATGGACCAAAATGTGGGGGGAAATATACAAAATCTCGTCAAATTAATCTTTAAGAATAAAAAAAGGTTGGTCGACGTTAAGATATTTTTCTTAAAGTTTAAAACAAATGCGTTCTCAAGGAAAACACAGATTAAGGTGAGAAAGAAGATGACATAAAATTAAGGGTCGTTGTTTCCTATTAAGGGGGCATAACGCCCAGAGACAGAGGGATACTGACCTGAAGGCCTGAGTTTGATTCCACGTGATGTCTCTGAGCAACAGCCTTTGTCAGCTTTAACCAAACTGTGTGATTTTACGGGTACCAGAACTTCCTATGAAGTCATAGGCGGTACAGGGAAAGGGAAATTGCCCCCTTGATGTGTAAATTTCACAGGAAGTATAAACCATAGTGGTAATAGGTGAGCTCTTATCTTCACCTGTAGGACCAACTTTTAGGCTCACAGCTGTGGTTTTACTGTGGTTTTACTGTGGTTTCCCAATAATAAAAACAGACCTAGTTTGGCAAATTTCCTTGGTTCTACTGGTTTAAAATATTCAATTTATACTTGCTGTAATATGAGAATGCCATCGAAAACTAATACATAAGATATTGCTTTTTTCTCGCCCAAAGCCTCCTAATTTTAGCTCCAAAAAATTAATTTTTCCTAATTTTAGCTCCAAAAAAGAGCTTTTTTCCTAGGGAATGTATCGCTATCACCTGGGAACTCCGGTGTGTAAGCCTAGGCATACGCAAAGCTCATGGTTACACTAAAACCGCATATCAGAGCGTATACTTTCTGTCTCTGGCGAACGGAATGAAAATGTGTAAACAGGCCATTTTATACCATTGAGCAGCGGGTAACGCCAGTTAGCTCGCGTGGCGAATCCTCGGTCAGCACATCAGGAAACCATGCAGTGACTAACGTCAGAAATATTTCGGCGATTATAGTTAGCATATCGGCCCGCCTCTCTCTCCCTCTGCTCTCCCTCCTTTTTCATTTCCGCCGACTCTCCTTCCTTCCCCTACAGGGGTGCCCCCCTTCACCCCCCCTCGCGTTTTCGCCGCCTCCCTCTCCAGAATCCGTCTCCCTCCCCCATTGCTCTGCCGCCGCACCCCACCAGCCAAACCCCCGTCGCACCCCAGCCGCCCCCGGGACCGCCCCTCCCACCCCCGTGCCTCCCTCTCACAGTCGACTGAGCATACTCTTCCCTTATCCCCCGAACGCCCTCCACCCCTCGCTCCCCCCTCCCCAAATCCATTCCCCCACCCTCCCCACATCCATTTCTCTCCCCCATTTGGATGGCACTTTGTTTGCAAACTGGCGCGTTGGAATCCGTTGCCATGGTAACACTTCCCTGCCCCCTTGCGTTCCAAGTGTGTGTGTGTGTGTGTGTGTAGGAGTTGGGGAGGAAAGCGGGGAATGGAGGTGGGGAGGGATCGGTATGTGTGGGGAGAGAGGCGGCGGGTGGGTGTCTTAAGAGGGGTTTCTGAGGGAGGGAGGTTTTGGCGATGCGTATGGGAAGGGGGTGTATGTGTGTGTGCGTGTTTATTTTATTATTTTTTGAGAGGACGAGGACGGAGAAGAAAAGAGGCGAGAATGTTCCGCGCAAAATAATCAGCGTGCGATTGGGGCAATTAGGAGGGTGGGGTGGGGGGGCTAGCGTTCTTCCTTTCTCTTTCCGTTCGTGCCTCGCCCGTCCTCCCAATTCCCTCCCCTCCCCCCTCTCTCCCGACCACCCTCCCCATCTTCGCCCTCTTCTCCTTTCGCTCCGATCCTTTACCTTAGCTTCAAAACCTTTACGACATCGTAAAAGGAGAGGACTTGACTGTCTCAATTTCGCCCGAATGGCAAAAGTTGTTTATTACCTGGAGAAGAATGAGTTCTCACGTTTCCCTGCCTCATTTTTTGGTGCTCGTTGGATTACTGGGGAGGATTTTCTCAAAATTTCTCATTGCGGATCCGATTTAGGATTGCAAAAAAAAATTCCGCGGGCCCCCGAGTTTGACGACTTTGCAAGACTCGGGGTAATTCTCAGGATCAACCGTTGTCCAATCATTTCATTGTTACGACAATAGTTTGCAGAAAGGTTACCTATATAGATTCCTGAGCGGAAGTGTCCTGAGGAACAACTGTCGTTGAATGGTTCATCTTCAAAATATCTCGTCAGCCGCCGCAAGGGTGTGTGGCGGAGGGTGTTAGGGCACCAGCCATACATGCAGAATTATTAGTTTACTTCATACGCTTTAATACGAGCAAGCTTACATGCCAAAACTCTCACGCTCTTACATGCCTAAGTAAATCATGAAATAATTTTTGCGGTTGACGAATCCATTAAATTGTAATAATCATGTTAATTTAATTTTTTCCGGCTATTAGGTTCGATATTGTTATTTTTGCATTGCGATCCAGGAAAGAGCGAGCCCTTAAATCTGTCTGCGTTGCTGTCCAGTCCAGTGGCACCCAGTGCCTTCCTTTGAGTCTATATCTTAATTCATTTATTCAAAAATCAAGAGAGACTATCACCCTAAATCCTGCAGCATGACCCTGATGCTAACTTGCTTTTCGTTACAATTTTAAATCAGCCTAGCGGATATTTTCTGAATATAGTCTAATTATTTAATTGATGCTTTCTCCCATGGAGCAGGATATCTATGCTGCGTTTTTAAATGCGGCCTAGCCAAAGCAAAATAACACCTTTAATGATTGCGATTGAATTCTTTTCTATCAATTCTCAAATCATGAAGATCGGCGGTTAAAATGAACTTGTGAATTGTTTTGCATTGCTCTTAAGTTCTCCTATACGTATTTACGTGTAAATCTTGGAATTATCCCGTGTGCCTGGTGTATTTTTTGAATGATCGCTAATCATCGATTTCCGTTATAACTTGGAATTGTAGAAACTCTGTCGTCTTAATGAATATGGAATTTGTCCCCCAAAGCGTTGGGGTGTGACAATAAGACAATTCTTTTAAAGTTTAGACAAGGTGAGAAAACGGAGATATCTCTTTTTTATAAGTTTGGACTTCTACTTCTATGAGAGGCCATTTACGAGTCATTTACACGGAAAAATGTTTAGTAATGAGTTTTCAAATCGAGCCCTACTAAGACAAAGTGTGCATTTTTATAATGTTAAATAGGAATACGATTTACATATTATATTTAGTTTTGTAATTGGTTTGTGTTTAATTTTAAAGCTTGAGATTTTTACATTTCGACAATCATTGGGTACTCTAAATCCTCTGGTGCTATTTCTTCAGTATTAGTGTTACTATCATGGAGGTCAGCGACAGTAACACTTGTTTATTTTTTTGGAAAATGGAATAATACAGTGACTCGTTTCCTGAACTCTTAATTTCCTCACATAATTTTATCACAATCCCGTTAATTTCGTTTGATTTCCATCGGTGCCTTCTGAAGTTTGGTATTCATTGATTTCGCGACCAGATAAACCTGTTCCTAATTAACGTTAAAACCAAATTAAAAAGAGGGAATGCGATCGTAACAACCGACGAGTGGATGGTTTGTGCGAGAGTTTCGTTTTTGGAGGCGAGAACTTACACTGGGTGAAGGGTGTTTGAGGTCGAAGATTTTCACAGAAACCAGCTTCCACGCAAAATCGATACGAATTTCCTCGCCCTTCCTCTTTAACGGAGGCTTTATTCATACACAGTCGCCTTGCACTCATAAATGAGGTCTAGACTCACAGATATTTCTGTGATTTCGGTGAGAACTTATCGAGAGCTACGTGCCGGGGATATCGTCTGCAAAACGTCAGTTAATGAGGAGTGCCCCTTGGAAATGTCTCTATGCCATAATTTTCCACAATGGTCGATCGTCGTATGAGAAGATACTTTTGGAATTTTTTAGCAGCAAAAGCTGTTTGGTCTTAATAATGTTTTTTTGTAGTTTATCTCAAGCTAACGTATTGGCGGATAACTAGTTGGATCACGAATGTTGGTGATTGACAATGCTTTCTTGAAATGCTCTTGGAAATCCTAAATAGTTGTAACCACGCATTATGCATCCCTCGTCAGATTTAGTAATGTTTTTCTTATCATTTGAACAGAGATAGACTGAAGGAAAATACTCCAATTATTATAATATCGATATCTGATTTTAGCGGAAGGAAACGGGTTTATTATCTTTGGGTAAGGGCGCCCATCTGCTTACACAGAAATGTCTACCGTCACCTAACCAGCTCCGAATTCCTAAAGCTTTACCTAGGTTAATTTATTACGTGCGTTATAGATAAATTATTTATTAGTTTTTGCGTATTGAAAGGGCTATTTTGTTACTCAGTCATTCTTAGTAGCTAAACGAATACCATATATATGAAAAGAGTATTAATTTTTTATATTGTTGTTCAAATAATATTTTTCCTTGACCATTAAATGAAGAACCCAATGTATCTTTTCACTGTTCTTTATTTACGTACTTTTAGTTTCAACGCTTAGGCGTTATCATCAGGTATCTGATGATGACGCTCGGCGTTGAAACTAGTTGTACGTAAATAAATAACAGTGGAAAGATACATTGGGTTCTTCATTTAATGAACATGAATTTCCACAAAGTTGAGCCGGAAACAATCGTATATTTTTCCTTTGTTTTAATCATACATTTATTTGGAAAATTTTCTGATTGCCACATAGTTCATGTTAGGTATTGCAAAAAAATTGAAATAGAGGCTCTTTTCTGCGGCAATAATCAAGTCACAGTCGCAGAAATAAATAAATGGTAACTAGGAAAAATTTGTTGCAAGGATCCGACTAATATCAGAGTTTATAGAGGAATGATGTTTTATCTACCGCAAATATTTCTTTCTTGGTTAAAATGCAGTTAAAATGTCGTCTGTTAAAATGCCTCCATTAAAATGCACTTAAAATTATTTGCCTTGACCAGGTTTTATCCTGGTAAAGACAAATGATTTTTACACTTTGAAATTGCTGAACTTTAATGCATATTAGTGGATGGCTCCTCTTAAAGCTACTGTCACGACATCTCCCGCAGTACTTTGAACCTTTCCGTGCTTATGAATCTAATCGTAATGTTTATGAGTTCAATTTCTAATTTATGCGTTAATGTTTTTATTTTGCATCAAAAGCATTTAATAGGGACGCGTACTTAGGTGTGTCTAACGCGAGTTCGTTTATTCGCAGATCTTTGATAGAATTTGATCGTTTTAATTTTGTCGTTTTTGCCGAGTAGTGGGAAACACTGAAACCGTCTAGTTCAAGTCGGCCGATTATATTTCACGTGTAAATCCATAAGAAAATTTTACTCTTCTGAATCTCTAAGACGAGGATAATGTCATGACTTTTCATTATGATATATTTTGCTTCAAGGAAAGAAAGAGAGAAACGTTAGCTCCAGAAGATTTTCAGTGGAAAATTCAATTATTTCAACTTTCACGGTGCGTGAGAGAAAACAAATACATGGGACATTTGACATTATAGAACAAGTTCATTGGTGCGTCGCTCTCAGCTCATGGTGGTCAGAATAGAATGCTGAATTTACCCCATTGATACCTCCAAACTTTCAGTTTGTCCACACATGTGATATTAGTCTAACCTTCGAATTCTATCCTATTCCAGAGTATTCATGAATTTGTAAAGTTACTATGAGGAAATGTTGATTTATCCATGGATGCATAGTCATCGATTTGTGTGCGTGTAAACTTTCGCTTATACCTTCGACTCGTGTCGAATCGAACGTTTGCTTGTTCATTATAGGTCTCTTAACCTCTCTCGCCCATGCGCCCTCGGCTTCACATTTTTCCGGTTAAACTAATTGACGTGGGACGCGACAAGGTGTCCCCACCTAGTTGAGGTTGGATGGCGGGGGAATGCGACATTATTTCCTTGCGTCATATCCCCCAAGTTCAACCTCACTAGCGGTAACAATAACACGACTCGACGTAATTAGAAAATGTTTTCATTCAATTTATTGAAATAAAAGGGAATTGTTGAATTGAATACATCCTCTTGTTTCGCTCGGAAAAAAATGCGAGCCAGTGAAAAAAAATACTTTCAACTGTTTGACGCTAACGATCAACGCGATATGGATTCATTCGCATGGCCTGGCGAACAAAATGTATAGGGGCGATTGTTTGACGCCGACTTCATTCGAAACTCTTTGGTTTCCCTCATTCTGATGAATTTTCCCTCATTTATCGATATGTACCGAGTAAACAAAGGTTTGATGAAAAGGCGATGTCGCGTAATCACGAGGAAAAATGGATTCAGTCGTTATTCCTTGAAATCGCAATTACAAGCCAGTCCCACTTATCATGAATCCCTAATCGCCCCCGAAATGAATTCCTAAAACTCACCAATTTGTGTCATCAATCTTTGATTAATTGTGTGGCATAATTAGTGTATCCTAGCAAATGGAGAAGCATAATTCTACGTTGGCAAGAGTATGACCTCTTTGTAATATTTAGTTAGCCATTTGAAGGGAGAAATTGAGCTTCTTATGGCCTTTTTAGGACTAGTCAGCCATAATTTATTAGAAAACATCAAATTTTAATATGGAACAGAAGGACATTATATATACTTCAATTGGTTTTACCTCACCATGGTTGGGCGAGTGCTGAAGGTTTAAACCCGGCAATTTCCTCCGTCTACAAGCCTGTTTGTGTTTTTAATTAATTATCTTTTCACATTAACCTTCGATAGTGCTCGTACCACGCTGATAATTTCTCTCTCTGGTGCAGAGTGTAATAAAGCCTGTGTGAACCGGTGGCAAATTTGGGAGAAACCTTCCCTAAGTGGAGCGGGTACCATGCGGGATGTGGTAGCGTGAGTATCAATAAGGGCCTCTAGCATATACAATGTTTACGATTATTTTAGCGTATTTGCCAAGGATTATTACATATCACAGAGATGATTAATGTTTAAGACAGATATTTCCGATACAAAGAATGTATTTCTGCAAATAGTGTCGAACAAATGGTGTTGAGAGTGTCTGTTGTTGGTGGTTTGCATCGCGAGAGTGGTACTTTGGTGTCCAAGGGCAATTACTTAGTCAATGCTAGACTCTCTCTCCAGGTTTCCATACGATTCCTTTCTGAAAACATATCCTTTTTTAAGGGATATTTGAGTGTGGAGTTTCATCGTGATGTACAAGGAAGAATAAAATAACTTTAAGTTTCCACAGAATAGAATTTTTCCTGTCGACTAGTTTCGCTACACTGTTGCACCATTTGAACTATGCAAAACCAGTTGATAGTAAAAATTCTATTCTGTGGAAACGCAAAGATACTTTATTCTTCCTTGTGCATCATTTTCTATTTTCTCACAATTCCGTCACCCTTGATTATCTTCCCCCATCTTCTCAATTCGCGCCTTCTTGTGACGAAACCAAAACATTTACGAATATGAATGAGGATACCGTGGCTTGGCTCATCAAAATTATTGAAAACCGATTAAGAATGTTTCATCAGAAAAGACATTTTACCACCAGTATAACTTTTATCTTGACATAGTTCTCGAGCATTTAGAGAAGATGAGTGGTTCTGGGATATCCTCGCGGAAACGTATCTGCGAATTTGTAGATCTCTCCATTCCAATGATGCACCGCCATCGCCGTGAATTATTTCAGAGGAAATATGATCGTCACAGAACCACGTTCATGTATGCGCTCAAGTTTATGCATATGCTAATATGTATGTGCGTGTGTATGATTAGCCTTCGCATGCATTCTAGTAATTCGCGTCGGCTAGAGCGTGAATGAGCGTGCGTATGAACATGTAGGGGTGGGAGGCGCTTGCTTTTGACGGGGGCGAAGGAGGGTTGTCCTCGGACGCATGTGTGGGAGATGGAAACTGAGGTTGTTTTGGATGAGGGGCCCCACACATCACGCAGCCGTTGTCTATAACAACCGTTTCGTTAACGCGTCGCGACCTCCTGTTCCCTTCCGCACTCCTCCACCGCCTCCCACTCTCCCATCTCACCTCTTCACCCTCCTCCACCCCACCACGCCCTCCTTCCCCCGACCCGAAAAAAGCATCGCATTCCTCTGAGCCCCCAGCACTCCCATCCCACCAACAGCTCCCTCCCTCCCTCACTCCCCCTCTCGATTCCGATATTCCCTTCCCTCACCCTCGCTCTCCTCTACCGCCCTCCCTCTCTCACCATCGTTGGGGAAACACCCCCCACCCTATCCACCATTCCGCTCCCCCCTGCACACCACGCCTCTCCCCCCTCCCTCCCGCCCATCGCACGCTCACCGTTGGACTGTGATGAAATTTACCGCTAACACAATTACGTGTTTAGATGGGGATGTGCACTCGCGCGGAATATATGTTCATTCCGACTGAAACTACCGCCCCTTCCACCACCAAGCCCACCCCCCGTACCCTCACACCCTCTCGCCGCCCCACCCAACCCTCCCACACCTTCCCGCGATCACCGACACCCACCCCATTTCTTTATCGGTCCCAGCCCACCCCTGTGCGAGCATCAAACCCCGCACCCCTTCGCGTTCCAGCCGACTCCAACAGAGAGGACCAACCCCCGCCCCGCCGACCCGCACCAGCTCCCGCCTCTCTTTCTCTCGCCTTTCCCCTCATCTCATCCCCCCAAACCCCGACGATCCAACCAACCCGCCCTTTCCATCCCCTTTACAACTCCTGAATCCACATCCTCTCCTCCCCGTCCCTCTCACCCTCCCTTCAGCGCCGAACCCCCCCGAAATATCAGTGCGGACCCTTCCCCGCCTCGGAGCAGATTCCGTCGCTCCACCCCTCGCCCGCCCTCCGTCCCGCCCCCGAGAAAACCACCCGCCACCCCCACCTGGCCCTCTCCAACAACGCCTGTCCAACCAGCCAACCGACCGACCGATCCACCCTGCCTCCTTCCACCGCCTCCCTGCCCTCTCTCCTCATCCCTGAAATATCGGTCCGGTCCCATCCCACCTCCGCCCGCTCCTTCCCCCCTCTCCCCTCCGCCCTTCCACTTGGGCTCCTCCCGAGTCGCCCTTTCCTCCGTCCTTGCCTTGCCCCTCCGCGCCGGCCCTCGACTGCCCTCCCTCCCAACCCCTCGCGGCCCCCCTCCGCCCACCCACAGCACCCGGCCCTCCCCCGCGCCACCCTCGAGAACGAAATCGATTAGCGGCAAGAATGACGAGATGCTCTCAGCCGTCACCTTGTCACCAATGGCGTCACAATACAGATTCGCCGCTCGGGACAATGGAGGGAAGGCCTGCCCGCGCGCGGGTTTTTATTCTTCCCCCCTTTTTCTCTAAAACAAATCAACAATGCCCCGAGGATTCTCTCTCGCCGTCTATCACGTTTCCTGCGTCCGCGTTCGCCATCTTTTGCCTTAGTTTCTTATTTTATTTCATTGAAACCCCTTTCCTGGGATCGGCGGTTTGAGAGACAAAATGGCTGCTGGTTTCCAGCGAATCCTGAATTCCCGTGACTGGAGATGGGTTCGGAAATGTTTGTCTTTCGTGTAGCCCTTAAGCCCGATTAATTATGATCCATTCTGACCCTAAACACTCGGCCCTTTTTGAACCTCATCGAATTTCACCCGAAAGGTAATTCATACTCTCGATATGTAAACAATTGCCGTCGAATGTTTCGTCTGACAAATGTCCTAATTAAAGGCTCAGCCAAGGTCTTAATGAATTGGAGAGTGCTCGGCTTCAACTTGTGATCACAAGTAAGTTTATTTATTGAAAGGGAGGTTTTGTCAATTTTCGCTACAGAATACTTTGACCTCATTGGAGCGATATTTTAATGTGCTGGATTCATGTGTCCAGGAATCGCTCCACGAAATATTCTGGCAGTGTACAGGAATTTTCAATGGCATTCTTCTCCATGCTTAGGTACTATGTGGTGACTATCTAAGTCAAGTGAAGTGCTCCGCCCGCATGATGGTACGAACATTAAATTAAGAGCCGTCTGACTTATTTGGCTTAAAGTCAGTCGCACCGATTAATAACTTAAATTCTCATCCATTCTTATCCGTTCATCCCGCTCTGAAATGGCGATTCGTTCAGGACGGAGTAGGTGACACGAGAGCATGAGGATTTGCGGATTTAATTGGAGAGAATGGTGTAGACATTTTAGAGAAAGTGGACGAGGGAGTGGTTCAAGGTCGTCAATATGTTGTCCCTGATTGACTTTGTTCTCCAAAGTTGCCGACGATGAACTTCGTAGTAGTAGTGTTTAATGGGAGGCGACCGACAGCCAGGGTCATTTTCACCGTTAGGGATGGATTGGAAAGGAAGGGCGGAGAGAAACCCAGCGTCGGCATTAGCCTACTCTAGTCGAAAGGCGCCAAGGGGTCCGCAGTTTAACGTTCCATCCGACGGACATCGCACTCACTCAAAGTGCTCTCCACAAAGCACCTCAAGTAGGAATTGGGACACCACTGAAAAATATTTGTGGTCTCAAGGATTCGAACCAGGGCCCTCTCGGTGGGAAACCTGTATGTTAGCCACCGCACCATTCCACTCTAGTATAACAGCACCTAAATGCTTTCACTAAATGATATTAATTAGTCTGCGGGGAAAACTGCTAAAATTTCAGTTTCAAATTTGGGCACTAAAGGACTTTTCCAAAGTAAGTTTTAGATCAATACGCAGCAAAGAGTACTTAAAATGTATGTTCACTTAATATATACGTTATCGAAATACGTATGAATGACCGTAACGTTGTTTTTCGTCACTCGTCATCAATACATGATATAAGGCAGCACATTGACTCGTGAAGTAACGATCCAACCTCCTCTATCGCCGGCTGACAATAACGTTAGAACAAAGAGAGGTCAGCATCGGGGCCCTATTTTTCCAACCCTATTGTCTTTACTTTATCTCTTTATTCAAGTTGATTGCTGATTAATGCCTAACTCGGCTTTGGAAGAAAGATAAATAGGTAATTAACGCTTGGGTTAATAACCATATACTCATTAGTTTTACTCTTCTAAATTAATTTAACAGTTTATTTTCTTATATTATACTTAATCCGGTACTGCGAAATTTAGGAAAACTAGATAATGTGAGACTTCACACATCGTAGTAGCCGCTAGTCATCTTTCTTTTCATTATTAATCATTTGGCAGGGTGAACAATAAATGAAGCGTCGAATTTCGTAGGTTGACCGAAACAAAAATACTCTGGTCGCGACAAACACGTTGCTCCTTCGATGAATTTTTCCTTGAATTTTTTTCTGACTACGTAAATGGGAGAGCATTCAAATGATCTTAATTTTTAGCGTACGATGTGGAATTTTTTTGTTGAATAAGACGTACTCACTCGGCAGAGCGGGATCTCCCAAAGTGTCTTCCCTTCATTTCCCCAAGCCAGTTCCCTTAACGTTTTAAATGTCAGTTCAGTTATTACTGTAGCCGCGTAAGGGGGGAGGGGTAAACGCCTAAACCCGTGCCCGGAGCGGGGGTTGACTACGGCCCTACCCACGGGCTGCCGAACAGATGCGTTTCCGGTCTCGGTCGTGGTCACAACCCACTCCCCTACGTCATTCTGCCGTCCCTCTGCAGTCCGCACGCACGTTTGAACCCCCTTCCTCTATTTCCTCGGCCGCTTTATCGCCCCCGCATCTTTAAACATCCCCATGGATCCATTTGTATGTTGTTGTTGTTGATGATGACTATGACGATTATCAGAGCTGCGAAGGGGCGGCGTAGGCCTCTTTGCCGACCCTCGGGGGTGAGGGGTGACTGCGGACAGGGATCGGGGGGTGGGGTTCGGTAAGGGCAATCTAGGCGATAAGCAATCTGGCTTTCCAATTCGGGACGCGGGGGGGGGAAGAGGGTGGTTCCCCGGTGGAGGGGAGGGGGAAGGCGTATTACGGGTGCGGGGAGTGGACTCGAAAATGGGACCTTTCGAATCCCATTCAATTCTCCAACGCCCCGTTCTATTTAATCTGCAGATTCAGTCGATCCAATCGAATAAACCGGTTTGGGCGACCGTTCCCCTTCCCCGCCCGCAACCCCCCCCCCCCCCGTCCACCCTCTTACGCCGAACCACCCCGCTCCGCCCGATGTCATAACAATTGGATTTATGGGAATGAGAGGCATTGGCGAAAATATTGAGAATGGAACGGCTGCTAATAAAAACCCCCGCGTCTCTCCTCCTCCGCGAATCATGCGCTTGATTGGGTTCGGTCGCGGCTCGTTTCGCCGCTCCGTTTTGCTCCGTTCATCCCGCCCACCTCCGTCGTCGCCCCCAACCCCAGGAGGGAGTTGTATTCCTTTTTTCGCTCACCCCGTCCCCCTTCCCAAACCACCCCTCCCGATCCCCATATCCCTCTCTGAACTGAACAATGGGTCAGAATCTAGTCTCGCTGAAAATCCTTCTCGACGCAATCTCTCGCCGCGGTGCCGTAAAGAGCCTCCTATTTCATTTTCCCGTGAATTCCCACGTCCGAATTCATCCTCTGTGTTCATCAGGGTGCAACGGACGAAGTAATGCCTCTATATCATTCGTTTTTTTTCTTCATCGGGTTGTATTTTTTCGAGGAATTCTTCGTGTTATTCGAGGCGTGAGTGCGATTGAAACCCTGGAATTGGGATGGAGTTTTCACGCACATTTCTAGTTTTGCGAAGTCCTGCTAATGGCGTTCTTATTTATGAGCATGCGCTTTTCAATGCCACTCGGATGTGTTCATCTGAAGTATCAACTTGGATTAACGAGTGTTTCGTAGAGTTAATGTGGCTCTCCTTTATTTACACGATCCTTTTGAGCATTCAATTTCAATTTCGGCTAGCTCACACTTAATGTGTTATTATCTGTTTACCGAATGGTTTAAATATAGGGCGTGAGATTTTTCACGTTTCTTGCATTCCTTAACCATGTGACTTTTCGCTCTACGCGAAATCATATGACAGGTATTTCTTTTCATGGAACTATTGATATTTTTTAAGAAAGAGAAAGGAGGTTTTTGAACGGAATGGGTGATTAAAAAGTCCATCAGGGACCCTTATTATATTGTTTTCATAAATGTTCCTGAGTATGCATATAACTCGAAGGTCTTATAACTCAAAACCATCTTCTAGGATCTAACATACTTATACTACATATAATCCGAATCTAATCCAAACCGAATCTAATGGATTCTTAAACTTTTTACAATTTATGTAATACGGTCCTTGAAAAATCTGCAAAATTTTAAGTTAAGCAGCTGAAAAACTTTCCGGAAAAGGAATAAACTTTCAAAATCGTGACAGCCAAGTATCGGGGAACCAGACGTGTGTTCGTCTTGTCCGTCGTGCCCATCTAGTTTGTGTTAATCGCCACTAAAGTGGCTTTTGAAAATTAAATTAGGAAAAAGCGGGGCTAGGTCCTAAAACATGTCTGACTTAAAATACTTCTGGTTGTCTTCTTTCTTTATTATCAATTAAATCTAGGTGGCATGGAAAGTTGGTTGCAGCTGTCGTGTTTTTGCAACGAAAATCGTGCAACCGTTTAAGAAATGAATTTCTTGTCTGTAAGCTTAATTTTTCGAACAGATGAATCAAATAGTAATTTATCCAAGGTACGATAACTTAGTTGAATAGTTCGTGTGGTTGCTCCCATTTTAAAATCCAGATAAAACTTTTGGGAATTCCTAATTTTTCGGGGTACCATCGGTTACCTTCGTAGGCAACTCAAGGAAAGGGACAAGTTTCCCACTCTGATTTGTTGATTTCGCACGCCGTAGGTCAAAGTGCGAGTGAAACCGAACACCTTCCGATTAATCAATGAAGTAACTTTGTTCTGAAGTTAACTTGCTCGCCCTTCTGAATAGTTAAACTAGCTTTACGTATGTAATTACTAACATTTACTCATGCTAATTTGCCTTCAACATTTTAGTCTCTAGAATGTGGGATTTAAAATTTTTCCAATTTTTGCCATTTTATAACGGACAAATGGTTGGAGGATGGGTTTTTATTGCAAGTAGTAGGTATATCAACACGAGTGTTTGATATGAGTCTCTCTCTAATTGAGGTATTTTTAAATATCTCTGACGAGTAACATACCTTTTGAAATATGCATTATTACGAGGGTCATCCGGAAAGTAGTACCCGTTCGTGAAATTAAGACACAAAAGTAAATATTAACAAACATAAAAAATTTTATTTGAAAGAGGATACTTTAAACTACTTCTCAACATAATCTCCAAGCAAATTAAGGCATTTGTCATAACGTGTGACAAGTTTCTGTATTCCTGCTGCATAGTCCTTCGCCGCCAGCTCATTGAGATACGCGAGGGACCCATCTTGCACAAATTTTTGCATAATGCAGATGGTGTTTAACAATTTCATGAACAATTGTTCGAGAAACATTGGGAAAATGCTCACAGATGTCATCAATTGTGACGCGCCGATCGTTCCTCACGAATTCGTCAACTGAGCTCACCAGTTGGTCTGTAATGACAGACGGTCTCTCCGAACGCTCATCGTCGTGTGTGTTCCCCCTCCCCATGTTGAAGTTGCGACACCACCGCCGAACAGACGACTCGTCCATTACATTGTCTCCATACACCTCCTTTAATTGGCGATGAATATCACATGGGCGAACGTTTCTTGCATTGAGGAATTTAATCACTGCCCTCACTTCACAACTGGCGGCGTTCTCAATTTTTTTAAACATTGTAAACAATCACAGAAACAACACAGGCAATGCTAGCGTCACGCAACTTGGCTCAGAGAAGGCAGACAAGCCACTGAAGCTATCTGACCTCGTCCAGCGGCTACTCGCGTCGTCAGCACTTCATGCGGCACGAGCGGGTACTACTTTCCGGATGACCCTCGTATCTATTCCAACTCGTCCTCTTCTGATGTATTGCCATTTTCCAAGAACGAAGGAAAATTATAGGAACGCAGCCATTAATTCACTGTCCTAAAAACAAAAAACTATGCGTATCTATTTTACACCATCTAATTAACCTACTACAAAAGTGCAAATCCCGAACAGAAACACTTTTTTTCGAGGGCAATTGAATTTGTGAATAAATTTACACTTAGTCATTTATTTCAATGAATAGGTGCTACAAGGTAATACTTTTTTAGGTAGTTGCTATATAGATATAAATATATAAATGATCTAGCTGCACAAAGCGCATCTCATGAATTATACCTGTATTTGATTTTTTCGTATTTTCTTAAGTATTTTATTCGTTTCTACTTTCTTCAATACAGCATAGCATGTACTGGATTCCTGTGAAAAATGCAAAAACACAAAATCGACAGAGTTTGTCTTATACAGAAGGAAAGAAATGGATTTATTTCACAAAGTGGTATTTACTCGCACCAATGGACACTCATATTGCCTAGCTTCCTCTTTCTTTCTGGGTAATAGTTATAATTTGATTTAATGCAAATATGGAGGGAGGATATTTTGCCTTTGCAAAAGGTCGAGCTGTGCTTACTCCTCGATAGAATTTTCCACTTGCAAAATGACTGGACATAATCTACTTGATGACCTACAAGGCACTCGGGTGAACATAGTCGCTTAACTCTCCCCGTCCCGGGGTCGGCCGTAGTCTCTCCCGATCCGACCATCTCCAAGGACCGGGGACCCTTTGGGCTCGCTGTCCACTTGGACGGAGGAGCCGTCCCTTCACGGCGCGAGCCTTGCGAGGGGTCGTCCCCAGCTAGCACACGGCTTCCTCAATCTCTTCTCCGCCTCTCCGCTCTTACTTCTCCTCTCTCCGTCGTATCTTCTTCTCCCTTGTGACCTAAATGCGCGCGATCCTCTCTCCCTCCGTCTCTCCTGAAATTTAGTCAGCCACGGCCGTTTCTTTCACTATGGATTATGTCGTTTTATATTTTCGCGGAGTTGCCTCGATTTTCGCACTTTCTGAACATTCAATTTTTAACCCTTTACCCTTATTATTGTCATTTACCCCTTTCGTAATTATTTCATTTTGGGTGCCACTATGATACTTAACGGCATTTCGTATGTATGTTCCTTAAGTCTCGTATCTTATTCCTGTAGGACACTGTATCAACCTTCTTGGTTCCTCGCAGTATCTTTTTTCCATTCCCTCACAATATCCTCTCCTTAATAATGTATCCTTGTTCCATCAATCTCTCGGGCCACAAAAATTTTTGTCGAGTTCTCTATCATGATGTTGAAATTATATTTTCAGTAGCTCTGAGTGCGGTGAATATTTCAACGGTCAGGTTATTTAGTAATCCTTGATGGCGAAAAATTTAACATTGAAACCATTATTAAATAATAATTGTTTAACATTTTTCAAAATAAAATGGATAAATCGAATCTGTTGGACTTTGAATCATCTAATATATTTAATTTTAAATAATATTCGAATTTGAAAGTTCATATATTTCAACATTAAACTAATTGTCTCACATCTCTTCTAGTTTATCAACCTCTCATTTAAACCATTTAAATATTTTTCTCTTCGCCTTACTCGTTCCAATTTTCTAAATGTATGCACATTTAAAATGCTTTACGTCCCTTAATTGCTTAGAATTTCTTCAACTTATGTTGTCCTGCGATGCAAGGAAGTATGCACTACTTATTTTAACGAGCCAAGTCTAGGAAAACAGAATTTTTCGTATTGAAGCAGTTGACTTTAATTCGGTGATTATAAACTGGCGTATTACTCGCTGAAAAAGTCCCTAATCACTATGATATCGTCTTTTTGTTTAATTTTGTATTCTCTGATTTGTTTACTCTAAAATAAGAAAAAAAAGTTAAACTTCCGCTCATTGAATGATTTTCTATACAAAAGGACTCAATGTCATTATTTCACAATAATATATATATATATATATATATATATATATATATATATATATATATGTATGTATGTATATATACAATATATATATACACACACACACACACACACACACACACATATATATATATATATATACATATATATGTGTGTGTATATGATTTCATCGACGTAACACGAAAGTGTTGAATAATTAATTGGACAGCAACAAACAATAAAGAAACACATAAATAGATCATTCACACGTTATTTCTTGATCATTTCGACGGAATTCTGCTCCGTCTTCATCGGAAGATATAGAAGTAATGATATATAAGTATATATATGTATGTATATATATATATATATTTAGAATATATATATATATATATATATATATATATATATATATATATATATATATATATATATATATATATATATATATATACCTATCGTAATGTTTACTCTTCTCCATCTGTGACCCAAAAGTGTATCTACTACAAAATATTTTGTCTCCAATACGTTTACGTTTTTGTGTTATAAATGAAAATTTCTTTCGCGGGAACAAATGAACTGAATGCATATTTTAAATTGGTTTTAAATGAGCTAGATGAGAAAGATTGTGCCTTCATTTTTTATTAGCCCCTGCGAAAATTTTACAAACTGTTTGGAGAATTCCAGGATAATTTGTGCTAGCTTACTCGAGGCACTCGACTGAATTTACCGCTCATGGGTCAACCCAGCGAAGTCCCTGTAGAAAACTTCTCCCCGGCTTCGTGGTTTGAAGAAGAATGCCTCTGAGAATTTGTCATCATTCCGTCCCAATCGCCGTTCGGTGTAACCATTCGAAGTATTGCCCAAGGAGCTTGGCAAAGCACTGAACGGAGTGAAATTTTACGTGATGTTCGAAGGTTCGCATTCGGATTCCTTCACCTCTCGCTTCTACATTCCCTCCCTTTCTCTCTCTCCCTGTCTTTCTCCTCTACCAGGGCCCACCCCCTCCACCATTCCCCTCCACCTCATCCTCTGAGAGTGGAATCCAGCGGCCGCACTCATTTGTCTCCCTACCTCCTCCCACTCCACTGCCCTCTCCCCCCCGCTCCACTCTCCTCCCCCTGATTCCATTAGGAATGGGGATGAGGTAGGGGAGCAAATTGAGTTAAGGGCGCGTGAGTCATTGCACTCACCCCCCCCCCCTACCTCCCACCTCCTCCCCCTTCCCTCCGGTGCTTAATTCGCGGATTAAACGGATGGAGGCGGGGGTGGGAGATCACATGGTTCATACACACACACACACCTCAATCTCTCTCTGGACCGCTTCCTGTCTCCACTGTCTCCCACGAACCCTTGAAGCATTCGGCTCTCCGCCTTACCTTACCCCGCGTGATCCCTCCTCTCTGCTCACTTCCTCCCCTCCCCCTTCTTCCCCCACCCTTACTCTCTCCATCCTTATCCCAAAACAATTTTTCTTACCAAATCCCCACTCTGCGACTGGAAACGCTCGATATTTTTCACGTTCGGTACCTCGAGAGAGGTGGTGGACCCCAAGGAAGAGAAGCGCGCGTCTTCACTTTGTCAGCGTGTCCAGGGACTGTCGGGCCTCGATGCTGATTTGCCGATGGCTCGCGAAAGTGATTGTTCACTTTACGGGGAAAACAGTACGAAAACTAAATCCCCTTCATATTATTTTACTACACGACCGTCGTTTTGACATCATTGGCCCTCGTAGCATCAACATGTGTGTAACCTAGGGGTGCGTATTTAACATTTTGAAGTGGATTTAAGAAGCTTTTTACTGAGTTTGGGGAAACTATTTACTGAGTCTGGGGAAAAATTAAGTACTATTATATTTGAATCACGCCGCACAAGCTCAAGAGTACGTCATGAACGGACGACTCTTCAGGTGGAGAGAGTGATGTAATCCAATTCAGTTAATAGCCTGGTATCAATGTTCACAGTCTTTGTTATCACAGTGAACACTGCACTGCGCCAATATGGACATGGCTCTAAACAGTTCCACACGTTTCAATTTCTCTCCGTAATAATTCCTACTATTTGTCCAAAAATTTAAGTCAATCCTTGACGAACGGAGGCTAATTAAGTAGGCTACTCTGTGTCAGAATCGGGCCATAGTTCCACTGGGTACATTTAAGTATTTTAATGGTTTTGGTCCCTCCCGTTCGGTGACATTCCGCTATTAGGATTTTGAAAAAATCCCACTGGCAAATTCCGTTATTTAAATCAACAAAATATTGCTTCAATTCACTTTCTAAGCACCTCTTTTCGTTTAATTTTAAACTTAGGCATTCTCAATTTGCAATTCCGTATTCCAGTGAATAGAGTAGTCAAAATTTCATTTTATATATTCCGAAACTTGCACAGTTAGAATTATATTTTCTGCGAAAAAGTTTCTAAAATGGTATACCTACCTCAATAGAGCGCTGTGTATGTATAAATATCTAGCTCTGGTCTTTTGGTTGACATAAAGCTCCAATGTTTTGGTCACTCATCATAAAACTGTCACGCACCGATTTTGTAGTATATTTTATGTTATATTTGTCTAGAGCTATTTTTAAAATGCGGTAAACTCAAAAAAATGGTATCGTAGGACAAACTTGGCAAATAATTTAGGGCATTATTATAACCTGTATAAAATTAACGAAAGCGTATGACACAATATGAAATTCGCGTAATTCAAAAAAATAACTATGCAAACAAACATCCTTTCAATTTTTTTAGAAGGTGGTAGAGTTTTTATCAAGGGGCATATGACCGTTTCGCCATCCTCTTTACCAATACTATAATAGAAGACACCCGATAGCCATCAGACGCCGTATTGATACGTACACCATCTGCTGTCGAAGGCGGACGGGTATTCCAGCTTATTGACCATTTTTCAGTCTTCCGCGTTGCCCGCACCAAAGAATCATAGGGAGACCTAAGAAATCCGGAATTCAAAGATTTCAGTTCTATTTCCAACGAATGAATAGTAGTACTTTTTCTCTCCCTCTCGCTCAGAATTTTATCTCTTCGCCTCGACATTGAATGTTCTCCTGGGTCCTACGTGGTTGCCAAGGCACTTGACGACAACGTCTTTCCATAAACATTATCTGGTTTAATTGAAAAGATGACATCGTAGGTCCAAACATGTCCGCGTATAAACCTAATTCTTCCATCAACACCGAGAGGTCGTAACCCTCCCCTCCCAGGTCTACACGAGAGAGGCCTTTCGCTCTCCCCCTTGTGACATCCCTAATCGCTCCTTATCTCCCTCCACGCGCCGGGAACATCTCGGTCGGCCCTCCAGTGCGGGAACCCTCCTCGCCTCCCTCCTTCCACTTCCACTGACGTCCTCTGCGAACCCATTCCATCTGTCTTGCACTTCGACTCAAGTGGCTGCGAGTCCTTCGGGGCAGGAGGGGGGCAGGGAGGGAAGTATTATGGCGGGGCAGCGCATTGGGGAATGGGCAGTCGGGAGTTGGTTTATGGGGCGGGGGTCTTTAGGAGGGCCGCTCGTGCGTCCCGCCCCTTATCTCCAGGTGGGTGAGTTTCCCGACCCCCCCCCCCTCTCCCCGGCCTCTCCTCCTCTTCGGCCGGGGCGCAATTAGCTTGAATGGTTTTTTCGCTCCCGGGGCCCGCCCGAACGAGCGCGCGTTGGTGTGTGCCTGTGTGTTCCGTGCCCGCACGGTTTCCCCGAGGTCGGGGGCGTGAGTGCGCGGGGGGATTAATTCATCTCGTCATGGCCGCAAATGTGGCCGCTCTCTCCGCGAAAGACGTTAATTTCGACGGCCTGGTCGGACCATGGAGATGTCGTTTTCTCTTAACGGCCGGGAACTCGCCGAGCTCTTCAGTGCTCCCTCTTTAAGGCGGAGCGACGGGACAAGGGTCGCGTAGCTTCAGAATGTGAGATTGTAGAATTGCGCTCCTACCCAAACGTGAAAGTTACACGCAATGGGGTCCGATGTAGAAATGTTTACGACGTCCTATTTTTTAATGTCGTTGAGTTACATTGCAGCGATTGCGGTCTGGGATGAACATTACACTAGATCGGTTTGTCACCTGTGTAAAATACGGTACACGTCCTCGGTATTATTGCTTTCTGTAAATAAATATGTGCTTTTTTGATTTTTCCATTTTTTATTGCCACCAACGTCTTATTAGATGAGGCTAAGAAATTAAGACGTGTTTAGTCTGTGCTCATCCAAAACCTATGTTAAAAGATAATAAACGAGTAATGATATTTTTAATTGCCATTAACGAAACTGAAGTCCACGTATTGTAACTAAAACCAAAACACCGCGTTTCCATACAAAAACAAAAGAAATATTCTAAGTTGCATGACACTTGAAAGTTCAATCCAAAAATGTAATCCAGGCAATGCTTTTATTCAAATTCCTCAGATGTCTTAGAACTGTCGTTTTTTCTGTTGATATCCTTGGGCAAAGGTGTCATGTGACCTCCGAATTAAGTGGTCATAAAAAATAAAGCAGCCAACGTCGTTTCTTTGTAACACAATGGGGAAATTACGAACATTTGAGAATAAAGGGTGGAGCAGAATTTACTCCCTAATTTGACGGGTTAACTGTAAAAAAACACCCCAGATAATTTAAAAAGGTTTTTAGTTTTGAAAATCAAATCTAATGCCGTATTATTTTCATTAGGTTTTGAAAATTATTCCGTCCAGGTGATGACCTTATTGAGCGATGCAGATGTTGAGTCATTCAGAAAGGTTTTCCAAAACTCTTCTCAGCATATCTTGCGCTATCCCTGCGATGATCTGAAATTGCCTCCTTAAGAGCTTCCAAGGTTCTTGGTCGAACTTTGTAAACCTCAGCTTTGAGATATTCCCAAAGAACAAAATCATATGGGCTCAAATCCGGGGAGCGAGCATGCCATGGAACATCCCCTCGAGAGGAGATCAGGCGGCTGGGAAATTCTTCTGGCAGGATTTGGGCTGAACGACGGACAGTATGAGCCGTGGCACCGTCCTGTTGAAATCAAAAGGCTTCTGCGTCATATTTCGCACCATACTGTTCCATTTTGGGGAGTAAAAGGTTCTCAAGCTTCTCATAATAGCACACAGAGTTCACAGTATCAGTTGAATCTCGAGATTCAAAAAAGTAAGGTCCAATAATGCCTATAGAGGGTACAGCGCACCAAACTCTCACTTTGGGGCTATGAAGAGGCCTTGGGTTAAGTTTGCGAGGGTTGTCAGTCGCCTAGGAACGAAAATTTTGCTTATATACTGAGCCGGAGAGGTGAAAATTCGCTTCATCACTAGACCACAGAGCCCTCTGCGTCGCCACCACACTATCATTGTTCTCAAAGAACGTTTCTGTGACAAAGCCTCGATGCTCACCAGACCACTGCATGGTAATTACGAAAAATAACGTTGTTTTCTTCAGCCAACTCCACTACTTCCACTCGGCGAATACACCTACGCGCTCTTCAGTGATTTTTTAAAACAAAGCAGTCCTTTCTGCTCCACCCTGTATTTCATGAAAAATCTATTGAGAAAATTGGAATTAAAAACTTGGGTGGGCATCTACCCTGTATTTCTACCCTGTATTTCTATACTATCTACCCTGGATATATATATTATATTTATTCTAGGCATCTACCCTGTATTTCTATACCTGTATTGGGTCTTATTATATTTTGATTCATAATACCAACATGTGTATGTTAAAAATCAATTAAAAACCTAAGGGCTACTAATGTGGTAATTGGATAATTAACTAATATTTTTAATTCAGGAAAACTTTATATTTGATGTTGTATGACTGGTCACCCCCTACCACACGCCATTGGGGTGGCTGGAAAGGTACAACGTAGGTGTCGATGAATTAATTGGATTTTCATTCGTGGGGAAATCCATCGGTCGCAAGAATTCCTTTAAATTTTATATATTCTTCTTTCTCCTCTAATTGTCCTTGCTGGAAAACAGGAAAATTTGGCCTGTAAAAAAAATTCAATGTTAAAAAACATATAGTTTAATCAACAAGAATAATCAATTAACCGAATAAAATTGTCTGAAAGTAAATTCAAGAAAAACTTTTAAAGTAACAGAAATTTTATGCTGATAATTTTTCAGGGAAATAGTCAAATATATTTGAGCCTCCGTGATTAATAGCTTTTGTAATTTTTTATCAATATAATTGAAATTTGTGTCTGTCACGAGGGAGTTTTAATATTAGGGAGTATTGACACTACAAGAAAAGACCAATTACTCTTTGAAAAATTATTTAATCACATTATTTAAAAAGAGGTTATTTTTATTAAAAAAAACACCCGTTTGATTCACGAGACGAAGATGGTCAGGACAAAATCGTCCTTAGTTGAAACAAAATAAAAAAAACTTTCCATGTTAATTGTTCGCTAAACACCATATGCAGGATGCATTATGCAACTGTTGGAAGCCTCTCTAAAGCAACTACGATAAATCATTTTTTAAATATTTCAATAGTATTTGAAGATGTATCATCGTGCGGAGAAACTTTTGATTACTTTTATGATGAAGTAAAAATGAAATAGCAAATATTTCGAGAACACTGGGGAAACCCTTCCAGTCACGAAGCTAACGAGAGCCTGGCGCAGAAATTAAATTACATTCAAATACAATGTTATCCTGAGAGCGGAGGGCCAGAATGCTCATTCACATGAATGAGCAATCGACGCACACTATAACATATATAAATTTCAAATTTCATGGTTGAGCGCAGATTTGAAGGAATTTGTTCTCAAATCTGTGGGTGGGAGGATGAGGGGGAGGAATGGAGATCTGTGTGTGCGCGTGCGTGTTTGGCGTGTGCGGCGTGCGAGGGGTGTGGGGCGATCCACTCAGAATAAATTGCAGTCTAAATTACTTACCTAATCCACTCCCTACCTCCACGCTATCCATCTGTCCGACTCGCGTCATCTAATTAAATGAAACTGCACCAGTGAGTGGAATTGTACTTTAACAAGAAATGCATATTGCTATCCGTCCACTGCACTTGGAATTATATTGGGCGCCAAATTTGTTTATTTCATATGATTGATTCGCTAAATTATTCCGTCGAAAGGTAGCATCTCGTTCAAGGGCTTCTGCAATGAATTATCCGATGACGCGAGTGCTCAATCCTCACGACGGTGCGGTGAGATGCGGAGTCACTTACGGGGCCGGGGCAGCCGAGTGGTAGGGCGAGACGGTCAGCGGTGACGGTGCTTGCCGCCCCGAGCGACGGCGATGACATGCCCTGCCGATGGCTGTTTCACTTATTCGTCTCTTATTATTGAGAACCCAGCCAGTAATTCTCTTGAATCGGAGGTTTCGGCAGAACAATGCTCTATTACTACGGACAGTGAAACGTAACTGAAAGGATCATGACGGAATTCTCGATGGAAAATACATACTCTGCTTTTTTCGCACCAAAAATTGAATTATGATAGAATTAGCATTGCTCTCATTTTTTTGCTTTTGTTGACCGTAGATTAGCTCGAAATTGTTTATTCAGAGGTCATTTTCCCTAGATTTTGAAAAGGAAGCCATTCAGGTCACTATCAATATCTATATCTATCTACATACTATCGAGTAAACAGTCGCAAACTAATTAAATATGGCGGAATCATGTAGTATGGACAATTCATAGATGCATTAGATCTACAAATATATTTTCTTGACCCCCATCCATCTGGCCCAAGGGCACGTGGGAGCGTTAGGGTGCCAGTCATGAAGTAAGTTGAGGGGGAATGTAACTTGTATTTTCCGAACTATTTTGGCAGAAGTAGTAGTAGTAGCTGTTAGAGGATACGACCAATGGGCAGAGGTATTTTGCGCCAGAAGGGATAAGTGGGTGATCCGGTAGGGTAAGGATATTCAGGGAATGGAGGAAGGGTGGCGGGCGACCCTTCCTCCTACATTGTTCAATTATCTAATCAGTATTTATTAAGATGGATCCCTTATGCTCACCGCATACTTCATGTGCGGTCTTACTAAAGAAAAATAGTGTATCTCCTTTTCTTTTATCTCGATACTTTTTCCAAATATATGTTTCATGAAAGTCAGCTTCCACAATGTACCTGTATAACTTTCCTCTGAAAGTAGAACATTCGAAGTTATGGTGACACTCGAGTATTTTACGTGATCTACAATGCTCGTCCAAACACCTCCGAGTATGTTAATTGATAGAGTGTGCTCGTGTTTTTTTTAAATTTTTTAAGCAGTGCATTTAGTGATTAATTTAGTAAACCGTACATTATTAGTGATTAATTTCAAATCCCATTCTGTAAATCTTTTTTGAATGTTATTTAATTCATACTTTGGTATTTGACGGTTTGCGCCGTTCGGCATTTCCCTAAATGTTGCTGTGTCGTAGGCAAAAAAGGCTCGATGTTGCTTTTCTTTTTTGATGTAATATCATTAATATAAGTATGAAAGATTATTATAGCCTCTTGAGGATAACTCGAGGGACGCCGGATACTAATTACTGATAATTAGAGCTTGAGCCATCTATCAGTACTTTTTGTGGTTAGTAAGGAAGTCCTCAATGCAGTTAATTACATCATCGTTTATTCCGTTACCCTGCAACTTGTGCAAAGGGCAATTTGGCCTTTTGAAATTCGCAAAAAGTTTTTAATATCCAAGAAACTGGAATATATCGGTTTGTTAATTTCCTCCAATTGCAGTATATTGTGTTTAAAAAGCCCCAAATTCGTTTTGCAGAGTGCACTAATTGTATGTGTGTATTGTGCTTCATCACGTTTCCGGTAACATCGAAGCCATCTTGAACTCTATGCGGCCTCCCCTTGTAGTCTTATCGAAAATTATTTTGCAAAAATCCCTCAATTTCGTATTTGTTTAAACTAACAAAAGATAACGCGCCTACAATGACTCCATATAAATAAGGGTGTTTTAGTCCACTTCCTTAAGCATCCTTCGTCGCTTCTCGAAGTGAAAATCTCTGCTAGAAAACGGGCAAACAACCCGGTTTTTATTTCTACATCTACATCTACTTAATACCCCGCAAGCCGCCGCAAGGGCGTGTGGCGGGGGGTGCTAGGACACCACCCGTAATTTAGAAAAGAAAAAGAAAAAAAAAACCGCATGCAATAACCACAAAATCATATATAAAAAAACATGGCATACATTCATGCATGAACACTTACACCCCACACACATGCAAACACAATAAAACTACCAACTAACATACACATGCACCTGAAAGTATACCTAAAAGCTTTGCAGTGTTTAACTTTGCTCCGACTTGTAAATTCAACGTTTTTAATATTTGTAAAGTGACTTCGGTTTCTTGCTATTATGATTTCTGATTGTTCGGGGAAAGAATGAGTATTTGTACCTATCTGTCATTTCTCGTCGGACGGCGGACGCTCTCGCTGTTTTATTTAATTTCTTTTATGTCACAGGCTAATTCGGTAGATGTCAGACACATATCGGTTTTCTGGACCGTAAAATGCACTAAGCAATTAATCCTACTGGAACGCGGTAGATCATTTACTCTTGGTCGTTCTAGCTTCAATGTGTGGTGCCAAATTTGTTACTTGGGATATGTTATCTCAGATGGAGGGTAATGTTGCTAACATATGAGCAATACCATGTTCATCAGTTAAATTTTTGCTTCGATTAAAGGCGCTATCAAATATAAACCTAATGAGGATATTTTTTTCATGAAACAGATGCATCCCGGGGTCTAATCTTCAATTTACATATAAATTTAAAGTCCGTAATATTATGTGACAATTAATCTGGCGGTCAAACCGCTGTTTAAAAATAAACCAATTAAAGAAACTCGGGATATGTCGGAATTTTTAACTCAACCTTTAACTCAATTACGAAATTAACTCTTGTCCCATTGGGCAAAAATCCCACTATAGGTTAAAGATTTGTGAGATATTTCCGGTTTGGGAACAGGTTGGATGAGGTACATGGTCATTATGCAGTGTAGGTAGAAGTCCAAACCCTTCAGCTACAAGTAAAAAACACAGCTCAAGCCACTTTCATCATTCTATGGGGCACCATTCGTTTAAATAACATGGATGCTGCGCTGAGATCCTTTGTGCGAAATAAGTACACTTCATTGTGGAACGAAATTTTTTTTCTGTAACATGAAGATATTTTGGATGAAGAGCGAGGGGAGGTACAAGAAACGAGGCTCAGGGAGGTGGGGGGGGGGGTGGAAGGAGGATGGAGAGGGATGGTGGCAGAAGTAAGGAGGTCAAGAGGAGTGAGACCGGAAGGCGGGTTAATAACGGGATCAAACCAGATTCCCTCTCAAAAGGATTTTTTTTGCGAGTCCATAAAAAGTATTTTTTTTCTTTCAAGTTGGGAGATATCCGAGGCGAAAATGCTCACTCGCTTATATCACCGGTATTATTGCTTCGCAGCAGGGGTTCGGGGAGGGGTGCACACCGTGGTGGATCCGGGAGCGGTAATGGGGGGGGTCTCCGAGATGGGGGTTGGGGGTGGCGAGTTGCTGGCGAGCGGAAGGAGGCGGTTGGTTGTTGTGCGTGGGTGAAGGGGGCTTCTCCCTGGGAGAGTAAGCAGCACAATACACTGCCTCGCCACCTCACACCCCTGCCTTCCTCCACCCCCCACCCCCCCGTGGGGAACTCCTCAACTGACTAACCACCCACGCCCCCTCCCACCCCCCGCACTCACCCACTCACGCGCTCTCCCTCACGAGGGCTCGCCGTCTGTCGCGGTTGCGTCATAAGGGAAGAGGAGTGAGGGAGGCTGGCGGGATGAGGGGTGCGGAATCACATTGGGTGCAGTGTGCTGGAATGATTGGGAGGACACCAATGGGGGAGGGAGGGGGAGGGATAGTCTAGATGGGCACCCGGAGGGGGGGAAGGGAGTTAGTGACCTGCCCTTCCTCGGTACACACCAGGGGGGAGGAAGAGATGGCGGGGGTTGAGAGAGATCCCCATTGCCGGCACTCCCTTCCCCCCTATCGCCCTCCACGTACGCTAACTGATGCGTAGTCTGGAGGCAGAGAGAGTTGGGGAGGGGGGATGGTGTGGGAGGGGGGGCTGGTGCTGATTGGGGGGCGGGGGAGAGGAGGGGGACATGGGAATGGGGGGTTTTGTGTTTGCCCCACGGCTAATCTCATGGTTAGCCCGGAGAATGGCAGGCGTGGGGTGCGGAGTGAGGCAGATGGAGAAATTCTCGGGGCGGAGGGGTGCAAGTGGGATTATGTTATGGGATGGGAAGCGGGAGGAGGGGCCGTCTCCACGGAGTGGCCGACTTGGACTAGGTGGGGTCGGGGTCGCACTAGGCGACATGTTAGGTGCCACTTGGGGGGTGGGGGAATGTGAGGTGTTCGCGGCGACCCCCTGAATCCAGGGTTACCACGACCGGCTCGTCATCCTCGAGTTGGTTCCGTCAAGGAGCGGAAGGAAGGGCGCTCTCCGGAGCGATGGATGGATTCCCTTCGCCTCATTGCGGAAGGAAAAAATTATTTTTCCATCAGAATGTATTAGACGGAGTGGTCTGGGGTTGTTTGGTGAAGAATTTCAACAATCGAATGCTTATGTGAGAAAATATGGCACAGAATTATAACCAATGTCTTGACTTTGAAGTGTTCAGTTTTGAGTCACGGAATTATTTCCCGAAATCGGCCCGAAATGAGCGTCTTTTTGAAGTGATTATCCAGATGGTACGAAATACGTCTTCAGTTTTCAAGTCGTAGAGAAATAATACATTTGATGCCTAATGCAATTGTTTTGTCCCTAAAATGCATTTATGCTTCTCAGCTAATAAAAATATAATAAAAAATTATTGGTACCACCCTGTGACACCCTCCTCTGTGTGGTCTTGTATGCACCGCTGTCGATAAAAGTCGTAGATAAAAGTCAAAACAATTTCCTCTGTTGATAAGTCATTTTGGTACGTTTCTGAGGACGTCCTACCAGTATTATTGCGCTATATCCATTTATTACGTTTTTGCTTTGAAAGTTTCTTGAGGTGGTCTTCATTCTCAATCAAAGCAAATTATCTATTCCCTATGAACTCTGTCAACAATAATTCTCTAGATCTAAATGTTTGAAATACGAGGAAGTTATTAAGGAGGATGACTCGGAAACTCGTATCTAAAACGTCGCTTGTTTTCGCAGAGAATCATTTTAGGGTGAACACATTTCATTTTCTCCCACGGGTGCGGTGGGCAAATATTAATAAAAATTGTTGGATGGGCGTTCCCCCTAACATTGACATGATTTAACTGGATGCGTCCTGTTTACAAATGGTTTGCCCTTATAACGAGCCTCATTTAGCAAGATTCGCTTGCGTATATTTTTTAGCTTTAGTCTATATGGCTTTAGGCAGAATAACAATGATAGTGTTTCAAAAAAGAATTCGGAATGGTGAGAAGGATGATATTTTACACCTATTTCACGTATATTTCACGCCATCGGCTCAAGCTTGAATCTTTGAGTTGGTGACTTATTCACGGCCGTGTCCAAATTGGTTTACTGATTGAGTGCTGAACCCTTCACTTTATTTCTCTAAGAATGGTTGGCTATGTCTTTTTTCCTTAGGGCCTGTGCCTTTGATTAAGAATAATTTTCTCTTCTCGAAGTTCCCTAACTTGCACTAATAGTTCACGAAGTCCTTGTGGCATCAACGATCCCATAAACAGCCTACCCCCAATAACTGTTGTAGAAATACTAATTGAAATTATTTGGTCCAAAGAGATAGCTATTCATTCCAAACAGGAGAAAAAAATCGGGATGCTTCTCCCGCGCTTACACTCACTATCTTGATGACTCTCCAATCGCAATCCCGTTACGCATCCGAGGGGGTTTAGGGATAGGATCGAAAGTGAAGGAGGGGGGGTCCCCGTATGTGTTTGCAAGGCGAAGGGGTGGTAAAGATAGGATGTCCCGGCTGGGGGACCAGCTAAAAGGGGCGAGGGACCCCAGGAGGGGTGCGGGAAAGAAGATCGCCTTGTATAAACCGGGCTTGACTCTTGCTCTCCCTCCTTTTCGGCGACAAACGCTCTCGTTCACTCTTACCAAGCAAACCCCTTCCCCCACTCCCGACCCCCAGGGTGAGCCTCGCTCGGGGGGCACACTCCGACCATGGGGCCAATGACAACAATCGCCCTTTGGAAGGGGGCGAGGAAGGAGTCCGCTTGCAGTGTCACGACATAAGAATGACTCTTCCCCCCCCCTCCCTAGTCCTAAGCGATCCCTTTAAAGGTTATCGGCGGAGGGGAATTGCCTCGCCCCACGGGGTATGGGGTTCCTCGTGGGTTGTTGTTGGGGCGAGGTGGTTTTTACGGGCAGTGTCGTCGCCGGCGGGGAAAATGGAAAGGGAAGTGGGGTCGCATGAGGGCGGTTCATGTCTTTATGGGCGCGATTTCATCAGCTCCCGATCTTGCCCCCCGGGGAGGGGAGGAAAATCATCGCCTCCTCCCACCCAGTAGAGCGGAGGCGGTTGTCCGCTTTGCGTTGCGTTCGAATGGAACGGATAACTTCTGTGGCGAGCCAGTTAATTATTTTCGAGCAATAGTCAGCAGTTTTATCAAATATGTCCAACAGGGACCCAACGGCGTCATTAAGAAATAGCGTCTATACAATGCTATCTCATGCTCTTAATGTAGTGTGCTGCTATTTTCTTTCGACTTGACGATTAGTGTCGCTTTCTTGTTGTTACAGCCGTCAGGAAGTTATTAGTATTAGCTGTAACAACTGCCACTAACTAGTGCAGCGATTCTCAGTTAAGTTGTTCATCGGTTTCGCAATTTACGTTATGGAAGAAAAAACATCCAGCGGATGACAGTTCTTTTCAACGGACATTAGTTTTTTAACGGCTATATCAGTATATGCCATGATAATATGATATATAATAACGATAATGTTATATATATGTGTATGTATATATATGTACATATATATGTGTATATATATATGTGTGTGTGTATTTATATGTGTATAATATATATATATATATATATATATATATATATATATATATATATATATATATATGTGTGTGTGTGTGTGTGTGTGTGTGTGTGTGTGTGTGTGTTTGTGTGTGTGTGTCTATGGACATTTAACGATGAGTCATTCCGATGCTATTTCAATATCATTAGGATTTGAATTATATTTTTGCTGAAGTCAGTCATTTAAAAAGAGAATATGTCATCATACGGATAATGTTATTCTTCCATGCTTGGCGTTTACTGTAGGAGCTCGGTAAATATCATTAACCTACTTTCGTTACTATTAGAGTAAATTAATTTTTAAATCTGTATATAATTTGTACCACTCGCATTAAAGCGTATTCTTTCACTGAATTAAATATGGAAATCATGACTTGAACTTCGTCTCAGGTGACAACAAGCAAAGAGGATAAAATGGCACCTTATGGATTCATTTACTTCGACCCTTATTTTCTTGGATCTAGATTAAATCCGTGAGTCAGCGCCGTCAGAGAGACATGTTGCAACTCGTGCAACGCTTCGCAAGCTTAAACGTGAGAATATCTGAATAGTCCTTTGTTTCATACGAAGAGAGGGCCAGTTCACGAAATTCCAATTTTTACCAATATAACGAGAAACTAGACATTACTGATAACCCTTTAGTAGGTTCCACCCCTTTGATTTGAGTTCCATCTTTTTCCGTTCATCATAATATTAAGTCAAACTTGCTTGAAGGGATGAATTATTAAATTTCTTAAGCGAAATAGACGAGTAAACTGTGAAGACTTGCTCTTTTGATTGTAGCATTGCAGGTATCTAAAAGAGAATTGAAGACGAAGGACAACAATGACTGCGTAGGGTAAAAAGTGAATTGAAACCGAAGTGAAAAATGAAACCTTTTAACGGATGACTGAATCAGAGGCCGCTAGTCAAAATCATGGCTCAGAGAAATTATAAAATGTTAACTGCGAATTGTTTTTATAAATATAAGTTAGAAGGTTATTTTTATTACTATTAACATAAAAAAATAATTTTGTTTCCAATCCACTTCCAAATATGATGCATATTGGAATGGAATTTCGGGAAATCGTTTGAAATGCATTTACTCCTCATGCCTAGGCTTAGCGATGGCGTACATCACGCGTTTTATTACATCGCTGAGTCATTTCAGTGTTCTGATTCAACTCCGGATATGACGAGGTCTCGTTTCACACTTCGGATTCATTGGAACATAGTCAGATAGATTTATTCAAATATGATAATATATTTTCGTGGGTGAACCGAGGTAAACATTATTTGGGGCGCGCCTTGCAATTTCAGTGAACAAAATAAAGTTGGGCAATCAATGCCCACCATTCTGTCATTCTTCTCCTTTCCTCCCCTTGCAATTAGTCCCATGAAATAAATTAGTGACCTCCCCCACTTGAATTCCCCCTCGCTAATTCAAACACCGTCCCCCATACATCTCTCCCCCACCCCGCCCCCCGCCCCTCCTTCCTTCCCCGTACGATTTATCTTAGATTCGCTCTTTTTCTATCCAACCCTCCTCTGCAACCGCAACCTTCCTGTTCTCTCTTCAGGCGGCGACGGTCTCCTCAACGACAACACCTCCGACGGCAACTCCGAGCACAACTCATCCGCGGACGAAGACTCGCAGCTGAGGCTTCGACTCAAGAGGAAACTGCAGCGGAACCGCACCTCCTTCACCAACGAGCAGATCGAGGCCCTGGAGAAGGGTAAGCGGCCTCTCCCTGGAGAGAGAAAACACCGCCCCTGCACCCTCGCCCCCACCCCACGTGAAGGAACACCACCCCCCTCTAGCGCTTCGCCCTCCGCCTCCTGCGCGCATGCTTCACTCCAGTGGGCCGGAAACCCCGGTCCAGGCCCCAGCGTCCCTTAGCAGATGCGGTCGCACATCTCGTTTGGCGCGAACTCGTTCGATGCAGACGACCGTGGTTTGGAGTCCATCAGGAGGGTTTTATCCTACATTAGGGTTGACGGAATGTCGTCTTCTTATATATTCGTGAGGTGTACATATGTTTGTGAAATGTTTAAGAGGATGCTTTACATACAACATCATAAAAGAGCTTTAGGTTGTTGTACTATTCATTCTGCCCATGAATTTTAGAGCACAGTTGACTTTTGAGTAAAGTTTTCATTCCATGATGTAAATTCTTTCCCATGGAGCTATTAACTGATTGGGCTATAATTTTAAACCCTAAATGCATCTTCAGAAGAAGGGCTCACGGCATTTTAAAATTATAACAAGATATAGAAGAAGGCACCGTTCCAGTTTGGAGATTCCGGCCTTGTTACCAATCAGAAATGCTAGTAGAAATTATCTACTTTTTGATTCTTCATAGATAGAAAAAACCTAGCATCGATACTTTGTGAGTGTTTTAGTGCTACATCTACATCTAAACCGTACAGTTCAAAGCTACCAGGAAGCTTGTGTCTAGGTCTAAGAGGTGTGTGTGATTACTTTATCACCCAGTTCCAAGCTATTAATCTTATGATAGAGTGTTGGTCTATGTTTTTTACCTTATTATGACGGTCCTTCCGTCAAAAATCATTTATTAGCAATATTTCATTTCATAAATATAAAATATGCATATTTTATCGTATTCCAACCTACTATTTCACATTTAATTGTGAGTATAGGTGTCAAATTAGCATGTGGGGTAGTTAATTTTGCTTATTTATTCTCATCTTATTGTCTACGATGATTACTAGCATTGTCTTAATTCTTATATTTTCGTCCCCCGCTGAGGACATCTATACTGAAAATTAATTTTCATGAATTACCCAATTGTTGTGTTTCTGGGGTGAATGCGTTTGGTTAGTAAGCTGCTTATTCCCCGACTGCTGTCGCATTACTGTCCATTGACAAACCTTGCTTCACCTGATGAGTAAACTACATGAGAGAACTATTAGGCCATGGCTATTGACTTGAGTGATAAGTTGATGCTTATGGGTAAGTAGGAGAGTATAAAAAGATAAGTTAAAGATTATTTTGTGCAAAGTATAATGATTTCGAAATTGGTTCTTGCGGGTTTTGTGACGAAAAATAGAATGTTTTTATCTAGTATTGGCTTCTCTCAACCAATTATATAGGTGAATCTTATATCAAATGTAGGCATTTACGAATGGAATGAAGGAAAGCAAAAAAAAAACGGTGTGAAGTAAGTCCAACAAATTTAGCGGTACCGCAGGATTTTATCTTCCTGTTCAGGAATGGTCGACTGATTCCCAACAAATCCGCTCGCTATCGGTGCACATTGATAAGACGTCGGATTAACTTCATAAATTCCAAGCCGAAAGTTAAATCGAATGCTATTTGAATTACGAGTCCTTTTTCGGGATTACACAGCACACATTTTCGATATTATAGATCCAAATTTATTCACCCTTCTCTAACAATTTCATTTATTGCGTCTGTTTCTTATATAAATGTGTCAGAGAATTTTATTTTAATGCAATAGTCCGAAAATCGGAATCGATCGGAATGTATAAAGGCTGCGCTATATTTAACTTGCATTCAGCTTGCATTCGGCTGATTGGCGGTTGAGAAATGGAAGTTCTGATACCTTGATAATGAATGCACTGAAAACTTCATCCTCACTGAAATACTATATTCTCTGTGAAATGTCAACCTTGCGCGTGAACTCCTTATTTATCGATGCCCCATTGTCTCGTCGCGCGCGTTAAACAGGAAGAGGGGAGAGTGAATCGAGGCAGGAGAGGTACTCCGTATCCCACCCACCCAAACATGCAGAGAGTCCGCCCGCGAGCGCCCCTAAAGCGACTTACCGCCCAATCCCAGTCCCCTCGTTGCCCCCTCTCCCCCCAGCCATTCCTCCTTTCACCTTTCGCCCGCACGTGCCCACCGTTGATTAGGGACGGATTTTCGACGGCCGCTCCAGTGGCGGAGGCGACTAAATCCAACGCCGGCTTATTTCACCATCCCCCCCCCCGGGAGTCAATGCGAGCACACACTCCTTCTCCCATTGAAACCCACCTGATGCGTGCCCCCCCCTCTGGATTCCGTCTCTCACGACGTCCTACGCACGACGCTCGGGAGGAAAATTCCTCGGCCCCATCAGTCCGAATTAGTGATGCGAATACGCAGACTTCGCAGTCTGCCCGTCGAAGGTGTGGAAATCGTATTCCGCCGGTCATGGTTTTAAAAACCAGGGAACATAATGCCGCAGTAATTTTAATGGACGAGAACTTAATGAAATATAAAAAAAACTTGGATTTAGGGAAAATCATGCACTTTGTGTAGGTTGTAACGACCCATAGCCAACTCCTGGAAAACTAGCTTCAGGGTGATAGATGCAGCATATTATAAATTTGCATTATTATGAGAGATCTTGGATTTGTTAAAATGTAAACTCTTACTAATACGTTTGTGAAATATGAACGCTAACAGTATCTGACAAAAATATTATAAACAATGAAAGTGTGGTGCTTCAGAAGAATGTGGAAAAGAAATGGGTTCCTCGAGTTACAAATTACTTCGAAGTGAGGGCAAAGAGAGAAAACATTAGAAGTGGCTTAAAAAAGTGTTAGGGTCCATTCTGTGTCAAGATCATTTACTGTAGGTCATAACTAAGAGAATCACAGACGGGAAAAATGGTAGAGGGAGGCCAAGTAATTGGCAGGTAATGTAAGAAGTCTGCACGAATAATGAAGGGATTGGCATGCATCGGGTTTGTCCGGGAAACTTATGGGAATCACCAATGTGCTAATCCATTACGGTGTTATTTTTGTGGCAAATTTAGATGCTTTAAAGTTGTGCAGTAATGACCGTCAATGTTTGACAGTCTGAAGTGCGAGACATATGGGCATGCAATAGCTCACGTCATGCTTCTCGCCAGGGTGACGTGAAGAGACGTCCTTCAAAGAATTCAACTACTCAAGTGAACGCGGACATGTAAAATGAATAAAGTGGCGAGATAATCTTGATGGTCTCATTTAATTTGGCCCAGATGTATATAAATACTAAATATGTTGATGACTATGCTTCGTGATAATTATAGTGCAGGTGAAACTATGGCAAATTTTTGTGCCGAACTTGTGTTGGAATATTAAGGCTTTATATATGAATTGGAAACGAAATTTCACAAATCACTTCATGCTACGTAAACATCAGTGGAATCCAAAAAGCGCAAGGAGAGGGAAGGGTACCACATCCGTCAATACAAAATCTCTTCTCGAATACTGGTGGTGATGCAGATGGAGCGAGGTGAGCCTGAAACCCTTTCCCGCCCCTCTCTCCCCGACCGCCTCCTTAATCTCGCCGGAAGGAAAGAATGGAGTGTCCGTGGCTGGATCAGTTCCGGTCGGCGGATATTCCTCCGGACCCTTTTCGCTCCGCCACCTTCAAAACGTTCCCCCGAGGGTATGATTTGGTCTCTCCATTTGCTTCACCCACCCCTTCTTCCCCACCTTACCCCCCGGGTCCCTCCCTCCCGTCCTCTCTCGCTCTCTCCATCCCCCGTCCTGCCCGCCATCCTCCCACCACTCTCCCCTCTCTACTCAATTTTTACTCGCTCATTTAACTCCGGACCTGCGGTGTCATCATTCTCTCATTTTCGGCTCTGCCGGGGAGATTCGATTGCGGGGGCACCACTTTGAAGTAAAGGAACCCTTTTATCCCTCGAACCTTCAGCGGAGTACTCTCCATCGCCTCCTCCTCCCTCCTCACCCTTTCGTCGTCCTCTATCCATTCATTTTTTCGGTTTCGAATCCCTCGCTTGCGTCTGCCTGGGCTCTCATGTGACCCCTGGTCGCGGCTCCGTGTCGCTCGCTCTACGAACTTAGAGCCGGTTTCTCGAACACATATTTTAACGCGTTCGGGATAAATCTTGCCGGTGGCACTTCGTGAGTGTGAGACCCGATCAGAATATTTTTTCTACCTTTGGGAAAATGACCATGCAATCGGTAATCAAACACGACTTAATGTTTTCTAAATAGATTGCTCTCAATATACGTGATCGGTTATGTTATACATAAGTCATGGGTAACACAACAATTTCCGTATAATCATCAATACGAATTAATCCTACAGTTTATATTCTTTTATGGGTGGATCTTGAAATTCAAAATTACTATGAAACAAAATCAAGAATATCTATACACGAGAGGGTATTTATAGTAAGTTAAAAGTGTGGTTATTCAAAATGTTATTTTAAATTTTACAAGATCGAATTCGGAAATTTACTGCCATTACCACACTGTACTAATGTCATAGTGATAACCTTGAAAAACTGCTTAAATAAACTTAATGAAATGCAATCCCCGCATTGTGAGCTCTTTAAGTTTCAGCGATAACTTTGAAAAATACTGAAATTAAGGAAACGAAGACTGTGTGAGAGAAATTATGATCTCGAATAGATATAAATGGAAAGCACGGGTTATGAATAAATAACACGATCTCACTTAAACGTGGTGGAAACATGATGGAATAATAAAGAAATCCTAGATAAATCAACCACCAAATGTATTGAGTGTTGTGCTGATTATATCAAACGTATTACTAGAATAAGCATATTAAGATGCCATTTTAAAGGACAGCCATGGGCATAGCCGTACTCAGGTCGAAGAAATTGAGTAGTGAAAAAATGGCCTTTTCGGCTTTCAACAATATTACTACAATCAATATGAATTTTTAAAAACATTTTAAGGACATATTTAAAACATTTTTGTAATAAACATCAGTTATAAATGCATCGAGTAGTATACATGAGTAGGGCGAGGTACGAGAAATTTTTTGTGATTGTTGAAAAATTTAAGAGGGATGAATGAATAAGTGGAGTACATTACACGCTGGACTTTTTTCGATGAAATAAAAATTCTTTCCGAGCAGTGTCGTATTTGTTGCGACACATTCTACATATGAATTTGTTACATATCCAATTATTACTACCTAGTATGAAACTTGATCTCAGATCACTCGCTGTCAACGAATATTTCAGAAACTTTCGCCAATATTGGGCAATATAAATTGGAAAAGGAGATTGGGAGGTTAATGAGAAAAGGATATCATCTTAACAAGACAATCATCGTGTTTTTCCCGTGCCAAATTTTCCCGAGCACCCCGACGTTATCTTACTCCCAGGGTACGTGGTATCACAACCGAGTGGCCAATTAATCCCATTATCATCATCCGACGTAATCTCTGTGCGGGAGTGCGGATCGGGATATAATGACCGCTCAATAGGACGCAGCCCCGGGGGTTCCGCCAGCGGCTATTTTCGGCGATGCCGTGATGCGAATACGGGGTGTTCCATAAAGAGAAGAATTCGGGAGGGGGGGAGATAGAGGGTGGAAATGGGGGTGATTGGAGACGGGGATTGGGGTATAAAATGGAATCCGTATAATTTTGAGAGCTAGTGGCAATGAATTCTAGGTCCAAGAGTAGCGCCCTGTTGTCACCAATTCGGAGAACCCCCTGTCCGGCTTAAGGTCGTCTTCGGGTGGGAGTGAGGGCGAGAGGTCCCCGTCTCGCGGCGCCGGAGGGAGAGCTAGTGAGTCCCAAGGGAGTGGACACGGATGGAGGGAGGCTGTTTGTTGAGGGTCTTGTTTTCTTGCCACGGATATTCCTGCGGCGTCCCAGTGCGGCGAAGCCGGGGCCGGGGGGAGATGGCGGGAGGTGTATTGGTTTATTCCGGAGGAGGAGAGTTTTTATCGGGAGAGCGGCGGGGAAGGAGCGAGGGGACAGTTTCTCCAGGGAGGGGTGGGTGGAGATCCCGGTTAAGGGGGTCGAGAGGGGAGTGGGGGTACATCCCTCTCGCTTTTCCTCGCCCACCGGCTGAGGAGGACCGTCGGCAGTCTGTCGGCAGACTCGGTTGTTTGAGAAAGAGGTTGTGCCGGGAATAACCGCGATCTGTTGGGGAGGGAACGGCGGAGGGGGAGGTCGGGGGTGGGAATCCGCCTGGAGGGAGGGAATCGAATCAGCTCTCACGTATCGAAGGGAGCGGTGGCGGAGGTGCGTCGCCGTTTATTGGATCTCGCTCTCCTCCTCCCCACTCCTCCCTCCGGCACCCTATCTCCTCCCTTCCCCCATCTTCCCTCCCATTCCCCACCACCATTCTTCCTTAATCCAGTAAAGTCTTCTCAGTTCTCCCACTCTTACGAAAAAAATGTTTAAGCCTTGACCTTAGAACTTGGTGCGTTGGTATTTCGCAACTGTAACGGAGTCTGCAATACGTTCGGATTTCCCGCATTCCGATTGCACTGTCACCGATTTCCCTCTCTTCTCAATTGACTTTCCCATGATAACAGAGACGAAGACTATTACAATTTAACACTTAATAAAGATTTATTCCCGACTAGTTTCGATCCACTTTATCATTTTCAAATGTACTTGCAAGTGTAGGACTTTCCTATGTTAGTGCGATACTTAAACCCACTTTCACCGTACGTTATGTCTATGCCTCGTCATTTACGATGTAGCGTGAGATTTTTACAGCGCAACACTCGGCTATCTAGCGCTGGTACTCTGCACTCCGGGAAAATCCATTGAAAACAACATTAGTTTGCCAAGATATTTATGAGAAAAGCAACTTTAAAACCTTTAAGGTATTCTTCAAAATATTTTCTCAACATTTTTTTCCTAGTAATTCTTACTTCATGCGTCATGAATTCTACTACATATACTTCGTTCAGGTTGCATTAGCTTCCGCATCTCTGCATTAAAATTCAAATATCCAATTTTATTTACTCTGCTAATTATACACAATGTGATCTAGATTGAATGTAGGTATTCCGCTTTAATCGTGATTGTTTTGGTAAAAAATCTATATATTTAATGCGTTTACCATTATCTTCTTCAAAATCAAAGCCATTGCGATTGCCTCGTTAGGACTCAAAGGAACTAGTTTTTGAAGCTTCAGTGGGCATTCATTCGTTAAGTGGTTTTAATCTGTGCGCAGTCATCCAATTTCATAAGACGTTGCTTAGACGAAAAGAGTGTATTTATCCTCATTAATTTCTAGGAAGTGATTAGGAAACTAAATAAAATTAAGGTTTAGGGTTAACCAGTAGACGAATTTGGTGTATGCATCAGATCTAGACGGATGGAAAAAATGGCATCCGCGTCCATTTCCTCGGCCTTCACTACCAAAGCGTGTATCTGCGGAAGTAAACGTAACATTATTGTACTCCGAACCAATGTCATCCCGCATTCGTTTAGTTTTTGGATCGCTTAATTGTATTCTAACTAGTAGAACTCCATGAAAAATCATTATGTGAGAAATCAGAAGCGTGTTTAAAAAATAAAAAAAATCACTTATTCCGTGGTATATTCATCGCATTCCTGACATGTATTAAAATTGCGCAATATTTGCTTGGTGCATATCAATTTCCGAAACGGCAATCAATAAAACAATTGCCCATCAATTGTTGTTTATCATACTCCAATGCATCAGAGATAAGCATTCAATTATGTGCGACGTTCATACATTTGCATGTTTGAATTTGAGTTTGTATGAATTAATTTACAAGAAATGCATACGTTTTTAGTTAATTGTTGCCCGCTTAAAGATGCAGAATAACTTTTTGTGCCCTCAAGCTGTCTTAGGATCATTATCGAGAATTTTATTATATATTTATAATAAATACTTTTTAAAATAAAATCCAGGGAAAAATACCTCTTCGTTTTTATTACCATGACTTGTTACTCACTCTTATAGGTACTAACATTTAGGATTTATTAACTTAGTTTTGATATATTCACGGTCATTTTTTTGAATTTTCATCTTTTGAAAGTTGCAGCCTTAATTTTATTTCATTTGTCCTTCTAGCATCATAACCGACTTAGATATCAACAGATTGATCAATTGAATTTATTACTCACTTGATTTTTGGCAGTAAATTTTACCTATATTTTCTTTGAATATCTTGCAATTAAACTCCTGTGTTTCGGTTAGCGCTGTCCACTTAATTCAACAGGACGTTGTCCAGAACTTCGGCCTTTACACCTCTTTATTGAGAGCTAGAATTGCAATTTCTTTTCTTTTTTCCTGCCGAAGTAGGTATTTTTCATTTTTTCCTTTATTTGATTGGATTTCTCAAATATTCGTAATGTGAGGGAGTTCGAGAAAAAGAATTTTATAATTTGCCTAAAAGTCCTCGCAGTGACAAAATGATTCAATATTATTATTTTTTTAGAATTATTCTTTTATGTTAGTATTTTAATTGCTTTATTATTAGGATAAAAACTATTTCCTGACAGAAATGATATACTGTATGAGGATTGAGGGAACTCGATGTGATTCCTAGTGTTTCACACACAGCTACCCAGGAACAAAATCAAAACTTCGGCAGATGCAAGATTTAAGTAAATGAGAGACAGGATGCCAATTTGAGGATGAGTATTTCTTTCTGCTATCTTACAAACGAATTCAGAATTAAATCTCTGCATAATTACGGTGAACGTTAACTGATGACTGCGTTAAAGTAACTACTGTCACGATATTGCCCGCAGTTTTTTTAAATTGTGATTGGTTAGGAAATATCATACTATTATGCTTTCGAGAGCTAAGATTAATGACGGAAGATGCTTGGTGGAGTGGATAGTGGTCTATCCTTATCTAAAATGTAGGGTCAGAACAATTCCGCAGTAAATAAACCGAGCAAACCAATCATAGAGATTTCGTCGATCCAATATATACTGTGAACCATTGTCACTTTGTACCAAATTTCTTTGACCCCACCGAATCAATTACCGTTTGAGATAACCTTTTTAGGGTATCATGCTGATTCAGATGGATTATTTTTATTCGGTTAGATGAAGTTATTCTCTTGAAGTGGATTCAAATGGCTTATGACGCAATACGTAACGGATTACATTCAATATTTATTTAATAAATTAGCAATACATTGGATAATTCGACTTGCGAATTCATTTTATGATATGTCTATCTTCGTCAGACTCATACTCTTTGTCACAAATTATCGCAATCCCCCAACGACGTTTATTTTCTACTGTCGCTTAAAAATTTTCATCATCCATCAATGTATGACACCGACGTATTAATCTTCGCTTATGAATTTATAATTTAATATGTTTCACGAGGGACACAAACATGTTGCGTAAAAATATCCAAGTAAGATATATAAATTAAAGGATGGTTCAAGTGATATTTTTGAGTACTTTTGAAAATAAAATATTTCTCTCGGTTGATCAACTGTCAAAGAGAGCTGCATGCAAATTTTTGCGGAGCAAATCCCTGCTTTGATTTATCCCTGATAAAGAAAGAGAAAAATAAAGAAACCCACTGGGCTCACGTTTTGTGGCTCCAAAGAATGAGTGTAATCTAGAATGGCGTCGAAAAAACTTTTAATTCTAGCCATCACTGTTAGGACCCCCCCAGCATTGGGAATCAATCACTTCGAATATGGACCAGGAATGGTATCACGTACCTTGTTAAAGCGCGTACATTTTCACTACCAATGCGAAAATTTTGCTTTCGTTTTTCAAATTTTGCTTTGTGCAATCGGGCGAAATCGATGTGACTATCATGAGTCATTTAACCAAGCGATGGAGATATGATTGCAAACTATCTTGTGTATTGGAAAAATACGCCACGAGCCAAGATACATAAAGCGTGAAGATTTAGACTCATATTCACGTTAAATGGGTTAGTACTGAATAACGGTGCCGAATAGTGTCTAAATTCTTCCTGTCGGTACCAGATTTCATACCAACCGTCACTTAAGAATTTTTAACCAAGAAAAGGTTAACGAGATATCGTCTCCTTGGATTTCTTATCTACTCGTAAATATTGGTACGAAAAACGAAGTATTGGACCTCAATAGGGGTCCAATATTCAGTTTTCTTGCGCAACCCCGGATCGGAAACCCTTTTCCCTTCCCGATTGTCCTTGCTCTTCCTCCATTCTACCTGCTCTCCTTCCCTCTTCGCCCCGCTTCGAAAGCGGCCCTCCAGCCATCGGCCCCGTGCACCCCGAAGAGGCGCCTCCTTCCACTCCGCCCACCTGCCCTCGTTGTCGTCGGTAACGCGACAGCAAACACGGGCCCGGCGATTAGATTAGGGCCTTCCGGGCCCCCTTCCGCTCTTCCCCATCTTCCACCGCTAACTTCTACGCCCTCCACCTCACGAAAAACTCCATTCTCCTGAACCCCTCTCTCCCATCGCGACCCCCTCGCCCCCGCCCACCTCCTCCGAAGATCGTTTCCGTTTGCTTTCGATTGGGAAGTTTGGGGAGGAGTGGTGGGGTGCGGAGGGAGAGGTGGAGGAAGGGGATTATTAAGGGGGTTGTCGGGAGGAGGAGATGAGGGCTGGTAGGGGGATCGAAGGAGATCGGGAGCAATTGGGTTAAGGGCGCTCCGGATTATTGGGAGGGGAGGAGTGGGGAATTTGGGGGTAATGTAGTTGGGGCGCGTGCGGCTGTTTCGCGTGTTTGCGTTTTGTGCTCGTGTTTTATTTCGTCCGACGCCCAATGGATCTCCCCCCCCCACCTTCCCTCACTCCGTAAATTCCATTTCTTCCCGCATCCCCTTTCGCGGGATTAAAATCCAATTTTTTGGGACGAAATGGGAAGGATTTCGTTGCCTTTTCTCTCTTTTGTTGATTCGGGAATCCTTGCTCACTAGCGTGTCTTTATCGTCTTATATCTTTGGCGATGAGCTCCGACCGAGGGAAAGGCGTAAGTAAAGGAGTTGATGCCACGTAACCGAGGGATCTCATTCCGGGAGGTTTTTGCTGACATCTGTTGCCCCTGTGACTTCGTCGTATCGTTTTCCTTTTGTTTTTATCAATTCGGTCGAGAAAGAAATAGCGCCTCCCATTAAAGAGCCATTTATCCTGGAATCAAGATATCGCTCGAAAATGGCTGCAGATAAAAAACGTTAGTTGTCGTTCCCTGGGAAAATAAGCACTTTTATTTGTACATCTCAGTCAGGTTACATTTGTTGATTATGTAATCAGTCTCTTACTCTTCATGGCATAATTTTCTTCAGTATTATTTGAGGTTAATGAGGTCTTCAATTTATTTTTTTTTTTAATTTTGTCTGTTTTTTTTGAAAATTGAATCAAAATAGCTCGAAAATTATGACCCCTCATGATTTATTTGTGTGGCCCATAGAAAATGTTTTAATAAATCTGGAAAATAAGTATTTTAGCTCATCGATTGTGCCCTTGATGGATTACGCGATTCTATTTTTCTATTACCAAGGTGCCTGGTTAGTAGTACCAGATGAATCTACAGCAGTGACTTTTGGAAGAGTGTTAGCTTGCTCAAAACTGGAATACTTTATGTTTAGATATGAAAATATTGGAAAATATGGTTAAAAATAAATGAAGACTAGTGAGGCTGAAATTTTAATTCAAGTAATTTTGATAATTCGTGAACCTCAAAGATCCGTGCTTGGTGAGAAGAGCAATTTAAAAAAAACTCTAAATGGAGAAAGCCTAGTGTTTCAGTAACTCAACCGGGAAATTTAAACGGATGTGTTTGTGTTTGTTGGAAAGGTAGTGAGTTGAATTTTACCCTAGGGAGAGTGTTCGCTAACCCACTCCTGCTTGTTTGTCAGTCCCTACTCACAAGGAAACTCTTTTAAGAGGAGATCAACAGCAGGTAGATTACTGAGAATGACATTTAGGAAATGCTCTTGTCACGCATGGAGAGAGGGAGAGAGAGAGAGAGAGAGAGAGCGAGATAGATGGTGGTCGGTACGTACCGGGAACATCCATGCACATAGGAGTTCCGCTTGTAAACAGGTACATGCGTATAGATTGCTGAGTTGCGGAAAAATTACGAAATATTTGGTAGATGAGAAAAATCCAGTTCTTAATAATCTTCAAGTATTTTCCGTTCGCTCATTTTTTTCCTCGTTCAAAAATATACTAGTAGACCATTTCTGTTATCTTTTTTATTTGTTTTTTTTTATGCTTTCTCCGGTAACATTTAATTGTAATATAATTTAATTACCATCAACGGTAATATTGCATTGGTATTATTGATCAAGAAACAAGTATACATTGCAGTTGGACCCACGAGTCTTTCACTTCTTATTCTCTTGTGCTGATGCTGAAATTTGTGCCTGCTTACTGCATTAGGCCGTTACATTTTTCAAGGCCGTCAAAGATAAATCCGATCCCCGATCACCAATCGAGGAAAATAACTTGGCGGCCACTGATTTTGAGATAAATATCAATTAACTTGCTACTGCTCTTTGTTGGTCGGATGCTTTGTCGGTATCATTTCATTAAAAATCGTTTTCTCGGAATTAGCAGGATGTGATAAAACCAAATTTTGCATCAGGCTTTCGTTGTTATCAAACTCAATTAAAAACAGTTCAGGGATTAGAAATTTCACTCATGCGAAGAAAAGAGTACACATATTATTCTCGTTACAAATACCTATCATCCCTAAATCCCTCGGATAACGTCGAGCGTAATGCATGTACTTTGAGCGACTCTCATCCCATCGGAGAGATCACTTTGACTCCATTATCTTTCTGCCTGCTGTTTTTGTTGAGCAGTGAAATGACCTTTACACTACGCTTACGTGCTATCCACTGGATCCAAAAAAATTCATTGTTCACGCGTTCAATTACATGCACGCGAAATATGAGTTTTTATGAACGAATACTGAGACTATAAAACATCCATTCAAAAATCGTTGGAGCATCAAGTTTTGTAAAATGCAGTGTGGAGAAATTTATAAGTTTCAGTTTAACCAATTCAGAAATCTAAATATAGCCCAACATCTTGTCAATGCCCGAGTGTCCTGGCTTAACTCAGCTGATTTAAATCAAGAAGTAGCCTCACGTAAACTACTCAGCTAATTTTTTTTATGTAATATTTAGTCTCACTTGATGGTTTTTATATGCTATCATCAAAGTAATGTAGGAATTATAGAGATAGTCAGATAAAATGTATGATTGCTTCGAAATCGAAATTGTAACTGTAGTTTGATGATGTAACTACGTTACTGAGAACTTATTCTGTCAGGTATGAGAGACATGCTTGTCCCCCTTCCTATCGAAGCGGCGTGGCTCCTGCATTCGACCAAAAATCCAATGTTACCCCAAGGGTATTTTTTCAATAAATTACATAGGATCAAGGAAATTTATGCATCATGGCATTTACAATATACGTATGGTTAATAAAAATTGTGCTGAATTGAAGCGCTGGCTGCGTCTGTAAGCGTAGTGCTCTTGAAAATATCCCAATATTTTATGGTGATACATCTTTTTACTCGTGAAAACTAATGGCATGTTGTATGAATTGGGTTTTTGATAACACTTTTCTTATGCATTTTTGTTCTCATTCTTTTCAGAGTTCGAACGGACACATTACCCAGACGTCTTTGCGCGCGAGAGACTGGCAGAAAAAATTGGACTGCCTGAGGCTAGAATCCAGGTAAGGAGGTGTAATAATCACCTGCACTGTGTAATTTTAGTTTAATTGAAGGTTAAGGTCTCATTTGTTACAAAATATCTGCACTGTTAATTTAAAGTACGGGTAATATCCCACAATGGCAAGAATCAAATGTTAATCTTGAAGGAGCTAAATGAGATGATGCTGAATTTCAATATCCATTAAGTTTTCTGCGCTAGGCGCTTCGAAACTTCACTATGTGCAGAGATGTACTAAATATGTAAAGGAGAAAAACTGATTTTTCAGTAAAAGTTGCCTGAAAATTGTTTTGGTGATATCCTTGGAACTGGGATCGAAAACAATTGTACAGTATAAATCGAAATATTTTGGGTGAATTAAAAATAAATATGGTGTACTTGGGTGTTAAATGACAATTTTAAAGCTTATCAAAATATGACCTTACTCTCCATAAAAATATCTTTTCTGTCCATAAAATGATTTAAATTCAATATTTTCCGCAAAGTTATGATTGGAAAAAATTCAATATCGATCATTTTAGAAGTGTTTAATCTTCAATGAAGCGAATGGGTTTGCATATGTATAACAAACTTCAGCTCTTACATTGAGCACCTCGCATTTTCTGCTAAACATATGTATTCTGGGAATCTCCCTCAATGACTCTTAATTTAAAAGGGAAGAATGTCGTTTTCATTTCCCATCGGAGCGGGGGGTCAGGGGGGGGGGCTGATTCCAGATACGAAATGGGGAATCTTCAACCCCCAGTGTTTGTTTGGAGCTCTTACGGGGATGGACAGTCGTTTGGAGTGGTGGTCCAGGGGGAGGGGTCGCCACACTGAACGAGGGGCGCACGAGTGGCCGGGGACAAGCGGGCGACATACGGGCGGCGGGGGACGAGGGGCATCGGTCATTTGTCCGAGCGCTGAGAGGATAGCCTTCCGAGGTGATTGTGCGGAGCCGGGCCCACGCTCCCCCTCTGAAGTCATTCGCATGTGCTCGTGGTCATTATTTGCAACGGGACGCTAAGGTGAATTGCGAGCGCTCGGAGACAGCGTCTGTTCGATGGATGAAGATCCTGATATGTTTCTTTTACTCATGCACCCTAATAACCCCGAGATCCTAAGTAAGGTGGGCTCATAAGCACAATGGAAATACAGGGAGCGTCGGGTTTAAGCCAGTCTTAATTTTTCTATTTATTAAATATTAGGACTAAAATTTTATTGATCTCTTCATTTAAAATATCCTGCATTCTCTGGAGTGCATTTAAAATGAAAAAAAACATAAAATGTCTATTTAAGTGATGCTAAGTTCATTCAGTAAGTCAGTTTTGAGTTCCGGTCGTGTAAAATTTTACGCAATGATGGTATAATCTACTCCGGGTAAAACCTACATTGTAGTATTTTCTATGCATCAAATACCAATTATGAGAATCAGTTAATTAAGTTAGAGTGTCTCAGTTAAGATCAAACAAGTTGTGCAGCAGGATATCAAGGGTATGCAGTCGGAATTGAAATCCCTGAGTGCTGCTTTCAGGGCAAGATCTGGTGAGGGAAGAGGCACCCTAAGTCCCCAACACCTCAAATTGTGTGTACACCCATGGGCAAATCACGGTGTGTTATAAAATCGATATCAGAATTCATATTTCTTTCATTATTCGTCGAAAACTAATTCTTCTCTTGGTAGCCTGGTCAGTTGAAGAGCGCTTTTGCATATTGGGCGAAGCATTAGACTCAATTCTGAGTTTTGAAATATAAAGTACAGAATCAATTTTTTTACTTAGATTTTTCATTTCTGCTTACAAATACATGTAACAGACTGTTAATCTTTAGGACAATGCAATTAAATTAAAGAATATAATGAGCATTTAAAGCACTACAATCAGAATAGAGTAAATGAATCTCTCATAGTGATGAACGGCACAGTCGGGGTGACTGATAATCGAATTTGCCAAACATCAAAACTAAACACTGGCTGCGCAGTAAAAGTAAATTCCCAATTAAATACTTAGCACTCGCATGAGCACGTTTATTGAGCCAATTCAAGCAGCATTTGGAAAACAATTGTTTGGATTGCAAATAAAAGTACCCGACACGCAAGCGATTTAACCCAGGGCGACACAACTTTTGGCTCATGAGCAACGATCTCTCGTCGACCGAACAAAACGCAAGATAGCCCAGTCGAGTGGCCACCGGCAAGGAGGCATTCCGGGATCAGTCACGTTGCACAGACTTTTTCCTTTTGCGGGGACGGGGGGAAGAAATGAAAAGACCGGAGATAGGAGCTCTGTGAAACCTCGGAGGGTACAAAGACGCGGCCCTTGGGGAGGGGCGGGTGGGGAAATTAGAAGGGATTCAGGTAGCTCTCAGGCCTGAAGACCGGGGTGGGGGAGAGTTTATACATTATATACATGTGTGTATACACACACACACACACACACACATATATATATATATATATTTATATATATATATATATATATATTTATATATATATATATATATATATATATATATATATATATATGTATGTATGTATATGTATGTATGTGTACATGCGTCCATTAAAGGATCGAGAGAATGATTTGAAGTCTCAGGCCTGAGGTCGAGGCATGCTTTTATTCGCTGTCGGCGAAGGAGGCGTGCAAACACGGTAGCGGGGCCTTTGGTCTCCGGCCGAGGAAACCGACTCCCGCGGCGCGGAGTCAGTCATAAGACTCCCTCGGAGCGGGTGTGCGGAGGGTGAACGGGGAGGAAGGATGGTGATGGGTGGAGAGAGGCAGACGGAAGGCAAGTAAGGAGGAGGAGGGTTTGGGGTCGGGAGGTCGGCCCCGAGTCCGAATGGAGCGAGGGCGGGTGAGGATGTGACGCCGTCACGGAGTCAAGAGCTTTGTTCCGCGGGTGATGGATCGTTTTGCTGTTGGGTGTCTATTCCACGGGGATGGAATACGGTAGTGGTCACGGTAGAGCGAACCTATCTTCTCCGGGAGTTCATGCGTCATTTACAATTTCAATCTGAAAGAGGAGCTCATGAATGGCCCCTCATTTGGAACCGAATGGATCAAAGAGACAAGTGGCCATCGAATATTTGTCCACTCCCATTAAATCGTTGCCAAATGCGTCGCATTTATAATTCCTTCGCGATTCTCTTAGTTACGTAGGTTGGCCTGAGTACCGCATATTTCAAGTAGTTATATTGTGCCAATATTGCAGACTTCTCGACTTCACAATAATACTTTTTCGCATTCTTCGATCCAAAGGTCTGTTTAATAGGTTAGAGGAGAGTTCATCTGGTACTAAGACAAATGAAGTTTTAAATTAACTCATTCAGGGCTCGGTCAGTTCCTTTTCCCCTGCGACACGTAGGCGCAGGAAGTACCTAGAATGTTATCCTCCTTCCCGTGCCCGTATAGAGCTAAACTGTCAAATCTGTTCTATAAAACCGTGTGTCTAATTCCCCACGTTTGCTCTATGGCCACAGACTGATTGAATCCTATAAAAAACTTTAACAGAATACTATTTCCACCATGTATTTGGAAGATTCAGATAATTTTACATATGAAAAGTCACAATATGGAAAATAGGTTATTCAAACATTCATTAGCACGTAATCGTTGATCTGATTTCTTTGCTATGAAAAAGATATTAAAAATGGGTGATGTGTCGTCCGCCTGTGAACTCAACCATACGGAAAAAATTATGACATATATTCCTACTTTTACTTATAACCTGGGTGGTCTGAAAAGTTTCCGACCTAACAAAAGTACAAGACATTTTTTCTGAAATTTTCGAGGTCGGAAACTTTTCAGGCCACCCTCGTAGAGTTCAGGAATGTGTAGAGTCGCCATGTAATAATTATATTGATATGATAATTGCTTGACAATTGTACACCAAACTTGTGTCGAGTTAATTTTCCTGAAAGTTTATTTCAAATTTATTCATGCAATAATGCCATGAAAAGCAGTATGAATGTTGTCAAAAGGGCTTTTATCGCCAGTAAAATGTAGATAAATTGTTTGTATACGTAATTTGAGAAGCTCCGAGCGCATAATTATATATAATCTTTTTTAAATACGGATATGTTTTGCGTAATGCTAGCGTCGATAGTCTATTCCGTTATACAATAAATGTGCCACAATATGATGATGGGAATTGATATCATTAAAAAAATTCAATTCGATGTTATACGGTCAGGTCATGGGGAAATAAATGGCTCCATTGTGCTTGAGTACAAATCAGGAAAAAATATATTAAGATGTGGTCAGGGCATATCCTCGTCATGTCGGTCCAACGATTTCTTCGAAATTAATATTTTTATTCTGAGCAAAATTTTAACTACAAGAAGAATGGAGAGTCCCACCTTACGGGGTCTCATCTACTAAAAGATGGGGGAGGGAGGGGGGTAATTTTGCAGGGATCCGCCCGCAGGATCCCTCTCCTATGAAATATGAAAGCAGCTGGATTAGTGTAGTTTCGCAGTGAGTATCTAAATCAGCGCGCGCACTTACCTAATCGAAGAGCGTGGGTAGTGGGCGCATGGTTCCACCAATCCCCGGTATTCGCCGCAGCCAACGGCCATTGAATTCCCAAAACGGGAAAAACAATCCGCTCACTGAGAGATTTCGCGGAGAGCAGAGATTCTCGTCGCGGGGGATGAGTAGACGCGGCAGAAGAAAAGGAGAGGGGTAGGAAGTGAGGACGCGCCAGTGGGGGGAGGGGGGGGGTTCGAAGAGAAGAGAGTGGAAGCAGGGAGGGGTTGTTGGCGTTTAAATCCGTTTGAAGTGTGCTCCCGTGAACTCTCTCGTAATTTAGATAAGTAAGGATGTTTTGATGCATAGGACAGGGAGGAGGGTGCGAGGGTAAAGGTTGGGGCGCCCTCAGAATTCGAAGCGTATTTTTTTCCGGCTGCACTCCTGGCCGGATTGAGGGGGTTGGGGTGGAGTGGTATGAAGACGCTCCCCCCTCCCCCAACCTTTCACTCGAACCGCATTTCGCTGATTTTCGAAGGCGAGCCGTTTTTGGCAACGGAGGGACACTGTGAGTTTGTGTGAGGGTGGGGAGGGTACGGAAGACTAGCGGCGCAGTGAGTGCTTAAGAGGGTTAGATTTGAAACCGGGAGTGAAAGGGGGGGGGTGCTGTGTGAGGGTGGAAGGGAATGTTGTTAGGTGGTAGAGCTTGACTCCATCAAAATCACTTTAATCCTTGTTTGTGAATGCCACATTTTCATATATTATGGACGCGCCAGTTACCGTTTTGGATTTCGAATAACTTCACGCAGTGAACTCGCACAGGATAATATTCAAAGGGACTTTATTACGAATGGAATTCACCTCTTCTATCTCGGGTGCATTTTTGTTAATAGAAAACCGTCACTGGCGCTCTTTTAAATTTTTTGTTCTATACAACACATTCACCTGTAATTTTCATGCATTTTGCAAGCATGCCAACGTTTTGAATGCGCGATTGAAAAAAAGCTATTCGAAAGAGTGTAAATAACGCTACATTTTGCGTAACTGAAACCAATTTCTAATGGAAGATTAAAATTCAGCTATTTATAAATTTAAAAGATTGGTGGGACTCGAGGATTTTTCTCATCCTTCTGTCCTTAAATTCACCCGAACATACGAATACGTTTTATTTTGTAAAATTTTGCCCTTCATACTAATGTTCCAAACCCAATAATTTCAGTCATCGTCTTGCCAATACCAATACCAATAGGCACAAAACGAGCACTATTCCAGTATTTACTTTAAACCGTCAAAAATTCGTGATGTATTTGGATCGATACTATTGCTTGCGGTATTATTCAGTATTCTGCTTCGAAAATTCCCAAACTGCATGGGAATTATACGTCTTTCTGTCATCAAGAGGACTTGAATGAGGACGGCGAGTAGACTGCAGTTCGATTTAACGATGGGGGAGGAGAGTCGGGGGGTGGGTGGAGCAGATTCGCGATTTCCTACCCAACGGCTCGTGAGCGTGTGGATCAGGGAGGGTTGTTACCCTCCAGAGAGGCCACAGCGAGAGAGAGTGGTCACCTCGCGGCGGTCACGACCTTTCTAGGGCTGATCTGCGGGGAGGGTGGGTCGGTGGAAGGAGGGAGGGAAAGGGATTTCGACTGAAAAGAGATTACGATTCGAGCGGTGCGATCCTCTTTTGTCAACTCTCTCCGCATCCGGCCATATTGCCGCGACCTCCTAATCCGCCATCTCCTTCTGCACCCCAACCCCCAATTCCCGCGAGCGCCTGCACCCACCCACGTACCATCCCCGCACCCACCCACCCATCATCCCCGCACCCACCCACCCATCATCAATCCCCGCACCCCTTTCCACACGGCACGCACAGCCCCCCACCCCGTTCCCCCCCTTCGCTCCCCGCAAACGACGTTGCTCTTTTTATACCTGCCGACTCCTCAGCCCCCTCGCTCGCTCGGCCGCGTTCTGCCGGCAGGGGGGGGTGAGAGTTTAGGAGGGGGCTAGCGCCCGTCGCCATCGCCGCTCTTTCCTAAAGGGGGCCTCCCTTGACGCGAGGTCCTCGCGGCGGAGAGGATGGGGTCGCACTCGCCACATCTCTATGAAAGCGCTTCGCCTCCATCATCACTCCCCCGCCTCCCCTACCCGCCCCACCTTGGCGGGAGGAGAGCCCCCTCCCCATCTGCTCAACCCGGAGCGCCGCAGCTCTCGTGCAAAACGGCGTCGTCGCTTCGTCTTCCAATTAGATAAATGGCGGTGATGAACGGCTACGTGGTGCTTCCCTCCCCTCTCTCTCCCGCTCTTCTTCCTCCGAAACCCCAACCACCTTCCCCTCCACCTGCTCCCCCATCTTCCCTTTTACGAACCACCTCCCGCTTCCACGAAGCCATCCACCCCCTCTCATTCGCGACCCCCATTCAACCCCCGCCCCCAATCCCTCCGCTAGTAAACCCTCGCGCCGAGGGCCACCTACTCTCGCCCCTCTGCCGTCCCTCTCTTCCCCCCTGAGTACCCACCTCCACCCCGAGGGATGCTTTGATGGGGGAGGAGATACGACCACCGGGTGGGTGGGGGGGGGGTTTGTGGAGTGTTCTTTTAATCCGGTTCCGAATCCCCACCCACCTTTCATCCCGCCCACCGCGCATTCGAAGTCGTATCTCTCTCCCCGCATCGCGTTCCTCCTCTCCCCCTCGCCCCTTTCTCGGGGGCGAGCGCGCGGAGAATGGCTCTCCTTGTCGGGACGGAACCATATTGGTAAGGGATATACTTGGGTGCGGGTCTCTTCGGGCGGGAGTTTAATGGAGGCGGACCGTTCCGATTAGGGCATCGGCGTGATCCAAGTTCACCCGGCTCCATTCGGCTTTTACCGCTCCATTTTGGAGTCGCTTATTTGATTAAATTTATCAAATTGGGGATCACTTTTCCGGAATGCTTGAGAGGTCTGGGGAAATCTGATGTTAATACAAGCTAATATGTGTATTGTGGCCTTCACAAACTGTTCAAGGTGATATATATCACATCTCACGTTTTTTTTGCCTTTTCTTATCTCTTTCCTCAGCTATGCTTAGTCATACGTTTCCGAAGTCCCCTGATATCTTATTGAACTTGTCCCAATGATGTTACGTCATCATTCAATTTTATTTGTGTTGATAAAGTATAAGTGAATAAAGGGGATAATTTGCTATGTATTTTCCAAAATGTAACTCTCATTTACACTTAAATGTCATTAACCGACAACGGCATCACAGGAATTTGGATACCTATTCTGCTTTGTGGTACTCTTTTTAGGACTCTTTTCACTCAAATTTGTAAGTCCTATATGAAAACTGCGTGACGTAATGATATCATTGATAATGGTGCTGAATTAAGATATTGTGAGACATACATGCGTAATATCATATAAAATTTTCATTAAAACTTGGTTCAATCAGGTGTAATGAGGACGTACATTTCTTGACATTATGACTGACTCTTTTATATTTGGATAAGGAAATCATAAGGAAAGACAATGCAGTTTATTTCAGATTAGGCATTTATACGCAGTTTATTTCATGGGTACGCAATTCATTCATGTGGTACAGTTAAAACACATGCATGCATGAGTTAACTGGAGATAATGCAATGATTTGTTTGACTTCCATTTCAAAGGTCAGACCGATGCATCTGTAGGAATAATGCTTTCGGAATGGAATACTGCAAATATATATAAATAAGCCTTTACATATTTAAATTGAATGGAACTCAAAGGATGCGATCAAAGCAGTCGTTAGATTACTGAATCGTTCGTTTAAACCCTGGCATAAAGGACTCATTTGACGTAATTTCGCCCTATATTATTTTAACTGTCCTCAATTAATAACGGACACACGGACTTCTTTTTTAATTTGTGTTCCTTTGACGTATCTGATGAACCCGTTTTGTTCCTGGGATACTGATAAGCCACCCTTGCTTGATTGGCTCTTCAAGGTTCGAACCACGAGAGTTCACAGCACCATACTTAAGGCGGGACTCGAACCCATGATCTTTGGCTTAGCGGGCGAGCACGTTACCCAACTGACTAACAGTCGAGCGAAAACCTTGGAATTTCAAATATTTTACGCCTAACTCCCTGAGAGGGAACAAATTGGATCGATTCGTTGTTCACGTCGCCGCCGGTCATCGTCAGACATTAGCGATAATCGACTTTGTTCGCTACCCACTCAACTCTTACTCTTTCCCGTCTCCTCCTCTCGCTTGGCCTCGTTTAATTCCTCTTGATCCACCGAAGCAGCAGCTACCGTCGCCATTGAAAGGGGTGGGATCCGCCGAGTCGCACGGCGGAAGGACTGCGCTCGAAGGCCGAGTGACATGACGAAGAGTCTGGTGGCATCCCACCGGCGGAAGTTGGATTGATTAGCGGGTAAAGCTTCCGCGGTATGCGACGCGAAAAGTGCTTCTCATTGTCTTTCGGTCATTTCCATGGATGCCAATCCCACCGTTTCGTAATTGAACCCCGAGTACCTGCCCCTATGCCAACGTTGCTCTTCCTCTCCATGCCCTCTCCCCCTCCGTCGTCGAAATGCCCGGCCACTTTCATCATTAGAAGGGGTACGCGTTCTTCGACGTGGAGTTAGTGTTCTGTCTCTCCATTTCTCAAGAGGGGAGGGAGAAGAAGAGAGAGATGGGGGGGGGAGGGAGGAGGATGCCGAGGGAACGGGTGACTAAGGATCGCGGGTGACTAAGGATGTTGGTGCGTGCCTCGAGATGGCGAAGACCCCGTCGGCCGCGTACACGCGTGTCTACCCGTGCATGTCCTTCGTTCGTTATCCCTTGGAGTTGAGGAGATGTGAGGGAAAGAAGCGGTCCTCTCATCGTCATCCTCCCCGAAAGGCCCTGACTGCCTCGGCCGCGTCTCCTCCCTCCCCCCGGAACGATGTTCATGTCTCCCTGCCTCTCTTCCAGTCTTTCGAAAAATTAAAAAAAGGCGAATAGGAAGAAGCGCCTCGTCCCTCTCCAACCTTCTCTAGCGACACTCGAGTCTTTACTTCTGTGGGGAACAGAAAAATTAATAAAAATTACAAAGTAAATCTCCGCGCTCTCGTGTCCTTTTCCGCATCTTTATCCTTCCGCGAGTTCTCCGCTCCCCTCGCGCCCAGCCCCTCTGGCTGCGGCTGCTGCTCCGTCCGCCGTTAAAAATTCCTTTCTCCGAGGAGGGGTCCGGAGTGGAGGATCCTCTCCCATTTCACACCCCCCCTCCCACCCCCACGGTTCGTCCCCGCGCCCGGCGACGATGTCAACTCGGCAAAGAGCATAGGAGAGGGGAGGGGGGAGGAGAGGAAGGAAAATAAAAGAGCGAGGATAGGGCGTCATTAGGGTGTGGCGCCCTCTTTTCGACGCTCACTTTTTTTATAATCGCATCGTGGAACGCGGTTGGTGGCGAGGGTGTTGGTGACGATGCGGCTTAAGAGGAAAAAGGTTATATATTTCATTTTTTTCGCTTCCCCCACCCCCCCCGAGAGCCTCCACCTTCCCCACTCCACACCCTCCCCTTGTCTCCACCGCGCCTACACCTCTTCCTCCTCCTTTTCTTCCCCGTTCCTCCTCCGCGTCCTTTTTGCCTCACTCCTGAAGAGCCCAAAGCGCGTACTCCACACTGGAGTGCAGATACGAGTCGGTGTTTTGAATGCGTTTTATTTGAACCCCCGAGGTGGTAGCGATGAGTGAAGGCGGAGTGCGGGGAGAAGGGGTGGTGGAGAGAGAGAGAGAGAGGATGTGATGACGATTTTTTTAAAAGACGCTCAAAACGAGCGAAAAAAGTGTGCGCATAAAAGAAAGGGACGAGGAGCGTATTTTTTTGTAAAGGAGGGAGAAGGGGGGTTTTGGGAGGTTGGTTTTTAATTCCCAGGGATGCCGCCAGGGAGACATCCTCTTTTTAATTTTCGCATCCGCGCTCCAAGAAGGGGGACGCCATCTGCTCGTCTTTTATTTTGTGTTTGTGTATGTGTGTGTGTGTGTGAAAGGGGGCGGAGGGTTGTGGAATGTGAGGATGGGGAATCTTTATTCATTTTCCTCCAAATTAACGCGAAGTCACGTTTAATTACTGCAAAAAAATGACGTCGTTACGTGTAACATCCCGACTGCCGAGTGATAGGAACTAGAAGGGAAGGGTGTACTCGTGTTTTAAAAGGTGAGCGGGTGGTTGTTGAGGGGGTTGTTGGGGGGGGGGGTCGAGATACTGGGGATGGGGGAGAAAGGAAGATAGGATTGGGAGGGCGGAGGGCGGGGTGAGGGATATTTTTTTTGATCGGGATGTGGCCGGGCAGCGTGGGCCTCCATTTTTTTCTCCCCGGGCGTTTTAATTATGGAGTTATTAAAATGCGATCGGAGTGAACGAGTCTTCCCTCCTTACACACACACTCACCCACCGTCCCCCGCCCCCGCTCCTCTCCTCAATCGAGGATCCCGCAGTCCGTGACGACCCGCTCTCGCCCATTACGGAGCCTTTAAGGGAGAGAAGAGGCGAGCGCTTTTGAGAATCCGACGTGCACATTTTTATTTCAATGAGTGGGCTGTCTATTTGTAGGTAAACGTTTTCCCAATTTCTCGTGTGTGTGTGTGTGTGTGTGGGTGGGTGGAAGAGGGTCCGATCCGGATGCTGGCGAGATGGAGGGTGCTGCTGCTTTTATTCTAATTTAGACGCTTGTGTTTTTTTCCCCTACTCGCGGTTCTCCCGCGTCGCGTTCCTTTTCCCTCCCTGGAAGCGGTCGTCTGTCCGAGGAGCGGCGACCTGCCGACGGGTTGACTCGGGAGGCCCGCACTCACTCGCTCTCAGGCCCCCCGACTTCCGTCTGACATCTCTGTGACTCCTCCGCCTCCGTTCGCCCAAACCGTCCTGGGAGATTGAGGGGGGGGCGGCTTCCTTTGTCACCCCCTACTCTTGCGACGGGCAAGGGGAAGGCCGAGCCGCCGGGGCGGTATGCAGTGATAGACGGCGGACTCCGAGCCTTTTCCAAGCATATTCCGCCAACTGTTGAGAGCACACAAGAAATAGCCGACTCGATTCCCCAGCTGGATATCGAACGGCAGTCGATGCTCATTGCTCCACTTGCTTATTGCTTTGATTTACAAAAATAAATGACGTGCTTTTTGTCAGTTGTCGCAATATATAACCAATGCTGTGGTTGTAATTACAAGCGCAAAAACTTCACGAACGATCTCGGGAATTTAGTCGATAATCGATAGGATTGTTGGCCAAATCGATAGTCGGTCATGGCGAGTACAATATTAATTTGTGGACGCGTCTAAGTTTCACCCAGATCCTGCCGAGGTAACTGCAGTGTCGCTACGTAGTCTTATATTTGCTTTGCTTGTGGCATAAAAAAAACAAATTTCCACACTGTGGTGTATGAAAAAGGATGTAAAAACTGTATTATTTAAAACTAATTAACTTTGGATTATTTGTTTTACATAAAATCTGCAAGGAAACATCCCTCTATGCCCGTGCACGGTGCTTTCGTCCGATACCTACTTGGAGGGGCATTGAGATTTTTATGAGTAGGGACTGTTAGGACAAAACTCGTGATGTAACACACTCCGGTCTAGCGTCCTCTGATTTTTATCTTGCAAGGGCGTGTTTTCTTTCCATTCAGTAGTTCTATGACCTATTATGATGATTCTGTCATGAACTACATCATATTACGTTAATCTAGGTGACTTGAAAGTCTAAATTGTGTATTCCGCCGCTATTCTACCGCTATGCACCTTTTGCCGTCGTCCAAAAGTACTTACGTAACCCAGCTTATTATCAGGAGTGGTATGGCATGAGAAGTAGGCTTTAGGTTTATCGTATCTGATAGTTGATGTTTCTTGATCTATATTATTGATTAGCAAACTTTATTAGTAACATATAAATGTTTCATGGCTGGCAGTGCTGTTCAATATTCATTTTTATGGATGTTTTATTTAATTCAGTCTATTGGAATTGACTTTATTTATCTTTCCGTTGTTAAAATACGTAATTACATGTTTTTCCGACGAGTTAAATGTTTATGCTGCTATGTTATCTCTGTTTTTTCGTTTTGTTTGGGTAGATTATTGATCAATATAATTCTCAATTAGTGCATTATTAACTCTAAAATCCATTTTTGAAATAACATGAGAATTCCAAACGCTTTGGTTTTCCTCCTTATTGTATATTCTTCGGATGAAGTCTCCACTGTCCTCCTGTCATCTTTAGCCATGCCTATGCGTCGCAGTGCACTTACTTCCAAAGCTATTACTGTGCACAGTTTGAACAGCATGTACGATGAATTATCTAATTTTTTGGAGTTAATATATTATACTACCCTCATTATTTCCAGAACTCTTATCCGTTCTCTCTCTTTCTCTTCCCATCTTAACAAACATTCTTACTTTTATCACAGCCTGAGCTATCCCACTATCTACTACTTAGTAGTCCGTCGATTTAAGAAAAGCTTTCGGTGGTCCCTGAACACTATAGCACATCGTTGTGGACTGCTAAAAAGGTTCTGCACGAAGCGATTAATATTTTCCCCGCACCTTATAGTTTCTACTTTCTTTTATGCTGTCAAAAATGACTATTCTCTTCCTCCCTTAAATTCTACATCTACAAATTTCTTCCGTATGTTGCAGTCTTGAACGTTTCACTTATAACCAATGTCTCCTCCTCCGCCTGGTTTCTCTTCTTCCAATTTTCTCCGCCATCACCTTTGTTATCCTATGTCACTTGTGGAAATTTTTCAAATTTTATTTTATCCATATTATATCTGAAATATTCCAATGTAGACCAATTCTCTTGATATTCCAGCGCTATTTTAAGCTCTTTTTTGTATAAGGTTTGCTCGATATCCACTTACTAGGTATGTATACAATGCGTATAATCGTCAATTTTTACGTAGTACTAATGGGGATGTTTACCTAAGGTAATTTCTTTATTAAACTGCGAACTACCGTAAATTTATTCCTGAAAGTAGATAACGCAAATCAGATGTTTTCAATAAGGTCGGAATGAATGGTACCATCCTGCCTAAGGATAGCAGCTGTCAAATATCAGAATGACGAAAAGTTAGGAAAAAAGAATAGGAATAAAACAATTTGGGAACTAAAATATTGAGATTTTTATCAGTATCTCATTATTCAACCTGCAGTAAAAATACGGAGCTTATGGTGTAACGTTGTCATATTTTGAATTAATTAATTTCATTATCATATACGGAGAATTTCAGGGAGCAGCAATCGTTGACGAGTGAGCAGGAAATGGTGATGAGAATACATTCGGGGAGTTTCACTCATGTGCGCGGCACTGAAGGATTGTGAGCTGAGTTTTTGCGTTGAATTTCCACAACAGCTTAAACGCAGCGCATAGTGAAATGGGTTGGTCGCCGTTGATCGTATTCTGGAAACAAGAGCGTATTTACATGTGCATAAATAGCCCTGAGCAGTTGCAATGTTACCTTTTATGCATATATAATATAGTCCTGAGAAGACTTAAACTAAAATAATATATTCAGGCATTTTTATTTATTGAACTTGCAAATAATTTCGCACGAAAATGATATTCCAGGCTTCAAGAACGTGAAACAATACTCATATTACCTGTTGCCAAGTAATATAGTTTTCATGGATTTAAATGCCGCATGATAGCACGAAATATTATGCGGATATTTGGTCGTGTAAATAAATAAAGACTTTTTTCTCCGAGGTTTTCATAATTCTGGTGCAGACGAGGAGAAATTTGTTCATTACTTACTTGATTTCACAGGATTATGGAGAAGGTGCCGAATAATGTTTAATAATGGAGTTGGTCATGTGGAGGCAAGAAATAGTTTATCATTTTGAACTTGCACTAATTCTTTTCATTGCAGAGGTGAGCTCTGATTTCAATATTCGACTAACTCCGTCGTTATTCCCCTTATTTGATTAAGACCATTATTGCAATTGCTTTGATTTAATTATCTCTCGTTTGCCTTCTTGAACACATAGGACCAGGCACAAATTTCCGTGAGTGCCATCCAGAAGTAAAGAAAACACCATTATTTTTATTATTCAGACCATTGGTGTCTAACTTATCAGATTTCCACAGCACACACCCAAGCACTTGCTGAATTATATTGTTCGATCTGCCTAAGACATCAGCCAGCGTCGCTATCCAAACATTTCCATAAATCATGGTTGGTATGCCGGGTAGAGGTGGATGACCTGACGGTCTCTGGTAACTATTAGAAGAGGTAATAGAGGTCTATACACCACCTTCTAGCATGAACTACATTTACACCACATTGCAGGCCTCTTAAACTTTATAACTCGCTACCGCAACCTTCATACTTAATATTCTTAAAATATCTCTACTTCTCCTCCCTTTCACAGTTCACCTCAAATCCTCTGTTTTGTCTCGGCGACCTCCATACATCTCATTTACCCTCTAAATATCCTCCATTCGCTTATTCTGTCTCACCGAAGTCTCCTCCAGCAACTATTTTTATTCCCTTACCTTAAAAATGTAGCACTTCTTCGTTCGTCTTCTCTCCGCCCAAAATAATTGTCCCCTTCTTCCCATTAATTAATCGTAAAGCATCTTCAATCTACGAGCTAACTTAATGAGTGTTTTCGATTAATAGCAACTCCATGGTTTCGACATTGGCCAAAATTTTAGTATTACTCATATTTCCTTTATAGCTTTACCCAAGAGTCCGTACTATCAATTTTTACCACTTCGTAAATGTTTCCTTCACCAAAAATTTTTTTTCTGAATTTTCTGAACACTAACTGGTAGTTCAATAGAAGTAATGCTCAAGTACATGAACTCTTCAGCGTGTTTTACATATGCAATTTTAATTAGCTGTTTATTTAACAATATTATTTTTAAAGAATCTCAACCCTTTCCCACTCTTTAGATTTATCTCCATCAAATATCTGACGCATTTACCCGTAACAGATTTAACGTGTGCGTTCTACTGGTATGCTAAATGTGTGCAATGGAGGACGGGATTGCAGTAGATAAGGTGCTCTGTATAGAAACCGGCCGCAATAAAATTATATGTTGTGGAAAAGTATCTTCTTTCCTAATCAAAGCTTAGTAATGCGTAAACCCGAATTCATAATCAACCCGCCTAGCCAAATTTCTCCCTCTGGCTCTTCTCATTCCACACGTGTCAATTCTTACGTCTACGAATAAAATACTGTGAAGAAGACGGGCAAACACGTCTAACGTTCGTGCCTATCAATCTCCATCCCGATTTTCCATCTGCTAAATGTGCTGAATACACAGTTATTCACATTTTAATTACACAAATATGACCTAATTATCTTTATTTAACTCAATAACGTAATTTTAATGCGTGAAAGTGATGTAAAACTTGTTAATTACGTAGTTCATTATATGCAAATTTGCGAAAAAAATTGGCATTTTAAAATTAAAATTCTAATTAGGTTGAAACCCAAAAGACCGAGCAAAAATATCAGAATCACTGAGAATGCTTTTTAAAAATGGCCGTATTTTTTAAAATATAAATTTTTAATGCAATTAGTTTATAATTTTCCCATATTTAACGATAGCTTCAAGCTAAATTTTACCTCTACATTTGTCAAAGGACTTTGGCAGGATTTTCAAGGACCTATCGGACCAAAGCATACCCCTGCACCATAGTTTGAACGGCACTCTGAATTCTGAGGAAACTTGCTCTTAAATTTTTACTAATTTCAAGCTCCGTTACCCATGGAACGTTTCCTTGACCGTGTCTCGACCTCTTTTGCCCTCGCAGGTATGGTTCAGCAACCGGCGGGCCAAGTGGCGCCGGGAGGAGAAGCTGAGGAACCAACGGAGGGCCGTGGAGCACGTGGGCGGCGGGGGCGGGTCGGGCGGGGCCGGTGGGGCCGGCGTGGCGGCCGCCTCGCCCTCCTCCTCCTCATCCTCGTCGGCCGCTGCAGCCGCCGCCGCCGCCGCGGCTGCCGCCGCCGCCGCTGCAGCCGGCCGCCTGCCCATCAACTCAGGCTTCAACTCCATGTACCCGTCGATCGCTCAGCCCATCGGGACCATGGCGGAGACCTACAGGTGAGGGGCGCATGGGTGGATGTGGTACTTTCCAGTTATCATGTCTTATGTACTCTCTGATGCCGCAGTCATAGTCAGTCTCATCGCCTCATCTGTCTAACTCCTCGAGTATCTAAACGAATTGCACTGTGATTTCTAGGAGAGTAAAAAGTCGATATGTGGTTATTTCCAAATCAATGTATACGTTTCTTTATAGCCGTGACTGTGCCACCGTATATTATGTTGTTATTTGAAAATCCCTTTTATTCAATATTTTCCGTAGACTTCTTTATTCTCGATGGTTTTGCTGAAAACGTTCAGGAAATTGCATACATTTTTTGCTAGATTTTATTTTTTTTCAACGTGCTTCTCTTTTGCATTTCTGTGATTCTATTATTTCCTTTCCGATACCCTCCATTGTTTCTCTTTGATAGCCATCATCCGTGTTTTGCGTAACTGTTAAATCAGAGATGTGCTGAATTTTGTGATCTAAATTCTTGGGTTATGGTTTGTTATGCTTAAGAAATTCTTTAGTTCTTCTAATCTGCTAGGCTTGGCTTTCTGCCTTTTCCATAGCTACTAATGGTACATTTCAATCATCAAAACTATTATTTTTATATTTCCATTTCTTACTTTTATGTTTTCTACTTTTTTCTATCGCCAAACAATTTCTTGATTTTTTTTATTTTACACCAAGTATGAGTTTTTCATCCCATTATCCAAATTAAGGAGCGCCTTATTCAGATCCTGTACTTTTTCTGGGAAAAAACTAAATCATAGCCAAAAAAATTTGCTGAATACCGAAGATATTATTTGCCGTAACATTTTATTTGGCTGACCTCTGTATGCTTTGAAGTGTAAAATTCCTGCGGTTGAGTCATCGTTGGCGTTAATCCCATTTAGAAAAAAGAACAAATACTCGGAAAATGGATTAATACAGTATTAATTTCATATTAAATATTTTGCTTGGCGTCAATGAGTGGATTAATATTTTCAACGTGCATCTCTTTTTAAGAAATTATGGCTGCCATATTCCATCTACTCTTTCATTCATTGCTACAATCAAACCAAAATCAGAACTGCAGAATGACTAATCATTCGGAAAAATTGGGAAATTTTGATAAAAAAGAATATCGAACAAATAGATATTATAAACGCCGATAGGGAATTACTGGTGAGAATCATGACCCTCTTAGTTTGCGAGATAAATAGTTCATGTATGACCTAGGAAATCAAGCCTGCTAGCCTCATCAGAAATACTGATTAGCCTGATTTTGGTGATACTAGGGGTAGGCGTAACGATAATAGATTGCTCAAAAAAATTATATAATCTGATTTTCATTGTTCGCGAGAAAAATGGAAAGAAGATGTCTCGTTCTTCAGAAATAGTCGGGAAATGGAATCTAAAAAATGAATGATCTCCCTGCACTGTTTGTGATTGCGTGTTGGTATACGATATACACACACACACACACACACACACACACACACACACACACACACATATATATATATTCTGAAGACGACAGCCGTGCTGTCGAAACGTCAAATAACATATATATATATATATATATATATATATATATATATATATATATATATTCTGAAGACGACAGCCGTGCTGTCGAAACGTCAAATAACATACATATATATATATATATATATATATATATATATATATATATATATATATATATATATATATTCTGAAGACGACAGCCGTGCTGTCGAAACGTCAAATAACATACATATATATATATATATATATATGTATGTATATACACACATACAAACACATAGACATACATATATATATACGAGGGTCATCCGGAAAGTAGTACCCGTTCGTGCCGCATGAAGTGCTGACGACGCGAGTAGCCGCTGGACGAGGTCAGATAGCTTCAGTGGCTTGTCTGCCTTCTCTGAGCCAAGTTGCGTGACGCTAGCATTGCCTGTGTTGTTTCTGTGATTGTTTACAATGTTTAAAAAAATTGAGAACGCCGCCAGTTGTGAAGTGAGGGCAGTGATTAAATTCCTCAATGCAAGAAACGTTCGCCCATGTGATATTCATCGCCAATTAAAGGAGGTGTATGGAGACAATGTAATGGACGAGTCGTCTGTTCGGCGGTGGTGTCGCAACTTCAACATGGGGAGGGGGAACACACACGACGATGAGCGTTCGGAGAGACCGTCTGTCATTACAGACCAACTGGTGAGCTCAGTTGACGAATTCGTGAGGAACGATCGGCGCGTCACAATTGATGACATCTGTGAGCATTTTCCCAATGTTTCTCGAACAATTGTTCATGAAATTGTTAAACACCATCTGCATTATGCAAAAATTTGTGCAAGATGGGTCCCTCGCGTATCTCAATGAGCTGGCGGCGAAGGACTATGCAGCAGGAATACAGAAACTTGTCACACGTTATGACAAATGCCTTAATTTGCTTGGAGATTATGTTGAGAAGTAGTTTAAAGTATCCTCTTTCAAATAAAATTTTTTATGTTTGTTAATATTTACTTTTGTGTCTTTATTTCACGACCGGGTACTACTTTCCGGATGACCCTCGTACCAACGCACACGCATTTCTAAGTATGAAATACACCCAGAAATGGAAAAAGAAAATATACGTGGATTGCCATTTAGACAAGTGATTGTTATCGTTCGGTCGTCTATGGCACACGGAAGCCTAAATACACATTTACCTATGCCTCATTGCCTATTGAGTATTTATTGAAATTACTGCTATTTACTAGGGAAGGTGACAGACTGAGGTCCTATGTACCATTGGGTTTAGTTGTATGAGTAGATGACAATTATAGAGAGGATAGAGAGAATCTGGACGTGGACACCCCTATTACACCATATCCCAAGTCACCATATCCGCGCTCTAACCGCTCAATCGCTGGCTTGCTCACAACCCGCGTAGGGATCGGAATGCGTTACCTTTTCCGCCACCTCTGGAGTTTGTACATCAACATGAGAAGTCTCTTTTAGTCTTGCACCAGTCATCTCACCAGTCTGATCGCCTTCGCTAAGCTAAAACGCACTGAGAACGCGCTAGAGCCCCAAGCACCCAATGGAGTCCCACCAGTACGTTGGATACGCCAATTGAAAAATCCTTGGCGATCGCGATGGTCTGATACCCAGCCCTAAGGTAGCTGACTCGAATCCCATCTTAGGCATTATGGCTGAGGGTGTTCCTATTATTTACCAAGATATTGCGATATAAGATATCCATGGAAGGTCCTCAAACCATTATTCACAAATGATAAACTCTGATTTAGTTAATGATATAATAAAATACACTTAAATGGCAGTTAAATGAAACTGATAGGGGCGTAGCGGGAGTGGCAGAAAAGGGGCTGCGCTGTCCAATGGAGAAGGAAAATTGGGGTGTGAAGGGGGCGGATATTGAGGTATGTTTTTCGGGCAGACTCTGGAGGGTTTCTCGGGGGATGGACGGGGATCTAGCCGGGGTGACCGAGGTGGAGAGGGCGGCGGCGTCGGTTGCGTGGGAGGCGGACGTTTTTGGACGGCGACGGATAGGGATGGACCTGGGGAGGAGGGTTTGGGCCTGTCACTCCAAGATAATCCTCGGTCAGAGCGGTGGGGACCCCATCACACCCCTCACCCGTCTCCCCGCACCCCCCCTCCCGGGGCGAGGGGTTCCGTGGCATCGCTTTCGTCCGAAATCCGGCCACAATCTGGGGTCCTGACCCTCGCATCTCCCCTCTACCGCGCAACCCATCCACCCCAGCTCTCTGCGGCCCGGCCGCGCCATTTGTACCCTGACCCCTGCGCGGCACCCGAAACCAAGAGGAAGAAAGATTGAGTGGGGGAGGGCTAAAGGGTCCGAGGAGATAAGGCTGTGGAAGTGGTTCCCGTGAGAGGAGATGTGGGGGCTCTGAGATGGCTCTCTCTCCCATTCTCCTTGGGCCCTCGGCTCCATTACAAGGGGGACTAGTCCAGGTTATTCTAATTGTCTTTTAGAGGTTTCGGAGAATGGAAAAGTTATGGGGTGAATGTAGATAACCGAAGGTATTGCTTGACTTAGGTGATCCTCCTATTCGCCTATTGATTCTCCCGAGAAATTCTCAAATCTCCGTTGGCTAATCAGAGGTGTAATTTAATTTAATACCTGCAACGGAAACTTCTGATGTTTGGCGCCGATCGGTCGAATGTTAGGTATGTTTAAGAAAAGAGTTCAGAGAAATCAATATGTAAACGTAGCATCTTTATTGATTCCCATCTCTTATGCTTTTGGCCTTCTGTTTTATCTATTGGCTTCAAAACCCATTGTTTTCATCATTATTTTTTAGCTTAAATTTAAAAAATAAGAATGATATTATCGTAACATGATTTGACAATGTATCAAACCGAATATGTCACACTGGTAGTATTATTAATAATGTAAGCTCTTAATACCCTCAGCAGTGATAATGAAAATGATCATATAAACAAAGTTCTACAACTTTTTGTTGCTTGGAGTAAACCGTTCCATTCGATGATGCGTTATAATTTCTTTTAGAGCACCAATCTGAGTTTTCAGAAGCAATTTGCCTATTTATGAAACTTAGGGAAAATGCCAGTATTCTGTAACTTTGTAAAATTAGGAATCGCTGGTATGGTCACTTATTTCTCCTGTTAAATTCTCGTTACTAATATCCTACATATCACTACTGCGCGGCTTTTGGTACAGAGTGATACTGAACGTTGAGAAGATCTTATATGTCGTCATTTAAAAGGGCCGGTCCAAAACTAAGTCTAATAAGAGCACAATAATATGAATCAGATAGAAAATCTTTTAAAATTAAATATAATGTATTATAGATTCATCAATGACCTTAGAGAAATGCCTTTGGGTAAATAAGGAAATCTCGGTCATAATTTGCAAAAATACGTCGGTACATCGTGATTTCACCAAAACTTTAATTAATTACAATTTAAACATGTCAATGTCATTTACAAAGGTTTATTCTTTCATTTCGTTAATTAAATAGTTCAACATGCATCGGGTTGTGAATGAAAAGAATGGAAATAATCAATACAAAATTATAGTTTCTCGTTTGTGAAAAATGGCTGAAAAGGCGGATGATTTTATTGATTTTCAATTTTTTGCATTTCACTATAGCAGTGGATAGTAAACAGATTGTCAGTAGATAGTATCCCCACATCTACTCAAAGCAACATATTTTGTGTGTACTTTCACCAGATTCAATCTCTAGCTACGTGTAATTTTCACAAATTTGATACCCTATTTTTTTTGTACGCCACCTTGATCCGTCGATGATAATTAGGTTTACGCTCCAATTTCTCTCCCTCTCCTTTTCTTCGAACGTGGATATTTTCCCACCGCTTAAGTTCCCTCTCTTTCTTTTGACCTTTATTTCATTATACTTTCCGTCTCGACTGCTCTTGTCTTCTTCCCCCTTATCCTTCCTCCCCTCTCCTTCGCCCACCCCCCCCCACTCACCCCTCATCCGTCAACCCGTGACAGAATGTAATACTCCCTCCCCCCCACTCTCACTCCCCCATCCTCCCCCTCCTCATTCCCTCGGCATTTTTTTATCTGTCCCTCTCATCTTCTCTAGCGCTGCTCCGGAGATGTCTGCGGCTTCTAAGCTTATAGCGCCGAGCCGACCTCGCCCTTGCGAGCCGACGAGGAAAAAAAAGGACCCCGGCGTCCCCGGAGACGATTAAAGCAAGACCGCCCTTCTGGCGGGGATTCCGAGAATCCTAGGTTTTCGACGTCGGCCTCTTGGAGGGATGAGAGAGAGAGAGAGAGAGAGAGAGAGAGAGAGAGAGAGAGAGAGAGAGAGAGAGAGAGAGAGAGAGAGAGAGAGAGAGAGAGAGGGTGAGGGGCGAGACAAAAACCTTCCGTCGACGGTGAAAGGACGGTTTTTGTTCCTTACAAGCATCTCAGAGGCAGATTATTGGTGGAGGCCGTTTTTATTTCTCCGAAGTAGGTGCATGGGAAGGTGTATCGCAATCGGAGCCTCAAAACCGTCCAACTCGGGACCGTGGCCACTGTGGACGGTGGATAAGCCTTGACTTGTATATGACATGTTGATCGTGGCTTAACGATTTTGGGGGTGGCTTGCAGGCGGGAAGAAATGATCCGACTTCGGTCGCGACTCCAGTAAATTATAATATTAAAAAAATCCTTTGAATTATTTTATAGGTAGATAAACACTGCTTTATTTTTTTACCACCATTGGATTATATTAAAAGGTCATTTGTAGATTTTTTCAAAGTATGTCCCTTTGCGCTTAATTATTTGTTCTTTTATTTCGAGAAATGTTGTTTTGTAGAAAATTGTCACAAAACTCGATTTATCTCCCACATCTGATACTTAAATTCTGAAGTAGAATATTGAAAATATCTCCTAGTTCAGCGTGCAATCGATGCGTTAGATTATTAATAATAGATAAGGTTGAATTTCAAACAGCCCGATGGATTTTTGTGAGCAAGCAAAATGACACCGGTTGTCACAAAGTAGAATATAAGCTGAAAAGATACTGCCAACTTTCCAGTCCTGCCCAGTCATTCTGCGTATTCCTATGCATATTCCTTAACATTCAGCGAGTTACATAAAACCTCGATTTGAGAGATTAACGTCTCCATCGTGGTCAATTCAGTAATATGTGACTTCTAATAAACTGAAATATTTTAAAAAGTTTTTATGAATGAGCTCAGATAAAGCAGATTTCATTAATCAGCAACTGGCAGGGAAAGCTGAAGTAATATAATATTCAAAGGGATAAAATGGTTAAATGTTAGAGCTTTTACTACGGAGCGGAATCATACAATTCGATAAGTAAATGATTAATGGAAATAAATGGAAATTCTTAAATTGCCTGATGGTGTCGACATTTAAGGAAATTAACTAGAAAATGCTGGTGGGGAGTTGAGGAACTGCTCATGTGCCTTGCTTTATTTACCTCTTATATGAGTAAATTACTTGCTCTAAGCGCCTTGAAAACTAAACGCCCTGCGAAACTCTCTCACACTCGCACTCGTGAGGAAACATGTTCCCCGATCTTTAGGTGAAAACGTAAATGCTATTACTTCTTGCCCATATTACTTTTAACTAAAATTCGATCTCGCTTGACTTTTTATTTGCGATTCATTCACCACCATCTAATATATATTCTACGCTTAATCTTTCCCTGTCTAATGTTGACATCTGTGAAATTTGAACTAAAATTGTTTCGGCGATCAAAATAACATGGAGTTAGCTATTACTCGTGATATTTAAATGTTTTGCCGAAATCAATCATGATATGCAAAACGGCTTCAAAATTTCAATTTCCGCCGCCACATACACGCATACCCCTCCGCTTCTCGCCTTAGATATCTCCCTTCACTGTCCACCCCGTGATAAGGGAAACAGCACACTCATCAAAAACTTCTTTAGATTGGAATATATCAAATTTACTAGTATATATGAAAAAATGCTAAAACAGTCGCCATCAACATATGTGAAACAAATGCATCATTGGCGCCAGCCCTCGTCCTCTTATAAGCGCTCTCTCGAAGACCGAATTCCCCTATGTGGCAACCAACTCCATTTCTAACTCATCCCATAATATTATAAGGTGTACGCTCTCTTCCAAAGTGTGACTCCCCAATGTGCATTGTATGTAGTGCAATAAACAAATGAGGTTAGGAGAGGCGATGTTTAAACACGTTTGTGAGATGTAGGGACGCGGACGCCTCAAGTTGGTGATTTAAAATGCCACGGTTTGCTGATTTATGAGTTTTTATCGGTTGGCTTGACGTAAAGCTCCCTAGAAAGGATTTAAATGGGAAGGTTTGAATTAAAAAATTCACTTATTGATTTAAAACTTACCTAATAACTTGAAGCTTGTGTGTAGAGGGCGCATAAATGCCGGGAGTTAAGGTATTTTAAAGCTGGTTAGTTGATAGTCATACCAATGTTAGGTCATAGTCTATAGTTACGAAGGAGGGAAAGGGAAGTCCGCTTCAGTAGTAGGGAGGGGCATTTTGTTAAGGCCTCATAATAGACGCTGCAATATTACTCAAAACAAATGCTAGGAAAAAAAATCAAAACACAGGGTCCACAGAAAAATGGTGGGAATATCTTAATAGAAATATACCATTTCATTAAGAAAATATTTTTCCCATTAAACGGGTAATTCCTTTGTTCCCCATTTGACGCTTACGCGTTCCTTACCCTAAATCCCAGAACTGCATAAGAATACACATGAGCCCACGATGAATTCTTTTCTCTGTGTCTGGACACGGGACTATAGTCTTTTCTTGCGTTTCGTTATAAAAATTTACCCTTTACATTGTGGCGCTTTCATAATTAATGCTGTCATGCTGATGTACCCCAAAGTTACAAAAAGATGAGAGAGAGAGTGTTTCTTTAAGTTTGATTGTCGAACGAGTTCAGTTCTTTGGCATGTCCGCCATGTCACGTCTCGCTCACTCGCACCCCTACCACCCTCCGACGGCTGAATTGTCTTCCCTCCGGTCCTCGACACCACCAACTCCTCCCCGATTCCCGTCTTCCCCCCCCTGCCTCCCCCTTCCCCACCCTCTCGCCCGCTTGCCTCACCCTCAACGTCCCCCTCTCATCCTTCCTCTTAATTGCCCCTTCTCTTTCCTGTTCGAGCATCATCACCAACATCACATCACGGCCCGTCTCTCGGGCCAATGATCGAATATCGCGATAACTGCGATCCATTGATCGATTCGACCGCTGTTTATGTATACCCATTCCATCCCTCTCCCACCCCCGCCTCCTCGGGACGAGGAGGGCGACAGACGTCGAGAAGACGAATTCTCATTTAATTACCACCCCGGGAGGATGTGTGCGCCATGGATGACGGCGGCGTTGGCCTCCATTTCAATCACCCTTCCTCCGTGTTCCTTTTCCTTCAGCCGGACTAGTAGGGCACACAAAGCGATGGAAACGTTAATTGTCTCATACATTCGAGCCTGTGTCTCAGGGAGGGGTTGCACAAAATATAAAACTAAGGTTTATTTTAACTGTGAGTTAGTAACCCACTGCTCTAAAATTATTGACAATAATTATAAGCTCACCCAAAAATGATGAGGTATTAGTCCTGATAAATTTAATGAGAATTTTTTCTAATAGGTAAATGTATTTTTACGGGTGTAATAGTCGTATTTATTTTGAAGTTATAGACGATTCTGGTCGCAAGATCCGAATTTCATGTGTGACATAATTATTTCTTTACATGCTGCCGTTAAGAGTGAGTTAATGCTGCGCTCGATTCGATATACTACTCTTAAAAATTTGATTTACTAATATTTTTAGGTTGTTCCCTATTATCGCAATAAAACAATAAAAATGAGGTCAGGTTAAAAAGCGATTTTCATTGCAATTTACTTTATTCTGAATATTATTTTAATGGATAGTTCAACGTGTCACACAGAAAACTAAATGTATGCAGAAATTCGTTTGGTAATGATTAATATTTTAAAATAGTACATCCTTGCTATGGCATATCATCTTTTACTGCCATAAATTGACTTACCAAAAATAATTAAGCTACGCCCAAAACAAAATAATACTCTCTGACCCTTTGGTACTTTATTAATAACTAAGCGTATGGGTTAAGACATCGCCGAATAACTCTAAAATATCATTCTGGACATTTAACAATATTGGTGGAGTGATTAAAACCTACACCTCAAAAATTCAAGTTCCTTTTCCTGCCTAATTACGGAAAGTTTTAAAAAAATATCTCCAAGTCTAAATAGTACTCTGAAGAGAATCCTTGGAATTGTTAGAAAAACGATATAAAAAAATAGGATTCGAGAGTTGACAGAAAATGCGGGTAGGAAATTTTGTTGGCGTTTCCTGAGCGAGTCCTCAAAAGTTACGAACAATAGTATCGAGTTAGAGGGGACAGCTCGGGTGTTAGGAGAAGGGCAGGGGAAAATCGGCTCGGGTGGCGGGTGAAGATAAAGGGGCAAGGGCGTGCGGCGAGGGACGCTGGAAGGGGTTGACATCGGCTGGCAGCCAAAGAGGGAGGACGGGCGAGGCAGGTGGCAACCGGTGAATTTCTACACATTTGCGTCCCCGCGCGGCGACCAACCCCTCCTAGGGCCCATCGAAGGAAATATCATAGCCCCCCCTCCCTGGGGATCGGGCCTAGAAACGGTCTCCACCAATTCCCTCGGCCAATAGCCTCCCCCCACACCCCATCACGTCCTCAAAATTAGGCCCGGGACCTCTCATCCTCCCCCCTCCCACGCACTGGGTCTAACCGTCCGCCGTCACCGCCTGCCTCTTCGAGGCTGCACGAAGTAAAAAAAGAAGTCTGCACGGCGCTCCTCTCCCCCCGCCTCCAACCGCTCCTTCCAAACCCCACATCATCCTCCAAGGAATCTCGTCTGAAGACAGGCGAGAGTGCGTCCCTCGCCCCTCCATCCGCTCTGGACAGCCAAAGGACGGGGCTGGGAGGGTGTGGGGGTTCGGGTGGGTGGTGGGGGGAGAGGGACGGGACACACCTGTAACGCAAGACGTCTTCGGACGGGGACCACCGCGGAGTCGCGTCCAGATCCAGATCGACATTTCACGCAGTCAACCGCCCACGGTGAATGGCAGGGTAGGCCAGCTACGCGGCCGGCGGGCGCGCCGCTTTTCCCCCCAACCGTCCCCTCACCCACCCGCCGAGCCTCCTCCCTCCCTTTCTCCCTATTCGCCCGTTGAAGTCTCCGGCCGGCCTATCGCGTGGGAATCCGGACGAACACTCTTACCGTGGGTCCTCATTGAAATCTCATCGACGCTCCGTCCTCCCTCCTTAGCTCTCGATGCCAGCCGCGTGATTAATTTGTACTCCCACCTCCCCGCAGATACAGCGATATGGCCGTTCGTTATGGAGAGTTTTCATTTCCGCCGTGACCGGTTGGTGATGAAAGGAGGCGATTGAAACCTCCCGACGTGGCGTTCCTTATACGTGTCGTACTATTTCTCTAATGACCGCGAGTCTAGAGGATTTTTGCGAATTGCTCGAGCTGTTTCAAATCGATCTGATGTAAATTAAATTGAAACACGCTCCGTGGCACGCATTTTATTTGACGTATCACCATGACGAGAATGCATGAGTGTGCTTTTCACTCGCTTTTCTCTGAGTTCCTTGTATATTTTCCCTTGGGCCGCACTTATTTGATCAATTGTAAGTTTTTTTGGTAAAAAGGAATTGGATTCAACGAGTGTAACTGCGAAACGTGTCGTAATCAGTCACTTTATGGTTAGATAGGCTGGTTGAAATGATGTATCATTCTCTAATGATACTTCAGTAATGATTAGGAATCAATAAATTTTCTTTCAAATGTTACGGAAAGATTTCCCATAATGTTGCGTAAGTTTTTTTATCTTGTCGTTATTATAATTTGAATAATTTTCACCATAATTTTCACGATCTTTAGTTATCTCAAGTTAATTCAAGTTCTTCTACCGTGTGATTCTGTTGCTTTCTTGGGAGTGTTACATTGAGCGTATAAAATTTATCCCTCCACCAGTTTTCATGAAATTTACACACAAAATTCCTCGGCTATAAATTGATATTTGATTGACATGTTATCAGCTCGTACAGGCACAGTAATCTATGGAGATAACAATTTTTTTTCGGATTTTTATAGAAAAGAATTTCGCTACCTTTTCTACCTTTTATTTTTGCACTTTAATTCTATTTCGTTAAGGCTCAAAGTCAATAAAAACTCGATTTTTGGCGGCGATTTTATATTAAGATGCCGGTTAGGATTCATGACTATGGCGATAATATTCGAGCTTGAAGAAGTGTGTCTTTAGGGGGACGCCTCAAACGTTGAGTTGATGTAAACTTATACATCTACATCAACACCCTGCGAGCCACCAAAAAAGTGTGTGGCAGGGGGTGCAGCACCAGGAGGAAAGGGTAAGGGATGAGGGGGTTAGGGTTTTTCAAATGAGTTAGGGAAGGTGGGGGAACCTACAAAAAATACGTATGTACGTATATGTATATATATATATATATATATATATATATATATATATATATATATATATAACCATGCGCAGTCCCTACCTTTTTGGTTAATACTTATTGTGTCACACTGACTCCTGGGGGATTTCGACTATTAGCATTCTGGTCTCTTATTGTTCTTGGAAAAAATGACATGTTAGTCTTGCAGTCTGTCCCTCTAATCTTATGTTCGTGATCCCTCCGACCTTAATACGTTGTGGTTCGTATTATGTTCTAAATGTCATCGGAAAAGGACCCATCTTTAAATGTTTTAAGAAGTTTAATCTATATTGTAAACGCCGCTGTGTAAGGGAATCCCAGCCTAAATTTTCTAGAAAAGTAGTTTCTCTACTGCGTTGGTCATAACAATGTTGGAAAAAAGGGCGTACATAAGCTACAAAAGAACGCAGAGGTAAGCATTCAGGCCACCATTAGTATAGAATGAACCTTTGATGTACAAAATATAATAATAATTTGATTTATTTATTGTCACTATTATTTTGTTACCTACTGATAGAATAGGTTTCACATGGCTCAACTATTCCTGAATTCATCTCCACGCCCTATCTACCAATGACACATGCCAGACGTACTTAAGAAAGCAAAAAAATCGATCACTCGAGAAAATTGAGAAACTAACTCGGAACTTAGGTTTTTCGGTGGCGCGGCCAACTTCTCCAGCGTAATTGATAAGAATAGTTATCTCATTCTGAAAACTTCGTTGCAATTTTCCACAGTTAAAACTTTATTGCCGACCATGGTTTCGATACACTGTATCATCTTCAGGTGAGGAAAAATACAAGGAGAAGGGATATATATACACAAGTTACAAGAAGGGGTGGCAGGGGAGGAGGGAGCGGGGGGGTAGGGGGGGTTTCATAAAAAGAGAAAGGCAGGAAAAACCAATGGAACCCCCGAAGTGCGGGCAGCTCACTCTTCGGGGGGAGGAGGGGGGGGGGGAAGTTTTAACTGTGGAAAATTGCAACGAAGTTTTCATTATGTCTCGATTCCACAATATCACGCCTGACTCTTCACTTTTCGTACGTTATCTCATTCCTTCCACTAAAAGTGACCGAAAATTGTATTTCTCGAGTGAGTTTATCTCCTTTTTATGAGCTCAATGGTTTTCGTTTTCTTGCCTTTGTCACGTCTTTGCCATCCAAGTAAACGTATACTCCAACTGTAAAATTTGTAAATACTCTTATTTTGTTTTTACAAGCCCACCTAGAGGTCGAGGGTTCGATTCCCTCCTACGTGGGTTTTCCTCCACCTAGGACATGGATGTTTGTAATTATCTTGTGTTATGATTTGGGGGTTAGGTGATAAAATGGACTATATATACTCGATATCGCTCCAATAAAGAAAAAAATACATTTAATTACAAAATTTTCGATCACAACGAAAAATACCCCAGCTACCTCCTGCCACACGCTCCCATGTTGGCTCGCAGTGTATGGCAGTGATATAAAAACGACTGTTCCTTCCTCCTACCCTCTTAACGAGCATCTTTTCTTCTATCAACCCCTCCAACATCCCATCACCTGTTACTGACCACAACGCGTGCAACGGAATTCCGATATTCGAAGACTTCTCGGTTGCATTCGCTCGGATATCATTTCTATATTGACACCGTTACGGACATGATTCCAGCCGCGTTTCTAATTAAGACTGTGGCTCCAATGCTGCGATGCCTCATTGGTGGCCGGCTATGCACAAGTCGGCCTATTTGCGCCAACCTTCTCCACCCGTTGCCCCCTCTCACCCCCTCTCCTCTTTTTGCCTCACTCCTTCATATTGCGCGCCGTATTTTTTTTGCGGTCCACGGACGTCGGTCTCCTTTCCTCGAAGTTTCGCGGCGCAAGATGTAACCCGAGACTTCATCCCGTCGGCATCTCACAGCCGACAACGCTGGGATAAACATTTCAGTCGACCACCGCCCGCGCGCCCAAGCATGCGTTGACCTCAAACCGCCGATCCGCTCCACCCCGCCCACCTCCACCCCCTCTCCTACTCCATCAGGCCCTACCCCCCGTCTTCCTCATCGCAACGCAGGAATACTTACTCTCGATGTAATTAATCGCGGCAGCGGCAGACACAGCGGCATCGGGACGGAAAACCTTGGGTGTGGTGGCGTGGGCGGTGGGTAGGTGCAGAGGACACCGGTGGGTCCGCACTTGCGATAGACATGCGCCGGTGGGCGCCGAGGCGTCGCCGCCGCCGCCAGCACCGAAACTGTACACGGCATTGATATGAGTTCGCGTCGGCATCTTGCGTGGTGGGAAGGGGGGGATGGGGGTTGTGCCTCGGTTCAATACCCCACGGACTCGACTCGACCTTTCCTCAGGCATCTCTTGATAGTCACCCGTGTTCATTGAAATTTTTTTCCGGGAATATTCCGGGGCCTTATAAGCTTGGGACCTACTTTTAGTTTTTCAGCCTCTTGGATATCTAATGTCTCCATTTACTACTGCTAGAGGAAGTGGAGATGAGAAGGTTCGTTCAAGCTGCGGAGGCAAAGCTTTATTAGTACGAGCCTACGTGCACTCTCTCCCGATCGGAAACTCAATATTCCCGCCGATATCCATTAATTGTCGGCGTTGCCTCTTTTCCAACAATTAAATATCAGTCAAGCGTTGCAGTAGGTATATATTTAATGCTTACTATTGTATTCATTAACTGAGTGAACTTCTCATAACCATTAGAATTGTCCAATTTGATGATAAGCGCCAAAAACTGATTGGAAGTAAAAGATAGTTTTCGGCGGCCTTTTGAAATAATTCGAAAGATAATATTAAGTAACATGTAAATTAAATAGTCAAATAAAATTGCGATCTATTTTAAGAATTATAGTACCAATTCATTTCTGTGCGCACGAATGTTTCATAAAATATATTTGTTGTATTGAATATTTGTGATTTAATATTCGTTGTGGGTACGTACATGTTTCATATATATGCATGTATATATATAGGTATCATTGTTTTTTTAACTAATTTTAATTTTACATTCTGTTAATACTCTCGATGTATTACAGGTTTACGCTTCTTTATCACTTCATAGCCAGACTATATGGAGTGAGTGGTACATTACAATTCGGCTATTTGTTGGTTGCAAATGTATCGATCTCAAATTCGGTTGAGAGCATTAACCTTAGCACAGACGATAAACCACTGCTTTATTTTGCAAATCATTATCTTAGACAATCAAAGATAATGTGAAATTTCCCATACCATCGAAAGATTAATCCCCCATGAATTGTTATATATCCATGTAATTATCAATTTAATTTTACTCTTGATTATTCTACCTGAGGGCATCCTCGTTTAAGTTTATCCTCTTTATTCTCTCCCTCACAGCTCTATGACAACTAGCCTGAGCAGCATGGGTGGCGGGTGTCTGCAGCAGAGGGGTGCAGAGGTGCCCACCTCCGGATACCCGTACATGTTCCACCACCCTCCATCCGCCCCGCACCACGACCACCCCCTCTCCTCCCTGCCGTACAACTCGCGGGCCGCGGCGGTGGCGGCCGCTGCGGCTGCGGCCCACGCCTCCTCCGCCATACCCCCTCCCTCTTCCACCGCGCCGCCCCCGCCGCCCTCCTCCTCCACCTCCTCCACGTCCTCCGTCAACCTGCACCACCACCACGCCCAGCACCACCTGCACCACTCGGCCGCCGGGGAGTCGTCACCGCCCCCGCCGCCGCCCTCACACCCGCCGCCCTCCGCCTCCTCGGTGGCGGCGGCGGCCGCGGCGGCCCTCCAGGCGGCCTCCTCCCCGCCCGTCAACGCCCACCAGCACGCCTCATCGTACGCTGCGGCGGCCGCGGCGGCGGCAGCGGCGGCCGCCGGTGGGGGCGGCGGCGGGCCTCCTGGGACCACGGGCACCGGTGAGTAGCGCGACTGCCCTCTCTTCCCTCTCTCTTTGTGCCACCTCGTTTTCTTTTTTTTAAAATATCATATCGAACTCAAAAACATTCCAGTTGACCTTTATTTGAAATTAAGGCAAGAAATAAAAAAGATAATCACGGACACCCAAGCCCTTGGAGGAGAAAGCTCACCCACTAGAAGAAAATCTGAAATTGAACCCACGATCTCCAGACTAACAGATGAGGGCGTTACCCCGCCACCACCAAGGCCATGTACATATTTAAAAAATTTTATTTTACGCAACTCTTTCATCCGGAGAATGTTTAATTTCCAATGAGCTTCGCCTTCATGCTTCTCATTATTTGGTGACACCGGTTTTGGCGCCAATCAGATCGTACTTCGCCAACCCTGTCCCATGAGTTGGTTAACTCTTAAATTTGGGTGCAGGCCGCGTTTTCGCATCTACGATAGCCAGCGAATACCGACGTTGCCTATCTTGTACAGTGAACTCGTCGTAAGCTTCACTGTAGTGTTTTGTTTCCTCCCAGGGTTGCCGCTCCGACGAAACGGAGGTAGGTACGTATGTCCTTGACGTACATACCCACCTCCACAGTGGCAACATAACGCTTGATCGGGCGTAAAAAACGTATATTTAGCCGTACCTTCAACCAATATTCTGACGGGAAATGGGGGTTGCAGTAAGGGATTTGGAGCAAAAATGACATAAGTGAAAGGGATTATTCTCCAAGTTTCTCGATAGAAAACTCAACATCACTCAATTCATAGTGCAGCCGAAAAAGTTTCCAGCAGATTCTTTAAAGAAAATTATCGCAAACCGCTAAGAAGAGGATAACCACTTTATAGAAAGCAATAAAACCAACCAAAATTTTTTGTCAGAATGTCACCTCTCGCTCTCTTCTGTTCTTCCAGAATCGATATTGGTATTTGTCCTCAATTTTTCCCTCGTTTCTTCGGCTGATTATTTAAAATGACATTCTGTACGCATGGAAACTCTTACACTCAACGTTTTCAGATTCTTAACTCACGCGTTCGGCGTCTCTCTCATCTCTCGGCCCTGTTCTTCGGCATTGCATTCATTAAACACTTCTCTGGCATTTGAGCGAGAGAAGTGTCTCTCGAGCGCCTTCGTGATTTCTCATTTTGTCCACTCCGAGAACCTCGTGTTTCTTTTGGTCCAGCTCTGCTCTGTCGAATTAACTTCCCAGGGCATCGAGGGTCTTCATCCTCTGCGCCTCCAGAAGTTTCAATCCTTGATACACGTCGATGTACCCGATTTGTTTGTTCCCTCTATCTTCAGCTTCTATCAGCACCTTTCCATTCCAACTCTGATATTGTGGCAAAGGGTGAATCTTTTGTTTGAAACAGTTTGTATGCTGTTTAGGAATTTTTCTACATGATGTTTGTTTAACCTGCAGCAACTTTCATTCTCTATTTCTCTCTCTCTTCCTTCAGGTTCTTTGATTATCCTTTGACTTTTTCATGGCTTCTTTTTCTTCTTTTCTTCTTTTTTAAGATGTTCTAAATGTGAATCATTGTCCATGGTCCCCTGCAATCAATTCCGTTACCCACGATTTGCCCTTCAACTGCGTCATTGATTGCATTCTTCAGATGTATTCGCTGGTTTCTCTTCCTATCGGCAGTTTTTCATCTCTTGGGTATTTTTGTCCGTAGTTTTCGTGTACTATCGTAACTCATCTTTACTATTGCCATGTCTTTGCATTTTAGGACGCTGTTCACGATTAATAATGAGTGGTCACTATTTAAGTTTGCTTCAGAATACCCCTCTCATTGTGTCACTTAATTCTTTAGCGTCACGAGGTGTAAGTTGTTTTGGTACTCCGTCTGTCTTTGTCCACAGGCATCTTCCATTTGTATCTTCTACATCACTTGAAGAATGTATCCACCAGAGACATTTTCTTTCCATTAGAGTCTTCCACTATCCTCTGGACCTTAATTTTCTCAGCTCGAATTGGCTTATGCTAATTCCTATCTAACGCCATGTCCTATCCAACCACTGCATTCAAGTCGACAGTTATGACGAGGTTCCTCTATTTTAACTACGTTGAAGTGGGCCTTTTACAGCAGTTAACGTTCCTGTTGTATGTTCTCTTTTGTATCGCAAGATGTCAGGAATCAGAGTTCTCACTGTGTCTGTTGGCTATCTATGTCTCTCCAGCAGTAGCTTCTTCTATTTGAAATTCCTACACGCTTCACCTTATGTCCCCCAACATTTCTTCAGGTTAATGCCTACCCCAGCCGTTTGATGGAAAATTTATGGAAAGGGAGCTGATTAGCAAAGATAAACTAAATCTTTAGCAGGGTGGGCATGCACCCATGCAGCTGCTAACTGATGCAGTTTTATTATGTGAGCTCTATTGTTTGAACGCCTTACCTGGGAAAAATCCATTACTTGAAAACTCAGGTCAGAAGAGGGATTCGACCAAGCTACATTCAGGTTGGCCTGCTAGTATACAACACTTCAGTCTCACCACCCGACCGAGAAACTTGAAAGGAAACACACAACTGATCCGAGGTTATGAACGCTCATTCGTGTTTTTGAAACCGATGGCCAGTCCAAACTGGTCGTGACATTAACTCTTTATACGGACCCGATTGGCTATAAATCTAGCGAATTCGCGATATCGGGTTTCAAGGAGCACGAGTGAGTACTTTTTTTGAAAATGAGATTATAATTTGTAATGCCACCTGCTTCCTCCGTATCACCTAATGCGACACAATCCCCAACGAAACTGCGTAATCAGTACGGAAACGGCTAATATCAGAATATCCGCGTGATGAGTAAAATAGTAAATAAATATAATCATTGTAAATTAATCGGGTTTAAAATTTCCAGTGGAAGCGCAATGCGCTCATGGAATACACATTAACTAAAAGAGAACAAAAAAATAAAGAACTCGTATATGGAACCATCGCTCAAATCAATAGTCCGGTGATCGTGAAAAATTCGTTAAAATAAATCAAAAAAATTGTCTTTAAAGAAAAAATCGTGCTGAATATGTTTCCCGTGGGAAACTACTCTTGTGGGCAATCACCCGTCGATCAGGTGTGCTGTATCTTCCAGTTGAGGTGCTAACGGAATTTAAACGAAAAGATCCTTCAAGGCTGCTGCATTCGTGCCCTCGATTTGGGGTATAAGAAAGTTTTCCAGCATGTTATCCCCAACATTGAATGAAGACTAGATGTGGACTAGATAAGACCCAGTTTCTCCAGACCAGAAGCCCTCTTAGTTTGCAAATGTAGTTTCTTCTAAAGGTAATAAAGCTGCTTCCACATTTAGGAAATATACATTTGATTTATGGGAAATTAATCGCAAAATTTTGTATTGCACTCCCGGCAGTATTTCCGAGGATTTGCAAATTGATTCGACGCTTTGAGAAACGGGCCTCAGGCTGTCTGGTTCTCAAATCGCTATCGCATCAGACAATCATCCCAAACGCCCTTCCCCAGTTCTAAGCGTTTTTACCGCGGCCATTTTGTCCTAACAAGTGGCCGTGTTCTCTCTTCCCTTTCCACGCCGTTTTCGGCCCCCCTCCCGCCTAATTATCCTCGCGACGGTCAAGCGGAAGGGGGACGCGGAGGAATGCAATTTCGGAATGATATTTTTTTCCCCTCCTGTCTCCCTTAGCGGACCGCGTCCACACCTGTTCTAAAAGCGTATAGTACACCTCCTGTCACCCCCCTCCCCTTGCTCCCACCCCAACCGCCCCACCTTCGCGTTCCTTTCGCCCCTATTGTCTGCCTCCCTTCTCCATCACCCTGACTCAGCCGCGGGGCGGGGCGGGCATTGGGGAGGGGGGGTTAGAGAGAGGAGGCGGGGATCCATCCACCGTGGCGTGGGAGGCGTCCGAAGAGGGTGTGAACGTCCCCCTCCACCCCCCTTGTCACTCATTGTACGCCTCCCAACCTCACTGTTCCCCCTTCCTTCCCCACCACAACCCCTGTCCCTGTTAGCGTAGTGCGCCCACGCAAGAATCGCACCCCTTCCCTCCACCCTCCCACATACGCACCCCACCCACGCGCGCACACAAACGAAATCTCCCGCGTACGAAATAGTAAGAATTTTACGTTTCCGGCGACGATGCTTTCTTATTATCCACGGGGACGGAGTGCTGAGCGCTCGCCTCGCTCTCTCGCTTTCAGCTTTTTATTTGTGCCGGACAGTCCCGGCCTAGTTCATTTTGTCGGACGTACACTGGTGACTTCGCACCGTAGCATAGGCATCGCCCATTGTAATACTTGCATGCTTGAATGATTACCTGAGCAATAGGTAGCCTGGAATGTAATTAGTTGATAATATATTTTGCCAAAGTACATTATTACGCTAGGTATTGTTTATTTATTTTCGTTCATATCTGGCCCCATATTGTTTAAATATATCTCTCCAAAAAAAATGTCCGACAAATGTTAAGGATTCAGATATTTTGTTGAGTCAATTATCCAACGGATAGAAGAGAGGAAATGGGGAGATTATCTGGTGAAAAACGAGTGTGAAAGAGGTGAACGAAATTGGGTTTTCCACGCTTGAGTTCAATCACTAAACGGGTATATGAGAAGAGAGTTAGTGATTTGGGAGGAATGAAGACTCTAAAAAGGATAAATATTTGGAATCCCTGGAACAAAGGTCGTGAATGGTGCATGACTGTACCAAAGGCGAAATTAATATTCAGGGAATTGAAGGATCTTAGAGCCAGTAAAAGATTTTCCTAGACTATGACGTACTCTTATGTTGCTGCAGAAGGATGCTAATGATTAAATGGACAGAAAAAGTGAGGATCGAGGAAGTTATATAGAAGTAAAGAAGAGGAAAGCACAATGTGGAGAAGCCTACGGAAAAGAAGAACTAGATGGATTGAAGACAACTTAAGGCACAAGGAATCAGTCGTTAGCTAAATGGAGGGGAAGAAAACCGAAGAGAAGTTCCCGAGAGGAAGATCAAGAAAAAACCAATAGGACAAATTAAAAAGGGCGTAAAACAGAAAAGCAAGCGGGGTTGAGAGAATTTAGATTGAATGGAGAAGAATGGATGTCTGCAGTAAACCCGTCTTAAGATTTAAATACTAATGGTAATAGTTACTATAAAGAATCAGAATTTTTATTGTGCCAATGCTCCTCGACAACGAGCGGCGGGAAAGGCATTAATAATTTCACTACTAGAGTACGTAATTCTATTTTGCATAAAAGTTTGCTATGCGGCCGCGCGTTCTGCATGTAATAATTTCCTAAATATTATAATCAGTAGTCCGTGGTATGCTGCGTATCATACCGCTACTTATCAGCTGATAATCCTGGCCTGTGTGCAATTCCTTAGCTACCTTTATGAGCATTAACTATATGAATACCTTATTTGTTTTCTTCCCTGTTTTCTGGCGTTTCCTAGAGTCGCAAAATGCGTTGTTTTTGGTGTTTCAAAATAAGATAGTCCTAAGAAGCAAATGTTGGCATCAAAGTAGGTAATCTGAAAAGTATATCTGTAATTCTATTCGATAGCTGAATGGGAAATTACAATGATGGCAGAGAAGATGTAGCTCGAAGAGTCCTATCTTGGCCGTACTTTTTGCCAGTCTTGGAACTTTTGTTTTGGAACTTTGAAGTTTTGGAACTTTGATTCCACCGAGTGTATCTCATATCGATACCGCTTTTCCATGGACTTTTTCATTCAATAGGAAATATATTTTTGTGAATATTTGTTTTACGATCAAGTTGGAGTGACCATCGCTTAAGCTTAGAGATCACCAGTCCATTAAAACGATAAGTCCGCGCACATCTTAAAACACTGAAAATGCAGGCACTCTGGGTCTTTTGCTTTCGTGTGGCTAATTTGACTTCCAATATATGTCTTGAAGTTTACACTCTGCTAACTCCGAAGTACTTCTCGAAGCCCTTTTCGAGTTTTCAAAAAGAAACGAATGATGGTTAAAATATCGATTTTTCATACAGCAAAATGGAACACGACAGCCGAGGGCTGCGGACTTAGGCAATTTACGAGGTTCTTATAAAAGGATGAATTAGAATATCGAATGATATTAATTGAATGGCTTATGCGCGTGGGCTAATTAGATGTTGGAGTTAAAATTGTATGCGAAATGAGTTAATTCCAGGGAGCATGAGAGCCCACCCAATAAGGGTGTTGGCCTCGGCCGTGTATTTTGACCACTTCTGAAGAAATATAGCAATGTAAAATTTTACAGTACTTTTAAAGACAGATTATGGAAATAATTTGCTTCCTATTTTTTAGGACATATAAGTGTTTATATGATGGCGGAGTTCATAAAGGCCATGTGTCAGTATCCGAATGTACACTTATTAGTGAAGAAATAAGAATAAATAAAAGAGAAAGTCAAGGATTTGCTCTTCATTGGCTTTACCTTTAACTGTCGCAACTTTAGCATCAGCCAATAAGAATGTTAATCGAAACAAGTTAATCGCAATCTTCATCGTGAGTTCAGATCTGCGTTTATTGTTTATTAGCACCTACCATTTCTCCTCTGTTGTCCCTATATCTTTTCATTTATTTATAGTTGCATGTATTAGTGTCTCCCATTCAATGATTTACAAAATTAGATCTTATCACTGCATAGTTTCTCCTCGTAAGGCCTTCTGTTAATCCTTAACGTAAGCCCAGAGAGTTTATTTCTTCTTATTTGAGAGCCCTATGTCTTCACCTACTCCTCGAAGAACTTTTTCGTGAATTCACTCGATCTCTTCATTTGATCTTCATCACTCTTCCCCAAAACTGAATTTTAATCGCTTTCGATCTCCTTTTCTATGTATCTGGTACTCAAACATTTTCGTACAAAAAATATGAAGCGAGACCCTACTCTGCCGTTACATGTGCCTTCCCTTACGGCGAGACAGGAAAAAGAGACTACCGCAACACCCAGCTCGGAGGTGAGACAGAAAATAACACCAGCCTCGAACGTCCTACTTGCTGCGGGTGTATGAGGTGTACCAGTGCGGCGGTGCGCATGCCAAGGTATGGCACTCGGTACCATGAACAAGGACATCCATCCTGGTGCGCAAATATACCAGGTACATTTAAAAATAACTCAGTGTTCCCAAAGAATAGGAATGTTTTCCATCCTTTTTGTGTTCTCGATATATCCTAAGGAGTATGGATATTAGACCTTGACTGAAATTTTTAGTGCAACTCTCCTGTCCATGCACTTTTCATCCACTATTAAATTTTATATTCACCCCTTTAAGGGTCATTCACAGGGCAATGTCCGCTCACGAAATTGGCAATGACCAACACGCTTGTTATCATCAGAAATTTACAGCAATGCTTTGCGTGTTTAAAATCATTAACCTTTTATTTTAACTCCAACAAATTTAGGCATTAATTAAATAAGTACCCCAGCCGAATTTTGGGAAATTCCCGCGACTTCAACTAATATCATTGGATTTTGTACCTTGATCGTGGTTGTGCCATTAAAGTTATACGACTGGTTTTGTGAAGGCCTTGTGTTTTTCTTCATGAATACAGGGGACGTCATTAATGCCTAATTTGGAGCTGCTTCCGGTGCATATTTAAATATTCTTGTTTCAATTGAAATTTCTACGGGTTAATTTGCCACAGCTAGCAGTGTTGGTCGAGATCCTGCCATTTTTAGCGAAATTGCGTAATTAATGCCATCATCGATCAGTGGAAAATAATTCGTTTCAAAAAGTGTCGAAACGTAAATGAACACAAGGATAAACTATGAGTTGGGTAGAGAGAAAAGCAAAGGAAGAGGCGTTGCATTAAGTTGGGGAGGTGTTGTGCCGATGAGGGCAATGGTAGAAGATCTCTAGAGTGAAATGCGGAATAGTGAAAGAGATATTGGAAGGACATATTCAAACCATGGACATTTTGGAGTACCCGGAAGCTGGTGGTTGTCCTGAAGAGCCGAAGACGTCAGAAGTTGAGAAGAAAACGTTCCTCTTACTCCGCGAATGCTTCGGACCGAGCGTAATGTTTCCGGGATCGTCTGTAAGCAGCCATCGTCAGAAATCCCACCGGTGATGGCGACTTGATCACCGAGATTTCAAGCACAAATCACGCACCCATTTAGCTACCATCACAACGGATAGAATTGTAGGTGCTCTTCGCAGATGCAGGGAGGGGGGCGGAGAGTTTAGTTTCCCCCTTCCGCACCGCGGCACCCGATCGCCGAGCGCCCCGCGTGCAGAGAGGGGGCGGCGCCATACCACCATACCGCCTCACCTGCTGCTCCCCCACAAGGCCCCTGCCCGACCCCCTCCCTTCCTGCGCACCGGATTGGAAAGGGTGTGGGTTTCGGGGGGTGAAAAGGGGGTTTTAGGGGCACGGCGGAGGAGGGTGTCGAGCGGCGGTGCCGGCAGCGAGAGGCGGGAGGAGGCGGGGGAGGAGAGAGAGAGGGACCCTCTCTCGCCCGGTCCAACGAGCGGCGTCGGCGCTCAATAACGCGGGAAGCTTTAAAGGGGAGGCCCCGTTCCGGTCGGTCTCCTCCGGGGAGCCCGGGGAGGAGGACCAGAGGGGGGGAGAGGTCCCCAGAAAAGGACCCCTCCCCCGCGACGCAACTCTTGTAGGGGGTTTTCCGCTTCCCCCGCCCCCTCGCGGGAACTCCCGGCCGCCCCCTTCTAGAGATGGAGAGAGAGAGAGAGAGACTCCCGCGATCTCGGCTTCTGATTTCCGCCGTGGAGGGAGAGGGGGGAAGGGGGGGGGTAGGGTGGCCGTGGGAGGTGGCGCAGGCCCTTTTCGAAGCCCTTTGTGAAAGTGCGTTCCCCGAGCTCACCCGAGCGGCGCCTCAAAAACAATTGTTTTCGCCCGGCTTTAAGAGGGCCACGATTCCGGGGATCCGTCCCGCCGGAAGTCGGGATGGATTGTGGTGGGAGAGGCGCCTCGCCTTCTCTGGATTTGATCATTGGATTTTAATCAATCGCTCTCCTCCCTCCTCTCAATGGAGCGCCCCTCAGTTTGTGAATCGCGCGTTTTCGCTATCATCCAGTCCTCCTCTTCCGGCCTGGGCTCCCCCATTCACTCACTCTGGAAGCACGCCCAAATTTTGTGTGTGGAGAGGGTGGAGTTGAGGGGTTAGGCGAGGCGTGAGAGCAGGGGGGATGGGACCTTTGAGATGCATTTCCGGATAATCTTTCTTCGGGGTGGGATCGCTCGTGCTCTCTATTATTGCTTTCGTTGCAAATATGAAAGAAAATATGGGGTGGGGAGATGAGACACGGTAACTTTTGAGATAATGCAGCGGTCAAAAGACGAGTGTTAAGCAAGTAGAGGAAGGTGATGGATGTAACCGGAATTTTATGTTGAGGGCGGAAGAGGATATTTGAAATTAGGGTACGCAGTGAATGGGAAAGATCTTTGTAATTTCTACGAGTTTCATTTTTTCATCCGAAGTGCTTTGGGAATACAGTATGGTAGGTGTATATAATAAATACCTCTATTTCTACCTTGAATTTGTATAGCACCGAGCGAAATAAATACTTTTATCTATTTGAAGATTCTGCGCAGATAAATTCCAGGATGAGGGTACTTAAGTTATCTGGAAGAAAGGATTAATGGAGATGGATCACATGTACTATAGCCATGTACAAACGTGTGGCAGAGCGATCTGGCAATTATAGTGGAATGTGAGTAAAATGTTGCAAGGGATGTGGAGTAGGCTGCAAAGTAGCTGTGGAAATATATTAAGATAATTTCTTCGATAAACAACGTTGTAGTCCCTTATTCTAATAGCATTTGATTTATGGTACTTTACCTTGTATTCAGTTTTATACTTGCACATCATTATCCATTTTCATTACACATATAATTACAACCTTTCCTTAACCAGCTCACACATTATATGAGCACATACACACACACGAGATATAAACAGAGGAAGCTCAGAACGTTCACCAGTCTTTCAAAGTGCAACGCTTTAGTTGCTCGGAAAAATCCGCATTACAGTAATCAGTTGTGGTGACCTTCCCCATCCATTGTGTAAGAAGTATATGCTACAGCAAATGTTAAAAATTGATTCAGGACATTAATCTAATCTCTATGTTTGTCACCCTCGCCATATTTACGTATCAACCAGATTAAGGTGTATAATTTTGAAATAAGATCTGAGAAGTAAAGAAAAATTCTCACAACTCAGAACTATAAATTAGAACTGTCGAACTAAGCAGGAATGATTTATTTCGTAGTTTATTTAACTGAAAATATTTTTCAGTTACTTTTTCTTTCCTCAAGATTACACAAGGATCAGGTTGACCATGTGAGTGGAGATACTGTACGTGTACAGAATTCCAGCTTAATCTAACTTTTGAAATTTTCGTTCAAAAAGTAATGTACAATTTTCTTTAAGCGTGGTTGCATCATGTAAAATAAAGTAAGATTATTTGAAAAATGCAAAAAAATATACTCAATTTCAGTTGAATAGAGGCATTGATTTGGCGGCTGATTGTACTTTGTGGTGATCTATTTACTGCCTCAATATGCAAGAAAGGGCCTGCACACCTGGGTGTATAGGCCCATGCTTGACTTAATAATTTTTATATTTTACCCTACCATATAAAATAATTTGATAAAGGGTACGTACAGGAACCATGTGGATTGTGTTAAGAGGGTCGTAATTATTTAAAATCAAATGAGTCATCCATATTAGATGCTTATGACATGATCTTAGAGTTCGTTACTTGGTTTTTTAAGGCATTTAGAGGCATTTTTAAGACGTTTAGTTTTTTGAAAAGCACGGAATCAAGGATTAAGTTATTGGAGCTCCTGGCAATAGGGGGATTGAACTAGGAGCGGCGGAGCAGCACGGAGAACGCAACTTAAGGATTTTATGACTCACTCACGACGCACGGGTTCACGAGCGGTTTCCCTCAGCATAAATAAAAGTACACCAGCAATAGTTCGAGGCTAGGAAGGCGTTAGAATGATCAACGCATGCGCACTCGGTGTGACGCCCTTCGACCAATAGCCAGCGATCACCTTGGTCCTCTGTGGCCACTCGAGAACTCCTTTCGTTCGGAATCGATTGCCCCCGACTGGGATCACTGAAGAGAGAGGATTTTTCTTTGCATTTTTCTCTTATGTGCATCACACTTTATTGTAGGGGAAGACAACTGTCTCCAAGTATCACCGAGTGACTTGGTCTATGGCTCCGCGCAACGGAAGGTCATAAACTTGCCTTTTTTACCATTTACGCCTAGAATTTATAGATAATATATCGAAGTGTTGCCACTGGCTCGTAGTTCATAACTAAATCCCCGTTAATCATCGTATTTTAAATGTTTTAGAAGCATTTTATTCATTATTCTTGTTGCGTTCTAACTCGAAGCAGAAATCATTGACATCGTACCTTTTTGGTGAAAATGATTTTAGAATTGAAACTGTAACAAATTTGGCTAATATTTTCCTATGACTTTTTTCTGGCGGGATGAAATTAATTCAGCTCTATATCATGGTATGGTCATGATGTGACCTTAATATTTTTGTAGTTCGACCATGTATGAAGATATATATCAGGAAACTTAGGTTTATGATTATTATGAATATTTCATGTTCTTTCTAGCATATTGCATATTTTTTGAGGCTCAGTATTTGGTGAGCCTGAATATTGAGCTTTTATACACGATTAAGCTAATATTAATATTCAGTGGCGAATACGGAAATTAGAGAGATAAGGGAATGAGAGTACATTGCGTCAATACATTCAAATTCAAGCATGATGTTCACACAAGGCTTTCGGGTACTACCCCTATGATTCTCTGCTCGAAATTTACTTTGCACTACGTGCACTTTAGAAATAAAATACCCCTTCATGATTCTGCCACCTCCGAGAATCGAACTAGGTCCTTATCGTCGATAGACAATACGCAGAGTCATTCGAATTTCCTTTTTTCAAGCTGCAGGAATCGTAATGCACAGTAAATTATATTTTGAATAGATATTAGTTAGAGATTATGGCTGATAAATATAAAAGTTTCCAGAGAAAAACCACTGGGCGTTTTATTGAAAATTGATGATTATAAAATAAATAAAATTCATGGTATATCCATATTGTGGAAGTGCAAGAGAAAATGTGCAAGACATCTCCCGCCCTAATATCATGTAAGAAGTGATATGACTCCATAAGAAGTTATAACACGAAAACGGGAAGAATGCATATTAAATGATGCATTTTACTATCAGTGTGTAGAAAATAATAATAATTTTGTATCGACTACTATATTCGACTAGGTGTACTGCGTTAAACCGCTTTGGAGACCTAGGTTTAAGGAAGTGGAATTCAATTGACCTTTTTGGTTGCGCCCCATCTGATTACTTCGGCGACTTGCCCGTCGATGAAGGAAGCGTAATTTCTCTAGCGCTGCGTTTTCTCAAATGCATTACCAAGCACCACCAATGCTCTTCAATCCGATACGATGGAACTCTAGGGCATTAGAATAGTAACATGCGCTTAGGGGGTGTTTTGTTAAAACTCTTAGATTGCATGGTCGAATTCGGTGCGATGTATGGAAGTTGAGATGGCTCTGTGGTTTAAACTGCTAAGCGTGTGAAGCATGTTAGTGTAATCTACTGCCCCTGTCGAAGTCTTACTAATTACTCATTACCACCCTAAATGTATTGAAAATAATATTAACTAACCGCATACAACACGACTGGATATCTATCTTTACACGACCATTCTAGTCAACTGCGTGTACTTCTTCGGAAGCTCTTCCATGAAAATACGAATCGGGAGTTTTCAGCGACGAGGAAAATTCGTTTCAGGTTTTTTTTAACGAATGCAGATTTAATTACAGTTGAGCCATTGATATTCACATCTCAAGCTGGTAATATGATATTTTCCAGTTGTTTTTAAAACTGGTTTATGAATGTTTGTTACAAGTCGTTTAGTTAAAATTATATAGCTGGTTTCATTACTGGAGAGTATTTATCATCCCATTTCATGCGCTTACACAACGTTCATGTCATTGGAAACAGAATACTTAACACCTGAGCTGGCGTGCTCGATCGGAGCCCTGTGATGTGGTGGAGCGATACACTCGGGGCGGGGAAAATTCCTCCAGTCAGTCGCCCAGCATTCCACGGTTCCCCCTCTCAATCCCCGAAGCAATCTATATGGCCGACGACGCTACTCGCCCAATCCCCTTCCCTCCCCCTACTCACCCGGAGGTAGGCAGCAGCACCTTCTCTTCGAGCCGTTGTACGGGGCCGGGGGATGCAGGGGGCAACGCTGCAAACGAGATCCAAGACCGCACCAGTTGACAAAAAAATCACCCCTCCAGAGATTTAGAAATATGATCGGGAGGCGGCTATTTTTCTGTACAAACTCGAGGGTCTTTTTCTTTGACAGAGATTCGGGCACTAGCCACGTGATCTCCAGGGATAACAGGTGTGACTTCTCCACCAAGCTGCAGACTAGGCTCCGTAACAAAGTGGGGAATTCCTAATGGCCCCCGGAACATTGCCCATTGGGAGGCCGGACCGGCGTGAACATTTAACCCTAGGATGGTAACGGGGGTGAAAAAATACCCCAAAGCGTGTTGATATCTCGCGCCAAACGAAAACGGCTTACGTTTGCGACTCATAATTCATCTCAATCAATATGCTACGTGATTCTACATTAAATAATGCAAAAATGAGCCCCCATAGGACTCTTATTGTCACAATGGGTATGAGATACGAATTTTTGAAAAATGTCACCCCACGTTACCAGAATAGGATGCAAAAAATAGCGTTACCGTTCAAGGGTTAAGGCATTATGATCTAATGGTGACATATTTAAAAATTAAATTTAAACGGTCTGAGGTCATTTGAAATAATTGCCTGAATCACTCTCTACATATATAAAGAGAACAGAAATTTAAATTTCGTAGTCTATTTACAGAAATTCGGTCTTTTCAAATGTAGTTTTTGACATGTGGTATAATAGGAAAACGGTGATAAACGGCGTTTATTAAAAAAAATGGAGGCTATTTTTCTGTACGAACTCGAGGGTCTTTTTATTTGACAGATATTCGGGCACTAGCCACGTGATCTCCAGGGATAACAGGTGTGACTTCACCACCAAGCTGTAGGCCAGGCCCCGTAACAAAGTGGGGAAATCCTAATGACCCTCGGACCATTGCCCATCGCCGGACCGGCGGGAACGTTTAGACGGGGGGTGGTGGCAGAATGGAGTGAGGAGAGAGTGCGAAACAGCCATTTTGAAGACTTTCCGGGCAATCGGGGGGATCGGAAGGTTAAAGTTATTATGTTCGGCCGCTTCTGCTGTTATTCATTACGAATTATACAGAAGGAGGGGTCAAACATACGGGTCATGCCTCGGCAGGAAGCAAATCACATTCAAAAGTTTTGTAGTTTATCTTTGCCTTTGTAAAATATCTTCGAACCAAACATCCGTTTCAAGATATTCGCGTTCAAACATTATTATGAACAATTTTAAGAAAGGAGGAGCTTGCTATTGTGAAAGAAGTTGGTAATTTTACAAAATTCGCATGAGTACAATTAATTACTATTGATAATATAATATGAACGGTACTAATTTGCTAGTTTCGTGATGTTTAATTTGAAAGCTAGAAAGCTCCTACAAAATGATTCAGAAACAAATGAAATATGCGTCCAATATTCAATTAAATTATTTTTCGAAGGAGCGACAAACTCTAAAAGTACTTGCGACTGAGGAACGAACAATATTTTGTCTTCTTGTACATTCGTTCCAGAAAGGGAGAGAGAAAAAGCAATTAGGACGAACGCTAATAATTTTGGATGAAAATAATTTGAAAATACTGTCTAATATGCGCGTACAACAGCCCTTTTCGTGGGAAAATCCGATTTTCGAACTCGAGTAGAAGTTCATGAAAGCTTTACATTGGAAAAGACGGTTAGCAAAAGCTCTGTACTAGAAGCCTCGTTGATAATTGAAATAGCAAAAAATACCTTCTGAAAGAAAGGCTGGGTGTTCCGGGGATTAATGACTTTCCCAATGCCGAAACGATAATATTAATGAATAATAGGGGGCATGGTCGTCATCCATTTAAAATAATATCCATGAAGGTATTTAGTTTAAAAAGTTAAAAAGGTTTAAGGTAAAAAAAAATTCTATTAACACATTTAAGACAGTATGATATAATGGAGACAAATGTAAAAATTCAATTTTAACGGACAGGGGTAATCCGAAAGAATTGTCTGAATCTCTCTAAATAAAAAGAGCAAAAATGGTATTATTTTGATGATAATTACGATATTCATCAGCGGAAATCGAGAGCCTTAAATGAGTTAATCGTCAGCTAGTATATCGATGGCATAAAGCTAGTTATATGCTACACATAATTGTAAGCTGGTTTCTGATGGTCATCATTTTTTTATTCTTTGAGCCGAGTTTTCTTATATATATATATATATATATATTTATATATATATATATATATATATATATATATATATATATATATATATATATATATATATATATATATATATATTTATGCAATCACACAAAATTTGAAGTCATGACTTATGAAGTGATATTCTTGCTATTGTTAAAATCGATAAATTTTATCCACAAATAAGTAATTCAAAGGAACAAGAAACTCTGAAAAATATAATCCGGAATACAAAAAATATAACACTAGAAGATGGTATCGAAAATAATTTTAGCGTAGTGGGTTTAGGTAGACAAAATCTTGAAGAACGGAAATATAGTACTTCTAATTGTCTAATATATGAATTAAAGGTTCTTCAGTGGTGCTAACTTCGCCACTTGAACTATACTGACGTCGAGAAAATATTAAGAAATTAATAAAATCCTCAGGACCCGAGGAGCAGTACTTCTATTTCTTAAAAGGGATAAATATTACTCTGCACTAATAAATCGAGAATGTCAGCTACTGGAAGATGAAATCAAGCAACTGTTTTTCTGGTTACTTATAGAAAAAAGTATTGACATTGCTCTGGAAAATCCTCCAATTCATTATTTGAGAATCGGTGTAACTGTGCAGACATGTGGATCATTTATATTCAGTCGGAAAAGGAATTTCCTTTAAAATCATTAGTTTCTTTCTGAAATTAATGGCTGAAAGGGGAATAAACCATTTCCGCAGATGACTTTCCCGGCAAAAGTGTCACGTGGGCAACGTTTATCGACATTAGAAATAATGCGAGTAATTTTCGTTCTTGTCCTATAACTCAATTATTAGATTACCTCTAATTTGAAAATTTGATCAGATATGAGAAAATTGTAAATAAATAAATAAATACGATGATATTAGCGTTGATAGATATTTCCTAGGGTTTCCTTGTGAGAGACTTTCAAAGTTTCCATCAATTTTCCTTTTTCTGTTGACTTAAGAGTATAATTCTTTGCTGGCTCGTATAGGGGAAGAATACGAAAATCTTCATTTATTGAATAATTTAAACCGTTCTTATAATTTAACAATATTTGAAAATTCAACGTAAATTATTTGTCTGTGGTAGGATGAAAAATAATATGACGATTATCGACGATGCAATTGTTTACGAATAGTCATATTCAATGATGCATCGATGGATCAGATTCGCGAGAAAGAACTTTCACTGAAAGAAGGAATAAATAATATTAATACCGAAATTCTCCTGAAAGACGCAATCGGGTACTAAATAATTTTTAAAGTATTCAGTACCTGATTGCATCTTTCAGGAGCATTTCGGTAATCTTAACCTCATAAAAGATTATCCTCACAAATGGTGGCGTCTTAGAAAAAAAAGATAATAACTAATTTTATAATATTTCATAAAAATTTGACTTCATCACTACCATTTATTTGTTGAAAATAGCAGATGGAAATAATTTTTAAAATATTTAATTGGCCAAAGAAATGGAAGTTTGATCGAAGAACTCGAAACTCGATAATACCACACGCGTGCGGGAATACAGACAGGTTTTTGAAGAAACTTTTCTCGAACGCTTACTATCAGCCTTATTACAAAGGAAAGCATGCTCAAATAATTACCACCTGTATCTTTCCACACATTACGTATTTTCTAACTACTGATACCTTCAGAATGATAATAATCCGTTTTGACATCGGTAGACAATTATCCAGTATTTTATGTGACCATTCTAATGAGTCTTTATAGGGTACTTAAATATTTGGGAGAGGTAAATTGAACCTGGAATGAATTCTTCATTTTTTTAAGTGACAACCACTATTTTTGGAGGATATTAAGGTCATTGTACGCATACTTGACTCAGAATAGACATATTTACCTCAAAGATGTTACTTTTCCTTTCCGCGAGGAAATGCGATATATCCGGAAGAAGGTGATGATGCTCTCAAATGTTTTATTCTTGATACACTCAACGTGATGAAGAAGATAAAAGACGCAGGCTATATAGTTTTTATAATTCAAATCCTTTCTTACATTCACAGGGGTCCATTCATTCATTGTCTAGCCAACCGTAACGCCCGAAGAGTCCTCTAATGTACGTGAACCCTTAAGCGAGATTCGTAATTATGATTCAGCAGCGACACTACTGAATTGTGTGAAGAATGTTTACCCTCAACTTCAACCGATGATTGTGGTGATCTACCTAACTATGAAATCCACCATTCTATCCATATCACAATCGTTGCTTTAATGCATTTAGATTATGTCCTGCGTACAAACGTGTTTGTTTTCTCGTTAGAGTAAAACATTCTATTTAAACTGTTAACCAAACCACAAATGGGTCCATTGCATTTCATGAAAGGAAAATGACGCAAGAATATTATATCAAATTGGATGAAAAAATTTTTAACATGCTCTGATTCTTACCCTGAAACGGAGATAGTAATTTGGTGATTAATAGGACATCCAATCTCTGGGGAAGATCTTCGGATTTTAGATATCTTTGTATCTCAGAAAATATTGTACTGTTCAGGCCTATGCTTTTCCTCTCGACACCTCAAATCGTTTGGTAAGGTATACAGGTTGGAATGAAAAGTGACCAAGAATGAATGAGAGAATTCTTATGCCGCCATTAAGGTGTACCGAGTTTAACATCTCATTTGAGAGAAGGTATAGGAGCACCCAAAAAGAAATACTACCTGCTGAAAAACCCTTTGCCCGATTAAACCATGAATCTTTTTTATTCTTTGCGTACATTTATATCCAATTTCAACCACAAATAATGTTTCAGATCAAACTCTTTGTCGAAAAAATAGCTGGGATAATGTTTCCGTTTAAGACGATAAAAACAACTCACTCCTACTTGAGAGATTTTAGAATAAAATCATATTTCTTAATAAATGTTGTATACAATTTTTCAGTGATGCTATCATCAATTTTTTTAGTCGGATCAAGTTATTTCAATTTTCAAATACCTTTGTGACTTGTGATTTTACGTAGCGTACAGCATGAGTGCAGGTACGCAAGGGGTTGTTTGATGGTACGATACGGGGCAGGAGCATCCCTTATGCTTTGTCCTTAGCCATTTTAAACATATTATATAACTTGCACAACGATGATATTCTTAAGCATGATATTATTTATCACCCTACTATTCAACACTGTTCACCCTCCTCGCGAAATTCTACGTAATTTTACGTACTGTGTTGTTTCAAGTCATTAGAACAATTGAAGTGGTAATTCAAATGATGAAAAAGGTATAAAAACTGACGTTATGCATCATTACGAATCGCAGCTTCATGGATGGCACGTACGGGTACTAATTAAATCTCAACATACCATACATATGACTGTGAGGGACAGTAGGTACCTTTTGTTGGGTTGTGTTTATTTACGCAATTCCCTAATACCATGGAGTGGACACCGTAACAACTTTTTTTTTTTAAACGTTTGTCTATGTATAATTGCCACGTCCCGGAACCTTAAACCACATTGTTCTTTTCCTGTTCCCTTCGCAGGCGTGATCTCAGCGGGCGTCTCCGTTCCCGTTCAGATCCCCAGCCAAGCACCAGACCTTGCATCCAGTTACCACTGGCCCCGCATCCAGTGATCGCTGCCGTAAGACGGGAGTCGAACCAGCGACCCCAATTGACGTGGATTTTCCGGCGAGTTGGTCGCTTTAGTGGTTCCTGTCTTCTGGGAAGACGATTTAGAAGCCTCTGCGGGAAAGAAGAGCGACCGATCTGCAACGTTTCACATTTGGATGCGCCGCGCAAAAAGGGAGGGGGGAGGTCGAAGAGTCGGTCCCCCAGCGGCAAGAGCTCTCGCCCACTCACCGGACCGGACGGGGCGGGGGGGGGGGGCAACACAAAAGAATGGCCCTCTCAAAACAAGGGCTAATTTGGCACGGATGGACTTAACAGAGGCTTCGTCGCCAATCACACTTAACCGTGCCATTTTTTTTTTTAAATTTGGGACCCGGTTAACAGGGTAGTATGTTATATCGCAGGAGCACATGTCCCAGGATATTTTCTTCCGAAATTTAAGATAAGAGGCAAAGAACTCAAGATTTCCTGCTTAAGTCATGACCAGTTTTCCTTCTTCCCTGTTGCGTTTGAAGTTAGCGTTTCGACTTTCAGTCAGCGGGTGAGTTTGTTTACGGCGTCAATGAGGATAACTTGAATAACTCTGAGACGTGTTTAAAAAGTCGAGGGAGGCCAGTAAAAGTGTTTTTCATTTTAATTGGGTTAGCGGATCGGAAATACGGCTCGTCCCTTGAATTTTGCAATATTTACAGTGTACTAAATGACGATGTAATAAGAATTGTCGGATTCCCTTCAAGGCATAGTTTTCGAGCTCTTTGATGCGCCAAGGTGATATTTCTCGTTTTATAAATAAAAAATGACGATTGAAAAAAAAATGACCCGACTTTTGGGAGTGGTTTCCCTCCACTTTTACCGCGATGCAGTAATTACTTATGTTAAGGTCGCGGCGAACCAAGAGATCGGGCGTTAAATTAAAAAAAAACAAGAAATAAAAGAGGGTCCAAGAATAGTCTTGGGATTAGGAATGAGTGTGTGAGTGTGTGTTTTGTTTCGTTTGCTGTCTCGTAAAAAAAAGAGTAAAAACAAATGTGTAGTGACATCCTGTCCCACCCTTAACCCAAATTTCAAGTATTTGAATGTCTTTTCCGTTTGGGAACATATGACAAAATAAATATGTTAAGGAAAGGCAAGGTGAGCCCGGCCATTTCCCTGAATATGCGAGTCCTTTCAAGCCAGAACACCTCTCCAAGTACACATTCCTTCTTAGCAAACCCCCCAACCCCCCCATTTCACTCGATCCCTTCAATCCTTCGCCTCAATGCAGAACCCTTTCCACAAAGAAACTGTGTATATGTAAAGACAGATGGTGTAATTTTCATTGATTATAGTCATAAATAGTGATGTAGGATTAAATGGTCGTATTTAATGTCAAAAAAGCATTTTGTAGTTCCTATGTCTGACATTGTTGGTTTCATGAATTATTCTACAGTATACATATATTTACCGTGTATCTGCAAATGGAAATCTTAATTCCAATTATTTTAACTCATCAGGAGAATTTTGTTTCCCAACAATTTCTTGCAAATCATTTAGAGCTCCACTTACATTAATATAATGAATTTCATGTTGTGAAAACATTTTGTTACTGTGAACTTGTAAGGAGAAAAGTTGTGGAACAATAAATTAGCTGTTTTTAGAATGTAGAACAAAGTGGAATCAATAAAATACTTCTTTCATTAGGAATGCAAATTTCATGATTTCAATTGTGGTGGACAAAGTCAGCTTCTTGGCTTGCAACTCGTCTGATAAAATGTTTCTACCCTCACACTCTTAAATGATGGAGTTGCTGCTTGAGTCAATGCTATCAAGTAAGTGCAAGTGTCATAAAGCATATATAAGCTAAGATTACTCTTGTCAATTCTCATTAATTTTGAATGATTTTAGTTTCAAAAGACATGCGTAAATGGGCAAATGGGCCAAGAATGGTTTTACACATCCAAGGAGATGTCTACAAAATAAAAAATTCTAGAATAAAACCTCATTGCATTAATACCCAAGCTCTTACTCGTATGATTTACGGAAAGCTGATTTGAGACAGAAGTATTAATATCAAATATGATTCACGATTTTAGAGAGCAAAACTTAATTTACATAGTAATTAGCATAAAATATTTTTCTAAATACTCACTAGATTTCATTGGTCCGTTTGAATAAAACTGAGAATGAAAATTTAAAAAAAACAATAAATTGCAACCCTTAAAAAAACCAGGTACCTAATTGAAGTAAGCGTATGGCTCCATGAATAATCCTGAACAATATTTTCAAGCGTTGTTTCCTTCATAGAGCAGTTGTTACGGTACAAATGAATGAAGTCATTGCATTGCCACCCAGGCAAATAGTACCATGAACTCTGTGAATGAGTTGACCGTCAACTTAATCAGAAAAAATCTCACAAAAATTGTTAAACAATTTGACAGTATTTACTTATAATCGTAGATATGCTGATAATAATTTCAGAGGAGGTAAGCATTACAAAATATTTATTCAACAATTACAATTACCTAACTGTTAAAGTAAAAAAATTATTTTGTTAGTAAGGAATTTTTATAACAATAAGAAAATAGTTTTTGTTATTGACATGGCTGTGAATGCAGACATGTTTTATGAAAAAGTAATGATGAATATTGCATGGTTGATAACATGAAATCATAAAAAACAACCTGCCCAAGCATATTTACACTCCGCTCAATGGGCAGTATTTGAGCATATAGCAATATCAATGTAGCCTGCACCCATATTCTGCTAAGCAGCGGCTTAAGACTTATCACAGTTTGAGGATTCCTAAGATAACATCCCATACGCATCCAATATTGAGCAAAGTTAAAAATAATTAAATCTTATATTAAAACTCATGAAAGGAATTCAAATTTATCAAAGCCTTCATTCAATGCATTCACTTCCACTTATTAGCTTAAAAATTTGTGATGCCTAGAGAAAACTGTGCGTCCACATATTTATAATAATATGCTTTGGAATGTAGGCAGAGGAATGTCATGAAATTTTTGTTCAATAGTCTTAATTTGAGATCACTCTGATTCACGGCGAAATCACCAACAAGTGACTGGGTGGAGCTGAAGGCCTAAGTGCTGGTTCAAACACATCGTCGTATCCGTCGGGTGGCGTGCGCTGAGGAATACGGGCGTCGACCAAAAGTGGCGTCCGCTCATCCAGTCTCCTCCTTGAGGACGACGAGCAGCAGGATGTGCACATATCACAAATATTCCTCGGGGGTGGGGGAAAGGGTGGACTGGTCCGCTGGAGGAACAACTGCATTGAAATTCCCACGGCAGAGAGCGTGAGCCACACCAGGGTCAGGGTGAGATCTGAATCAAGCCGGGGAGACAATTACACACTATGACAGGAAATCAACCTCAGCCGCATTACAAATATGCTGGCAGACTTGCTAAACCCATAACCTTAATCCATGTTCTTGAATTATTTTCAACTGCTTGAAGAACAGTTCCAATGGGGAAGAAAGTCCCGAAAAAAGATTGAACTTTTTAAGAGTATAGCACTCCACCTCATCGTTTTTTAATTCAATAGACAAATACAATACTTTACGATGACTCATGTTCAGTACAAAAGATGTCTAAACATATTGGGAAGTTTCATCAGATTCAAATGTTGAAGAAATGAGGAGAGAGAGAAGGAGATCCTGTGATAGCTTGTTTATGCATCCAAGCCAATAGTGTGCTAATAAGTAAATGCATAAAGTTTACATAATATTTAATTTTTAAAAGTTTTGTCAACTACAAAATTTACCGCAAATTGTTTTGCCAAGCATCACTGCAACTTTACCACAAAATTACTTTTAAAATACAAAGAAAAAGAGTCGGACTCCGGTCTCCATGATACGAAAAAGATTTTGGTATCTTAAAAGATTAATATATTTTACATCTTATGAATTTTATAAATTATTGCATACATGTCACTCATTTAATATTGATCATAAATAGAACATTCTTTTATTTTAAAGATGACATGCTTTCAATTGAAAAAATAAGATAAATCATCCAGAGCAAAAGGAGTATTTACCAAAGTGTAGGTAATATATTGTCATGGGTGGGGCTTAGAAATGTAGCACCGATTACTCTGATTTGCCCATAAAAACCTAACTAATTAAATATCTTGAATAATTAAATGTAAAAATACAATTATGCAAGTAATACAACTACTTTTACAAATGGTATTGATCCTTAAACAACGAATGTGTACAAGGTGCTCAATTATTAAAGCTGAGGAAATACATGCTATTCATTGACAACAGTTGAACTCACAAGGGAACTATATAAATAGATTTGTAAATTAAAGTTTCTCTTAAGTGAGAAAAAGAAAAATGAAAACAAAATGAAAAAAACTAACGAATGGGATTATTTTAATATTTACCTTTGTACTGAAACGGTGGACTTACAACAGCAGATTTGAATTCAGGTACCGTAGCTCTCTTGATGGTATTCAAAATGATAAATTTCAGGTTGCTACCAATATAATGATCAATCGGAACAATCACAGCATATGCTCCTAATATACCACTTGCTACAATACAGGCCTGTGGATACAAAAGCAAACAAGTAAGCACAAAAACCCAACACTTTTATATGGTTCAAAATAACTTATCAGGGTAAAATACAATATATCAAACATTCTACAACCTTATGAGACAGATAAACTAATATAGATGGAGCGAAGAGAATAATAACTCCAAAAGCTATCCAGTAGTTGATATCACTCTCCATAAGGTCAACATCACCTGAAACCAAGAAATAGGGAGTATTCATGAGAATAAGATTGAAAACATTGGTTACACATTGTAAGGCTACTTTAAATCATGTACCTAATCCAGCATAAAACACAATAGAAGCCAGGAGAAACCCTACATTGAGTGAGATTAGAATGACATGAAAAAAAGGTAAGGCACACATCTGCCACAAAAAAACACAAATAACTGCCAATGCAATGCCAAAACATAATGATGCAGGGTAGAGGCCTACAAAAAGAGAATGAATAAGAAATTAGTATTCTGTAATCAAAATTAAACAAATATTTCAAAGCAAATATTTTGATATATACTAAATGAAGACTTACCAATGTTAAGGAATGGGTAAAGAAGGATTACTGAAACAAGAGCCCCACTGAGGAAAGAATGCATGAAGATCTGCGACCGGAAGAAAATGTGACCAAAGAGACACATGAAAAGACCCATAAAAAACAACACAGCACAGACGACTTTTGCAAACGTGGTAGCTGGAAAAAAAAGGCATAATTAAAAAAAACAGTTCATTCAACAATAACTCAAGGATGTGAAATTTTTATGCTGGTTACATACTTAAAACCTGGCAACTGTCAGCCCATAAAACAGCACTACAAGCATATGTCCCAGATGGGACATAAGCTGATTCATATCTTATACCATCTTCTTCATACACAGCAATTATGCCATAAACAGCCCCCGTGCCAGTATAAGCACCAAATACTCTTCTCATTGTTGCTCCTTCAAGTGGTTCATTCACCTATGAAAGATGCACACAAAACCGAACTTTTAAATTCATTTCTCTGGAAGCTGAAGGCCAAACCCACATTTCAACTGTTTTATGAAATACAATATAATTATTTTTACTAAAAAATGGAGACTATTAGGCATTTAGTATAGAGACTAGAATTGTAAAAAATGCAAAATGTTTAAATTTTACGAGATGAATGACCTTACACAGTACAGCCAACTCCTAAATAGTGATTACAATCACATAAGCTTATTAAAATGCAGTGGGAGAGCCATGCAACGCATGATGAAGGCTAGGTCACTCAAGAGTTCCCAATAGACTACGGTTGAGAATGAAAAAAACACCAAATTATTTTGCACGAAAGCTCCATTGAAGATAGGTCAACGTTAACTGACAAAAAGTCTGGTCAAGGACCTATGGTGTGCAATGGAAGCTTAAATGAAATCATAATTTTATGCCACTTTACCATAAGAGCGATGAATGAACAATTTAATGAAATAAAGAGGGCTATAAAATTATCCATAAGATTGTGGAGTTAATAAAATATTATTTGCTAAGAGAGACACTATACTTGAAAACATACTGGTACCCTACATATCAAAAATTTAATAATTAAAACCATCCAAGTCCCACATTAACCTTTAGAAGTATTAAATTTAGGTTGGGATTTTTTCCCATGACAGAAAAGCTTGACACGTTGGATCTATCTAATTCCTTATATCCCATACCTATTATTGACTTAAACATGGCGGTATAGAAAATTATACAGGTAAATGAGGTTTAATTCATGATTCTTAATGAGAAACTGTAAATAAACATCAATAGCCCAGTAACACTAATTTTTAAAGATAACATTATTATGTGATAAAAAAGTTAATAAGAGCTAGATTTTCAAATGCCAATGCACTGTTTACCTTTGTTGCTGTTAATTAATACACTTTAGTAAAGATTAGTTCATTCAGCTTTGTACTATTTTGCTATGTTATGCAATATCGGCCATTTGAGGTTACATAATAAAATGCAGAAAGGGAAATATATTCAATAAAAATTATGGCATAGTAAAAATTAGCGAATAGGTATTTAAAAATGGCAATACATGTGAATTGAGAGGGCAAAACGCTGTGGATGCACTTAAATACTTTTTATGCACTGTATACCTTTACACCATTCTTCCTGATGCGGTCGACGGTGAGCATCTTCCTGATCTCATTAAAATATGTGCTAGCTGTATAGTCTCTTTCAGGAAAGTAGCTGTGGTAAATCTCTAACTTGACGGATGAAAAATCACAGGTTTCCCAACTATTAGCACCAGGAGATGCTGGTTGCACATCGACCCGGACCACCGCTTTATCATAACTAATTCCCAGAAATGGCGAGGTCTCGATTGGGAACACCATATTGCAACCACCAGGAATGGGATCTTGAATATACAAAACAATATTCGGTTACATAAGAGAGTCATTGCAAGGTATTTTGTGTTTTTACCCAAGCATTACAGTTCTTTGAAGCTTCCAGTAGAGTTACATAATTTCAAAGATACAACAAAATTTATTCTTAAAATGTTTATCATATGTTCCACTTACCATTTATACCATATGCCACAGCAGCAAATAACGCCGATACATTTCTACTTATGTTAAAATTACTGACATATATGAGGTTTGGTAATAGGCCTTTCTGAAGGGGGACTACTAAACCAATGTTCGTTCCATTAACATGATAATGAGGAATCAATGTTTGATTGTAGGATATTGTGAGGTTAAAATTATGTGCATGGACCTGTATGACTAAAAACTGGGATCCACTGGGAATCGTTAGTTTGGTTACTTGAATTGGAATGGTTTCCATCGGAAGAATTGTTTTTAGTTGATCCAAAACGACCATATTCCTTTCAACCATAGAAAGCGTCTTCTTAGAAACATCATCACCTAAAATCATAACAAGCATAGCATCAGCTAAGAGATAATTCGATCGACAAACGTATATCACACAGCCTGTTACTTACTTTTCGGAAAATTTGCTGAAAACTCTTTGAAAGAATTAACCGACGATAAAATTACAAAAAATACTATAAAACTTATGAAAGAAGAATTGTAAATATGCACGAACTTTGGCGAAACAAACCGATTAGTATTTACGCACATCTTTGTATAAAAACCTCGCTCTACACACCCCCACACCACAATCGCTGCTTCAATCGATTTTCCGCACTCAATTGTTTTACTTCCGCGACAGCTGTATGAGGGCACTGCAAAGCTAGTAAGATGGCGGTCATCGATCAATGAATTCTGTGGTTTTGTAAATTTGAGTGAATAGTTTATTTGTGTGACTTATCCTGTGCATTATAATCCGAGTTAATGGAACATGGGCAAAGACCACGAGCTGTTGGAAGCAGCAAGAAATGGAAACATTCCTATTGTGGAGAAAATATTGAGCCAACGGGCGAAGAGGAGTGGCCCTCTTGCAAGGTGGGTAGTACTTTTGACAAGAAAACCTTCAATTATCTATGAATAAGTGCAATGAGTGGGGAATATACAGTCCCATTAATTTACATCATAAATAATACTTAATACTGCGTTAGCGCTGTTATTTAATGGTTGAATGAATCCGATATTAAATACTATTCGTTAGGGCATTAGTTATTTATGTGTTGAATATTTATGTTTTGTCATTATTAAACCGTACGTGCCACGTATTTTAACTAGTTAAGTCATGGAAATGGAGGAATGCGTTTTTTTTACGTGGGCCATGTCTTTGGTGACCAAGCCTTTGCTTAGCAGGGGCGTTACGGATGGAAACATTTTTGTTTTCCTAATGTTGGTTTTAGGATGGGACGGTTGTGTTAAACTATGCTCGCTACCTTGTACCTCATTAAATATAGCATTGTCAGGGACAGAAGCGTTAAGAATATTGCCACCAGGGATTGAATTTTCAGGCACCCATCTTTATTGCGTCTGCTATATTATTGTTTCAGACAAGCGTAAATAGCAGAATTTTAATTTTGTGCCCACCGCTGTAGAAACGAACTGTTAAAGTTTGCGAAATTTAACTTTTATTGAATCATTCATATCGTTTTTACATCATTTTCTTGTCGAGTGTGTAAAAAAATGAAGATGACGACTGAAATGGCCGGCTGGAATGTGGGTTGCGTCAAGCAGACGATTCGCGTAACTTCAGAGAATGCGAGCGAGGCTCGCTCAACTAAGCCTCTCAATTATGCGAAACCCTCCAGTTATTTACTCGTTCATCCGATGTGTATGATAGCGTGTGTATGAAGTTATGAGGAGACGTTACACAATTCGTCTACGCATTTCCTTCCCCACCTCCTTTCACTTCGCCATTTACACGTACGCTCGCCTGTCCCACCCTCCCAGAAATCTTCCCATCCCTCCGGTCCATTTTGCTCGTGACGTTAATCCCGCCGTCTGTATCTCGCGAGCACATCGCGCATGTTTTGCTGATGGAAGTGACGTAGTAGTACACTTTGGCGAGCGGAGGCGAGTCGAAAGCGGGATTTGAGAACGGGGAGCGTGGTGGGTGGAAGCTAGTGAGACGGACATATGATGTGCACCCTGCGATGCCTGTTTTTTTGCGAATTGCGGAAGGGGGAAGAGTACCCCTCGGCGCCCCGGCCCATTTTCGATCCTGGTGGCTCGACAATTTCCCGTATAAGATGCTTCCTCGCGCCATTTCTGGGTGCGTGGAGTGGGGTGGGATATACGGGAAGCGGAAGGGTTTTTACGCGGCGCTTGTTGAGATTTCGCACGGCACCTCCCCAAACTATCGCTTTCTTTATGCGTACAGATCTCGTCAGTCTCCTTGTGCCAGATTCTTAGCATCGCTGCGTCGCCTGGGCGGATTCAGCCCGGGTCCGCCCTCCTTTGGCGCCAGCTTATCACTTATGCGGCTGTTGACCGTCTTAACTGGGACACCAGGTTTTAAAAAGCCGAATATGGCTCAAAAGCCGTCGGCATGGCGAATTTTACAGGTTACACTTACGCAGACACATTAAACAGGGCAGCTAACTCTAATGCCTTGCAAGACCTTGCTTGATTTGGAACTAGTTACCAGGAAAATTGTAGTTTTAACTGACGGAAGGAATCGGTTGCATGCATATTTTTCATGTTTCATGTTATTTTGCCTTATATTTTAATGTTGTATTGCTCTGGTCAGTTTGGCATAGAAATCGGTGGAAGGCTAAAATAGTTTCTCGCACGAATATATTTTTAAACTTTAGCCTCGCTTTACCATTCATTGATGGGGAGACTCGTTTCGTCGAAATTATGCCGTTTGGTGTGTAAGGGAGTGTATGTATGCCAATGCATTAAATAGCAATGTTGTGCTTTTTCCATGGTCGTCAGTATTTATTTTTTAGTTTTTAGGATATTAATGCTTTAATCTAATCTGAAATACCTGCCTGGTGTGTAAAATGAACGAAGTTAGAAATGTAGAACAAGTTTTGGATGCAGCGAACATTTAAATATTTTTTCACGTAATACCCTAAGTGTTCTTGGAGTATTGAGGGAATTTTTGACGTTCACCAAAGTTTTTCTGGTTTGAAAAAGTAACTGCCGAGGCGAACTAACTGCCTTAGTTCCACTTTTTAAATTTTTTCCCATACGTTTTCCATATAATTAAATTCAATTCTGTCTTTATTATTCCATCTGGACTGGGCATTTTTTCACCATCCTAGAATTGGTGTATCCGTTCAGTTCTCGTTCCATGTCTCACTTAGAAAACTGTTTCTATTTTTAACAACAGGAATATAATTCATGGATTTCAATTATACCACGTAAAGGTGAATTTCTCCTAATCAGCTCTCAGCACCCCGTGATCGCCATTGGTAGTGACGATGGCGAATACTTCCATTCTTTCAGAGGTGTTTCGTATTAAACACCTCTCTTTGCGTTTGTCGTATCATCATTTTTTTCTTCTTTTCCATTCCAGTCGGCAATTTAGGAGTCTTTAATTAAGCAATTCGAAAAATCGAGGGTTAGGACATTGTTAAAAGTTGAGAAATATTTAAGGATGCATCCTTTTGCAAATTATGTTCTTCTCTGTGGAATTTTATAGTATTACTTAAATTTTGCTTGGAGACTTTGAGATGCAGCCGGTTGCTGAAGGGTGAAATGGGAAGGAGGAGGGAGAAGGGAAAATGGGAAGAAGGAGATCTTCGGAATCTGAGGAGACCATGATTGAGACTTGAATGCTGTATACTACGTGGCCCAGTTTGGGCTTCAGAAGTTCAATGGAATGCGTGCATTCCGCTTGTTTTCTTTTCCCCTAAAGTACTTCTGCCTCCGGTGTTATTCGTAATAATATGTAGGAAATTCAAGTATAACTGAGAATTTGTGTGCCATGAAAAAGGGTGTAAGTAATCACCTTAATGCATACTACTCGCTAAGCAGTGTAAAAAAATCATTTAATCCAAATTAGTACTTAAAATGTGCACATAAAAAGTGGTTTTTCAATAAACAAATAAATGGTTAGCATATTTCAGCACAGTTCGCATGCTCATTCAGTCTAGGTCGTGTTCGTACACCACTATTGATTTCTTTCTTGAGACTTTAACTTAACTGAAACCTACATTTACTTGTATTATTATTGGTATAAAATATGTCAAATTTGATAATAATTATTAATTGTTAAAGGTTTTCCGCCCGTTGTTGTTAGAAGGAAACATTTATTGAAGTGTGGAGGGTGAGCGGTGTACCAATTCGCATCGGCGAGAGTTGCTTTGTGGTCTGGTCTCATCCGTAAGTCTGCGGCGGAAGGCTACGAAAAAGCATCTTGACGCATTCATAAATTTGGGTGCTCGCTAATTAATTAAATTTCTGCGTTGGCTAATGAAATTCGTCGATTGTCAGCTGGGGGCTGGTTTGGGTCACATCTACTTCTGTTGATCCAGTCTGCCGATTCCCCTCGTTCAACCCCAGCCAATGTTTTGAACCAGTACGCGGTTTTCAGATCTTTCAATGACGAAATATTTTTTCCATTATCCCACAATGATGAATATCATACGGGGCCTAATTTAAATTGACTACCTTTGCTGTTGTCATTAAGGTCATATGAATTGACAAGGTGAAGAAATTATGGCATATCTGAAAAGGTGTGGCCTTTCAACTGGTCCTCACTATCGCAATGCCATTGTAGTAATTACTGTCGGGTTTTCGGAGTTACGAATCCATTTGAAGGAGTTTGTGTGAATCACCGCTGGTGGTGGGTGAAAGGAAGAGATAAGTTTTTTATACAATCAAACCGGATTAATCAACCCTCAAGTCGGTTTGGCGAGGTTAGGCTCATCTCATACCACATATGACATCATATAGAATTTACTCATGAGGAAAGGGGGGGTTCCTTTCCGTGTGGCACCTGTGGTTCCCGAGAAAAGCTTCATGCCACGAATCGATTAAAGCAACATCCGGAGAAAGCAGGGGGAAAAGGGGTGACTTTATTTGAAACTGTCATCTCACGTGCAGGCCCTTGATTCGAAATCGAAATTGTATACTTCAGTGAGGCTGTTGGCAAGCGAAATACTGAAGAGTGATCCTCAAGAAGTATGTTATCTTGATTGAATTGAGCTCTTACGGTTGGCTAGAAGTATTGAATAAATGAAATTACTACTATAGCCGTAAACAGGAATTTACTTCTATAGGAGTATTTTCATTTATTCAAGTACGTAATCCTTTCTTTACTCACTTTCTCACCAAGTTCTCTCTCCGTCATAGAGGTATATTTTCCTTTCAAAATCCCTGTATTCTTCATCGGAAACCAGTTATTTTCAGTTTTAAGTTGCCTGGTAGAAACTCTCGGGTTTTCTTGTTATAATTGTTCATGTTTGTCAAAAGGTTACCTTAACGTAGCGGCGCGCTATTATTACTAAACGAGCACGTAAGGAGTCTCAAGAATCCATGGCGCATAGTCTTTTCGATAATTAAAAATTATTTCAGAATGATTGCCTCGCGTTTAGAATTTAATATTGATGTGGATATTTTGAAAACCAGGGGAAGAAAACAACGTAATTATTTATACATGAGCGCTATGAACGTAGATTTGAATGAATTCATTGACTGTTCTATGCATTTGTTACCATGTTCTCTGTTTTAATGAATCAGTTTTCCACATAGACTTCTTTAAACTCTTGTTAAAATGTGTGACATGTAATAGGAGTATTAATTATTGCCTATGCGTACATTTAAATCCGTTTAATCTCTAACCCTTCATTCGCTAAAATTAAGTTGGTATTTGGAAGGTAATCATTAATACCATTAAGTAAATGCACTTATCAGTTAATAATAGTCTATTTTAAAATGCTTATTCGTTTCATAGTTTACGTTCGTCACGCCGCGCTGCATGTTCGTTACCAAAGCAACCGGTGGGTGCCAAGCTATAGACATTTCATTTGTTGCTCGAGAATCGTCCTGCTTGAAAGATTTGTTGGTCGACACGGATTAGATACCTAGTGCAATAGTTTACTTATTTGTTAGTCCGTAGTTGTTTTTGGCGTATCCAAGTTTTTCTTCTACTTTCAACGGTCGATTAGTGAAATGTGTTCCACTTCTGATAACCATTACAACACAAAGTTTGCGACTTTTTCCTCTGGGAGTGATCATTTGCGGTTTAAATAATGATTGTAGCCAAATTACATAGTGAATTACTTTTTATTTATATATTATATGCTAGCGATATTTTTTTAGTTTTGTGATAAAGAGCAGAAAGTAATCAATCGTAATTAATGCTTAAATTTCACAACTTTTAAGACTGGTTGACTAATTTAGCATCCGTTGTTATAATTATGTTAGAGAATTTCCATGATAATGCCTTTGTCATTCTGTGGTAATATAATTTTGGACAAAGGAGCTCTGTTATATTCTATCTATACATGCTGATACAATCTGAATGTATTATTAATTATTGACCCCGACGGTTAAAGGAAAATTTTATTTTCGGGCTTTAAAAAATGTGATTTAATGATGGTGCGTTTGATTGATTTTAGAATTATGATGTTAATGAGACAGTAATTTTTCTCAGGTACACTTATAGAGGTTTTCATGTATTCAGTCTCTTTCTTGATTTCCGAAGCGCGGGAATGAAATATTGAGAGCTCTGTCAGTGTGACCAAGAGCCCGAAAAATCCCTCACGCGTTCCTTCCGCCGTAGAAATTTTCTCATGCTGAAGTTCCACGCTCTGTGACTTTTAGTGCTGACGTTTATAACTCGAGGCAAATGAAATTTGTAGGCGTCATCATACACTCACAAAAAATGCGAGAGGACGGCGCTACCAAAAGTCTCGTCCAAAGCATTGGGATTCCGCTCGTTGTCTTAGCGTAGATTCATGTTATGGTCGAGTCCCATTCGTCGTCGAAACGGGTTTTATGAGGTTCATCTTCGTGCCCACATTTTGTACTGCACTAAAAAGAACGCGGTCTTCGGCGGATCTCAGTTTGTTGAGTAGATGTGGATATTGAAAGAATAATAGTTGGAACGTCACTAAACATACCAAGAATGCCAATAGACCTTACTGCTCGTATATGAGTCGTCAATTTCGACGAAATATTCTCAGTAAGCTCTAATGGAAATACCCTTGTCGTAGAAGTAGAGTTTTTGATTGGAGTTAAGTTAATTGCAGTGGAAAATAGGCGTTGTAATACCTGGAATGGTGTATTGCAATACAAAAAACCATAAATACAGTAATCAACCCGAAGGTCGGTTTGGTAGTTGATGGTAGAGTTCACCCAGTACTAAGCCCTGTACGATGTGTGAAATTTACACATCAGGGAAGGAGGGCCAGTTCCTTTCCCTGTGTCAGTTATGGTTTCCCAGGAAGATCTGGTACCCGAAAAATCACGCAGCTTAGGTAGAGCTGATGGTTCCCAGAGAGGCCTGCCCGGGAACCCGGGACCTCAGGGTCAGTAGTCCACCGCTCTACCCCTCGACTACCGCGACCCACAATATTAGAATATGAAAGTTAAATTTTCCTTGGATGGTAGGATACCTTCTTGAAGAGCTCGATAGCATAAAGGAGTTACGGAATATGCTTGGAGTTTAATTATAGTGGAATGCGTGGTGTTTATAACAAATCTAAGAATATTTTGCAAAATCGAATCTGGTTCTTGTTGAGAATGGACTTCTGGTGTGGTAGAGTAGCAATGATTATTTATGTATGGTGCAATCAGCGCTCTAGAAATGCTGTCGTTTTCAACCCATTTCAATTTTTGTAATGTTTGTGTGATGTTCGGCATGTTTTCTCTCTTCCGTTTTGAAGCTTTAGGTAACCGGGGTTATGATGGGCCACAGCAGAGGATGGCAACCATTTTTGAATTTACCCCTCCCAACATCCTCGCACTTTCTTTAGCCGTTGTAGTTCATCCCGTGTGCATTTATATATTTATTATTCTTTCTCAAAAGAACTACTTATTTTGTAAACCCCTCGTCTTCTCTATCCTCCCTGTTTTGTATCACATTTGCAACGGCCCAGGTATTGTGCTTTCGATAGCATTTTGACCTGAACTCTGTAGAGGTTCACTCATGAATCCTTTGCTGTCTTGTTCTCTTGTCCTTTGAATCTTGTTCTTTGGAAGGTTTCCACGCATTATCTCTGCTTACTCTCTTCCAGGGAACATAATACGTTATTTATGTTTACGCTCTTATGCTGAAAATCTGCCATAGTTTTCCTTACTCTTCTCGTCTTCCCATTCCCTTCTTCCTCTCTTTTGCATTCACAACTACCCCACAAGCCCCAGCAAAGGCGTGTGACAGGAGATACTAGGGCACTATAAATTTATGCAGAAATATTAGCTCAGACATGAAGATATATGTGTATATATTTATTTATTTATCGTCGTCATCAGAATCAAATCATTCGGGCCGATGCTCTAACCTTGTTTGACTTGTTTGAATGTGTATTTGGCCAATGTGGCTCGTCTCCTTCTGGCTATGCGTGCCACGAAACGGACTGCTCGTACCTTTCCTCTTGTGTGTTGTCTATTTCTCCTTTGATGGGTGAAACAGCACCCTAACGCCATTTCCTGGCCAAAGAATCGGGGAACTTGGTTGCATAAACCCCCCGCAGATTACAGTGTAAATTACCTTTCCTCGATAGCTCAAGTGGTTAGAGCATCGGTCCGGCAAGTCCAAAGATCCGTGGTTCAAGTCCCGGTCAAGGAAATATGTGTACACTTGTGATCTGCTCGATTCCGCTTTCCCCACCTCTCCTGTGTTCGTTCTTTATGTGTGTTTCTATCCCTTTTCCTTATATCTATACCCATGGGTATGAATATATAAAATACAAAAACATTCCTGTACGCACAGGTCTATATACAGCGTGCAATATTTGGTGTGTTTGACTAATTCATGTTTCAATTCAATTTTAGTCTTTAAAATAATATATTCGTTCGTTTGGGTTCGCTTTTGTTATGATTGGGTATGGTGTAAGGACAGTATGATCTTTGATGGTGTTTATCTCTCTTATTTTATCCCAGCGGTCGAATTTATTTAATTTGTTTTTTATTTACATAGTACCCTATGGGGCACCACTAGGTTGTGTGGCAGGGGGTGATTACACACCAGACTACTTTTGACCCAAAATATTTTCCCTCCTCGGGTGGTCGGACAACATTATTCTGATCACTTATCGTTCGTTGGAAAAATGAGATCTTATATCTATCTATTGTACTATTTATCTTTCTAACTTTATGGACATCTCTCCTATCGTACCACGATGGGTCTAATAATGTATTTTCAACATAATTTCAATTTTACCTTCGCTCCGTGAGTGATTCCCAGCCTATCTCCTCTTATAAATTTTATACCTACTCAGTTTATCATTACAACCGTAAACAAATACATGTCCTCTTCGCTGCACTCAATCAAATTCGGTAATTAAACAACTTAATTAGGATCACAGATACCAGCAGAATATTGTAAATGAGGCGTAAATAGCGAAAGTAGACATTTCTCCTCAACCTTTGTATCACATTTTCCCAATGCCCTTCAAATAAATCCTATTTTTTTTTGCTAGGTTATCCACACAAATCTACCAATCTACAGTTGTGCCAAAAGTTCCCTTGGTGTCGTGAACGAACTCATAAGTGTCCTGTACTTTCAGAGTCTGAAATCTTCCATGATCCCTTCCTACATCAAGGGTCCGCCAGCCGAAATCCCTCCGAGATACTCGTACCTCTCACTCTTTTCTCTCAATAAATTATATCAAACCTAGCGGGCTTTCTTATAAACTTTTACAATACTAATTTTAACGTTTTATACCATGAATCCTAAAGACGTCTACTTACGGCTTATTCCAAAACGTTCTAATAAAAGCATGGTAACATCTATCTCTTAGTTTTTCAGTACATTTTCCTACAACCTGTCCATTGAAACCTATCTTCCTTAAGGCTGAGCCGCGTATTTTTTTCATCTATATCTACACAATACTTCGCAAAGCGCCGTAAGAGCATGTGGCGGGAGTTGATTGGACACCACCCTAATACTTGCATAGTACTTACTCAACTTGCTTCCGCGCCAGTGCACGGGTTTACCGCGGAAATGGGCGAACGATTGATGCTGGGAAATGGGTGCCACACATTGCGATTAGGAGCCTTGATGTCAGTATTTATATCGGGGATGGTATCGTTGCTCTTCGATCCCCTCTTGTACCAGATTTTCAATAGGAAGAATCGGGAACAATTTTTTCCTTTCGCGTGCGTGAAGTGCTAAATTCTGACCGTCGGTTAAGTTTGCGCATGATCGCAGATCATGTTGGTATTGATAAGATGACAGTGCACACCAATATCACTGAAAATTTGGCGGCACTAAAGATCTGCGCTGAACTCGTCCCGAAGGTCTTGACGGACGACCAAAAACAGAGTCGAGTGTCTGCTTGCGAAGACCTACTACAACGACTAGAAGAAGACCCCGACTTTTTGGACAGGCCAGACTAGAAACCAGCAGGCTGTTATTTCCTATTCATAAACTGAAATCCTACTTAGAAGGATGCCACCATGGGACCTTAAGTGCTGTCAAAGAAGCTTGCACGCGTACCCTTTAGGATCTTCCGAAATCAGCCTACCAGGGAACCTTCGAGTCGCGGAAAAGCCGCTGGCAAAAGTGTGTCGACGCTCAAGGGATGTACTGTTAAGAATTTAGAGACATTGTAGTAATATCTGATTTAATCTATTTTTCCGAAAAATTTTTATTAGAGCATGTACCAGGCGGTTAATGACTCCCGACTATCAAACTCGCGTCTCTTAAGAATACTAAAAAGTGTCCTTTCTTTGCTCAGATCGTTGCTGGGAAAAAGTATTATTTTGCCCTTGGTCAGATGTGTAATAAGCTGTTCGAAAAGACAAGGGGTAAAAGTTGATGTGTGATTTCTCATTTAATTGGCTCTAATGCTAAGTGAAGCATTAATATTATTTTGATAAATAGTACATTCAGTACAGAGAGTGTAATATTCATTGGCTGATAATTGATAAATTTACATTTGATGACGTGAAATAAAATCAGTTAAAAATCATAAAAGTCTAGTATTCTTTCTATAAAGTCCTAATTGGCCATCGCCGGTGGCGGCGGGGTAACGGCCTCGCCCGCCAACCTTAAGGTTCGATTCCCGTCTCGGTGGGCTTCCCTCCATCTAGAGATTTGTAAGGTAGGTGTTTGTAATTATCTTCAATGTAATGTGCAAGGTAGGTAGAAGAAGGGACTGTAAAAGTCTCTATCTCGACCCAATCAAAGTCGTTAAATGAAATAAATAAATAATTGCTAATGGTGTCACAGCCAAATTGCATCCTCCAATGCGGACGATGCTGACCATCTTAATTTTTTTCTCATCCTCTTTTGGAAAACGAATGGTTAGTGCTCTCAAAGTTTGTTTAAAATAGTGACGGAATACTTTTACAATTTTACGAATAATAACGATTAATCACAACTAATATCGATATTTTAGCTAGTTTCCGAAAAGATAAAAAAATAAATTCCCGAAACTGCTGTCAAGCATCGAAACTGATTTATTGTAATAAAAACATTATCATTTACTAGGTTGAAAGAATTTTATCTTTTATTATGGAACAATTACATGAAATGGGACTTGATAATCTAAGAATTATACGTAAGGTTAAATATTATAACTTATAATTTCTCCTTTCCTAACATTAGGTTTTTCTTCTCTCGGGTTTTAAGAAATTTTTCAATTCATATTCCTCTCCCTTCATGTACATCTCTGTTATGCCAGAAGTTGTGGGAGTTCACTTGTCAGTTGCACATGCTGGTCGGTGCCCATGTCGCAGGCTAAATTTTTAAGCTGACGCGAGGTCGCGGATTCAAGTCCACTCATCCGGTCGTCGAATCCCTTCGTCGCCCCTACTTCGTCGTCTTCGGAGTGATTCCTCCTCTTCTTAAAGAGAGAGAGGAACCCTTGGTGCGGGAGGAGGAGGTCGAGCGCGACATCGAGACAGGATAATCAATAATCACCGATCCGTGCGTTGGCCGCGTGTCAAATCTTGTTGGAAATCGCACTTCCCCGAAGACGTGAGTTCTTTCCGCCAAATTTCTTCACGGTGAAATTCCGGGGCTCAAGAGAAATCAATTCAAATTCGAATTTTATAGCCCTCCAGGTCGACGTTGCCGCTGCTGTGACCCTCTCTCCTGACGTCAAATGAAACCCCATGGGAAAGTTATTAAGCGACGATCATGACGTCCCGAAGGTGTCGTAAACTTTTCAACCCAATTTTTCCGTCCGACCTATCCACCGCTTCGATTTGCCATTAACAGTCTCCCGTGAAAGTTGTGGGGTCAACTGACTGTTTGACGCGTGGAATGGTACGTTGACTTCCATTGAGTCGGCATTTTAGAGGTAAGTATTTTAGTGAATTGTATCCATTGGCTAACCGAAGTGATATCCGGACCATGGCTGTCTGAATGTTGGATAGCGTGCAGAGTTTTGTAGCGACGTCGGTACTGTCAGGCCGCCATGTTCTATTAAATAGGAATGCACGCTTTTATTCTGCATGTAGAGGAAACGTAGTTGGAAATACATCAGATATTTTTGTTTTGAATGAATAGTGTACATGGTAATTTGGCATGGCTGCAATACTGAGTGTATAGGATAAAAGAGGACTTAAATGCGACCTAAATGGTGTTAAAAAAGATGGTGTTTTACCCTGTTTAGGGGAAAAAAGTGCCCCCTTTCCATTAATTTCTTCGTTTTCCTCCAGGATTGCTTGATCAATGTTTATGAATAGCCATGTCGTCCTAGATCGCGCAAGACCCACTGAATGGCCTGTTGGGATTCCGTTGGCTGGGCATACTATATATCAGGATTTTGGATTATCCGTCGTAATTTAAATATGCTATCGTATATTTCATCCCACCACCCTGGTTTAGTTTAAACGCCGGTGAACCTGGGCGATCTCCGCTCATTTCCGGGCAAACCGCTCCTAATTGATGTCTTTATCGACCCCCCACCCTCTCTCACCGCTTCATCCCTCCTCGCACTCGCTCCATCTTGCGGGCCGCCTCCCACCTCTCCCCTCCTCTCGTGCTTCTCGCCTCACTCATAAACCCTGCTTGCAATTCGAGTGCTCGCCAGAAAAATGTATGCCTCCTCATTTATTTTTTCTTTCACGATACTCCCCGAGTCCGCACAATGTCGTATTTATAGTTGGGCGATATGACGCTTCCCCGATGTACGAGGTGGTTATGTAATAGGGTCTTTTTTCAAATGGATGTAGCACAGCTGTTTCAAGGACTTAAGTAGGTTGATGGTAGGGTGGGATCGGTTAATTCTGCATTTAATTTAAATCGGCAGTGCGGTCATAATATAGCGATCGTCGTTGGTCCCATTATAATCCTTGTCGTCCCACCGTGCTGTCTTTCAATGAACGTGGAACAAGTGAGGCTCGAATTGACGCCGTGACTTGTGCTCTGAATTCCAAAGCTTGTAAGTCCACTACTATTCCGTGATGATGCGACAGGCTTTTCGGTTCAGCCTCAGTCGCATGCTGTGTGAAGTAAACGTAACGCGATGTACTCTGTTCGTCGCTCAGGACGTTCAACTCTAGCTCCTTAGCTCCTCTTAGAAGAGGATAGAACAATGTCCTCAGATGTCCCCTTCCTTATCCTAAGTCCTGAATACCTACCTCTCCGAAGTATGCTCTCCTGCCCGCTCTCGAGCTTCCCACGAATAACTCTGTCGCATTCAGTTGGTCTCATATGCCCTTGCGAGAGACGTGAAAAGTTCTCCCACATTCAGTTCGACTCCTGTGACGTTGGCGGCGGTCCGGCTCACGTCCTCCATCATAACAAAACCTCCGTTTTGACTGCGTAACCGCGTAGCCAACGGGTCCTGGATGGGATCATAATAGGCGTAAAAAGTTAAACTATTGTACGAGTACATCTCTACATTCTGGCTGAATCTGACTTGGGACCTACCGGCGAAAGCATCGTAGTGTTCAGTAATTCCTCCCGCCTTTTGATTTGGCTACAGAATACGGAATTAAGGATAATTTTTAAGCCACAAACAGTTGCCACGGCATATATTTATGGTTGTGATTAAAAGATTAGGTTTGGTTCAGCACAAATTCACGCTCGGACCTCATCCGTAATTTCCTTTAGTTCAACAGTGGAACATTTAGTTAGAATTGGTGGGAATGCCGGCTAACTTACCATCCATATTGAGCGGCACATTTGCTTCGAGATTACAGGATTCCGTTCACCAAGAGGCATTAAAGTTTCGCGGCACGGTTATAGGGGGGCGTGGTTCCGCTGCAAGCGTGGTCTCAGCCTATTGTCCCTCGTAGTTGCTCGTTACTGGCTCTTAAGGTAGTCTCCAGTCTGAGAGGGAATACGAAAAATGGGATAAACGTAAGTCAGATGGGACTCAGTTGTGTCATATTTCGCCAGAAGCCTCTCCAACAGCTAAATGTTAGACCCGTCTATATGAATTAGCGGTACAATTGTTGTGGAACATTGACTTCTGACTATTCGATCACCAGGTGACGTTACCAAAATGGTTAAGCGGTCGCAAACCTACTCTATATTTCATCAATTGCTGTGAGAGAAGAAAGTGACTAGGGATTAAAAAATACATCCAATCCCACCAATCCTATCATTGCGTTACGTTTGCATCACTGAGGGCCAGACTTTGGTCGATTCTCATCTTCCAAATTTTGATAAACTTAGTCATTTTCTGTCAAAAGACGTGTCTTAGTTGTAATCTAAGAGAATCTTATCAAAATATGGTATTATCTCTAATTCAGAAACGCTTATTTACCGACGACGCAGTGGTAAGAAAAGATATCCGTAGTCCTGAGAATGAAGCGGTTTTAGCGAGATGACATTGATGTAATACAATGTAAGTGCGGCACTTATCATTTATGTAGAATTTAACTGAAAGAGCATGTGGTGATGAATTTCTGGAATAGGGGTAGCCCTCCCAAATACCTTAGGCATCAGAAAAACAAATAGAAATTGTAGGCAAAATTAAATACTCAGGGGTTACCCTTACTCATGGCCACTCGTGTGGAAAAGCTTGCGAAAATTGGGATTTATTAGAATAGTATTGGGAAAATGTGACGAAAAGGTTAAAGAATGAAAGTTATCTTTCGCTAGTTAGGCCTTATTTAGAATATGCTGTTAATATGTGGGATCCTCATGAAGTTGTTAGACACTGTTCGAACAAAATGACCTTAGCAGCGTATCTAGAGGAACTACGTTGGGAATCACCGACGAAGCGAAGGTTAAGTTATAGAATTAATCTCTTGCATGAATTAGAAGTACGTCTATTTAGCGATGGATTTGAAAATGTATCATTAGCCACATCTAATTGCGGTAGTAGAGGTCATGACAGTAAGATTAGAGCGATCCAGTGTAGAACCAAAAGATTTACGTTGCCACGAAGGATAAAGGATCAGAATAACTAGACGAGTATACATGTAAGACTGCTCCAGGGGAGAAAAAAATTTATTTTATTTATTTATTCAGTATTAGTCCGAAAACAGCACATTTTGGCCTTTACATCGAACTATTTACAACGATAACAATGGTCACATTTACTAACACCCAAGCCCTAGATGGAGGGAAACTCACCTAGGCGGGAATCGAACCCACGACCCTTGGAATGGCAAACGAGGACGTTACCCCGCCGCCGCCGGGGTCGGCGTACAAAATTGTACTTTTTCCATTCTGAAGAGCGTACATGTTGTGTAATCAATATCTCATCTAACCTTAGTTATTGTCCTTCTTGTTACTTATAACATCTCACGTAATATTTTACACACACATATATGTGGGTGTGAGTATGTGTGTGTGTATATATAAATGTATATATATATATATATATATATATATATATATATATATATATATATATATATATATATATATATATATATACACACACATACACGCACGAAAATAAAAAAATGTTAATTTTTGATGTTGCATGCCTGATCACCCCATGTCACATACCCTAGCGCAGGTTCTCCGGGTACCATGCAGAAATCCTAGAAAACCAGATTATTAGGTATTAGCCATGGTCTAAACACGTAGTACTCTTCGGAAATAACAATTGATATTATTTTAGGCTTTTGTCTTGAATGGAATCTTCGTATCCAGAGATTTCTCTCGCGTGGTAGAAATTGCGTAACACATTGCGATCTTGTCATAACAGGTAATCTCAAGCCTGGTTTTTCCTATGTTTTGGTCACGTTCAGTATTAGCATTATCTGAGGTGAACCCCAAATCCTGACTACATTACACGTGCTATTTAACTTTAGAGAGTTACCGTGCTTCTCCCAATTATTCATGGCTATAATTTCCTTCGATGCGTTCATCAAATGCTGTTTTCTTAGTGTTGTGGCACTCCCTTGACGTTTTTATTTTGTATATGTTCAGGGCCGTTGGTAAAAGTTTTCAATAGATTTCGCTCGCTCATGTGACCTTCCTTTTAAAATGGTGACTCTTTTATCGTTCGAATTCGATCCAGCCACGTAATTTCGCATGCTGAATCGTCGCCTAATGTCTTATTGATTCTTGATTTGGCAATTTTCCTGCGCGAGTTTTTGGTAGGTTTTCTTTTCCACGATTCTCACGCTTGGCTTATCTTAGCCTCTCTTACCAACCGACTCTCATTTTTGTTCCAATTTTGGTGTTTTTTTATTTCATGGGGACGATTGACACGTTCGAAATTTATCGACCGAAAAAGTCAAAATTCACCTCGGAAACAGTTATGGCCCCCGAGTTAGATTGAGCACTTTTTGCAGTTTTTTTCCTCTCTGTAAACAAAAACTTTTCTGGAGTATGATGGCCGTACTTTCCCTGGATTCATTCTCAGATGTTATTCGCGTATCCAACCATTTCTGAGTCTGTCACTGCGATAGTGAAACTGATATTTTAATTTTTTGTGCGAATACATTGAAGAATCACGTGCTTATTTTTACTTTGAAATTAAATGGCTCTGTGACGTAGGATGCTTGAATCGGCAGGTACTTCATCAAAACGTCGCTTAAATGGTCGTGTCAGTGTGAATGTGGCAACGGAAGCGACGGAGGATTTAGGCTCAAAGGCGCAGTGTATACGTTCTCGCAATCAATTGCACGCCTGGTGCGCCTATGGAAGGATATCGACCGAGAGGGGTCTGCGTCTTGTTTTTCACAAACCGCAACTCGCTTTCGAACCGATACTCTGGTTTTTTTCCGTAGAAATGCATGTCACATGTTACGATTGGAAGTCGTAATGTCGGAGATGGTCCTGGTGCTCTTCGATTTCCTCTTCACCCGGACGACATATGGCTCCCGAGAATTTTCGTTGGAAAATACGGAAATGTAAAGTTTAGTACTTCATTCAAGTGTCGGTAATGCCGGAAAACATTCCTCATTCTTTGATTTAATGTTTAATGAGGCAAGTTTAGAATGTAGTTCGTGTTTTTGAATTCTGATTTAATAATCTCTGACGGCAAGTCATGCGTAGTAATAAAATATTGGTTCTTATAGCTTACTTAGGTTACTTTTATGGGGTGGTAAATCTAGTGCGTTATTTGCAAGAGGGAATAAAACAGATGGATTGGGCATACCTTTTAAGACATGACGCACTGACATAATAGATGGGAAGGTTGAGGAAATAGTTTTATAATAATACTAGTTTAATTATTTAACAAATATAAATAAACTTTTCTCCTCTTCTGACAGCAAGTTTTTATTTCCGACGCACCAGTAGAAAAAACTGGCCCATCCTTATGCTCTTATTTTTAATTCAGTACTTCATTTTTAGTCTCCTTAGGAAGAAGGAAGTTTTTGGGGCGATGTGAAGATTAGAAAATTTCAATAACTTTTGCTAACGTTGTTATTGAGACGGTTGGCTGCCCGGGTGTACTAAAATATTTTAGTAATACTTCAGTGCTCCCTCTTACTTGGCTTCAGTGCGTTGAGTATTTACGTTACATGATACGGGTGGGAAAAGTCGTTATCTCTGATTGATGTCGTGGGAAAGGATTGCGGGAGGTGCACAAAAACAATATGCAAATCGGGATGGACGGAGGAGGGGAGGGAGTATGGAGGGCAGCGAGTGTCTTTAAGGATGCCTCTGCGTCGTCACTTATGTGAAATGTTCAATAAAGTGTGGTGATAAAAGTTTTGTTCTCATAATTTATCCTGGAAAAATATAATATCATGTTCAATTTCTACCTTATGCCAAGTGTTACCTTATGCCGTACAAGCTTCATTAATTGATATATTTGGTAAAGCATCGGCGGCAGCTGTTTCAAGTTGGAATAGTTTCAGTTTGCCTATGGCAGCTGCGGTCCGACCCGACCCTGCATTGATATTCTCTTTTCGCCCGAAAGAAACGCCAGCCGAGACCCACAGCCAGAGTTGGCTTATGCAGAGTCTGCTCTACCATTTAGCACTGCTAGAATATGGTTTAATTTGTTTAAAGAGTGCAGGTGATGAATTACAAAGGAAGATGAGCCCGGAGCTCTTACGAAAGTAAGCATTAACACCGCTGATGTCATTTTGAGAAAGTAACGTTAACCAGCGCCGTAATAAATATTGAAAATTGCATCGGTTGTCACCAACAACATGGTTTAGAGGAAAAGTGCACGTGAGGCGTGTTTGAGCGCCCTGGGTTAGCCGAACCCGCTGTGGAATCGCGGCTCTCTCGCGAAAGGCGTTGTGAACTGTGTCCTTCATTCTCTCTTTTGTCCAGATCTAGACCCATGTGAATTTTTCCTGCCCCCATTGTGAAGAAACTCCTTCGTGGAAAGCGTTTTTCATCATCAGAAGCAGGAGTAGGGGAACTGAGCATATTTCCACTTGCAGCTAATGCATCGGGCTAAAAATATCACCGCACCTATCAACCCGAAGTTTGGTTGGATAGGTGAAGGTGATAGGCTTCCCTGGTGCTGAGCTCGGCGGCATTTGAAATTCACACATAAGGATAGGGGGGCTAGTCCCTTTCCCTGTGCTGCCTATGGTTTCCCAGGAAGATATATTCCTCGAAAAAATCACACAGCTTGGGTGAAGCTGTGGGTGCCCAGAGGCGTCACCCGGAATGTGTTTTAAAATTATTTTTTTGAAATCAATTATGCAAATTAGGCACTTAAAGATCACTATCTAATTAGTCCAATAGTTTCAGCCTCAACTTTGTGGAAGTTCATTTTAATAAATGAAAAAGAAACAGAAGACGCTACGGCGTCATCCTCAGGTACCTGAGGATGACGCCGTAGCGTCGAAACTAGTCGTACCTGTAATAAAGTGGTGGATTGGAACAAAGTGTTTATTTTTCATTTATCACAATCTAATGTTCTGGCCCTCCTGAATGAAAAAAATCTCCGCTTGTTTTCCTCTGTCTCAGGCTTATTTTTTCCATCCTCCTCCACCCCCGTGTCTCTAAGCCCTCATCAAGTATTTTTTGTGTTCATATCCGATCTGCATGCATGGTGGATAACTATTCAAAGTTATTCATTGACTGATCAGGGTGGAGGCAATCCCATCTTCGTCATTCACTTCTCTTACGAAGGGCTTGCTTCATTACTGAAGACACGACCCTCGCGGTAACGGGGAGGGGACGGAGTATAGGTGGAAGTTGATTTTAATTTTTATCTAGATCGTTTTTCTCGTGGACTGCTTTGATTTTTCTGGAAAAGCGTCAAATTTGATTATTCTCCGTTTTCGACTCTGAGTCTCTTGGTGCTCCATCGATAGACGTTGACTACCTGAGGCCTGACTATCGACGGCCCTAGGTTCCTGACCGTCCCCGTTCGCCCCCATGTCTGCGAAGGGCTCTCACACTCAAGGGCAGCCGCAAACAATAGCTACGGATATGAAAAGAAGTCTTGTCACCGCTTCGGAATGGCTGGTTGGCGAGACGGGCATCTATGAAATAAAAGAAGCAGCGAGTTGTACACTTTTGGTGCTCTCCCCCTTTCCTCACTTGGAGGCTCGGTGGGGGATTAAAGGAGGAGTTACTTGATCCAGTACTCGCGTAATTGATTAATCTCGTCTTGCCCAATGGATTACTTTTAGGGCGCATGCGCGTTCCTGCTCCATCATTCTCGTATCTAGGGTCGGTCTCGTGGCGTGTTCGAAACTTGGAGCCACGGTTTTCTCTTCTCCGTCCCTTCACCCTTCCATCCTTTTCGTCCTGAGCCCCACCATCCATACGGTGGTTCCGGGTGTCGCTTCGCTTCCTGGTTTGTGTGCGCCTCTTTTTTTTCGTTTCCGAACCGCCTCTCGCAATTAGGAACAGTCCGATAGCTGTGCCGCAATTCCATTAACTGATACGCAAATGAGGTTGACTGGGAGTGCATTACGTAGATTTTTCTCTCGAGTGGGAATCTGTGAATTGCGAAGGCGATACCCGAGCCGGGGGATCCTCCATAGCTCGTCGCCCAACATTTTCCATTCTTTCCTCGCTACGGATACGCATTTCGTATCGGTTGTGTCGGATCTTAACAACATTTCGATTGGTTTTTTTAGTTAGCGAACGATTACACTAATTGAATGGCATAATATGGTTCTATTTTTGGGTTTGTTTGAAAGGGCACGTCTTGTCGGAAGACCCAACGTTATGGTCATCAAACATAGACCATGCATGTTGCTTCGTTGAGCTTGGCGTAGTAATTTAATCTCTTCCAAACCTAACTTTCCTCGCATGTTTATTTGTTGCGTGTTGACCTTATTGATGTTTTTCTACTTTTTAAAGATCGATTTATTTAGCAGTACTGCATTCGGTTCAGGTGCACTTTAAGATGATGATGTTGGTCTTGGAATTTCCTTGGTCGCGTGTAAATTTAGGTGCCTCCTTGTTGATTTTCTGTCTAGAATGATTTTTTAATGATTGACTGGATACAAATTTAAGGCAAATGCTAAGTAGAACATCGAAGCATTATTAGATAATGTTTTTGTGGGTTTCTTAATGGTTGAATCTTTATTTCGTGCCTCCTATGCCGGTATGACGTACCAAAATATAAATTGGCACTTGTCGTAAAATTAGCGCTAAATGCCCGTCCTTTCTCTTTGTGTTAATATATGAATTTAATTAATATTTCGCGCATACATTCTGGGCGTTGATTTAGTGTTTACCGCTTGGATAGTAATGCCGTGTACGGTAGCACATTCCCAATATCTTTGAAGGGGACTCGCCTGATTCAGCAGCTAAATCATACATAAAAGAGTGTTCGAGAAATGCTTTTCATTTACAGAAACCTTTCCGTCCCTAATCGTAACGTATGGCTGTAACGTAACTCCCGCTACATGACCATTTCAGCGGGTTGCTGGAAATGGTGTAAATACGACCTCATTGTGTTCATTCGGTTATCAATTATCGTTGGTATAAGTGTTCCTCAAAATTATTTTTAGAGGAGCAAGCATTTTTAGCTTTAGACGAGAGAAGCCTTTGTTTGAAAGCGTTAATATTCGTGTTCGGTGGGTTGATTCAAGAGAAGGATGAATAGATACGCTTGGATATGAGGTTATTTTTGCATCTGACAGAATGGTGTGGCACTGCTTCGAGCACTGGATGTGTTCTTGCTTCTCGACATTCCTCAGAAAGTCTGGTTAATTAGCTTTTTTTAGTTGCTGGGGACGATAAGCGAGTGGTTCACGTCTCACCAGGCATTCGAGATAAGGAAGTGGTGGAATGGGCAAGACCTGGTCGGATGTGCATTCGCGGCTTACGATTGCACGAAAACAGTGAATAACTTTTCTCAGGTTGTGAGTATCTTTAGGGCGAACTTCCATCTAAAATTGTGTCCCCGCGATTCGTTAATTTACAATTGGCAGGTTTCTGTTGCAAATTATTTTTACATTTTTTCATAGTATCTGATCAACTAATATAACCTTAATTATATCGGTGTTAACGTTTAAATATGATGCTAGAATATTTTTTTTGGCAATATTATTTGTGTGGTTTCTTGGTGGAATAAAGAAATAATAAATATCGTAAGTAAAATAAAGAAAGAAAATAGAATAATGTATATTTTCACTACTTGTCGAATGAATTGAATTGTTAAAGTATATTTTGGAATTATATTTTACGCTCTAAATTTTGTTTTACTCTCGATTTTGTACAAATTAGTAGGCCATGCTCGTATCTCAGAGTCGGAAGCAATCGTATCGTATTAATTTTTAAAATAATTGCGAAATGATGATTCATTTACAGTGTGAACAACTTTGCGGAATTTTGTTTCTTGAGATATAAGGTAAAAATCTTAACTTATTTCTACCTTTTAATATTGATTTTCAGGTTCAAGTTTTGCCGCGACCGTTCAAATAACGAAGTTTCTATGTAGACATTTTTCCCTGTCGTTATATGTAGGCTTCGTGCGTGGTTTACCACTGTACTAGTTTCGTACTGCGGTTAACCATCGTCGAATGAAAAAAATAGACCAAAACGTGTAGAGTGGCTTTCTCAAGTGTGAATGTACCAAATCACCACCCCTTTTGAATTTAAAAATGGTATGGATGAAAATATTGCTGAAAAATTGCACTTCCTTTGTATGCGGTATTTATTTGACTTATTAATACTTTAATTTGGAATTTCAATCCCATCTCTAGCACTTCTTCTATGTCGGGGCATCCGTACCACGCTTCCCTTGCTTTCTCTCCTCTTTTATAGTTAATAAGTACCCATACTTCGTTTTTGTAGAGTAAGAGTAGTTATTCAAACATACTATAGTTATAATTTTTACACATAATTAACGCTTTGGGATTAACTTTACTCTGATCGGACGTGTAAGTGATAAAAATGTAGGTAAAAATGATCAATTGCATAGGCCTCTGAGTCAGTTGATCGAACTGCTTGACTACTTGTTTACACCCCCCTACTTTCTCTAATTGTTATATTATTAGTTCATGTTATTGTTTTGTAACGTATGTATGTTGTTTCGCCGTATTTTAATTATCTGTCATTCGAGGGTCTCATTTTTCGTACGCGTGACACTTAAATATGACTTACGAATTCATCTACATCTGCATATACCCCTCTAGCCACCACAGGGGCGTCTGGCGGGGGCTGTTAGGGGACCAGCCGAAAAGTGGAACATAACCATCTGCAAAACTAACAAAAAGCATGCCAATTCGGTTATTGAAGTTTTAAGGATTTTTTATTGGTAAAATCATTATTCAGAACAATAAGATATTAAATGTTTTCAAAGTTCACTTGATTTTGAATATTACGTATTGACTTGTGGGTAGTGGGTGAAGGGCATGTAAAATTGACATTTTCAAGGTCTTTCTTTAGCAGGCTAACATGAAACGTTGGCTGTCAAAGTTACTGCGGAAATAGTCTTGCCATATGTAGTTATAATTGGAAATGAATGCACAGAGAAGTGATATAGAAAGTGCGGAGGTTTTTCTCTGAATCTTATGCGGAGAGTTTTGTTATCTGTTAGCCCACACATATCTGGGAACTTTGATAATATTCATGTGTAAATTTTAAAACTGAGTACAACTTAGAATTTACACTACTCTATCACCCCGTTTTAAGTTCCAATTTAGGTGAACTTGTCATTTTTTTGTACCTTCCCCTGTTTTTTTACATGTTGGAGAACGATAACTCTATATTTGCGTCAAATTTCATATTATGGCAACGGAATTAGACGTTTAGGAGACCTTTAATCTATACCGAAAACGTAATCACGAACGGGTATGTTTCGCGGCCCAAGCGTGGCAAGGCTAACGCCACACTATGCCTTTTAACTTCGTGATCTCACTCATCAGTGGTTAAAACTTGGGGGTCGAAAACGGTGATGGCGTGGTAGTGAGTGGCCTTCCCCCTACCACCGCTGACACACTATCCCCCTCGCCTTTGTACAAATTCCATACGCGGGGGATCGAAGTCCTCTCATGGAAGAGCGGCTCATTGAGCAGCGCGCGCGCAACACCATTAACGCAAAGGTCGTTCCACGTGTGATTTTTGCAGCTGCGTCATCCATTCGATTTCCACCATTTCCTCGCCCCACACTCGATTGATGATTGACTCCCCCTCTCCCTCCCCCCCTTGTGTGTTTCCAGCCCTAAACCCGAAGTGAAGTCTCATCCGTTAGCGTCGAGGAGTTCCTCGAAATGGACGGCTATTTATTGTGAAGGAATCGGACGGGCGTGTGCCATTTAGACCGTGCTCGCTCGATCATAAACAAGCTTTCCCACGATGGAAAGGGTGTTTTAGAGTGATAGAATCGACTCTGCGGGATGGAGAATTTTCGTTCTATTGCTGTTGTCACGAATGAATTGTTATGAGAATTAGAGGCGGGGGTGGGCGGGGGGGGGGTAAGGGAAGTACGGAGTCCGCCTGGACCTGACCGGTGTAAATATCGGCGAGTGACTCCAGATTTAGTGATCGCTAATTTGACTCCCCCGATAAATAAGCCCCAGCGTGATTCTGAAGTTGTTCCGAATTGCTCTATGCTAAGGACTCGCATTTTTTGCGGCGCTTCGTCGGCGAAGTGTTTGACGCATGTTGTGGATTTCCGTCTATTCCTTGTGCTAGTCCCGTTTGTGACTTGGCGGCGTCGCCCTCATCTTCAAAAAAAAAAAACCGAGCTCGTCTCAAGGATTCTTCACTACGGCGACTAGATTCCTCGACCGTCTCATTTGGAAGTGATGGGACTACGGCCGAGCGTTCCATGCATTCCAGCAGGACTCTTGGATCTATGGAAGGACTCGAAAATTCTCGCCATACAGTTCGATATGGCAATCCATCTCTTGTTTTATACCGGAGGAATTAGTGGTGTTGTGTTTAGAGTTTATGTAGTGTCAAAGTCATAATAAAATCCTTCTTCATTTTCTGACCATTTTAAACTTGCTATGATTGTGATTCAATACTTTCGTGCGTATTGCGAGCGACAATAAAGCTTCTGTTAATCGTGAAGGAAAGATAAATAGTTTTGGTCTGCTGCAAGAGCTAGAATTTTACTCTATGCATCGATATTTTACTCTCCTACGCCCATTAAAAATACTTGTTTTTTTTGCTTTATGCAGAACCTATGAGCGTTTGAGTCAAATGTCGTACTTGACGGAACAAATATCTCGACAAAATTAAACGTGTTGGTCATGTTCCATATCACCTGTATACATTTGTTATTAACCACGGTATTAGAAGTTTCAACTCTCGACTCTAGGTACGTAATTTATCGATTGCCTGCTATACAAACCATTCTCCATCGTTGATCTTGATTAAGAGTCTATTAACGGACCTTTTCGATGGATGGGTATCGGGTGAAATGGCGTATTTTTCCCAACGTGAACATTTATTTGACTTTCAGCCAAACCCGAGTCTCGATAAGTGCCCAAAGAAGCGCCTTGGTAGTCGTTCCGAGTTCCTCAAAATAAAGTCTTTCCAGAGGAAATAAAAAGGGGCGAGGTCGAGAAATCGCCCGGCCCTCTTACCGGGCATCGAGTGATCTCTCGCTATGGGGGTTCGGGCAGTTTGGAAGTGTAGAAGGGGAAGGAAGGAAGAGGGCAGGCAAAGAATGACCAAGACTTTTATGTGAAATGGTGCAAAGTGGGCGTGCGTACGAGGAGGAGTGCTCTTAGGGATATAAAGTTTTCTTTGTGGTTACTTGTCGCCTCCTCTTCTGATGGTGGATCATAAACGGTGTGAGGAGGAAAGAGCGTGGAAATGGAAAGAGTGGATGGTCCGGGTTTCTGGCCTTCGCGCTGGAAAATAATGGTGATGAGAACGAGGAGGAAGAGCGGAACGGGGGTAGTCAAAGCGAATCGTAATCAAATTTCCGGTGTTTTTTTTGGCATGCCAAAATTTTGCTATTAGCTCATGATGCCAAGAGAGATGTTTTTTGGAGAATGATTTCCTAATGTTTTTTGGATGGCAATCAGTTGAACTTACTTATGACTACTATGCGGTGAATATAGCAGTATTCCACTGTATAGCAAAGAATTTGAGCCTTTAATATTTCGATGGATTCTTTCTAATTTCAAGCACCTTCTATTTTTACAACTCCTTGTAATATAAACGTACACTAAACCTGAATAAAAATATACCGTACACATATTTTTCCACCGAACCACGTATCATTTCAGCTGCCTGGAGTTTTGTTTTGGCCCTTTCTTTCGAATTTTAGGAGTTTTAAGAAAAAATGTAAAGCAACCACTGGGTGATAAACTTCATTGATAAGTGATTATTATAATATTGCACTAATTAAAATATTGTTTGTATGTAATGTGCACGGCGTGAGAAGTTCTATTGTAAAAGTGAATCATGTGTTAACCTTGCTTGATGTTGGAAGGTATATGAAATTGAAGAGTTTGTGATTATGAACGGAATGCGGCGATGGACGGTGTTAGGTATGTTGTGAACCTAGCCCTTGCATGATGGTAAAGGTGCGGTTTGTAAATTTTCAAGTGTCAATGTATATAAGAGCATTATGTATGTGCATTGTAAGAGTGACCGTTGACCAGACTTGACTGTTGCCACCAGGACAATTGCCTATTTGCAACGATATAAATTCTTGAAAAAAAAATCGCTTGGTTCGACCAAGAGCTTTCAAGGAACTCATAAAAAACACCCATACCTACGGTTTAAAAAAGAAAAAATATATGTATTCATCCTGTTAGCCACAGAATGAATCAAGTTTCCCTGCCCATTGTTATTTACTTAGGTCTGCGAAAAATCCCGTCGCTCGTGCCATATCTCGCTCGTCGAAGGTTTCGCAATGCCCATTTCGAATGTACGAGCACGTCTTTTGTCGTAACCATGTTTTTCTCGGCTCGTTTAGACTCGGGCGTTCGGCAGAGTATTACACGTTGTCTATAGCTCAATTGTGCAAGTTAATAGTGAGGTTTAGATGAGGTTTCAAATGAAAGTCGGTCACAAGACGTAGGAGTATTGTTTAATTGGGAGGGAAATAGAGAAATCCACTCAGTTTGGGAACTTCATCCTATGCGCCGAAAAACCAGCCCGAAATCTATCTGCCTCCTCGTCACCAATGTGAAGATAAAAGAACATTTGGCTCTTGAAATTTTCACAGTGATTGTTTTATGCAATTCATCCAACTCTGTACAGGTTGCGAGAGTTAATAATCACTTGTACGACCATGAGAATACGAAATACAATACTTGTACGGCTTGTACGAAATGAGAGCATAGCGTCAGATAACAATCAAATAATTGAAAATTGTTGGAAAATAATTCATACATGACTAATTGGGAGTAAGAATGCTTATACGTAAGTTTCTACCGCTATGCGCTTATGTAATTAAAACCTACGTTGGCAGTGCATAGTAATCTGCTAGTGGCACTGCTATTATAGGAAACCTGGGGCGTGATGATGAATCTGTTTTTGCGCACTGACATGCTTTTCCTATACCGCAAATCATCATGTTTGATTAAGCGGTGAGGAATTTGAAGGAAGGTGATAACTCATATGTTATCCATCTCGTAAATTACGGTACCGCGGGTGTGTTGTGGAGATGCCTAATCGCTCCCCTGGATAGTCAGTCATTTGAATATTATCCCTTGTTTTACCCATACAGTCAAGGTTTCCATAGTTTGAAATTCCCGTGGGATTGCGACAATTAATTAATAAATGGATGCATTTCTAGTTGTCGTGAATTAGTGATGGAGTTCATTCATTCCATGACCAACTTACAGGTACGTGCTCATAATATCCATTGGAAAATAAAGTGATTTTTCTTGCATCATATTACTGAAACTTATTTAACGGTAGCGAGGGATCGCAGTCAATACTCCTATTTATCACCTACACCAAGTGCGATTCAGCTAATTGAGGATGATGTCTGCTGTGAAAACGAAGATATTGGACGAGAAGGCACGGTAAATTTCTGGCGTGAGTCGACCATCGTTATCGGAGACCCCAGGCAGTCCCCGAGGTTGTCGTTGAGCGGACGCGGTCACTTTACCTCTTTTAGGAAGTCATTGCCCTCTTCCGTTCAGTTTTTATCGACTATGGAGCAAGTGGGTCCGCGCCAACTCGGGAGTTCAACGGATGCATTGCACTCCTCGCTCGCTGGAATCTGGCGCGAAACGATCTCGAGATTAGTCATGGTAGGGAATATAAGTGCTTTCCATCCACAGCAGCCCACGGAACATGTGCCACAGTGTTCTCGATATGAACAGGAAAAGAGTGCTGGGCATCGTAGGTAAGAGAACTGCTTTTTGGCGTGGCGAATATTGTAGTGTTAGTACCTCTGAGGCATAGGAATTTCATTTCATTTTATAGATATTATGCGTGGTATATACCCGAATATAAATTGAGACTCATGTTTAAACAGGCGCATGTAGTTGCTTAGATAGAACGTTTGTTTTATTTCTTTAATGATTTTAGTGAGTTGTTTTACGGCCGAAATGTGTGATTGGGTTTATCTAATAGTTTTACTCCATCTCTTCAATGGTGGTATTATACACTCCGTTGGCTAATTTATTTCGTAATGTTGACCATTAGCATTTGTATTTCACGAAAACAAGGGCCATGGGCCACGTTTCTGCGTCTTTCCCAGATTTATCTACAGTAATATATGGGATGAACTTCGTCTTTGTTGTAGAATTTCCGTTATTTTCAGATAGGGGGAAAGAGTTTCTTCCACCTCAATGATGTCATAAGTGGAATTTTAAAGCGTGCTTCATGCTTTCAGATTAGATATGGCAGATTCAAGGCTGCCTGATTTGTTTCCAGTGGATATAGCAATGCGGTTAAAAGAAGTTGTTACGGCAGACCTAATGACGTGAACTATATTTGGAATATGGTCCACAAACCAAATTGAAGTTCAGAATATTTGGTTGTTTTATGTAAAAAAATGATGCCCATTTTTCAGTGAAATAGTGACGTAGAAGAAGAAGAAATCGATATTTATAGATTGTGGTTGCGATTATATCGTATATAGGTATTGCTAATGAGATAACGATGAAATATTCCAATCGACTAAAATGTCGAAGTATTCCGTCACTCGGAAGAGCGACATTTGTGTTTAAAATTACCTAATTAATAATTTTATTTTGTAAAAAAATATTTTTTGTGAGATCGGAATTAATGTTACGGTTGGTTTAATTTTTCAGAAAATTTCCTAATTCGATGTCACTGCAGTTCGTCGTCAGGTTGGTTTTATCATCTCGCGATGTATTTTCTCCCGAGCTGGTGCATTCTAGAAAGAAAAACTTATGGAATTCTCGAAATTTATTGAATATTAATTGAGTCTAGTGATCAACCATCGATGCTATTTCACAAGTACGTAGTTAATGTGAACTTTACTCTAGAGTTTATCCCTCAATGTTCCACCAGAAAAAACTTTTTCCTCCGAGGCTTATCACACAATTATTTCTTTTGGTGGTCGCGTGAGCATATCTTCGAACGCACATTGATTCACGGAGAAAGACAAAGGACCTTATTAGAATTTTCGATGGAACTTTCGTACCTGATAATGATCTAGTGGGGTCAAGAGAGTGGGTAACAAATATAGTTTTCATTATGATTTGTGTTCTTAACCTGAAAGCCATTCATATACATGGAACAGATAATTTGTTTTGTCACGAGAAGTCCGTCTGTCATTTTTGTTCTAGTGAATTTAGAGTTATTTTACGATATATCGATTAGAAGCAATGTCAGAATTAAATAATAATCCAATGATAAATAATAATGCTCGAAAGTAGGTTAATTATTGTGAATTATGGCACAGTTTACGTGAAATCGCTAGACGACCTCATTGACTCTAGTGACGAAGTGTTGCTCACATTTTGGATAGTGCATCAATTTGTTAGAGAAATATGGACACCATTTTTAGAATTTTGTGGAAGTTAAAGGTCTCACAGAAGTACACAAAACTGAACGAAGGCCCTGGTAATTAGTAACGAAATTCGTTGAGCCATTATCGGTTATAAGTTTTCTGTATGTGTTTAAATTTACAGTGTATCGAAACCATGGTCGGCAATAAAGTTTTAACTGTGGAAAATTGCAACGAAGTTTTCATTATGTCTCGATTCCACAATATCACGCCTGACTCTTCACTTTTCGTGCTAAAACCTCGTTTTACATCTTACAGTTACTCAGCCTTTAGCTTTACATGCTTTGTAGTTGTAGTTATCTATCTATATCTACACAATACCCCCCAAGACACCGCAAGGGCCTGTGGCAGGGGGGTGTTAGATCAGCACTCATAATAAGTTATTAGGGGTGGCGATCGACAGCAAAGGGTATTTGCGCCAGAAGGGATAGGTGGGTAATTCGGTTAGGAGTAGGATAATCAGGGAATGGAGGAAAGGTGGAGAGAAGCCCGGCGTCGGCATTAGCGTACTCTTAACGAAAGGCGCCAGGGGATCCACAATTTTACGTCCCATCCGACGGATGGCGTATTCACTTTCACAAGTGCTCTCCACATGGCATCTTAAGTAGGGATACCACTGAAAAATCCGGCCCTCGGGATGTAAAGCCGGTTTGTAAGCCATTGCACCATTCGTGCCGTGTACTCAGAGCATACTTTCTACCTACCTTAAATCCATCCAACATGCCTGCTTCGCCACAAAAACCAATCTGCGCTTATTTTACTGCCTAAACGACTCTCTCTCATAGACGTACAGGAATACGCTCCATTTTAAAGTTTTCTCTAGTATTTTCTTAAGGTCCCCGTCATTAAATCCCGCCTCTTTGTAAACCTTTTCTTTACCAACGCATTTACTATATATATATATATATATATATATATATATATATATATATATATATATATATATATATCCGTATTGTCCTGTCGTCCATCCTCCAAAACACTTCTTAATTGGCTGAAATGTGCGAATTCTTCAAGTTTATATCCCCCATTTTAAATGTTTATCTGAGCCTTCCTATATCTTGTGAATATCATTCATTACCTTCGTTTTTTATGATTAATTCTCATGCATATCTATCACACTGATTCGGTAGGAAGTCATGGTTGTAGCCTTTTGGCTGACTGACTGACTAACTAACGCTTGATCGTTCTCAAATCTGATTTGAGAAACACCCACCCACTTCCAATCCAGCCTCCAGCGCTTACCACGCCTTCCTGAGCATTTTCTCTGCGCGCTCGTGTGTGTGTGTACTCGTATACATACATACGTGTATGTATATGTAAGTGGGTCGCGGTAGTCCAGGGGTAGAGCTTTGGACTACTGACGACTGGTGGATGGCCCAGGTATGATTCCCGGGCAAGTCACTCTGGGCACCTGTAGCTCCACCCAAGATATGTGATTTTTCGGGTACAATAGTTTCCTGGGAAACCATGACCGGCAGGGAAAGGAACTGGCGCCCCTACCCTGATGTGTGAATTTCACACGCCGTCGGGCTTAGTACTGGGCGAACTATACCTTCACCTGCGAAACTGACCTTCGGGTTGAATACCTTATGGTTTTTTTAATCACTTAAAATCGCCGCCTTAGGGAAAACTGTTCTACATATCTACATAAATACCCCGCGATCCACCAAAAAGGTGTGTGGCAAGGGCAAGCACCGGGTGGGATTGGCAAGGGATAAGGGAGAGAAAAGGAAAGGGAACAAATATTTACTGAAAAATCTCAAATAATGTGCAAGTTTATACGAGGGTGGTCTGAAAAGTGTCCGACCTAAGAAAGACACAAGGCATTTTTTCTGAACTTTTCTGAGGTCGTAAAATTTTCAGACCTCCCTCGTATATATGTGGGGGAATACTTAGTGCAAAACAATTGTTTATTTCACCCAGCAAGATAGTTCTTTTTTATACGAAAAAAGGAGGGAATGAAAGTTAACCACTGCCGTTAATAGGATTGACCTCCACCTTATCAAGACACGTCATGCAGGACTGGAAAGTAAGAAGGGGGAAGTTCTATTAATTCATGGACATGCAACTCATGGTCCCCGCCCTATAAGTCACAGGAAGAAAATGTGACACCCCCCTGTTGGCAGCGGACGGCGTGAGGCATCAACCCCACAGAGAGGGGCAAGGGATGAAAGGGGGAGCTTGAAAACTCAACAAAATAGGTTAGGTAATGTTGTAATGGGCATTAATTTAATTACATTTATAATGTGTTTAAACTAATGATTACAGTGTTGTATTTTAGGCTGTTGCTTTGTCTTTTTTTCGTAGTAATGTTATCTTCTGGAAGTTATAAGTTTCCACACAATGGAGAATTTGTAGGAGATTATTACGCGATAGTGGGAAATGAGCCTTAGGAAAACGTATTTTTTTAAATTCAAACCTTGAGGTCCAGGCGAGATCTTTATTGGGAATCCAGAAGTACTTGCGGAAAAATTAATTTCTCTCTTATGCCCCGGGCGTCCTACCGCTGTCCTCGTCGCCGACGAAATGACTATTGAGTTCTCTTCTCTTGGTGCCCGCGGTCTTCAAAATAAAGTGATTCAAAGTTTTCTGCATTCGTAGTTTCTTTCTCTCACACCCACTTTGCGGAAGTTTCCGATTTCCGCGGGGATCAATTAGATTAAATCGTCGAGGACTGGGTCTCTTTGTTCGTTTGATTGTGGGACGCCCTTTATCGGTTCGTCGGCGCCCCTTTGCGTGGCTCTGAATTCGACCAGCCGCAAGCACCACTCACTCCGTCGGTCGCATTCTGTCGGAAGGCAACGACGCGCCCGGCCATGACGCCCCTCGTGTTCCTCACGCACCTCCGCCGATTGCGAACTTGGATGGGAGTGGGCTACTCACACGACCGCAGAAACCTAGAAATCCGGGAAACTTCTTTGGGTCCCCTGTTGGATTTCGACTGCAGTAACATTTACGGGACTGGCGTGGGTTTTCTCGTCGATAGAAATGAACATTCCCGCGAAATATTCCCCGAACTATTATTATTTCAATTTAAAATTGCTCTAATGCTTTTGCCGTAATCAGAGGGAGGGTTTTCTTTTTTAATTTCCCTTGATTAGCAATGGGATGTTGATGACTTTGATAGACGGGAGAATGTTAGGCAAACGAGGAAGGGGCTGGAATAGGATGGGGATATTGGACGTAAGGAAGGAAGGAAGTATATGGAGTTGAAGAGGGACTTATTGTAGAGTAGGATGTTGAGTTGTATTTTATTGGGATAGAAGAGATAATTGTTTGGTAGTTTGTGTCCATCCAAAACCTGCCTTAACCGGTTGATTACTATGTACAGATTATACTGGGTGTATCAACCAAGTGATTTGATAGTATCTTTATAAAACAATGAGCAGTGCAGAAAAAGTATTTTTAACTGACTGGTTAGTGTTAAGGTCATCCACCGGTAAAATATATTGTCTCATCTATTGAGTTATTTCGAGTACTTCCGTACACATAATGTTTATCAAGGATGATTCGTTCATTGCCAATATGGAGTACAGTATGAATCCCGGAATTATTTATCAGTGAAATCAATGAGGTGCATAGCCCATAACTTTGCTCACTATCAGCCAGTTCGTATCGGTATCTTCCTAGAAATTACTGCATCCTTCGTGTACTGCAAATAGCCAAAGATAAACACCGAGTTCGCATTCAGGGGTTGCAAACGTTACCAATTCGCCCTTGTTCCATTTCGGATCGCGCAAATTTACAGCGATGACCCTAGAAACCATCGAGGTTACCAGCCCCTAGGTTCTCTCCTCCTACTGGATCCCTTTGCCTCCTTTCCGGTCACGTGATTCCCTCAAGGATGCCAAGTGTCCGGAAAATTCATTCCTTCATCCGCGGAGGAGCCGGAGGCTGCGGTGATGCCCGTTGCCTCGGAGGAGGGGGATTCTTTTCGGGAAGCGCTTTCGTTGCCCCCTATACGTCTGGGGCTCGTTGATAACGGAAGATGTGCTTCGAACGTGATGGGCCTTTTAAGGACTCGGAGGTGTGAGTAGGAGATGGCTGAGGAGTCACTAAGTGGTCTGAGAGTAGAATTTCAGGACGCCCGCCTCTCCATCTGCAAAACCTAGGTGGATACGTAATTTTATTTGTGTTACGTCGTCATCAGTGATTATCAGTATGGACTTTTTTTGCAGCAACTCTCCGCTCACTTCTTTTCATCCAGCTAATTAATATTTTCCTAATGGACCATATTCAAATCCCTAATTACAAGTTTTACGCATTCTGTTCGAGTTCCTTCTCCTAATTTGGATGAAAATCTTAGATTATGCCTCAAACCTTAGTCTCTTTTGTTTTCAGAGCTTTACAACACATTCATTCTTCACAAAGTGCCTTCATTGCGATTCGATCCGCACATTACTCATCATTCTTCTTTTGGTTTAGGTTGGAAAGAGCTCAAACGCTCGAACTATATGATGGAAGAATATTCTCAGTATATCTTAATATTTTGAGATATACTAGTGAGTATGGGGCCGCTTAGTGTATTATTTTGTGGGCCATTGATGATTTGGTCTAATCGTCCACCCTGATAAATTTTAACTCTTAAAAGATAATTCCTTCTCAAGGCAATGGACTCAGCATCTTTGCCGCTATGCATTTCCTTCACGAGCATCGTATCAGCCGCATGACCAACGAACGCCACGAAGAGCTCCCGTTAAACGCTCAAGGATGCCAAGCTCTTGGGTTGGGTTCGTTGATTCGCATGGAGACTTCTCGTTTCTCCATTCAGGGAGTGTTCTGCCGTGCCTCGATCCCCGTCCCGCCAGGGTGGGAAGGCGATGTTGCAGCAGAGCCGAGGGGAAAGTGAACGGATAGGGGGAAGGGGTCGCTGCTCATAAGGGGTTTGTTTCCGGGCGGGGCGGAGAGGGAAGGGGATTTGGAGCGGTGTGCGGGGGGGGGGGACGGGAGGATGGAGGGCGGGAGACAAGGGCGGTTTCCCTAGCAGCGGCGGCGGCAATCGATAAGCAGCGGGAGGGCGGCTGCCTGCTTGCTCGCGTTCACTCCCTCGACCCGGGAAAGGGGGTGGAAGGGTCGGAGGAGGTGCGTCGGGATGGGGATGGGTACGTGGGGAGGGGCGGTCGGGGAGGGTTGGGGAGAGAGTGAGGGGACTCTCCGATGGCTGGTGTAAAGGGTGGACGATTGATTATTTTGACTCCGTGCTCTAAACCCGCGATAATACTCGAGGCGCGTCCACTGCACAATGCTCCTCCCCCGTCCTCGAAATAAAAATAAGTACCCCTTGCGCGTGTGTTGGTATTTCGGTATGTGCTAGTGCTTTTGCCCTGTTGGATGGTCGGTCTTATCTCGAGGGCGCCTCGGGAAGATGGGTGGAACCTTTTGAAGACTATTAAAAGAACACATGGTGAAGGGGGAGCAGGCTTCTTGCGCGCTCAAAGATCTGGTGGTGCCTCACTCCAGCGGTAGAAACGCAAAGGCGATGGGAAACACACTCAGAGGAGCTCTAGGAAGGTAGAAGAAAATAGGAGGTTGAAACAAGAAAGAAAACCATAATGGACAATGATATTTCGTATTTTTGATTCGAAAGTACGTTTTCACATCATATGGCAGCTTGGGTGGGCGAATAGTGATAAACATTCAGTCTACCAAATCTTTTTATGAGCTCTTTTCGTTAGAATTATAGAGAATCAACGAACAGTCGTAAATATAGGATATTTAAAAATAGTTTTGCTACTTTTCTTATCATCACGGGGGTGATCTAAGTGAAGAATATTCAGTATATCAATGAAATATTGAATTGTGTCAGTGGTAAAAGGAATACGTCAGATTAATTCCACATCACTGGAGACGCTGTGTATTTCTGCGTTGAGAAATATCTGGTAGAAATTCATGGACGTGGAAATGATAGAAGTCTGTTAATGGTCGTTTGTAGTTGTGCCGATTGCGTCACGCTTTTACATCCATGGCTGGTCATGTGCATTAAAAGACACTCGTTCTGCTATTGGTGGGATTTTGGGAAGGTTAGCTACGTGGCCATGTAATTTGGCATGACTTCATTCCTTCACGCGATGAGAATGCCAAGGCAATTGAAACTGCGCGCATATCACCATTCCGTCGTCCTTAGGCGGGAAATTTGAAACGTCCTATTGCCGCGTCAGCAAGGCTGGCCGCTTATAGGGCAGGAAAATATCTTTATATTTCTTGGTACATTCATTTTCCAAAGTCTGTGGGCAGTCGCCGGAATGCTTAAAATTGGGGACATTTGAAAACTCTCCTTAATGTCGGCATACAGTTTCTGGTGGGGACTGATGGCGATGTCAAAGTATCGAATTCCAAATCTGCGATTGAATACAGATGTAACGTTTTCAACTTTCCTCAATTCTTACCGTGCCTGTGACTTCGTGCAGTTTTTTTTGGAAACGATGGTAAGTAAACAGTGTGAAATTTTAGACTCAATTTTCTTTTCTTTCACTTTCTGGAGTATTTTCATCTTCCTGATACTTTTGGTAGGAGATTGATGGTACTCTTTCCTGGTTCACATCAAAATGTGAATCAAGCTTCTGAATGTCATTTCTAAAGCCATGCTCATCGTTGACGAAATTTCAATTTCCCGAAAAATAATGAAATAATCTCAATACTAGTATTGGGAACTACCATTGTCAAATTATTGATTTATTTTTTCATGCTTATTTATTTATTTAACCTTAGTCCGAAAGCAGAACTTTTTGGTCTTTACATCTGACAGTGAAAACAATGGAGACGATTACAAACACCCAAGTCCTAGGGGGAGGAAAACCCACCTAGGCGGGGATCGAACCCGCGACCCTTAGATTGGCCGACGAGGACGTTACCTCGCTGCCTCCGAGGCCGGCCGGTCATGTGTTCATAAACTTCAAATGTTTATATTGTTTTTTATTTAAAAATAAAAAAAATAAAATCTATTCGAAGGTCATCCAGTCGTTGCTATTAGACAATAGTATATTTACAATTCCTGAAGAACGTTGATCATCCAATTGACTGTCTCTATTGAATTGTGTCCAGCTAATATTAAGAATACATCGGGGTTTGAAAGACGTTGATACATAAATTCGTATCCGGATTTTTATTTATTTTCTCATCGTTTTCGTTCCATCGCGTGATGCTATTCAGAGTCACACTCTTAAAGTAAAGTGTAACTTCGAGTTAATGTGCAACATAGGTTTTCAACATAAGGTAGGAGTGGGGGGTGGGGACGTGGTGGGAGTATGGGGACGATGAGGACGAGCCCAGGGACCGGATGACGCGGGGCTATAACGCCCTCCGGAATATCCCCGGCTGCCTACTCAGTTGGTTATTGGCTCTCATTGTGTGCGCCTCGGGCTTCTTAAGCCCCCGGCATCTCCGGAGTTGGAAGCGCGGCCTCGCGTCGTCTAGCTCTGTGCAAACTAGCGGAACATAAAGTAGTTCACGGCCACGCCCGCACTGTGCTGAACGGCATCGCGATCAGCTGCTAATAGACTTCGTCCCCAAGTGACGTCACGCAGAGGGGAAGGAAGTGGTATAATCAAGCGTGACAATGTGTGACACGATGGGAGTGGGGAGTCCATGGAGCCATTTAGAAAAAAAACCGAATTAATAATCATATTCAATGTAAATGATGTAACCTTGCACTCTCCACATTTGCTTTCCCACGTAAACATTAAACATTTTGTGTAATGGAGTCCAATTTAGGATTTGACAAATTAAAAAACCGTATATAACTATTGAAATGTAATGAAATAATTGGCTTTGTAATTCCACACACTGTGAAAGTGTGTGGAATTACAAAGTCAATTATTTCATTACATTTCAATATGTTATGAAAATTCCATAAAGTTACGCCTGAGACAACAAATCGTATATAAAGAAATTATAATTAAATATGAGCCTCAATATATAACCGAAGACGGAGAATAAACGGAAGAAAAATAAAATCTCCGCGGAGCAAAATATGTTGTAGGCGATAGCTGTTAGTTATATCGTGACAAACAGTTGGTTACAGTAGGTTTGGAGCAATTAAAACGGAGAAACTCGGCTTAACGCCATTGGTGCACTAAGTCGTAAATAGTATGTGGCTGCTGTATATCTTTGCAGCATGGTAGTCCCCCAGGCCCATTTCCAAATTGACGTAATTATATGGTCTCGGACCTCTCATTTTCCTAGTCGCTATTGTGTTCAGTTATATAAGTGGCAATTAACCATCATTAATGTGGCCAATGTAGCGATAAACACCAAAATTTAATGGGAAGGAGACCCACGGGAGTCCTTTTCGGTGTGTTGTTCTTGCTCTGGCGAAATGGGTGAGAAATGTGGAAAAGCTTTCTTCGAATTGCGAGTTGTGAATAACCCTCAATTAATTGAGACCAAGCAGCGTGTCGGCGTTGGATGTTGAATAGTTTTCTGTTGGTAATTCGAAGAAGCTGATTTTTAAGCGGCACGCAGGTCGATGGGTTTCTGCCGACAAACATGGTTGTTATAGATAAGGAGTCGTAGTAATTGTTTATTGCAGATTTTCAAGGGATTCCGTTCTCTGATGATCTCTTTATTCCACCTTAGCTTTTTGGATTAGCGTTTTTCATGACGGAGTTAACTTATTCAATCCTAAGATTACCTCTTTTATTTGCTCCATGTAACTGTACTCCCTGTTAATGAAATATTGGTCCCTTTTGTAGTGATTTAATTTTTTTTCGTCCTGTGCGTAAGTGCCTTCCGTTGGGTTGGGATATGGATCTTTCGTTGTCGATGGCGTATATAGTAGTTCACCTCTTTTCCTAGTTTCGTCCGACGGAATGTGACTGGGGGATAATTTCGAACGCTGTGACTTGCCGTGTTGAAGAAGAGTCTTCATCAGCATTACAAGCAAATAGAGAATATTCTGCTTAAGTTATATAAGTTTATTTGTGTAAACGATAGTACTAGGAAGAAGTGGGTATATGTTGAATGATAACAAAATAAATCTTGTTTTGAGAAACTTTATTCGGTGGCAGTTTACTTTGCCTGTATCATTACGGTAATTTTCTAGATGAGGATTCTTTTGTTGATGTGAATGTAGGTTGACTGCCGTTGTTATCTCCAGGAAAATTTTACGGAGGTCTTAATTTAGATGGCGCATAGACAGAGCCAACCAATAAACCTTGTCGCGAGAGGTAATGGGTAGAGGTGAAATGGGACAAATGAACGAACGCTTTTATTTATTGGAGAATTTTTTAAGCTAGTGTTGATTATATTTTGATGTTGAACATCTATGCATTAGTTTGTTAGTAGAGACTGTTGAAGATCAAATTAGAGAATATTATTGAGCAGCGGTCATGAGTAATTACTGTATCTGTAACACTAGTTGCTTGATATCGACATCATATGGAGTAATGATTGAAACAGTTGTGCGATTTGGAACGCTATGACGCTTGATTTAAGTAATTACATATTTTTATTAATATTAGATACAGGGTTCGTCCGGAAAATAAGTGTACTGACTCCTGGGCTGGTCGCGCCGCTCCAGGCGCGCCCAGCACCGCTCTGACGGGCTGCGATTGGAGGGGGGTATGTTGGCAAGCGACGCTGAAAAAGGTAGTCGGCTCTGAGCTGTGGTGTAGTGAGGAGCTCTGTTAACGCGAACCTCCACGCTCGACCCACGTCACGGAACGCGATGCCGAAGTTTTTGGAGCAGCGTTATTCCATCAAATTTGCGGTAAAGCTTGGGAAATCGTCTACCGAAACTGTCGGTATGATTAACCAGGCTTACGGGGAGTCAGCCATGTCCAGAAACATGATCTTTCGGTGGCACAAGATGTTCGTGGAGGGCAGAGAAGAGGTCGACGACGAGTCTTCGAGAGGTTTCCGATGATGCCTTCGCGGGAGCGTTCCAGGAATGGGAACGCCGCTGGAACAAGTGTATCGACTCACAAGGGTCCTATTTTGAGGAATATTAGCTTAAGATATGTAAAAGTGTAATAAATTTTTTTTCCTGAGCTCAGTACACTTATTTTCCGGACGAACCCTGTAGGTACGTGTATTAAACATGGGCAGACTGGCATCCTAACCTATTACGTGAATTTAGCGCTAATTTGCTTCAAAGAATATTGAGTTTTTTTATTGTTAACTACGTGAAGATCATAAAAATGTCTGGTGAAAATAATTTTACAACTTTTTTAGCGTGTTTGGGAAGATTTATGTGCTGTTTTCGTGATAATATCGACATTCAACTCATGGGTTTGGTCATGTGGAGTCCACGTATCAATCCAATTAACTAAGAATCAGTCTCTTTTTGCGTGGACAGTGGCTTGAATATTAAGTTCCTTCCGTTGTTCATTCACTGAAACGGAAGAAAAGGCGTGGTAGATGTGATGATCTCTTCGTTACTTTTCGTGTTGTGAGAAGTGTGTTGGTGGAGCGAAAGGAACCTGTATTTCTTTATCTTAACATATCTCCCTTTGTTAAATTTTTTCATTACTTTGCATTAAGGGAGTGTGTTGTTTAAACGACCCGAGTGTACAGTGAGTAAACGTACTGATATATATGTGGATTTTCCTGTAGAAATTAATTCCAGCTATATTGGCATGTGTCTCTCTTGCGGATATTTCAACGGAGAGGATATTTACAAAAGGGCCATTCAATTATCTCATCGAGTTCCTAGTAGGAGAAAGAAGGGGCCATTTGCGACTCGATAAAAAAATGAAACGCATCAGGCGTCGTGAACTCACCATTACGTCACCCTTGAATTAATTGCTGTCCTTTATATCAAATACTTTACTTGAAATCCTTCTTCGTTATTTTTCTAGGGAACGCGATTATTTTCAAATTTTTACCTAGTTAGTGCTAATGCTTAATTTACGTTAGCTCAAGAGCGTTGAAATTTTTGCGTGTTACTTTCCGTGCCCTTAACGCTGAGACCGGCATCTGTGTATTAACCCATTGAACTGAGGTTTTTTCGAAGATGTGATTCAGTGTCGGCGATTCATTGGCGTCGTTATTTACGTGTCCAAATTATTTTAATATAGCTATTATTTGCCTTTTCTCCGGTTCCTAAACCTGGCTTATTCTGTTGTTGATATGCTTCTTGATATTTTTGTCTCATTTTCATCCAGCCGTGCTCAAATTCGAGGTGGGATATGCATTATTTCAGGGAATCCAGCTGCAATACGGACGTTGAGAAAATCGTATCAAAAAAGTGTGGAACATGTGTGTACTACGTACATTTTGCAAATATTGGGTTGGATGCTTCGTGTCGTCTCTCCCTAGGGGGAAAACGGGCGCTTTGTAAAAAAGCTGTTAGTTTGGCATTCCTGTCCTCCTCCCTCTCTCCCTCCATCACCCTTCCCCTCCAACTCTCCTCTCCCTTGGAACCCCACCCACCAGCTGACGCGGGTGTGACACTAAATGGAGAGTTGCGTGCCTTATGGGATCTGGGAAGGGGGTCGTAGTTTTCCTCCTCTACCGAAAAAAAAGGGAGAGAAGATAATATCTCAAGGGCATCCGCCGGCAGTATCCCATCTCTTCCTCCTCCCCGCCTTCCTCCGCCCGCTCTCCGATGTGTCTGGGAGCCATTCGCTTATTACCCCTCCAACCCCCTTTCCTCCTCGTCTCGGCCTAACGCACTCTTCTGCTTGGATATGTGCCGCTCATCGTCGTCTCTGAATTCCATATTCCTCCGGAGCCTTCTCCGTTCCCGTCAATTCTCCCGTCCTCAGTAAGAAGAAATGGAACCGCTCCCTATGGAGGAAGGCATGAAATTACCAGCGTCTCTCTGACTCCTTCGAATCCTGAAATAGTTTAATTATTATTTGAGACCCAATAGTAAATGGTTTTTACATTTTTCGCTGACATAATCATAAAAATTCCATTTACTCAGCGATATACGTTGAAAAAAAGCAGGCTGTCTGTCGAATTAAAATAAGGAACTTCGCAACAGTTTCTGGGTGGGGTCAGGGTCAAGCACGTTCGTCTTGGTTTCTCCGGCGATTGATTTGAAGCGATGGTGGATTCCTGTCATAGGCCTCTTTTCTCACTCTGCTAAATTTCCAATGTTGCCTGTGGCGTTTATTCACACTCCCCCGACTAACCTATGGTGAGAATTATGATTTCGATGTATATTGGACTAACTTATGATTTTTAGCGAAGATTCTGGCTTCAGAATATTCCAATATTCCGATCAATTTATGCAAGGTTCACAGACAATCCACAAATTTGAGTTTAGGACACTGTCTCCGGCTTAACCTGCATGTGGAATTTCCCCATATTGTAAGGGAGGTGAAAAACCACTGCAATGCCACCATTCACAATTTGTGAACTCACGGCCATGGTTTCGCTGCCTCGCATTATCATCAGGGACTGACTGGCACTCTTGTAAGCCAGCGAAATCAGGTTAAATTTGGTTTAGTAAAAAATCGAAGATAAATGTCAAATTATAAGTAGTAAAACAATTAGTGTATAATTCTTTTAAAATTCCTCCGCACTGACCCCGGCCATTAATTATTGATACTAAAGCATTTTCTTAGTTTCTTTGAGACTTTGAGAATCAATATGCACTCTCGCGTTGCATAAGAAGGATAAACAAGTGATTTCACTAAGTGGGAGCTGGATATAAACGATTAATCAGACAATAAGGAAAATGGAAAAGTGCTGGAGAGAGATGGAAAAGCGAACGTTGCATTTTATGTAGCGATGCTAGGCAATGAAAAACTATTCTTCTTTTATTCTCCTCCTATTATATATTCTTGTTTGGGGCAGAACGCGGAGTGCGGTTTCTGTTATCGATGCTCTTCCCTCTGCCCCTTAAGGATGCTGTGTTTCCACTTCTCGTCATTTATTAATACTTCACGTGGATGATTGGCGTGAAATGAGTGTCAGACGACGGTAATTGGGCAGGCAGTGGCGTGAGGAATGTGTTGGTGCGTAGTTTAGCTTGACTGTTGCCTTAATGAGCAGGACATGCTTTCACATGCTCCCGTTTCCTCCACTCAATTGGAGGAAACGTATGAATAGTTTTCGGGGTTGACATAGGCACCGACTTCTGACTCTCTGTTTTCTTCTGCATGGCTCTCTGCTAGGGGTGGCCAGGGGTGATTACACTCCGGGCGTGCAACATCAAAAGTAAAGTTTTTCTTGATTATCATTTGCAATGTATATGTGTAAAATAATTCAAATTGTGTAGATCGTGATAAATATAGGTACATGCAGTCCCCTATCTTATTCGAGTGGAGCTGTTAGTAAGAAGAAGAACAATATCTAGGAAAAGGTCTGCGGGACTGTCGATCGAAATCCCTTGCTAAGTCGGGGAGGATCACGTACGGGGGAAGTTTCAAAAAGCACTTTATGGAGCACTTATTCTCGTTAAAATTATTTAAGTAATCTTCTGCCTAGCGTGATCGTTTAGGTTTCTTGGCACTCTCTGACAGTGTCTTACATTAATTTTGTGTCAGTAATAGATCTCCTTTTAGTCCTGTGGATACTTAATATGGTTTTTTTGTAACCCCTTCCTTGGGAAGCATCTGCCTGCCAACTGGGGATGCTATTTAAGGATATCACTTCAACGTTTTATCACTCCATTTTGTCTCTTAATTCTTTAATGACACTCCATAAATGCTTAATGTGACCAGCTTTAATTATCGGAGTCCTATTTATGAGGGGTGTAACTTCTTTCCTTTAATCCAAAGGTTTATTAAAAAATATTCATTGATACTACACGAAACCTCAAAATGTTCTTCTACTCCATGATTACTTCCTAATTAAACTTGTCCCAAGATACTTAGATGATTACATTTTTGCCTGTATAATATGAAGTGCTTTGATCTTGGGTCTACTATACTACCTTGATCAAAAAGTTCCCGGAATAACCACCGTGTGGCGATCCCATCGTTCCGATTTGAGTTCTGTTTTTTTTGTTAAATTGGTACATCTGTTGTTGATATTCCCTTTAAATCTTAGTGTCATAACTTGACATTTGCAAAAGTTACGTAGCCAAGAGTACATCTATCTCTGTGTGTGTTGGCGATTTTTTACAATTTCAGAAATGGATTTAAATTTGCAACAACGAACTTGTATTAAATTTTGCGTAAAAAACGGATTTAGTGGCGCACGGACGTTGGAAATGTTGGAAAAGTGTTTCGGCAACGATTCTCTAAAAAAAAAGGTCGTTTACCAGTGGCACGAGCGGTTCAGAAGTGGTCGTGAGTCAATCGAAGATGATGAACGCAGTGGCAGACCATCGACATCGAAAGTCGGTGAAAAAATTGATAAAGTAAAAGAAATGTTGGTCAATAACCGCAAATTAACCATCAGAGAAATAGCGGAGGACTTGAACATTGCCTATGGATCCGCCCAAGACATTGTGGTTAATGATTTGGGTTTCCGTCGTGTAGCAGCAAAGTTGGTGCCAAAAGACCTCAATTTCATGCAAAAAAGAGACCGTGTTGACGTCGCAAAAGACATGATTTGCGAGGCTGAATCCGATCCCACATTCATCAAAAGGATCATTACTGGAGACGAGACGTGGGTTTATGAGTACGACACGCAATCCAGACATCAGGCAAGTGAATGGCGTTCACCAAATGAGCCGAGACCAAAAAAACCACGTCGTTTTCAGTCAAAAAAGAAGGCAATGCTGACGGTTTTCATGGATTACAACGGTGTAGTGCATCATGAATTTTTGCCAGAAGGCCAGACAGTAAACAAAGAGTATTATTTGGGCGTTATGAGACGTTTGCGTGAAGCAATTCGCCGAAAGAGACCAGAAATGTGGGCAGAAAACTCGTCGATTTTGCACCATGATAACGCACCGTCGCACAGTGCTATCATTATTCGTAATTTTTGACGAAAAATGCAACAAATACCATCCAACAGCCACCGAATTCACCTGATTTGGCTCCCTGTGACTTCTTTCTGTTCAATCGAGTTAAAAAACCATTACGGGGAACGCGTTTTAGCAGCCGAGAGGAAGTAATGGAAAAATCGCAGGAAGCACTGATGGACATACCGAAAACCGAATATAAAAAATGTTTCGAGGATTGGATCAAGCGCTGGCATAAGTGTGTTGCAGTCGATGGGGATTACTTTGAAGGGGACAATATAGATTTAGATGAATAAACTTGTATTTTTAATTTTCTGAATAAATTCCGGGAAATTTTTGATCAAGGTAGTATTTCTTAATTTTTAGCAAGCAGGACACGTGTATATCCAGACATACACTCTTAACTATTACTCGATAAAAGTAGTCTGAAATGAAAATCACGAATATTTTGGTCGGGAAAGATATAACTATCACTCTCTATCAATCCTTAGATTACTGCCGATTTACGTCTAGTGATGCGTTTAAGTTGTGACTGTAAGATTAAGGCTGCTTATAACCAAACGTTTCTATTTCCCACGATAACACCTGAAGTATTGCAATGTGGCGTCATAATGTGGATCATTCATTCAATTTATGTTGCAGACTTTAACTTTTGCGCTATGGCTACCCATGTGTTAAATTTTAATAGGTGAAGTATCGTATATTAACTTAAAATATAACCTTTTCATTGACTCAAACTCCTCCTGTTCTCTCCTTTTCTTCTTCATTAAGGTGCGGGTCGCCTAAAACGTCGTTGAAAGAATATAATTTCCAATAAACTTGCTTTGGACAAAAATTTATAACTGACCAACAACCACAAGGGTGCATTATGTTGATAATGAAATTAAAAGTACCAAACTTGTCTGTTTTCGGATTAGCGAAGAATATAATATACTAAAGTTCAGGAGGTTTGAGGAAACTGATCGTAGAAATAGGAAATGGGATATCTGTAATAGGAAAATATGTTGATGTTTCCCTCCGTTTTGTGTTGTGGTTGGCGAATTTTGCAAGTCCAATTCGATTCCTCGAATCTTAGCGGCAGTTGATCTTGGTCGTTTTATCGCTATGCCTACTCCTGCATAAATACCCCGCGAACTACCTACAAGATGTGTGGTTTCGTACTTCCTGGCTTGGATTATTCCCTTGCTCTCTCGATTAAACAAGCACGCTTGTCGCCTTTACAAAACATTCACCACAATATTCGGTCGTTCGAACGGCTATTTCTGATTTTCTTATACTTGTAGAAGCCTACTACTTATGTTAGTTAAGATCAGTTTTTACCGAAGTGTCTACGTCCTCTTCTGTCATTCTAGAGGTCGCGGGTTCGATTCCGGACTAGGTGGTTTTTCCTCCACCTAGGGCGTGGGAGTATGTAATATTCAAATTGTTACATCAATTTTCAAAGTCCGATTTAAAGGCCGAAGTGCTGTTTTCGGAATAATGCAAAATAAATAAATATTTCAATCGTTTCTTGTTTGATTAATGGCTTCATGTTTTTTGTTATGATTCCGAATTCACGTTTTATTTGATTAGTGATAACGAAAGATAGAATCGTCATGTTTTCTTTGCTTTTTCATTTTTTTATTTTTTCTGAGCATTGACTTTAATCTCGAGTTATTTATTTTCCAAGACCTGAACTCATGTAATATGCAAGTGTTGTTTTTCTTCCATTGAGCTCGAGGTTAGAGTGACACCTCAGCTCTTATATTTTGAAGTAATTAAACGTTTTTCATGAGTCATATCGCGCATTTCACAGTATTTTTATAGAGATGTATAAAATTAATTTTCTGGGTTTTTGCTTTTGAGAGCTTTTGCAACTAAATTTATAGCAAATATATAAGGTGAGGTTTTTTTTGACTTGGAGGGAATCTGCATTGTTTTCTTATGAGTGCCGTTGACAAATTTTGAGACGCACATGTTTTAATTATATTATTCCGTTAGGTATTTTTATTTGAAATTTTTTTAAGATTTCACCACTTGGAGAATATTTAAAAAGAATTAATTCTTTGCTAATTTTGGGTAAATGTATTGATCTTACGAAGAGGATGTGTAAGGGGGATCAGTGAGGGGGATGAAAATTTAATAAATACAGTATCGGGAATTTTTTCTGCCCTTAGGATTTGCTCGTTCTTATATTTTGGCCTGCTGTTATGCTTGTTATTGCTATCCTTGGACAGTTTGTCACTAGTGAGGATTTTTTATGTTCTGATTTAACTCAAAATCATTTTATAATAACTTTGACTTTCTGAATAACTTTGTTCGAGCGTACTAACGAACTGGTCTGTGTGGAGGTGTTGCGATAGCGCATGCATGGTTGGTGACCCAAAACCCCTTCCACACGCCCTTGTAGCGGCTTGCGGGATTTTATGTAGATGCAGATGGAAGCATTTTAAGTAGTGTATTGTGTTTTGTTCCCTGAATTGCTATCGGATAATTCGCTGTATTATTTCGCGTCAACCTGCGAATTTAGTATACGTAAGTATTCTGTTAAACTTTCCTTCCAAGCCCGATCAATAAATGATCAGCAGACAGATACCCTTCCTTCGGATTTTCAATTTTCAGAATTTTCGGTACAATAACAGTCCAATTTTGGTGTCTTATTATTTGAGCTTTTTGCAAATATCGTATTAACTAATGTTTTCATTCTAGTTCCCATTTAATTCACCGCTATTGAATGTTGGGTAGTTCCTATTATTGTATTTCTCTATGTACATGAAATTACGGCATCCTAGGCTTATATTGTTATGATGCATTTTCTCTCGGGATACATGAATAAATAGTTTATGTGCGTGGTCATCATCATCTTCTAAAGGCGGAACCTTGTCGTTACAGCCATTGGCCTCTCTCCATTGCCGTTCTCTTCTGTTCATTTTCGGTTGTTACTCTCAAATATCGTTATACTCTTGATATCAACTATAAATTTCTTTCTTGGCCTTCCTCTTTCTTTTTTCGCATTATTTTGCCCTCCATTATATTTTCCAGGAAGATGTTTTGTTTGAAAACATGTCCAACAAATTTAATTTTCCTTTTCTCCATCTCTTTCATTAATTTTCTTTCCTCTTTAATTTCTCTTGGTACTTCTATGTTGCTTTTCTTCTCCGTTTATCTTGTTTTTGTTATTCTTCTCCAAATTCACGTTTCTATTTCTTCCAACCGAGCCTTTTTCCTCTTTCCCAGTGTCCAAGTTTTGCATCCATTAAATAATGTTCTCCACATAAACGTTTTACAGAACATTAAGTACCCTAATGTATTGGCATAATAATACCAGACATTAATACTACAGTTCAGGGAGTAAATTTTGGCAATGATTGGAACAAAACCATTGATACTGCTCACCTATCATATTTTACCTTAGATACTTCCACCTTGGGCATCTCGTGTGTCAGTTTTTTGGGTGTGATCCCATCAAAGGATCTCTCCCTGAGGAATATTCATATGTTTTGTCCCCTGCATTCAAATTATCACGATGAAAAAGGATTATATGTATGATAATTATGTATAGAGTTTTACATAATGCTTGTTTTGAATTATCCTCTGGGTGTTAGAAAATAGGTTGAGAATGTCGAAGATTATCTTTCGTCGTCTAAATATTATCTAACTCCCCGATTCGGAAGTTGACCTGAAAAGAGGTGACTTCAAAATGGGTGAAATAATATTTAAAAGGAAGGACATTTGTCATCAATAAATATCTTCCTCATCCTATTTTCATATCGACTACTTTTTGATTTAGTCAATCGTCGCAAAAAAAGATACTTCTCCTCGGGCTTTCTTATAAGAGTAGCTAGAATATTTCACAGCTGTTCCCAAAACTTTCGGACGTAAAAAGCATAATTTGACTGGCATTGAGGACATATGGTGCTGGTTGTATACCCAGCAGTCAATTGTTGGTCTCGTCCCATATTAGGTGCACGTTAACTCGCAAGTCACTACAGTCGCATGTGTCTGCAGGCTCAGAGCGTCATACATTGCCGCGTTTTTGTCGCTTCGTAAGACTTTGACTCTCCTTAAGTAACACTGTAACCATGCATTGTTATTCTCATAAAAACTTTCTCGAGCATCATAGAGGTTGATTGACTGAGCTTTCTCAATATTTTCGTAAAGTTAACCATCTCTATTTTTGAAGCTTCTTATGGATGTCTTGTTATGGAATATAAGCTGAATATTTTGCATGTGTCTCATCGTATGTGGTAGTGATACGCTCTTTTGTCATCCGCTAGAGGCAGTAGTGATTGAAATACATTCCTACATGTTGCGAATTTAGCTCTCATTTCAATGATTTTAATTTTAATGATGATTTTGAATTACTGCGCTTAGTAATAATGTTTAGAAATCATTTGGAAAAATAAAGTGTTTGGACATTTCCTCGAGTAGCTACTTTTCAAAGCCTAAATATACCGAGTTCACTGGCTTTTTTTCCAGGATGAGGAAACTCCCTCAGAGGCTATAAATGAACACAAAAGGCCCAATAGAAACGTTCTAATGAGGTCTTCAAAATAGCCACGGGGGTTTTATGATCATCCATTTGTTTCTTGTTTCATCGATATCAATAGCTTTATTTAAGTTTCGTATGTGCCATGTTTCCAGTAAGATGAACCACAAATGGTTTCTTTTCAATTTTTTTGGTCCAGAGTTTATAAAAAATGAAAAATCTCAGTAACATTTTGGAGTTATTTCAATATTTCAAGTCTCGTGAATGAGGATACATTTTATGGTCAAGAATACTAAATTGATTGTGCATGCATGGCTGGTGAGGTGACACTTCCACCCACACGCCCTTGTGGTTGCTTTCGGGGTGTTATGTATACCTGCATCCAAACTGGTTAGGCATTAGGGAGCATGTTTTTAGCTGTCTAAATATGAGGCGCCTAATGGAAAGTCAGCTAGAGTTTGGACATCCTACGCAGTGACACTGCCATCTATGTAGCTAAGGATAAGCAATTAAAAGATGATGTACGAATGCAAAGATTTTGAAATTTGGGAAGGCTTGTGCAAAAATGTTGTGTAGCTGAAAAAACTTATAATAGTTGTTGCGAAATTCGGAGTTCCTCTGGCAGTTCATTCGGTAGTTTTTTAAATTGCATTTTCCGTTAATTTGTTTTAATTTAGTAACTTAGGAGATTTTTGGGTTTAATGAAATATTAATTTTATTTTATCAGTGTATATTTGCTCTCTCTAGGTTATCCGTTTATTTTTGGATTTCAATAATTATTTCAGATAGCATACATATCAAATACCATATTTAGACTTTTTATCGTATTGCATAGTATTTCATTCCTGGGTAGATTTTAGGTCATTAATCCTTGCCGTCAATTGTTTCAAGATGTGCTCGATGTGGTATATGCTCGATGTGGTATTTGCTCGATGGTGTGGTGTTCATTATATTTAGGCGCCATTTTATAGATAAAGGTTTCATTTTTTTTAAGTTTAGCTCAGTACAAAATAACTCTTGATCGCACAATTATTTTTTGTCAGCAATTTTTAATGTCTGATGGATATATTACTTTTTAAGATTTTTCAATGTTGTGAAATGGTTACTCCTTTTTCTAATGTTTGGCACCATGATTACGACCCATGATTACCCAGTTGCATGGGTGTATACAGCTACATTTTCAATGAGGGCATTACTGATTCATACACTATCCAAACAACATGACCCTTGCTGTTTATTTTGCGTAATGTTCAGATACCGAAGTACAACTTGACAAGCTCACAAACGAGGCATCGATACAATCACAGTTGTATCTTGGGAAAATATGTGCAAACAGGAGTAAACAGAATAGCTTCATAAGAAAATGATATTTTTCTTGAAATGAAGCTCTAAACCAAGAAATATGCCCTTACCTCTATATTGCATATAAGTGTATTCAATAACTTTGCGTAATAAAGTTATTATACTAATCAAAACTTCATCACTGAGGATTCTGCGGTCATCTTTACCTCTTTCAAAATTTAATACTACCTCAAGATTTCTCGGATAGGACCACTTATGTTAACAGCGCTAAGGGTTCTGGATCTTCAAGAACGCACCACTATTTCAAAAGAAAAACGTTTGAGAAGAAAATAACCATTAAGTAATATCTCGGCACGTCCGCCTACTTTTACAAGAGATGTAATGGATCTCATATATGTCCAAAATGCACCAACGTTTACGCCGACCTTCCTGTTGTGGGCTACGGACCGAAAAATATAACTTTAGGTCTCCAAAGCACAGGTTTAAGACGTATTTTGGGAAAAAAAAGCTCCCTCACAGCCGAAAAATAATTATGGTCTCAAGTTTGCTTTTTTTCTGGAGCTATTAATGAAATATAGTATAGCCGAGGAAAATAATGAGAAACTTTGAAATTATAAACTTGGTCGAAACGTTTCGTATTTTTTTTGTAAAGATTGCCTGAGATTCCTCCTTGGTTGTTACCAACTTCAATGAAACAATTTCAGAGTGTAAAAATCATTCGCCTTGACTGGGATTCGAACCCAGATCCCTCAATATCCGGTCGAGTGCTTTAGCCACTTAAGCTATCGTACATGGGTGTCCTCTTGAACTCTGAAATTTTGATCAAATAGTTGGAAATAAATCTACATCTACATCTACATAATACCCCGCAAGCCGCCGCAAGGGCGTGTGGCGGGGGGTGTTAGGTCACCAACCGTAAAAAGGAAAAATACCACATGCAAAAAAACAACTCGGAAAATTACACCCACAGCAGCGCGCACACTCATGCAAAAATCCTTTTATCCAATACTCATGCAAACACATATACCGCAAAACAACCGCACATAATAAGCTATCAGGAACCGGGAAGGTCACTTACCGTGCATGACAGATTATTAGTTGTAGAGCAAAGGCTAACCCTTGATTTCAATCTACATCTACATCTACATAATACCCCGCAAGCCGCCGCAAGGGCGTGTGGCGGGGGGTGTTAGGTCACCAACCGTAAAAACGAAAAATACCACATGCAAAAAACAACACGGAAAATTACACCCCAGCAGCGCACACACTCATGCAAAACTCCCTCCATCCAATACTCATGCAAACACATACACCGCCAAACAACAAAAAACTGCACCCCAGGATACAGCACGAAAGCCATCCTAAAACACGCAAGCCAGGACACAACAAGCAAGAATGTGAAACATCACTACCACATGAAAATGCACCACAAAACACTCAACCCCCCAAAGAGACAGTAAAAGGAAGGGAATTCGACCCAACGTTGCAGGTAGCAGGAATTTCCCCCCAATAAAGTTACCTTTATACTCTGAATCTTATTCGCGTTTTGTCCTACTCTTAGAAATGAGCAATCTTACTCTGGAGTTGAGATTTTGCTCCCGAAACGGCCACACACAGGATTCAGTCGGGAAAAGTTGCTTAAACATCTACATAATGCCCCACAAGCCGCAGCAAGGGCCTGTGACAAGTGACTATGGTGCTATTTAAAAACACAAGGAAGAATTTTTATGCTGGTTAATGTTCTCCCCTTAGCTACTTCACTAATCGCGGTTCCAAAACGAATCCTGTTCAGGTAGTGGTGCGAGGTGACTTTAAGCCTCACCATAAAGAAACGCACTAAAAGGTGAATGTAATCGTTGACGAGGGCAGGAAGATGGAACGTTGTGAAAGCTTCCTCAGGTTTATTTACTTTTCATCATTCTATTTTTTTTTAATCTTCCTTATTCTTCCTATTCTGTTCTGTGTTAATGACCTTAAGCTGTGCAGTCCCTAATAATACAAAAACAAATGGCTATCCGAGTACACCCTTTAAATGTTAATCCCAGAGGGTATTGGCATTTAGGAAGAGGCGGGAGGGCGGAGGTGAGAGAGAGTCGGGAGCGAGATTTGGTCAGCTCTCGTCTTTTACACTGCCTCTCTTCCGCTTCCTGTGTGGCGGAGAGGAGCGCGCTCCCAGTGCATTCGTCAAAATGTCCCCCCGTTCTCCCCCTCTCCCCAAGGCCGCATTGTCTCCTATTCCATCCCTATTATCCTCCGGTCGCTAATCACTCCCTCTCTCCCCCCACGCACCGTCCCACGGATGACCTGACCGAGGATCTCGCAGGGAATAACGACTTTCTCTACCTCCCACAACAATGGGCCCCTCTCTCACCGTCCTTCACCCCGAGTGGCTTTCTCGGAATCCTCTTAGGCTTACGGAATCCCTCGTCGTGGAGGGCGGTGGATATTTCTGGTACTCTCGGTTGGCATGACATCCCTTTTTTTTGCTGTTTGACCGTAAGTCCTTTTCCGTTTCCCTTCGCCCAAGAGGAATCGGCAGTTTTTTTGCGTTTCATTTTCCTAACGGGCCTTCCCAATGATGCGGGGGCTTCCCAAGAATGTCACCGATGCCCTTAACAGCTATGAGCTGGTCTTAGGGGAGGTCCCTTTTGGTTATTAAACCGCAAAAATTGCGTTGGTTGGGATATAATATCTCGAACTCTAACCAAGAAAACGAAGCTAAGATAATTCATAGGGAGCTCAATTATACATCTATGCTTACATATATACCTCGTGATCCACCAAACAGGTGTGTGGCATGGGTTGAAACATCTGGAAGGTGTATGGATGAGGGATTGAATGGGTTAGGGATAGCGGGGAGAAAGGGTGTTTAAATAGTCAGGAAAATGGTTAAAACGTTCACTAAAATCCCTGAAAAGACGCACAGACTTATATAAATGGTAGTGAAAAACCTAGTGCCAAGCAGGTGTAAATTTAACCCGCTCCGGAACTCCTCGAGTGTACTGAAAATGAGAGGGCACCACCCGTTAAACATAATTAAACCACATGAAAAACAAGAGAATGCCGATTCACATCCACGGAGGCGTATACATATATTCATGCCATACCCAATTGAACGTCATCTTAATCAGTATTTCAATCCTAGGGTTGGTTTAACGTAGCCCTCCATTCTCCTCTATTTAATGTCAATTCCCTCAATCCTAGATACCTTCTCTGTTTTACGTCCTTCTTCATTTGTCCTATGTGCATGTCTTTTGTCTTCCTCGTGGAATCTTTCCGTCTATTTTTCCTTCTATTATATTCCTAATCAATCCATTGTGCCTCAATGTGTCTCCAATCCATCTACCAGGGTGGTCTGAAAATATTCCGGCCTAACAAAGACACAAGACATTTTTTGTGAAATTTTCTGAGTCGGAAACTTTTCAGACCACCCATGTTTCTTCTTTGCCGTAGAGTTCTCCGTATGGTCCTATCCTCTTCTGCTCTTCTATACGTCTACATCTACATAATACTCCGCAAGTCGCCGCAGGGGTGTGTGGCGGGGGGGGGGGTTGTATATGTACATGTACCTGCGAATGTACCAGATGTCTGTCTAGCGTTAAATAAACAGTAATTCCACGGTTAATATTTAGTGACGACCATGGTTACACCACTGTCGGGCATTATCAGGTGGTAATGATACCACCTGTAGGTAAATCTGTAATAGCGAAGTATTCACTAATATATAGTGATCAGACTTAAGTGATATTTATAAGACAAAATCTTATCTATTCATGTGCATCTGTATGCTACTCCGCTCACTAGCCATGTATGCACCATCACAATACCTCTAAACAAATACCGGTTCAATCATGCACTCGAAGAAAGCTAATCACCCGAGAGAAGGTACTTACGTGCGAGAATATTCAATAATAGGATACTGTTAAAAAGAGAACTGTTAAAAAGATGGGTCTATTCAATTAAAAATAGCACGCAGGATATCGACAAAATAATACACTGACAATGTTAATTATCTCGTATGCGAATGCTGTTATATCTATTTTGATCTCTAATGGTACGAGGAAAAAGCGAAATTTTAAATCTATGCGTTCTACTAACTCCCCTACGTACGTGATCTGATCTACCATAGTAGGGGTCTACAATATATCTTTTAACAATTTAACGATGAGGTAATGATAAAATATTTTGTAAAAGCAGAGGAGAGTGTAAAGAATACCTATTAATCTATCTCTATGCTACCCCGCAAACCGTTTGTAAGGACGTGTGGTAGGGGGTGTTAGCCCACCAACCAGAGTACATTAGTAGAGGGCTAGCAGGTTATCGACCCCTGGTGGACCAAACTGCCTTCGGCGGCAGCAAAAATCATCAGTACGGAATGAGCGCGAAGGAAATGTTAGAATCAAACATTTTTGATTTGGGTCTCAGGTGCTAATTTGAAGGGAGAGCTTCTGAAAGTCTGTGCAAGTTTCATCTCAGCCCCTCTCGTCCCGTTGACACGAGCGCTCTCTCTCTCTCTCTCTCTCTCTCTCTCTCTCTCTCTCTTACTCCTTCGAGAGTCGATGTAAGAATGTAAATGATGCCAAGAGTCTGGCAAGGACAGGGCGCTAGAAATGGTGGGACGGAGGGAAGTGAAGGACGGGCTAGGCACCCGAAGTGGGCGCGGGTGAGCGACCCCTGCTCAGTTCCATTATCCCTCTACTCACTTTTAAGAACCCTTTCTTTGCCCCATCCCTTCAACACTCCCCCTTCCCGCCAGAGGCAGTGCCGTTGACCCTGTTGTAAGTACGTTTTGTTCGCCGGCAAGCGTGGCCAATTCCTCAATAATCGTTTCGGAGGTGAGGAACAAATTAGTGCCGTCGGTGCAGTAAGTTGTTCCTGTCGTTGATGTGGGCATTTATTTTGCCTCTCTTGCCTGTTATGCCGCACGAATGCCGTGCATCGGGAGAATTCATTGGTAGAATATATCACAAGCTCATCTCAAGCGTGTTTTCGGAATTTGGAGAAATAATCTTCATATCCATCCTAGATCTTACAAATGTCAGGCAATCAGTTTTTAAAAATACTACTTTTCCAGCTTATCTCATATTTAAACGTCAATGGAGTCGAACTTTTCTATTTATTTTCATCTAGTTCCGCTGTAGAAGTCTTTTTGATCGGCTTTCGAAATTTATGCTATGGACGCCTTGGTTTAATTTTTTCATACTTGATTGAGAAGTAGTCATTATGATTAATGTTGCATTTTATGGCATAATTGTGATAATATAAATTATTTGGTGTTTTCCCGGCGTATCAGCTGCATAAATTCCTCTCGGGTCCTCCACCGGGTTGTATCGTCCATGTATCGGCCGAAGTTTCGATGTCCGACTCGGTCATCGTCTTCAGGGCGATGACCGAGTCGGACATCGAAACGTCGGCCGATATGGACGATATAATCCGGTGAAGGACACGAGAGGAATTTACGCACATAATATAAATTGTTTTACTAATGGATTAAAGAATTGACGCGCATTGGCTTCTCAATTGTGCTGTGTCAGGTATAGTTTTCTTGTTCCTGTTTTTTTTATCTTTCGCCGTATATAGCTTAGTAAACGTCTGGTTCACTCTTTTCTTTTCATATTTGGGAGTGTTATTCAAGGATGGTGATCTGACAACCCCCGCCACACGCCCTTGCGGTGGCTTGCGGGGTGTAATGTAGATGTTTCTCCATCTATCTGATTCATTTCAATTCCCTTATTATTCTTCTTATTCCATGATTATGATCATTTTTACATCAAACTGAGTACCAAGTCAAAATATTTCCAAGCTTTGGCTTTCCATAATATGGATGGATACGTTTAACATTTAACGTTAGAATGATTTAACATGATGAACTGCGTAATGTTTCTGGACCATTACCTGGAATTCCGTAGGAATCTGTGAACCATTAATGCGGATTAATGTCGATTTTTTTAAGAAAAGGTCTCCAATGTTGTGTTCTCGGTGATCTTAGGTAGCAGGTGGGTTTACCTGTTGGACATGTTTACCTGTTGGAGTGGTATCTATATAAATATGAATTTAACTTAAAGTAGGAGTCGATGAACCTAATGATATTGTCATTGATGTAATTGGTAAATTTTCTGGTTCCAACCTAGCCTTTGTTTAGAAATATGGCGACTTCGATGGAATTAGGGTGGTTTGAACTGGGTCATCTGCCGTGATGCTCGCCTGCGTCGGCGAATGCACAGCGCTAATAAGATAGCAGCCTGTATCGCTGCGTTGGAGGGTATCATGTCAGAGTTTCGATCGAAGCTGGAATGAAAAGTTACTCATCTAGAGAAGAATATGGCCTTCGGTGGAATACGAAACGCAAACTCAGGGCCAATCGAACTGCATTGGTTAGCCTAATTGCAACAAGCGGCAGGGTAAACCATCAGTTGCTCGGGGTCCGGTCTTTCGGTGAGGGGCAGGCGCCAATCCGTGAACCATAATGTTGGGGGGTTTTCTCACACAGTAGCGGTGGGAATTTATCGCTGCGTCAAGGGATGGGAGATGCGAAGGCCAGCCTCATCCTTGCCTACAATACGTAGATATAAGGTGCTAGCAGAAGTTAGCCCTGGGGTATTTGCAGCCTCTACCTCCGATTCTGCGAGAGCGCCATCCAGATGGAACGGTCAGAGTGGGAGGGGGGATTTCATCTACATCTGCATAATACCCCGCAAGCCGCCGTAATGGCGTATGGTGGGGGGGGGGGGTGTTAGGTCACCAGCTATGTATTCACAATCTCAATCATGGAACCTCTACACAAATATTAGTTTGATCATGCACTGGGACAAAGTTATCACCCGAAAGAAGGAACTTACATGTGACAAAATTCAATAACAGAATATGTTTATTCAAATCATGTGGGAGAAATGTTAAAAGGATGGGTCTATTAAATAAAAAAATTAGATGCAAGAAATCGACAAAATGTGTACCCTGACAATGCTAATTATCTCCTAGACGATTGCTGTCATATCTGCATATTTTGATCTAATGATACGAGAATAAAACGAAATTTAAAAAAATCTCATCTAGTTCTAGTATCTCTCTCTTTGGTTTTACGTACTAGTACGTGATCCGATCTACCATTCGGATTCTTGAGATGGGTAGTAGCAAGGCTAGGTGTGTGATGGCCCCTTTGCGGGAAAGGGCAGATCGTGAGGGTATGAGTCGGTGCTGACGGCCTTGCTTGGTGCACTCTGAATGGTGGCCTATTCCAGGTGGCCGAGGTGATTGGGACTGTGGAAGTTTTCTTGATTTTTTCATCAACGGGCTTACCCGGAAAGGTCTTAAATATAGAAACTGTCAAAGAAATGATTGACCACAGAGTGTTTATTGCTAAATTTTCTTCGGTGGGGTCAGAAATGAGGAACTTAAAAAAATGATTAGCTCAAAAAAAAGGGGACTTTATTGTTAAAATGTGTGTTACGGAGTGTTTTTTTAAATTTTAAGAAAGATAGAAAATATCGAAATACTGAAGATACGCGGAATGACATCACGCCCTTGCCAATCAGAAAGGTACATTGAAAAATCCTAAGCAAATTTATAAAGAGGAACATGAAACCTAGATGGTAAAACACGGAATTTAGAATGAATCGTGAAGACATCAAAGGTTGTATGTTACGCCAAGATTAAATAGCTAAGAAAATATATCTCTTGCGACAAACGGAATGAGATCACGGACGATTATGACATATCTAGGGTGAATATCAAAGAGGAATGTGCTGGCTAAATGGCAATCTATGGCATGAATCCTGGTGAAACTATTAGATCTACCAACTAGTTTTATCTGGTGTTTACTGATTAGCATAACCAAGCAACAATTAAGATTGCCACACGACTTATCTGCTGATAACGGTAGCAATTTATCTTCAGTAGCCAGCTCATTTTTCAGAGAGCTTGACTCATTCTGTCTCGCAGTAATGACGTCATGGGCGTTTTTTTTCCACTTGAAAAATACCCATATTTTACTTGTCATGATGTCGCAAGGGTAGCATCCCAACGAGGAAGGGCGTTCCTGTGCTTCAATGCCGCGAGTTTAGCGTTCGAGCCCCGTGGACCAAAGGCGTGGAGGAAATCCGTACATGCATATGTAACGAAAGAGGGAGCCGTGGCAGAGGGGAGGGAGAGATGCTAAATGGAGCCTCTCAGATCTCCGTTGCATATTTTATGAGCGTGTTTCGCGCCGGGGGATGCAGGTCACCCCCTTTTCTTGAACCTCTTTTGGTTTAAATTTCGATTTTTCCCCATTTTTTTGAAGCATGTTTTTGAGAAAGATATTTGCATTAAATTTAAAGACAATTTCCCGCAGGAAAAAGGCAATAGATTTGGAATTATTATTTACCTATATTATTTACCGTTAAGTATGCTTCGCGGAGACGGGCTATCCTTTGGTTTAACTTAAATATTTCATCAATGTTCGCTCAACTATCTTTTTAAAGTGTAATAGATGTAATCATTCCAAGGTTGATAGGAAACAACAATACCCAAGATACAGGAACCTAGGTCCATTTAGACTGTAAATAGTTCAGATTAAATAGATTTAAAAATCGTTCATGTTATGACTGAGGACCTCAACTGGGAACTGGTGGGTTCTGGGTTCATATCTGAGTGAGTTGCTGCACGTAAATTATCCAAACTCGATTTGCGTGATTTCCAGAGATTTATTCCCATGGACGCAGAAATCGTAGCAGAACTATACCAATGTTGGAAGTTGGATTTTACGCTTTGCTGCACGACGTATTGAAGGGATGAACTCGGCATTCTCAGCTATCCTAAACAGCCTACCGGGACTTAAACTCAGCTATCCTAAACAGCCTACCGGCAGTTATTTTTTAATTTTTTTGAAGTAAAAAAATAATAAACTAAACGCCGTAATAATATTGAAGTATTTGATGAAAAGGTGTAGCAGTCAATCCTTTTTCGGGAGTTTAGAAATATTGAAATTTTTCCAAATTTTAAATTTTGTCAAAGGCACCAAATCTGAAGCCAACCGAAAGGTAGCGATTTTTGAGCGCCTAAATCTTCCTTAATTGTTAGGTAGTTATTCTTCTTGTTAAATAAAAACATCGATCAAAGTGAATGATGCTTGTCGTGTTGTCGTAGCCTAATAGGGAAATGTGTTTCATATTACATTTAACTTTACAGTTTATTCAAAATTCATTTTAGTACGAAACTTTGTCAGCTAAAGTAGCGCTCATATTGGAAGAATCCTCCCTGGGATTGATTTAAGAATTAACCTCAGTGAACTGAAGCGCTTTCCCTTGGCATTTAAGCTTTGGCTTACATTTGCAGTTTTTCGTTTTTGTGATCAGTTTTCTCTACAAGAGCTGACGATCGCACGTAATAAAACTCACATAACTGTGCATATTATTCATTTATGAATTTTTGCTGACCTCATTCATTCATGAAGCGATATTATTCAGCTAATGAAATTCAGAAGTGTGCGTGAAAATCGGATGAAAACGAAGCCCTCCCGTAGCTGCTTCCGGTGGTGTCTCCTGGCTTGGGCATCTGCTACCCTCCCTCCGCGGCTTCTTAATGGATGGCGAATGTTCTTTTCGGGAGCGGTCACGACTTTCGTCGATTCTGGTCGAATCGGTAGGCAACCGAGTACGTAATTATAAGTTCTCACTTGAGGGAGCAGGGAGAGAGGATCCTCGTTGCCGAATTTCGACGAATCATCCGATGAACGCCGTCTCTGAGCCGTCTGTGTGCTCTCGTGGTAAGTGTGCGTGTGTGGGTGTGCCTGTCGTGTGCGTGGGGGAGTGCTTCAAACGGCTCCTTTCATCATCGCCCTCCAGCCCCTCCCCGGACGAATCGGTGTCGGCATTCATAGTCTGCCCTAAGACCATCCCGCTAACCTCGAAAACCGAACGCCGATCGACAGCATGGGACGGCGACGGCGCAAAGGCTATTTATATCGGTATTGGAACCCTTCACCCCCTTGTAATAAAGTTTCCTGTAACAGCTATGGTCCTTAAGGTAAATATTTAATCTCCAACCATTGTTAATTCGTTCTTTATTCACTTGAGTCCTGTTGGATTGAAAATACGATTACTCGTATTTATTTAATTTTAGGATAAAAAGTTTTTCTACGCCCACCCTTAAATTTGCGAATGTCCGCGTACGCTACCGCGAGAAACACGTTATCAACTTGTTTTGAAGTGAAATGGTGACCCCAAGAGATAAGGACTTGAAGTGTAATCACTTTCTTCGAAAGTCGGCAAAGATGAAACGGTTCTAGTTTATAGGGCTTATAAAAAGCCGAAAGACTGGATTTCTCACATTCCGTTTACTCCATCCTTTCACGAGAAAGGATTTTATTTTACTGCCCTCTCAGATTTGTTAAAAGTGTAAGAACTTAGTTTAAAGAAATTCAGAGCCCAATTGATTATTATTTTTACAATGCGTCGTTCATGCAATTTTTCTTTAATTGAATCGGAGATGTCTTCTCCAAGAATCAGTCTGTATTGATGTTTCCAGACAATCGTCCAACATTATTATCCCATTGGAAATCCAAATTATCTTCCAAATTTGCTTAGAAAGGTGACTCCATAACCTTACGTCTTACGACACAGGTTTTCCCAATCATGTTGTGGAAGAGGAAGGGACACTAGCTTTAATTATGAGATTGCATGCAAATAAGATGCTGAATTGATATTTTTTCACGTCTTGGGAGATAAAAATACTGATTGTCACGGTCAGTCGCTATATTTATATCGTTCCCTCATGTTGTAGGACGCTAAAAAAAGACCGCGGTGAACCATGCTCATTCTCTTACGTCATTTTGTGTGAAAGATTGTTGTAAATAGAGTCGTGGCAATTAGTTACAGATACATTTCATGGGCAGTATCAACAGGAGTAAAAATGTAAATTACCCCATTAATTCTAATCACAAGACATGGTCATGTCCTACTGATCTTGTTCATTGAGTTGAGAGTGATGAATATTTTAATCATTTTGTTAATTGCCCATCATATCAATTACATTTACATCTTTCGTATTGTGTAAAGTTATATAACTACATCTTAATCATCAGTCCTTTCAATGTTAGAATTGGTTTGCAGCATCTCTTCAAGCTCCCGTGTTAACCTGCCAATCTTTTCTTCTGCACCGTATCCTGCAAGCCGTGGCAAGTACAAGTGGAGGAGAGTATTAGGCCACAAGTCTATAAGTTAAATTACCTTTACGTAATTAAAATATATTTTGACACGTACATATCGTAATAGCTGCAATAAAGCCCGTACATACAAATTCACGTCAATCTATGGTGAGTGTATTTTAGTAAACCGTTTGAATTTTATTTTTTATGTGAAAAATGATGTCAAGATTGGGCTCGATTTTGTTATGATTGTGTAAGTATTTATTTAACGCCTCAATTAAGGCGAGATTGAGACTATACTACGGTCCCTTCTTCCAACTAACCCATGAGCATGACATTGAAAATAATTACTAACACCCATACCCTAGGTGGAGGAAAACCCACCTAGGCGGAAATCAAACCCGCGACCTCTGGGTTGGCAGCCGATAACGTTACCCCGCCGCCACCGGGGTCGGCCAAAGAAGAACGAGATCTTAAACGTATCAGTTAAGGTGTCTTTATCTCATATTTTACCTCTCGTGTCTCACATATTTTACCTTTCTCCTATTTCATTAACTCCTAGACCCTTGCTCTCATTAATTGTATGAATTACTCTTCATAATTTATCTTCGCTCTTCATCGAATATTCCTCCTTTGTGTAATTCCTTCAATTTAATCTTCGGTTAACTATCGAGGCTCCGAGAGAATCGAGTTAGTTTCCCTTTACTTCTTTTAAGTATTTTATGTACGCTTTTCAGCCATCTCTTGGCATTTTTTTCATTTGGGACTTAGTCTGGTCATATTTTACTTTCAACTTCGAAATTTTGCACCATATTCATCTCGTATCTGATCTACATGAAAATAGATTGTAGCTGCTAAGACGCCTCCGGTGATGGAAAATGTGCCTGGACAAGTGCCAAAAGTGTTTTTCCCGAAAGCCAGGCTGAAAATGCGTTCCCACTTTCTCGTCGATCATTAAATCTGGATAGTAAAACACTTATTGGAGTTGATTCATACAATTTTTGTCATACATGATGGAATACTTTTTATTTCATGAAATACCTCCTCCTCATTCCCTTTGACGCCGTTTGGGGTTGGCTGTGCGGAGGCTCATCAAGTATCATTCAGTATCTTCTTTGTCCTTGGTGTCCCTCGGATAGTTCGCGTTCACTTGCCCTTTAGGTCTCGTCGGAACTTGAATTTTGAAAGATTTTTTTTGAACGAAGTCAGTTCAGTCGCAAAAGGGCCAGCGGTCCGTTCTTCTGAAGCCTTTGCATGTGGCGGGCCACCGAACTAACCGAACAAACTCCCGGCGGCGGCAGCGATTGCGGCGAGAAGAAAGGGAAATGAGCGAGGGAGGAAGGGTTGGAGAGAGGGGTGGGGGCGAATGTGATGGGGAGTGGGGGCGGTTGAGGGAAGGTAAATGCTAGGAGAGCGTTGCGAGAGGGCGGATGCCGTACAAAGGGGGGTAACATGCCCTCGTTCCGTTCCCAAGAGGATAATTTTTCCTCGCATCTCTTCTCCCTTTATCCAACGGTAACCCGCTTCGTTTTCTTCCCCCGTTTCTTTCGCCACATTGAGCGAGGAAGTGGAGCAGGCATGCAACAGCACGGGATGGTTTACCAAATGCGTGAGTTTGCCGTAAGGAAGAGCGTAATTTTGGTTATTTCCTGTATCGAAGGTATGCAACCACAAACGTTGGCACGTCGACTTGTTACCATTTTTAACCCCAGATTCGAGGTTCATTGACCGAAAATGTCGCCGTTGTAGTCTCCTTAAAAAACTCCTGAACTTATCTCCTTTAATATACGTTGCGTTGATAAAATTCACTTCCATTTTAATGTGGTACAATGCCATGTGTGTATCAGTCAATGATAATACCGTACGAAAGGTTTCAGTTGTGCAAATGTATACATAATCGTCCTGCGGTATACAATTAGTAGGAATATATTTTCTCGGTCGAATGCGTAAGTTCCTGCTGCAATTGCGAATCAATTCGCCATCCTTTAGTGTAAGCCATTTCGGTGCTGGCATTGCGTCGCTTGGCAATAGTTTCTCTTTGATAAATATTTTGTACGAATTTGATAAAATTAACAATTTATTAATTAGTAATGTTGAATTATGCAAAATAAACAAATGTATTTAAGCCATTCGCCCATAGATAATGCGTATAGTTATGCCGAATTTCGGAATTGTCTTTTTCTTAGCTGCGACTAATAGTGTGTTACATGCGGGACAAATTACGCACAAATATATTTACATCCATTAGCGACTAGGAGGGCACTTTTTCAATTACCTTTCCTCTTTCAGAAATCTCTTTTGATATAAGACAGTTTCCTCCGAGATGTCATGAGGAATTAATGCTCCCATCAAAATACCTGTTTTGTTTCCTGATATTAATTTTATCTCATAAATTTATAATGTTTACATGTACCTGTAGCTAGCAAGATGTGTGGACTATCATTTTAGGACTTTTTACATAATTATAGGTCACGTACATGCTAACTAGGCCTTCAGTTTCATCGATTTCTTTTATAAGAGCACAATGGTCGGTTAAGTTGTAGCGTGACCGAACATAATGTCATGCAACGTTTAACCCAATTAGTTAAATGTATCTGCTCATATTGGTATGTTTTACAGAAACCTACCATTAACCTAAATAATTAAATTGGTTAATAAATTAAGGAAAACGCCGAGAGAAATAATTTCAGTATATCAGAATATCAAATGAGTCTTCATACTGCATGTAATTATAACTCTTTAGTGCATCCATATTTTCCGCCCTGCGGCTTCCGAGTTCTTTTCTCCCCAAATTCTCACTGCTTACCTTCGGCGAAAAATTTAATAATCGGTGGTTATAAATCCTACGGTATAATCGTATGAGCTATTCATCGCCAGTGGTTTTGTCCTCGTCAGGACAGCATTGTTGGCAATCTGGATCTTAAAGCGGACGGCGGCACGGAAGCAGTTCGGACGCGGAGCGATGTGTAAATAGACCTTTACCTCTTCCCTTTCCGTTATCTTTTCCGGATCGATGAAATCTGCCCGAAAAGGGACCTTTTATCCCTTCCCCCCACCTCCCTCTCTCCCTTCTCCTGAGCTCCCCTCTTCCCTCATTACGCACACTAATTCATCGTTGGAGGAACCCTCCCTCCCTCTCCTCTGCCTCCACCCCTCCCCGTCGGTCCCTCCGTCGTGCCAAAGGGCTCGCCGCCCATTCACGCGACCCCCCTCGGCACGTGCCTGGACCTCATTCCACTTCCACTCCCCCCTCCCCTTCCACGAGCGGCGTTGCCAATGGGTTCCGATTCTTTCGTGAATGATTCGTTCTTTTCGCGATAACCATGCTGCCGTTGAGTATTACTTACATGGAAATTTGTGTGTTGAAAAAATAGCAGTTCGTTACATAAGAAATCGAACGTAGGCCGTCTTTTGGGAAATTTTGTTTTCTTCTCAAACTATAGAACGAACTGCAAATGAATCCAATGAGTTGTATGATGCTATGAAAATGAAGAAATATTTGTTTAATTGAGACCGAAGTATGATATTGTGTTGAAATGCGAGGATCGGAGTTTCCTGCGATTTTTCTGATATCTTCATTTATAAAGTTTATACAGATTTTTCTCTAAATAATCATCCTTGCCGAAAATGTTCCCAACTCTCAGGCGGGTTTTGGTGAATTAAGCACATTTAGTTGAATATTTGTCAATGCCACAATCATAAATGTGATGCCATTCTTTGGCTGACTGTTTTATGTTGAAATTTCAGGCACGTATTGTTAATCGTCCTCTTCGGAATCTTGCCACATTGGTCATATTTGTTTCGTGTTGACTTCAAGCATACCCTGCGCTCTGTATTTCTTTTTAACGCTAAATATAGCAATTATTTTTCTCACCTAAAATCCCTCATCCTGTAATTATATCAGATTGCGCTCAGAATAATATTTTAGGTTTCGCTCTGTATTTTTTGATTTATCAGGATCTAATCCATTTGTGTTTATGTGCCTCTAAGTTAAGCGTTTTATTTTGTTTAAAACTTCTTACCCTTCAATTTGTAATCATACTGTATAGGGATCTTCATCCGAACTAATTTCGTTCCAATGGTTGGTATCAGTGATTCGCCATCGTAATTAGTATCAAAATTCCTTGGACTGAACATCCGTCCCAAGTTTTCACCCAATTTAGGGTGATTGGGATGGGGATGAAATAAAATGGTTCACCAGAATGCACCATTCTTTTTTGTTCTCCTCAATTGCACTTTTATACTTATTGCACCATTTATAGTTTTGTCTAACAAGACACTACCTGGCATCCAACACTTCAACAAATCCCTCTTAAATTCCGCACGCTTACTTCCTCCCTTCATTCCGTCCAACATGCCTATTCTATCCCCACCCCTTCCTCGCTTGCCATGCGTTCTCCCCTATACCGCAGTCTCCAATATTCCATACCAAATTTAAATGCTATCTACTTTTCCTGCTTCTTGTTGAATTCTTGAAGCCTTGTACTTCTAGTTTTTTCCCTTCCTGCCCATTTACGTTAAATATTTTACAAAATGGAATGAAGGAGACGAAGTGAGATAAGACTTGAGCTGACGCTTGCGAAGAGGAGAGAGCTGGCGAAAGGCATTCTGAGTAAGGACGTAATATAAGGATAGGTATAGGCTTTTGGTATGGAGCCTCATGTTGTGTTGTTCAGGAACTTGGTATTGGAGGAAAGGTGATAATCGTAGATTGCAAATTTTGGGGATGAATGGAACGAACTGGATGGATGGAGGAGTATTGATACTTACTGGGTTGCGAGGTAGGATGCTGGGCAAGCCATATATGCTGGGTCAATGTTAAGGGTAGTATGGGAAGGGAATACTGGGAATAAAAGTGGGCGACGAGGTTATTTAGTCAGTCAGGTTTCCAGTTGACCAAGCAATACTCCGTTAGAGGGCCAAGGGACTGTAGTTGTTATTGGATGCTAAAGAGGAAAAAATCGAGAGGTATGGGATGAGGATTAATCAAAATAAAACAAAGTTAATGAGTTTCTTGAAAAGTGGTATGACTAAGTTAAACATTAACATGAGAAGAAATAAACTAGAACAGGTGGAGAAATTAACATATGCAGGCAGTATTTTAATAAAAATGGGCCTAGTAGTGAGTACAGAAAGAGAATATTTGCGTTAGCAAAAGAGGCATTTGCAAGAAGAAGAAGAGAGTTGATGATGGGTACACTGTGTAAAAATGTGAACAGGAGATAAGTTAAAGACTAACATGGATCGTAGTGAATTGTGGATGTGAGACCTGGCCATTGAGACAATAATTTGAGCGTAGATTGGAATCTTTTTAGATGTGAGTACGGCGGAGAACGGAAAAAAAATGTCCAGTGTGATTTTGGAAAATTTCCTCTTAAAGTGCTGAAGGAATCAGTTGAGTTCATGACTCAGCCACTGTAGAAACGTTGCTGAAGGGTTATTTATGCGGAAGTTAAACGAGTAGTTCACGTGGTGATTAAACTTGATGTGTTTCCAGTGTATTAAGCTCCCACCCAAATTTTCGTCCGGCCGCTTCGTCGGAAGCGGCCTGACTGGGCTATCTTTTCCAATTGGCTGAGCCGGGACTCAAGTTTTGAATAGCCTCGTTGTCAATGCGTCTTCTCCTCTCCCCTACTCTATAATTCACCCCCCCCTACCCTCCTGCCCCCACCTTTCTCCTCCTTCCGTCCACGGAGGGATGGGGAGGGGAGACCCTGTTTAAGTCATGTGTCCCCCTCCTCTCCCTACTTTACTGTTTCCCTCCCGCTCTTCCTTCCCCCACCCTACCCCCCTCAATTAAGGATTTCTCCGTCCCCATCCTCGGTGGATCCCGCCGCGGCTTCCGCCTTTGAGGAGGCGTCGGGGAGAAGGGTCCTTCCGGGCCGAGAGTTGAGGGTCGGAGAAGGGGCTGGGTTGCAGGAAGGATGGATACATGCAATTAGGGTCTCTCCCTCTTCGATTCTGTCCATTCCCCCCCGCACGACTCCATAGGAAAGATTTCTTTTTCCCACTTGTTCCCTAGTTACTTTTCACCTCCCTCTTGTTGCTTACCCGAGTAAAGGCTCCACGTAGGCCATTCGTACTCATTCCATTCTCTCGAGGTCTCTGTGGGACAGTCCTCCTCCTGCTCTGAGTTCAACCTGCAAACCTTTGTCGTGAGTTTACGTAATTTTCCTGTGCGGAAAAGAAAAAAAAATCACATTGACTGGTGAAAATTTTTAATAATATTCTTAAGTTGTTTGGCTATATTGATTTTTGGCATGATTATCTATTTGCGTTTACGGATTATTTGATAAATGCAGTGCTGGAAAGCTTTGGATTGTTATAAACATATTTCGAACAACCACCCTTGAAGTAAATACAAAATTGCCAATAAGCGAGTGCAAGGGTTATATTTTAAGAAATTGCATTCGGATCGCTGCTGGACCTATTTTATTGAAGTCGGAGCGGAAGAATCTGTCTTTGGATGAAATGAAAGCATAGAGGCAGCTTTCCGCTTTGGGTGGGTAACCTGGACCATCTCGTCCGAATCAAGTGGCAGGTGATTCTTTTGCGTCGTTACCATTGCTCCCGATGAGGACAGAAGTGATTTAGTTAATGTTTGGTAGTGTGTGGTGTCCGGATGAGATGGGGATGCCCTCGATTCCGTCCTTTCCCCTTGTGCTAGCCCTTTAATTGGGGGGAGTTCTTCTCACTCACCATTGAGAGGGATGTAGTTTTGTGGGAGGGAGAGGTTAGAAGGGTGGGGTACTTCAATTCGAAAGAGGTTGGGGCGGTCGCGGAAACCCCTCCCTCCTCATCTCTCGGTTCTCAGATCGGTGCCGAACTAATCGAGGGAGGAAGTTGCCGAGGTTGCCTGTCGTGCTGCAGTGACTCTCCAGGGTCCTCTCGGGTGGGCTCTGATTGTTCGCGTGCAGTGGGCCGAGCGGCCCCGAATGCGCTCGACGCGATAGGTTTTCCCTTTTCGGAAGTTCCCTCCGCCGCGTCGGCGGGCGCTTATGTATATAGAGACTGTTTCGACGTTCCGAATTGGGACAGAAAGGAAGTAGCGTGCTTTTCAAAGTTGAAAGGAACGCTGGCGATTTGGATGGGCCGGCCTCGTTTGAGCTTTCGACCCCAAAGAGAATGAAGGGTAGCAAAGGAACGATGGTTGATTAATTTAAACTCATTTAGGGTAAGTTGGGAAACAGATGAAATACGTACTCCGCTGCATTGGGATCTGATCGGCGAGAGGAAAAACGCTGCAATATAGTTCCGACTGGCAAAAAGTTAGTGCTGGTCATCAAACGAGTTAGCTGCTAAGGGTTTCATCATTATGTTCATAATGACTTACGCTGAAATCATCAGCGTGAATCATGTCTGACTCGAGATCTATCGGGAGATAGGTAACTACAGTGTAAATATTTGTATTGAAAAAAATGATGTAATTGAATTGTTTTTGTTCAATGCATTTTTTTGTCGGAAATTTGGAATATGTTATTAGAGTAAGGGGTGTTTCAATCATTAAATCAAATGATTTAATGACTGAAATCGGAGGACGCACTAGAGAAAAACATGCAGGAAAAAACTGTATCTCAAAATGTAGTGCCGAACTTGAAGACAAAACTTCTAATGATTTAGTCCAGTATTTCATGATTTAGATAGGAATGTATGTGCTCGAGTTTTTTGATTATACATTTATTTTTTTTTAATTTTTACCTTTAAAGACTTAAATATATGTTGAAATTCATGTATAAACAAATAGTGGTGCATTAATGGATGGTTATCCCCCCAAACACACGTCTTTGCGGCGGTATACAGGGTATTGTGTTGATGTGGATGAATAGATAAATTCGTCTATTATATTAACCTGATCCAATGAGTGCATCTTACATATATTGTTATTCATTTGTTTTCCATCGTATATAAGCTAAAAGTGGTTCGCGGTAGTCCAGGGGTGGAGCGTTGGACTACTGACCGGAGGGCCCGGGTTTGATTCCCGGGCAAGCCTCTGTGGGCACCTGCAGCTCCACCCAAACTAGTTGTTTTTCGGGTACCAGATCTTCCTGGGCAATTATAACCGGGCACTGGGAAAGTAACTGGCCCCCCATACCCTGATTTGCGAATTTCATACGCCGTTGGGCTTAGTACTGGGCGAATTCTACCTTAACCAACCAAACCGACCTTGGGGTCGACTACTGTTTTACGGTTTTATAAGCTAAAAATCTCTGACTATATTTAGGCAGTTATAAAAAAAGTTACGTCGTCTCTCCTAGGCCTCCTATACCGGAAATCAGAGATCTTCGTCCGCTGAAATTTTCAATTTGTTTTCTTTTTATTATGTTGTATTACTCTCATTCTGCTAATGCCAGGTCCAAACTCTTAAAATTGTGACATTTGTTTTGTCAAATAGTGAGTGGGACAATCTCCCGGTTTTGCAATACCGTCCACTGATGGCATTCTTTTTTCACTCTCCTAATTCTGTATATGTGCGTTTCATCTCCCCATAGGAGTATTGGTTGATCAAATGCCCCGAGGTTCAACGTTCGTTCATTCAAGTATCACGTTGCTTTTAGTCGAAATACGCTTGCAACTCAGTACATATACATCTAGATAATACCCCGCAAGCCGTCGCAAGGACGTGTGCCAGGGGGTGATAGGTCACCAGCCATTCTACATGTATTCCTTCTCTTTCCTCACACACATGGCACCCCGCGATCAACCCAAAAACCGCGTGGAAAGGGGCTGACCGAACACCATTCATGCGACGTACCTACTCAGATTACAAGTAATACATTGTTAGCAGCTGTTCCTGTGCCGCCCCTGGACAAGAAAAAACATTAAAAGAGGGCAGGTACACATGCAATTCAGACACTTAATACCCGTTAATTACCTGCTCCTATTACCAGTTAGTCATATGTCCTTTATTGCTCTATAATAAAAGTTATTTCCAAAAGTTCATCAAATATGCCTGAATCACCGCCATCCCTCCTCTCCGATGTAAGACGTTCATATTGCGTTTGCGGTCGCTTTTTTTTAGGTAGAGAGGGTAAATTTTGGTCCTTAATTACCTGTAAGACGTTCATATTGCGTTTGCGGTCGCTTTTTTTTAGGTAGAGAGGGTAAATTTTGGTCCTTAATTACCCATGGCTGGTTGAAGCGATTTGAAAACATTTCTGTGGCAACTGTAAGCCTCGCATTCAACGCTTAGTCGGAGTAACGTATGAAGCCGAGAACTCCGCCATTGGAATTGAGATCCATTTAAGGTGTGGCCACCGGTTTCCGTCTTTTCTCCACCTTGATCCGCGCAAGAAGGATTGCTTGCTTCGATCATCTTCTACAGTCGTCGTGACTCAGACTATTGGAGAATCGAGAGTCTTCCTTATTTGGTCATCCGCACTAAATAAGTTCCTCTTGCGTTGTCGGGAGGCTGTGTGTGTGTGTCTGTTTGATGCGGGCAGGTAGGTCGTTGCCTTCGTGGCTGATTTAAAGAGCTCACTGACCACAGTCTTCTGAACCTGCATTTGATCGTGGTCATGACTTTATAAATCCATTCTTTGTTGAAAGCTCTTTGTTTCCCTTTTAAAAACATTAAATATTTCATGTGATTTTTGATGTGTATAAAACGCTTGAAAAATATAAAGCGATTGTCATCTTTCTGCTAGTAGTAATTATTTTGCTAAGATGGAAAGGCGGCAAGGTACCCCATTAGCGGAATTCTATTGTTGATTCTCCCAGCACAAGTCTCGTTTCCGAATCTGGATTTGAACTTCCTCCAGATGCTTAGGTTTTCCATGTTTATGTGATATGGAACATGGGAAAATGTTAAATATGAAAAATGTAGATGCCATTGCACATCTTTTATGGATAATCGATATTGCTTGCTGTAACAACTATGCTGACTGTAATTTGTGGAAGTGAACTATCGTTGAAAGCCCAGGAAGGAGGTAATGGAGTGACCGGTAGCTGGAAAGCTTGCTGCCTTCATTTTCATTTGGTCATAGCTATTTTGCTAATTTTGGTTTTGTAAAATTAACTATGAGGTGCATAACCATCTGTCTTCGTAGCACTTAGAATCTAATTACTACTCATACATGCCGTTAACAATGGACGTTAAAAGTGGATGATTACCCAATTGAGTTTTATTTTTACTTTTTGATATGTGAATTACACATTTACATCTACATAAATAACCGGCGACCCTCAAAAAAGGTTTTTGGCAGGGGGTGAAAACACCAGGAAAAATGGGCAAGGGTTAAGGAAGATGAAGGGCTTCTAAGGTGCAAAGGAATGAAGAAATCCTCGAAAATCATTTGGGAGGTGATCCTCTTGAGAAGAATCGACCCTTGCGTACACACTTATACTTATGTTAGCGCTAAACCCCGTTTAAAATTAGTTCATTTCTAGCCACCACAGAAGCACACACATTATTTAGGAGAGGACAAAAATGGACATAACCTATCACATTAGGGACCGCCGACAAACTTATACAGGTGCACTTACTATTCATTGAAATAAGCCATTGTATTTCTTAATGATTCATTGTTACGATATTTTTTCTTATCTAACAATTATTCTTAAATTATTTGAAAACATCATTCAATAAGCTCTGATTTTAATGGATCTTTAAACGCTAATGTTAAAGCGTAGAAAAGTTTTAAGATATATGTGCCCTCAATCGCAATTTGTAGAGCCTTGCATATTGTCCCGCTTATGCCCCAGACCTTTCTCGAATAAAGTCGGAGAAATTGTCTGAAAATGATAAATTAGGAATTTTAAGTGAGCTGATGAAAATATGAGCTATTGAAAATTATTAATTTAAGTTTAAACGTTAATTTCCCCTTGATATCGTTCCGTTTGTCTTTAAGTGTAACCGTCTCCACCTCCTTTCCATTTTTGAAGTAAGTTGAGTGTCTTAGTCTTATTGTGAGAGACTCTTTGAGGTACTCAGTCGCATTCATCTTGATGTGTACTCTCGATCTGAGCTCCTCCCTTTTTCATTTAGATCATGCGAGTGGAATAAAAGTGCAGATAGCAAAGTCTAGGGATTGAGGATAGTTAAGCTATTTTGTTTTTGATATTCTCTCTCTTAAACATGGTAAAAATCCTCTATCAAAATGTTTGCTGTCATACCATCGAGGAGAAATCGATGATAAATCAAACCATAATTCCTGTAACCAGGAAGGTGAATTTCTGGTACTGCTAGAGCAGTCCTTGCCCGCGTTCCAATGAGCAAACATGTCAAAATAAATCAATAACGAAAGGACTGTCGGAATAATCTTTTGCGTGGTGTACGCGGCGTTGTGTTGTTCCCGCCACTTTTAAAATCGTAATGTTTTCGGCTTCTAAACAATATCACTCGGACGTGTTTCCTTCATCGCTGTGCCCGCGAGCTGAACTTCTATTCATTTCTGTGAAGGGGCTGCTACTCGCAGTAGTACCCACTCCCGAAGGCCCTCTCTCCCCGTTCGCTGTATTGACTCTGGCAACCTCCCTAGGGAATTGATTGACCGGTGTTGATTGGTGAATGTTTACAAGTGATATGTCGTGCCGGCAACTCGCTATGAGCATTATCAACGGTCAACAGTGCTCCATCGACATGTGGTGATTGTCTGTGTTGGTTTTTCTTACTTATGCCTTGTCCTTTATTACTGTCTACCAAGTAATGTAAATGCAGCAATCCTAAATTTTCTGTGATTGAGAATTAATGCCGTTTTGCTGTTTTCATTGCAGCCTCCGCCGTGGTCCGGGAGCCAATGTTCAGGACAGCAGCGGCTACTCGGCTCTCCACCATGCAGCTCTCAATGGCCATAGGTAAGTGCGAATTTTGGAAATTCCGAGAATAAAGTTGTAGGATGAGTATAAATATGGCTTTTGTTTGCTGTGTTCCGTTCAGTTGTCACTGAATTGCCGTAAGTTAACAAAACTCTTTTCAGGTTTTGTGTATAATCAATATTCTCCGCTTATTTTTTTATTCTGTCCTATGCTTCTAATTACTCTTTTGCCTCAAGCCAATAAACTGATAATACTTAATAATATAAGACATATTATGTATAAATTGAATGAAACTTTAACCTAAATAGCTTATAATATGAAACTTGTGTGCTGGTAATCTCACCTTTGCTTATTACGAGAAATTCGGTTAATCTTATTGTGAAGCGATGAATGAGTTTCATAAATAGTCTCAGATATTAGGAAGCCCGTCTGTGCGTTCCTCTGATGATGATGAGCTTTGGGCTGTTGTTGGTAGAAACCCGGATTTCTAATCCGGGTTTTTACCTCATCACTCCTGGCCCAACTGGGATGAATTTTGGGAGAGAGTTTTCTAAAAATCCACGCTGGGGATGGGGAAGTAACTGTTCCCTTTATCCTCAATACGTGAATGTTGAGGATAGGTACCTTTTTAAGGTATAGAGCGAGGTACAATCGTTTCTCAGACGATCACATTAAGCTACGGGTTAAACCATGCTTGCAAAGGTTCATGTCTCCGTTACTCCTGTTTCTGTAAATTACGGGCGGGTGAATTGGTGAGCATTAGTATTTGCTTTTACCTTCGTTATTTTTCAAATAAACTGCACGTAGGCGTTATTTGACTGGTATTTGCTCGAATAAATTCTTTGCAGTGAATCTCCTTTTTTCTGATAGTTTGCATGTCATGTTATGAAGGTGTCACATTCATTTTTCAGCTGGCTTGTGGTCAAATTTTTGCTTGGCATTATATGAAATAAAAATTATTTCCTATCAATTATTTTAATTGGTATTGTACCGTTTAGTTATATTTAGATCGATACAGTCTGTACATAGATACATTTCCTTGCCCGTCCTAACGAAATAAAACCTGGCAACCGGCCCTGCAATATACCCTTCATCAATTCTGTCGCACATATCCTTTTCGTGCACCTTCCTTACTTGCCTAAGTTTCTCCCCTCTTTCACAGTTCCCAGCATCTAATCGCCAAGCAAAATGCTCTGAATTCGCCTTTCCTGGCTCCTATGGATTTCTCCCAACAATTTCCTCGTCACTCCGACCATGCCTAGCGCTTCCTTGTTTGTTGTCCTTTTTGTCCATTTGACCTTTCCCATCCTCCACACACACACACACATTTAAAAAGGCACCAATCTACGAAGTTCATCATGCTGCAAATACTTCGTTTGATACAAAACCACTCCCCATTTCAAGTTTTAACGGCTCTCAACTTCCTTTAGTCTTCATCGTTAAAGTCTTAACATTCTTACCCTACATTCCTGTCACCAATTCCCTCTTCCTTGTAGAAGTTTCTTTGCCTAATCGAAATCTTCATATGTCCTTACTTTTATGACCATTTTAGTCCAAAAACCACCAGAATAAGTAACTATTCTAGGAGTAGTAGTAACTTTTGGGGGGGCCACCGACAGTCGACGTCATTTTTTTCAAATTTTCATTTAATTAAAAAAGTCGTTTGTGAAGGAGACTGACCGAGAAAAATTTTCCCTTCCTTCGCGATGCCACTAAAGAGAGGAGGAAGGGTGGAGAGAAACCTGACGCGGGCTTTAGCCTACTCTTATCGAAAGGCCCTAAGGGATTCACAGTTTAACTTCCCATCCGACGGACGGCGTACTCACATAAATTGCACTCCACAAAGCGTCTCAAGTAGGTACTAGGGTACTGAATAAAGGTATACCGCCTCCAGGATTCAAACCCGGGCCCTATGCATGGGAAGCCAGTACATAGCCACCGCGCCATCCCGGTCCCCATAAACTTTTCTACCTTTCTACCTCTAGATTTTACCTTCTATTTTATTGCCAACTTAGCCTTCCGCTCCCTCCAAAACCTCAAACCTTTGTTTTGTTTCTATATCTTATCTAATCCCATCTTCTTATTCCATATTCTTATCCCACCTGTCACAGTAATTTTCTGAAGCGCTTAGCAATGCTTTCAACCCATTGACTGACTGGCTAACTAAAGCCAGATCATCAGTACTTTTAACTGATTTTACTCGTATGCATTTCCCACCTACTTTTATCCCAATCTCATAGGCATTCCCATTTAAACATGCATGTATTTGTGCGAATGTTTCTGTGTATTTACTAATATGTATTTTAATGTACTATAAACTAATCGTTGTGATGTATGGCTGATGCCGTCCAACCTCTGCTTCACGCCCTTGCGGCGCCTTGCGAGGTATTTTCTCGTTGCAGATGTCCTATTGCCATATTAGTTTAACATCATGGTGTTGACAACCCCTCCAATCAATTTTCTAAACTCACTCTTCGGCGCTAAAAACTCCTTTTCCATTCCCAGGGAGGTGGTCCAACTCCTCCTGGGCCACGAAGCGTCCACCAACATCGCGGATGGCAAAGGCAGCACCCCGTTGCACTTGGCCGCGTGGACGGGCAACGAGGACATCGTGCGTCTCCTCCTCTGCCACGGACCATCCGTGCCCAATGTCAACCTCAAGGTAAGTGTCGTTAATGTCGATTCCATTGGATAAATATGAGTATGCCTGGACACTGTCCTCGGCCGAGGTCGTGTTCTCATTAAGTTAAATATGGAATTGATGTGTCCAAGACTACTTTAATGAAGAGAACGATTATGACAATTGAATGTTTAATCGTGTAGGAACCTCTTAATCGTTCTGGTGTTCACTACACGTCTGAAGCCGCCAGGTGTGTAGCGGTTAGGCTATTTGACCACTGTAGGGCTTTTTATAGAAAAAAGTGTCGGTCGATGTGTAGGTCAAAAAGTGGGTCTCTAAAGTCTGCCATACCAAATTATTTAGCTTTAAATGAATTTAGATTCAGTGCTAGTATTAGCTGATTTAATACGAATCAAATAGCATCGGACGGAAAATTTTATAAGAGATTTAATATTAATAAGAAGACGATCCTCGTTAAATATCCTTATTGTCAAGGAAACATCTGTATTGGTTCTAAATGACCGAAGTTTAAAAACAAATTCGCAGAATATCATCACCATGTTCAAAGTACAGGCACAGATATAATTATTGGGACTGAAAGCTGTTTATCCAATGATATTGCCGACGGTGAAAATTTCCCAAAAACATTTTCTATTTACCGGAATGACAGAACAAATAGAATCGTGGATGGTGTCTTTATTGCAGTTCAAAATTCTTGCGTCAGCAATGTTGAAGTAATTCCGGGTAATGGTTTGGAAAACGTTTGGTGCTCAATTAAAAGTCCTCAATCCAAAAAAAATTATTTGTGCGCATTTTACAGACTGCCAGTCGACAGAGAGAATACAACACTGGAATTAGATCAGAAAATCAAAGGTTTCTTATCCCAACACAATGATCGCGACGTTACAATCGGTGGAGATTTTAATGTCCCATCTATTGACTGGAGCACATAATTTTAAAACGGGAGGTAAAGACAAAGATATCTGCGAATCTCTATTAAATTCTTTCAGGTTGAACTCATTGAATCAAATTGTCTTATCTCCATTTAGGGGCGATAATATTCTTGATTTATTAGCAACGAATATTCCCGGAAAAGTCTTAACTATAGAAACTCTAAAAGGAATTAGTGACCACAGGGCAGTAAATGCTAAGTTTTCGCTATATGGGGTGCGAAATGAGAAGCCTAAAAGGAAAATTTACTTGTTTAAAGAAGGAGACTATAATGACCTAAAGTTATTGCTGCAGAATACGTTTGGAAGTATTGAGAAAGATGGTTATCACCGAAATGCTGAGAATACGTGAAATCACTTCCTTGAGATCACGCGCTCAGGAGTCAACAAATTTATTGCCAGTAAATTTATGTAAGTTAACTCGGAAACTGGAGGGTAAAACGCGGATGTTAGAAAGGCATTGCGACGCCAAAGGCTATGCCATGCCGATATGAAAAAATATTATGGATGATATCTCTAGCGACCAAAAGAATGAAATCGCTTATAATTACAAGATATCCAGGGCGAATGCCAAGAAGGAATTTCGGAAAGCGTTAAGCGACTTCAAAAGGAAATGGTTGGCGGAAAATATGAAAGAGGATCCGCAAGTATTTTGGTCATACGTCAATGAAGTTCTGGAAAATAGGTCTATTGTTAATTCACTCAAAAATTATAAAGGCGTAAGAGTAACCAGAAGTTTGGAAAATGCTAACTTATTAAATTTCGTCTTTCAAAGCGTCTTCACCAATATCTCACAAGAATACCCCCGATAGCTTACCAATCCGTCAACCGATGCCTAAAATTGAAATATCATATAATGGAGTAGAATGTTTGCTGAAAAATATTAAGCCTAATAAATCCTCCGGGGCCAATGAAATACCCGCTTTTATATTTAAGTATCTTGCTTCGGAAATTCCGCCGTATCCAGAATTAATATTTAAGAAGCCGCTGGTGGATCACAAGGTTCCCAGAGATCCGAAAACGGCTAACATAACACCAATATTTAAAAACGGAGACAAGAAGGAACCGAGCAATCACAGACCTATTTCCCTCACATCCATTTCGTGCTAGGTTATGGAACATATAGTTCCAATGCAACAATTTCAGAGTGTAAAAATCATTCACCTTGACTTTGATTCGAACCCAGATCCCTCAATATCCGGTCGAGTGGTTTAGCCAGGTAAGCTATCGAGGCGTCCTCTTAAACTCTGAAATTTGAGGCTTTTAAAGGAACAAGATGTTGTGACGAAATACCCTACATACAATGTCACAGGCATTCGTAGTCATGCGCGACGCGCCACTGTCCACGAGGTTAAAGCCAACTTTAAACAATTATTCTGTTTATACCTTGACAAATTTCCAAAGAAACTGCGGGAGATGCCGCAACAGTAACTTTTAACGGAGTCATCCGCTAATGTGCATTTCAATAACACAATTTGATTTTTACACTCTGAAATTGTTGCATTGAAATGCACATTAGTGGATGACTCCGTTGAAAGTTACTGTTGCGGCATCTCCCGCAGTTTCTATGGAACATACAGTTGTTAGTTCGACCGTGAGACGCTTCGATAATCAGGAGTTATTAATGAAAAATCAGCACGGTTTCCGGAAAGTTAGATCCTGCGAGACACAACTTGCGCCTTTTGTTCATGATGTACTTATTTCGGGAGAGAACAATGTTCCCGTGGACGCGATTTTTCTAGATTTTAAGATAGCCTTCGACAAAGTTCCTCATAGTACCTCACATCTCTGTACCCGATTTCCCTGGTCTAACACAATAATTGAAACCCTACCGCTGTTTAGCCGTTCTCTGCAATTTTCGCTTGCACCGAGTAACTCGACGGGGTCCACTAAAAACACGATTAAGCCTGAACGAACACGCGCAGGCGATTGGCGCTTGGATTGTGTTGAAGATCAGACTCCCCGCCATCGATCCTGCACAGTGCGAGCGCGTTGCGACGTCGAGTTACGCCAGGGAAAAATTGTTTTCAATACTTTTTACACAAACGTTGTAAAGTAGAATAAAATTGAATCTTTGCAAGGTCATGAATAAGAGTTGGCTGTAAAGGTTGATGAAGAGAGAACATATCCGTTCGTGGATGTACGAATGGAAACCGAGGAGAAATTATGTCCAGAAGAGTTCTGAAATAATCTTTTATTAGACAATGGTTGTGAAATTTAAAAGGTACATGCAGTATCTCATATACTTCTCTGTGAGGGACGTCTACAATATGCCCGCAATGTATTCTATGTGTATTTCCAAAGTTTACATCTAAGACCTCATGTTTTGGATGATTGGTACACGCGAAAAAATATATTTATTTGGGGCATATGTTAGATCTAAATAATTAAGGTGAAATATGACGTTCCTGAATGCTTTATGCAGTTTAGTTTACCATTTGTCAACTGTTTTGGAACCACTTTGTGTGATAAACTAATAGGTATACGCGTGCGATTAATCAGAACATCTGCGAGAAAAATTAATTTTTGTGATACAATTGTCCTCTGGTATGACACTTTAACAATGGTTTGTGCCAGGAAATACATTAATTGTTAGCGGAAGTCCACCTTGCTCGGGTAGGTTTTTCGTTATATCACCAACCCCTCACTGACATGATAATATTTTTTTAAAGCCCATACTGTATGTTTCAATAACCCATTCTTCAGCCCTGCATACTTAATGCATCCCTTAATTTAATTCAAAATGATTACTGCTCTTTTCCTCCCCCTACCTTGTTTTCCCAGCATTCTCTTCCCTGCTACCGTCTTCAGCATCCCATTGACTCTTAAGTATCTTTTGAATCCACTTATCCTTCCTTCTACGAATATCTTCCAACAACAGTCTCCTTCCTCCATTCTATGTGTAGGATACGTCTACAAAATACCCTCAAGCTGCCGTAAAGGCGTGTAGTTGCAGGTGTTAGGTCCCCAGTCATACATCCGGAAATATTAGTTTATGAATAAATATATGTATATAAATAAATAAATAAATATATATATATATATATATATATATTTTTTTTTAATCCAATTACAGTACTCAAGTTAATTTTTTTTGCGCTCTTGTGTTCGATTTTGTTATTATTGCGTGTCGTACGAGAGATGAACCAGTGCATGCTTGTCTATCTATCTCTCATATTCATGACGGTGGTTGAATCTATCAATATACTTTGGTGCCGTGGTTCGTTCCTTATCATTAATAAAACTCAGGTGCCCTCTACCCTTATTAAAGTCTAACTCTCGTCTGTTCTCTTCATGAATTAAGAGGTTACATTAAAGTACTTATACGAACAAAGCCATTTCATTATCGTAAAATCGCTCTCCAAGGAAATGTTTTGAGCTTTGAGGCTCTTCAGCATGTAATCATGTTGTACAGGAACCCACATCAACCACGGACTGAGAATAACGTGTGCAGCTCAGATCTTGATTGGCGAATCGAAGCGATTCTATCGCGGCTGATTACCAGGAGTGTTCTTATCCGCGCGGAGATATAGTCCCTGGCGCATAGAGATAATCTCGGATCCTTGGTCCGCTCTCGGCCTCTCCCACCCGCCACCATTCCCACCCACTCACCGACCCCACGGACCCGTCTATCCCCCCCCCCCTTTGCCTGCCACCCCCCTCTCGCTTTCCGTATGGCAGCAGCAGCACCACCACCAAATGATTCATAATTGTCTGGTCAAATATTCTTTGTCCTCCTCCAGTCCCCTCTCTGCCGGGAATATATTTTTTTTTCTTTTCGTTTTAAAACTTTCCCTTGACCACCCAACGGGTGAAGCTAGGATGTGTGGGCGGGAGTGTGGGGATAGGGAGGGAGAGGAGGGGGCGTGCGGGTGAAATTTCGCGGAGAGGAGGGGATGGGGGAGTGAAGGATCCCTGCGTCGGCAGTTGCGAGTCAAAATATTTGAAAAAGTGGGAATATGCATGCGTCTGTGTGTACATAAGGAACGGTAGCGGTGACGGGATGAGAGGAGGTTTGTGCGAAAGGGGGTTGCACTGGGAGTGGGCGATGTTTTTTTTTTCGTTCAAGGGCTAGGAGAAGTGGGATTGGAGCGGGTGGATTGTGTGTGTGTGTGTGGGGGGGGCAGAGGGGAAGGTAGAAGTGAGAACATTCTGGAAGCAAAGAGCGTTGGCAAAGGCGAGTGGAGTGCCTTTGTATTTTTTTCGTCTTCTCGCGTTTTCTCACTCTTTCCCTTTCGAAATCGGGCGTGTTTTTCCTCGGCGTTGGAGTGTGCTGGAGGAATGGAATGCCTACTCTAAAGGCTGGAATTCGTTGACACGCGAACAGCGTTGCCTCCTTTCGACCTCAGCCGGGTAGGGAATGACGTTTTCCGGCTTGAGTTTTGATTTCGGCGTTATTATTTTTTCGGGGAGTGGTAAGTAGAGGCGCTGTTGACATTGAAGTCGTTTCACTCTGCAATCTTCATAAAATTGTGCACGTCCACCAGAAGGCTGATAAGCTGATATCACCTCCTCTTGAATGTATCTCAAAAGTTTCACACGGCACTTACCCACCCTCTTGTCATTCTTCTTTTATGCATAATTTTCTAAGGATATCTATTGGAATAGCTTCGTCATGCTTCATCGTACATAATAGGTCGTATACGTAAGTCGTCGGCCCGGGCTGTATTCGCGTGTCGGAAAGCCATTACCGTATTTTGGAATTTACGTGTAGTTAAACGAGAAGGGAAAATGAGGGAAGAAGCGGAAGGTCATTCTGGAATATATTCTCTTTTTCTAAAGGTGCACCGAAACTGTAGAATTGGTTATTTAACTCCAGTCATAAACTCATACCAAAGAGAGCAAGGGGGCTATTTTGAATGTTTGAAATCTATGTCATAGGCGGAGTTCTAAATCGCAAATTAGAGATAATTTGACGTGTGCCATTTTGATTTATTTTATTGCACAGTTTTGAATAATAATGTCGTATTCTGTGGTGCAATAGAGAATTAGTCTCTAGGGAGTACTGAAATACGAAAAATAAACTGAGGCTTGAAACAAATATGGCTTAAGGAGACGCAGTGGGGGGATATGGAGACTGAACAAAGTAATGGTGAAATTGATATGCTGTATGGAAAGATAAAAGTTTAATCAGGTAATGAGAAGAGAAAATCAGTGTACAAAGATTGAGCATACTTGATTGAGAGATAAAAAGAAAATTGGAATCACATGAGATCACGAGTAGGAAATTAATCATAGTGGCTTTTGAGTAAGGTTGTTAGGAAACGGCTCATGAAAACTCTGATATGGAACGTGGATTTTTACGACGCGGAAACATGGTCGTTAAACAAGTTGATAAACATAGATTGGATGCTTTTGAAATGCGTGTGTGGAGAAGGATGGTAAAGGTGAAATTGACAGAAGATTGAATAAACGAGGAAGCGCCAGGCGTGATCAGGGCGGAGAGGATATTGTTCGGAGAAATCCAGAGGAGGCAGAAAAGATAGATTCAAAGCATTTTTTCGAGTGATGAAATGTGAAAGAAGGGAGAAACTTAAGGAAGCAATAGGGAGGGTATAGGAAAAGAATGTGCATGTTGGATACAGTTGGGCGAGGTCGAATTAATGGGAAATGCAAGAAGGGTGTACTGTGGCGTACTAGGCTTTTTTTCTGTTAGGATGGGCAACGATATGTATTTAGGCGCAGTCTGTGACCATCTAAATTTAATTAAAAATTTATATTTACGTATCGTCGCATTGCGCCGTGTGCAAATTATGTGAGATAAAGAGATGTCTTGCGTCAATTTAAATAGGAAAATTATGTTTTGAACGGCTTCCAGTTGACACTCGTATAGTAATTGTAGTGAATGAGATTGTTAAGAGAAGAATAATGTTCGTAGAAAATGATGAGTGAATTCACTTTACAGGATACGGAGATAAAAGCAAGAGAGCAACCTGAAGCACGGAGGACAACTGAAGTTCATTACTCAGGAATTGAAGGTTTCTTAAAACATATAATTAATATACGGAAGCAATTTATTAATAACGGTGTCAAACAGGCCAGAAAATTCTAGATAATACCTCGGGATGATTCTTCAAAAAGCTGGTATCGCATATATTTATCAGTGCGAATAAAAATGCTGGTTTGGCGGGTAACGGAGCGGCCATTCCTTTGTTCTCTGTGGTCGAAGGCTCACGGTCGATCCAGTTTCTTTCGCTTGGGTTTCTTTGGTAAGGTATACTCGTACTTCATTCAGTAGGGGAATGGGCATTTAAGGTTAGCATACCATGCAGGAGACTCATAAAATTGTCTGGGTTGTTCCCGTGTCGATCCATTCCGCTGGGCGACAGTTTACGGCATTCCAGTCGGCCTCTCATTTTAAGCATCAGCGCCTGTATTAGAGTAGTAGTATTGAGGGGATGCGACCGACAGCTAAGGTCATTTGCGCCATTAGGGATGGACAGGAAAGGATGAAGGGTGGAGAGAAACCCGGCGTCGGCATTGGCCTGCTCTTTACGAAAGGCGCCTAGTGGTCCGCAGGTTGACGTCCCAGCCGACGGACGGCGTACTCACTCGAAGTACCCTCCACAAAGCACCTCAAGTAGGGACCGAGATACCACTGAAAAATATTTGACGCCGCTGGGATTCGAACCCGGGCCCTCTGGGTGGGAAGCCAGTACGATAGCCACCGCACAATATCGATCCCCGCCTGTATTATAATAGGTTGATATCTGCGAAAGAGTTCAGCCAATTGAAAAATAGGAGACGAGATGATAAGGAAATAGGATTAAATCATATTATACGTAAGAGAATAAGAGTTTATGCAGAATATTTATTTAGAAAATTTAGTCTCGACTGATTTTGTTTAAATGGCTAATCTTCAGGATTGGAGTCGGTTTTGGATATTCCCTTGAAACAATTTAGTCACTATAATGTACTTACAAGCCGTCTTAAAACGTAAATACCTTTTGTCCATGACCGTTTTCCCTGGTGCGTTCTCATTCCCCAAAAACTGTCTGAATTGCGGACTCTTCTACTCCATTTCTTACTCTTGTCTAACATTCCCTCTTCTGTATCAACCTTCAGCAACCCCCACGCGTCTCACAGTATCTCTTGTTCAATGGTAATGCTAAATGCCGATTTTGCTCCTCTTTGAATTTTTGTAAATGTTTACAGAATCATGTTTTTAGATCCAGTGGTCCGAAAGTTTTAATGAGAGAAGGTAGTCATTCCAAGGAAGAAATACGCTCGTAGCTCTTCTGATTTCCAAGAAAATTTCTCTTTTTGGGAACCCAGGCCTTGCTTTTGATTTGTCACTATCTCATATTTTACGCAGAATTATCGCTTGAGGAGGAAGAGGTTTGAGGAGCAATGATTAAGGGTATAGGAATGTCGGACAAACGGAGATTATGACGAGTGGGGAATGCCACCACGTCGAGTATTAATTTATAGGGATATCCCAAATGTTCATACAATCGGCAGAGTATCATTGTCGTGAATCGTGGTCATTTTATCTTCTCCAGTGATCGACGTGGTCCACGTTTCGCTTCTCACAGATGAAACTTTCTCAATCGATGTCTGCTAAGTAGCGAGTCCTACTTGGTATAATTAACTCTGGACTCCTTTCGGTGCCCCTGTGCCATTGATCTATACCTGAATCACTCATGAATTATTTAATTTTGGATTGATATATTTTTCAGTAATGCTAGAACTGAAGGAGAGTGAGAAATATCCCTGGCGATATTTGAAAATTTAATAATTGCTGAATTAGTATTGATAATGAATTCACGAACTTCATTGATTAAAATTATGCTCTTAACCTTTTAAAGTCTTCTCAGTGATTCATGAGTTTCATTGTCTGTTGCAAGCATTTTGTCAATCATTTCCTTTAATGTGTAGTTTATGGTTTTGAATGCTGCATTGGATGAACTCATTGTGTGTGTATAGATTATTTGAACCAGTTTATTTTGAGACAGTGCTGAGCATGCAAAAATGTTATAATATTAATTTAATAATTTCACTGTAAGCTTCATGCGTCTTTATACATAAAATGAAATGGCCGAACTGCCCTTATATTCCTATGTGATAAGCGAATAGACATCTATATATTTTACTGAATAAATAAACTTGATAATTTTTCACACAGTTTAATTCTATACCTGAAGATGTCGCCTATGCGTCGAAACCGGTAGTATTATAAAGTTTTTGTGTGAAAAAATACCAAATTTTGTATTCAGTAATCATGAATTTGCACTAAGTAGGGCCTTAATTAATCAAGAATTGATATACTTAATCTAAAATATCTATATAATTCGCCTTAAGCGCTTTATACCTTTTTTCTTTACTTTGAATACCGTAATTTATTCTGTGCGCATACGCTAGATTAATTTTTTTACTTTCCATTCCCAAGCTCTATTAAATATTGCCTTCGTTCTACTTTCTGTACTTCTGCATGTGTTTACATTGCAAAAGTAATTCTGATTTGCCATCCATTAGAGTCATGGTTTAATAAAACATTGGTGAAATAGTATTAGAAATATTTAAATTAATGGTTCGCTTTACTGCACTTGTCTGAAGTGCAATAAATATCCTATTAGTACATAGGAGCTTTAGATTTGACTAAATCATTTGTTAGGTAAATTAGGTAATCATTTATTGGGAACCAATCGTATATTATAAACTATTAAAGCAGGGCGAATTATCATTGCTGTATTAATTCAAGGTGTTATTTTGATTCGGTCTATGCGTGAATAAAAGTCTAAATAATACGGGAATCATACACATACCATTCGTGCGGTTCATATTTTAAAATTCAATTGAAGGTTGTAATTCGTGCCCAAAATCAATTACAAGGCTTAGTTGAGGTTTGGCTTGAGGATGGTACGGGGATCTTTTTGAGGGATGGAGGAGTGGAGGGGTGAGGGCAGTTGTAGGTTGGAGTGGGCGAGGGGCTGAAAGGGAGGCTACGGTGCGGGGGGCGGAAGGGGGCGAGTATGAGTCGTGCGGGAAGGGGACAGGAGGAAGAGGAATGGGGGCGTGGAAGAGATGGGATGTGGTGACCGCGAGCTTCAAGGTATGGAGGAGGGAGGTGTGTGGGGGGTATATCGCGGGGAGGGTTGGGGGAAAGTGGATGATCGTGGGGAGTGGGGGAAGGAAGTTTGGCCTGGAAGGGGGAGCGAAGAGGGAGGGGGCGTGAGTGAGCGAGGCTCGCCGTGGAGATTGGTGGGGTTTGTGAAAACACGAGCCTTTCCGAAGACAAATAAAAGGGCAAACAAACGAAGTTGCGAAAATGAAAGAGTGAGCTTTTCCGTGCGAATGAGACATTTCTCGCCTCCGCGGTCTCGACACGCCTCAGTGGTCAGCGGGTGGGAGTGTAGGGGGGTGGGTTGGGGGGAGAGGAAGGGCGGGAGTGAGGGGAAGGAGCCGGGTGGGGAGGCAGGGGTGGTCCACTCTGTGACGCACCACTCGGGACTGAGGAGACTAGAAAAACAGAAGCGATCATCTCTGGGTGCTCTTCTTGGAACGGCGATGTTTTAATCCATATTCGTCGAGCCGATAGTTTGCCGTAGGGCTGCGACGCTGGTGACCGAATCGTCCGTAACAAACGTTCCTCGTTGTAAGTAAACCATTCAGGATGCTCCTGTACACTTCTATTTATGCTCACTCTTACAAATGGACAATTTCTTCCCCCGCCTTGCATAGTTCTACATGGTACCCCGCAAGCCACCACGAATGCGTGTGGCTGGAGTTGACTCAACAACAGGCATGCAACATTGAAAATTAAGTTTTTCTTAATTTTTAGTTCCAGTGTATGTGAAAATAATACAGATGAAGTAGATCATTAATACTACAGGTTCGTGCACTACGATGTGTGAGTAAAATATATTATACAGGCAAGAAACGAGATGTCAGTAACAAGAACACTGAATTAAAGCCAATAGAAATAATAGAAGAATACTAAGCTGCTTAGATTGAAAAAAAAGAAGTGCTTTCCTCCATTTGTGCGATTGCTTACATTTACCCTCTACCGTTATTTTTCGTGGTAAAAATCTGTCTTTTCTACACTAGGTCTTTCTCATCATATTTTCATCAGCTCTTCTACCTTAGTATGAATGGGTCTACAGGTATAATACATTTTCAAAGTCTCTATGGAGACCTCGTTCCAATTGAGTGATTCCCAACCAAGAACCTCGAATGATCTTGATGCGCAACGTGTTTTATCACACCAAGCTTTTACGAACTAGGCTGCTCTTCTAGGCTGCACGAGATCTAATTCAGCAACCAAACCAACTTGAAGAGGATCCCATATGTTAGCAGCATATTCTAAAATAGGACTAATTAGCGAAAGATAACATTGCTCCTTAACCTTTTTTGTCATATCTCCCCCGCACTCTTCTAATAATTCCTAATTTTTTGCTAGCTTGCCCACAGATACCCCGTCAATGTTTCACCTAGGAGAGGACGTGGGCTGCTTAAGTACTTCATCGAGTCTAAACATTCTATTTCGGTGTCCCTGATGCAGTAGGCGTTTTGGATGGAATTTCTCTTTTTTAAAAAATCCATCTCTACGCAATTTTTTAAGTTTAATTCTAATTGCTAAGGATCACACCAGCGTTGTATTACATCAAGGTCATCTGCTTGTCAGCCTGTTAGGCTGCTTTATCCTCAGGACTGGGGATATATCTATATGCCACTGCGTCCTCGGTAAATAAGCGTGTCTTACTATGTACCGCGGAGTAGTTAATTAGTTAATTCGGGAATTAAAAGGAAGATGGAATTACATTCAGGGCAGTCCTAAATATCCGACGATTTGGCGGTCGTATTGATTGACCGTTCTCTGTTAATATAAATGTTATCAACTATGTAAACACTGTCACTTGTTAGCTGGGCATTGCTATTGCATTGACGTCTGGCCATCTGTATCTCACTACTTTTTGAAAGTTACCTCTGCGGCGCAGAAGTTGCTTTCTCTCTTATGGAATTGCATTATTATTCTACATTTACCAGCCATTCGCTCAAATCTTATCATTTCCTTAGGAGACAAACCTAAATATCAATGGAGCATAAGGATAATTGAAATAGATAACAAATCAATTTATATTTTTAATGGAGTCGTTTACTGCGTCAATGCCATGCTTAGGTAGTTTTCTCACCTACCATTGTTTGTATGCACTGATTATTCACATTTTTACCATAAAATTCCTAGGAATGAAGGAACTATTCATTTGTTCAGTAGAATTTCCCGACAAAGTCGTCAAAATACGCCTTGCTCAGATTTTCTAAATCCTTTGTAATTCGCATGCTTGAGTATTCTGAAAGTATGAATTTCTTTCATATGTTTTCGTATTTTTTTATGAAGTTGAAAACTTGAAAGTGTACATATTTTTCCACGATTTCCCAAATTCCTCCAATGCATGCGGTTAAATTTCACGCGTATTTTAGTGAATGATATCATATTTTTATTAGTAATCAGAGTAAGAGAGTCATTGCCATTTATTTACATTATCGCAACATCCAGCTTGGGGCTCGTCTGATGACCGGTGGAGAAGTAGTGGTGTAGATATTCTAAACTCTTGCCTTCATTGATTCCAGTAGAGTTAGACCTGGGGGGACGCGTGGAAGTAGCTATCGTTTAGTTAAAGAATGTCAATATAGGTTTTGTATTATAAGAATTTGCCTTTTCCCTTTCCCAAGTTTTATAAATCGGAGTGTGCATATTTCCATCTTGTCTATATCACGATTAAAATATTTCTCCAATTTTCTTGCGAGAAGGTCGTAGAATTACAGGAGTATCTAACGTGAGCGAACATTTTCCTCGTGCTTTTATTATCATTCTTTTCCAATTTAAATTTTTGTTCATTCTTATCCGGCTTCTATGGAGAGTCGAATATACGCACGAGGAATAGTGAGTCGGTGTGCAAATATGTCGACTGCTCCTCGTGGTCACAGTAATCGGTAAGGGTCTCGCAAACGTACTTACGGTCCGCACGCGTGTTTTACCCATGTTGACTCAAATTCTACAATGTTGCCGAGGTATTTTGTATTTTCCGTCTATATGGTGGAGTATCCGTCAAAGTCGAAATGACGACCGCCTTTCATTCGTTTCGTCTACATATTTTTAATCTTCAACAGCGCCCACCATTCCGTCCACTTGGGAAGCGGAGGGACGACGCTCTCCAATCCTTCGTGGCTCGCATTCTTGAGCGCTCAGAGTGGCGGAAATCCGCGCGCCCTCTCGCGTCTGCACATGCGTGCATCACGCTCCGTGCTCTTCTTTTTTTTTAAATACTCACGGAGGTAACTCGGGTGGACTGCGTCGACCCCATTCCCTTCGTTTTTGTCTCTGGTCTGCTCGCGTCTTTAGCTCTCTGCCCTTCCGTTGTGACCAGAGTTGGGGAGAGCATTGGAGCGATGAGCAGTCGGGATATTCGAGTGTTCCCACCCATCCTCTCATTGTTTCGCTCCGCGACCCTTGCCCCCCCCCCCCCACCCACGTATGCCTTGTGAGTGGTGGGTGGCCTCTCTGCACGTGGGACCCGTGGCGCATTGCGCATTGCCCACTTGATTTCGGACACGTGCTGGTGCGTGGAAGTAGAATTGTGCATGAAATCCGTGCTCGTAACACTCCATTACATAAGCGTCCAAAATTGGGGGTCATTTCGTCTCTCATTATCATGATTAATAAAACAGCACACCTAATTTATTTCTATTTGCCCAAAAATTTTGTCACAAGTTTCCACTGAGATTGGTTTTAAGTTTTAGGTTCATATTAGCTTTCAAGACCTTTTCAAAAGTCCTAAATAGATAACCTGTTCCGCCTGATCTAGTTTTTTCCTTTCTGTTTTGTTGTTTAAGTTAGCCCTCCTCATTTTCGGAAGCCTCAAAACCTTTGTTATGCTAGCATTATTCGTGTCCTATACTTATCTAACTTATTTTCTAATGCACCAAGCAATTACTGTAACTCTTTTCCTGGCTGGCTAATTAAAGTTAGCTCATTCGCAAATCTAACTGCTTTCATGAATTCCCCAACTGTTTTCATTCATATTTCCATGTTATTTTTTTCCATTTCCTTCACATGCTAGCTGAAAAGACGGGTGGAAATGGACATTTCTACTCCTATTCCTAACGCTGGCCATGCCGACTCCATCCGTCACACGCTCCTGAGTAGTTTTACACATTTACAGGGTACGGATAAGTCACCAACTTTTCCAATCTAGTCCTTTTTCCTGCAGTACATTCAATAATTCACCCCTTTGCCGCTCTATAACAAGCCTTGTCGTAATCAATAAAACAAATATACACCTTGATTGTATTAAATGTTCCTTGCTCTTAGTACCTCATTACTGCTACGGCACTGCGTGCTTCTCCCCTTCTTTCTTTTCATCCCGTTCAATGTCTCTGCATTGCATTTCCTTGCTCACCTTCCCAGTTGATTTCTCTTGAATCTGTTGTTTTACTTCATTAAATATGGCCTGAATCCTCATCCGCTCCGGGGAAACTGTGCGAATTCATCAAGATCCTCCTAAATCTGTGCTTGAACGTAATATAGTCTAAATGCCTCTCTTAATCCGACGGCATTTTCTACGTAAATATACGTGTTCGTTGTGATAAAATTCTGTCTCCTTTAGAGCACTATTTCCTTCTCCCCACGCCCATTTCTGTATTCTAAACCGTTGTGTCCTTATTTCACCACCTCATTGAAGTCCCCCATAGGTACATGTGTGTATTAAATGTTTCCCTTAGTGGACACCCCTAATTATTTCCTCTAATTGGTCTTATGTCCTGTCTTTTTCTTCTTCTTCCATATGATTGGACTATAGACCTGTATAATGTTCATATTTGTTGGTTCAGCCTTTACTTCTACTAATAATATTCTCCACTCGCCCGCTTTATGCTCACTTTTCTTCTTCTTATCTTTTTACTAAATACTGCTACCTTTCATCGCTGGTTCTCATCCCCTTTACTCTTTTGTACTCTATTATTCTTGCTTCAAGAATCCCCGATCGTTTTCCCATAGAACCTCGCGCGGCCCTACCATATCTATAATTCCTCTCTCCCTTCTCCACTTTATATTTTGATTTGTCCTTGTCCTCAACATCTCCTTAACGTTCCAAGTCCTGATTTTTTTTTTATTTTACTTGCCTGCTTCTCTGGTGCTGTTAATTAAAAGTTAATGTTCTATTTTCAAAGATTTCGTTTGGCGACGACCGCGGAAGCTTTGACTTTCTTGCTGTCGGGCACAACACACGACCCAGAGGGTCAAGTCTCGGAAGTGCCAGGACTCATTTCGATCATCAAGGCACACAGAATTCATAGATATAGTAACGGGTCCAGATCCTTCCCCTGCGCCGCCTGTCGTTTCCCTTGAAGACGTGGCACCCGAAGAAATGCCAGCTAGGGTGAAGCTAATGGCAAACATAGGCATGCCATGAAATTGAGCCCTGGAAATCTTTTCCTTATTTTAGTACCCTGCAAGCCACCGCTAAGGTGTGTCGTAGTGAGTTCAGTAGCAAAACTCTCTACCGATGATCAACCACGTCCCTCTCCAGTGTCATAATCAAGGCACAAAAAATTGGTGTACCGAAGTACTTCGTCAGTGGTGCATAGTTTATGTATGTATGTATATATATATATATATATATATATATATGCATGTACATATATACATATATATATATATATATATATATATATATATATATATATATACATATATATATATATATATATATATATATATATATATATATATATATGCATGTATATGTATATATGTGTATATATATATATGTGTATATATATATATATATATATATATATATATATATATATATATATATATATATATATATATATATATATATTGGTCTTAACAACTGAGAAAAACTCATTTTTTGATGTTGTGTTAGGTAAGTAATCTACCCCAACCACGGACACTACCAATGACTTGCAGGGTACCATGTGAATAGATGGACTTTGAGGAAGGTACAGGGTACTTGAATTTTCTTGTGACACTGAGAGAATTATTTTGACAAAATTATATTGGTAACTTCGATAATCAGGATAAAATGATAGAGGTTTACAACATCCTAGTCATATTCAAGATTCGTTCTTACCTTGCGTGAAACGCAGTCATAATAATATCGCTCTCTAGCACTGGAATAAAAATGGAAATAAGTAGAATATTGGAATTTTATGAAGTTGTCGGGCGCAACGGTCATTGGATGATATACAGGGTTGATCAGAATGTACCTGATTTGATGAATAAATTATTAAAAAACCTACCAAGATAATTAAAAAACGTTTTTATTGCTGAAAATTGCATTTAATGCCTTTTTTGCATTAGGCTTTAAATAATATTACATCCACATGAAAACTTTGGTGGGTGCTGCTCATGTTCGGTCGTTCTATAAATTTTCGAAAACTCTTCTCAGCATATATTGCGTTATTCCAGCGATGGCATCTGTAATTGCCTCCTTAACAGCTTCCAAGGTCCTTGGTCGAAATTTGCAAACCTCAGCTTTGAGATATCCCCAAGGATAAATAATCACGAGCGAGGGGGGCCATGGAAAATCCCCTCGTCTTCAGCTCTCAGGCGGCCGGACGGCCGGGAAATGGTTCTTGCAGGATTTTGCGTGAACGATAGACGGTATGAGCCGTGGCACCATTCTGTTGAAACCAAAATGCTTCTGTGTCATATTCCTCACCATACTCTTCCATTTTGGAGAGTAAAAGGTTCTCCAGCATCTCAAAATAGCTCACAGAGTTCTCAGTAACAGTTGAACCTCGAGATTCAAAAAAGTAATGCCCAATAATGCCTATGGAGGACAAAGCGCACCAAACTGTCACTTTCGGGCTATGAAGAGGTATCAGGTGAAGTTCGCGAGGGTTGTCAGGCGCCCAGTAATGAAAATTTTGCTTATTTACTGAGCCGGAGAGTTGAAAATGCGCTTCATCACTAGACCCTCTGCGTCGCCACCACACTATCATTGTTCTTAAAGAACTTTTATAGCAAAGCTACCATTCCATTGTGACAACTGAAAATGGCGTTGTTTCCCCCAGCTAACGCCTTTACTCCCACTCCGCTAATTAACCTGCGCGCTCTTCAGTGATTTTTTAGAAATGGGGAGTCCATTCTGACTTACCCTGTATGGATGAATTATTATGTTGTATGCATGGATCGTCCCCTAACAACCCCTCCACTTTGCCTCATTTCCTTGCGGCGGCTTGCGGGGTATTGTGTAGTTGTAGGTGTCAGTATTGAATTGGCAAAAGAGAGTACAATCAGACCTGTTGGCCTATTCCAGCTGTTGAGGCATTTTGTTTTCTATGTCACCGAACCATGATATAATTCAACCTTGAGAGTGGATTTCCTATTGAACAATTAGGTTATTAGTAACATACATTACAGTAGTTTCACTCCTAGTCACTTGTTATCCGACGCTAATTCCGGCATGCCTTGCTAAATCTATTAATATTGTTATCTAGGCACGGCTCTGTTGTACTTTTTCAATTTCTTTACGAGAGAGTGCAAGTGTTACCTTATTAAAAATGAAAGTCGACGGTGGGTCGTTAATCAGAAAAGCATTAAAACCATTACAAGCAACCACTTCGTCAGTCTCTTATTCTGATAGTACAGGATCGGAAACTTAATTTGAAGTGAATGGCAAGACATTCCCTCTGATTACAATGTACCATTGGAGAGAACTTTCGACAACAAATATGAACAGTGGGAATTTTGAGCAAGTTCATATTCGACCCCTCGTATTTTTTTTGTAAGGGAATACACACAGTCCCCTTCTCTCTTTCGCCTTTCTCGCCAGTCGTCGTTGACTTTCCCGTGGCGTATTCTCTGTTTATGTTCTCCAGCGATAATAATTGTCGTAAACCTCTCCCTCTTTCCACACCCTCCTCCCGCCCCCCATGTGGATGTATCCTGCAAATTCTTGCCCGCCCTCCTGTCCTCGCCCCCATCTACATTTCCCTCTTCTCTTCCGGCAAACGGAACGGTGGGGTCTTGACATGTGGAGATTAAATTCGCTCCGACTTTTCGTCGGAAAGAGGTATTGTTGCGTCCGGGAGTAAATTTAATCACTTCGGCGTCGGGGAAAATAGGAGAAATAAAGAGACGGCATTTGCTTGCCTGGGCCGCCTCACTGTTGCAGGAATTGCTTTTATGTTTCGAGGGGATGTATTGAGGTGAGGTGGGTGGGGGTGTGTGTGAGGGCGATAGGTCGGCGAGAGAGGGAAGTAGGTTTTTGTCGAGGCAGGGGAGGCGGAGACAAATACACCTTCTGGCTAAATATTTAGACTGAGGAAACATTCACCGCTCCCCGCGGGATGTATGATTCATGAAGCTCCTTTGCTACGATATTATTTTTTCTCTCTTTCTGTGCGTGCACCATTTTATACCGCACCTGTTTGTGGAAAAATACATCGATGCCATCCCGTGTGGTAAAAACTTGACTTTTCTTTCGGAAATGAGGTATGAATTAAGAATTTTCCGCCGCGTTGCGCATGGGGTCCTACAGGGTGCGTTTCAAAAGTAATGCAATTAAATTTCCCGCGCCGCTCCTGTTGGTTGGAGTGGGATTGAACCACTTGGAGTAGATGGGGGGGGGGGGTGCCAAACTTTGCCGCGAAACCGGTCTCAGTGCTCTCCAAACTGTGGAAGCGGCACGACGTCAGTTATTGTAAACTTCTGCTCGCCAACCGTGTCACATATGTACCGTGTTCTGTGTGCCAGTTCAGATTTTTGTGTGGTCTTCCTGCTAGGGTGAAAGATCCTACAGTGAAAGTAAAGACTGAAGTCCTAGGGTGAAAGTTTTGACTCCCTGAGGAATGTATCCTATCTTTCCCCCTTTCCAGTTATATTTAAAAACGCAATAATTATTCATCTTGGACTCATGAAATTTTTCGTAAGTACTCGATGGACGTGCACCATATTTCTTGTGAAAAATTTTATGCCCAGTTTATAACTTTGTTATAAAATGGACCCAAATATGTTCTTTAAATGTCATTAAGTTTGCCAGTTGTTTCTCAAATCTTAACACAAAAAGCTTTATAGGTCATCGCATATTATATTCGTATACTCCAACGCCCAAATGTAATTTATTTGACCTCCAAATATGTCGCCTTTATTTTAGTTCTAATGATATATATTTTTAACATACTTTTCCAAAGGTTTTAATAGTGTTACTTGCGATGTGAAAAATTATTACAATATCAAAGCACCCTCAAAAAACCTTTAATTAAACCCGGTCCACTCTTCTTGTTATGGCAATATTGGGTGTCCTTGACCTGGCTGGTTAAATATTTTTTCCCAATCACCATAAATAAATATCAAAATTCGATGTATACTGCTATGTACAAGTCCCATACATAATGCAATTTCATTATCATATTAAAACTGCTATCTCTCTTCATTGTCCTTGTCATATAGTTATAACGTTTTACTTGCATTGGATTTGTCCTTAAAAGTCATATTAACCTGATTGTGTAATTGCAGAAATTTTCGCCGTGGACTCTGAATTTTGGAAAGTTTTCTCTGGTGCCCTCCAATTACATTGTCAGGCAACCACACCATGTTCATTCAAAGGGTCTGTCCTTGATTTTAATAGATGAGTCAATGGGAGAAGACGTTAATTAAGCAGTTGGATTATGCTTAGAAAAAAACCGTTGAATATTGCATGTATTGTTACGAGAAGAGAGTAAGCGCCCCTGATATGATGGAGAAATTAGTCTGGGGGCCTATACAAGAGAGCAGTCAAGGCTTATTCTATGATCACGAGGTAGATCTTGAAGCGATCGAATTCATTAAGACTTCGACTTTTAGAAAGGTACAGGGTACCTCAGGTTTCTTGAGAAACCGAGGGAATTATTATGGCATCAAATGAGTAAATTTGACCCCCGAGATAAAATAGAAGAGAGATAGGCACCGTAATAGATAGATTTAAATGTTGGTTCCTACCTCACACGATCCTCAATAATAAAAAAAATCGAACCAAGCATCCAAATGTATTAACTTATAAAGTAACATTTGACAATATTGTCCAGCGCAAGTAATTTCATGCATGTATATAGGCATCAGTATGCGCCATTGTTTTTGTATATTATTTAACATTTATTGGAATAAATGTATGTTCTAATATATATTTCATGTCCCTCTGGTGCCCTAATATATTTTGCTACACGCCCTTACGACGGCTTGAAGTGTATTGGGTAGGTTTAGAGGAAATAAAATATAATTTAAGGAACGAGGAAGTGTTCTGACGAGTAGGAGAGGAGAAGGAAATATGGCGCGCGGTAATGGGAAAAAGAATTAAATTGGATACAACTAGAAGAATAATGTATTTCGTAGGCCATGTTAAGAGGGAAAGCCAAGAGACAGAAACGTAAGCCAAATAATGAAGAATGTTAGAATTCAGAGCGTAAATAAAAGTGAGAATTAGATAGGTAAGAGGGCTGCAGTTAACCAATCCTCGAATTTAAATGTCTGCTGTTTATTATGGATATTAGTGAATACGGAGAGTGCTTTCACGCTAAATATCGAAAAGTAGATCTCGTTTCCCGTCTATCCGCGACAATAGGACAACATAGAAATGTCAGCTTCTGTCAGGGGATAGTTATAGATATCCCCATAAGAACAGTCAATATTTAGCATATTTTACTAGATTTAATTGGAGGATCGCCGCGGTGTGACGTTTCTTACTAGAAGAGTTTCTTGAAGATTTCTCGAAGAATTCATTTTTGATTTCGGTTTAACGCATTGAAACGCTGACGTGATGAGGTTGCGCATGAAGTAGTCTCTGTTTTCAAGTCGGGTGATCGCGATGCGGGAAATGGCAAGATAATGACTGTAATGAGAGCCACAAGCGGAAAAGTCGTGGCGTTTTATGCTCCCTTACCCTTACCATACCATCTGACATGCAACGCGTCCCTAATGACTCTTTCCCCGCATTATCTTTATGGAGACGAGGAAAGAAGGCATTGCAGAATTATTCAAATATCTACCGCACGGTCTGGTGAAACAACATCGACAAGGCGGGCGGGCAAGCCCTGGAAGCTGAGTATTTAGTCGAAGAGGTTATGTTTGCATTGGATTGCGTAATTCACTGGAACAAGCTTTCCCCGACAAATATTTCCGATCATCTGTAATTTCACTGGGGCTCCGTTAATGTTTCATTTAGAAGGCGACGCAGTCTTGACGACTTCATTTCTGTCTTCGCGCTGTGCTATTTTCTCGAACGTTATCCGCTCGACCAAGCGGCCCTCGCCAAAAGGACGGAAGCAGTCTCGGAGAATTTGAATACCGACGGCGTCTTAATATTTGAACACCTTGAACGAGTCGCCGCTCTCTAAACAATCCAGGCGTGAAAATAATAATCTCGGCATTAAAAGCAGCGTCCATCACCCCCCCTCCCCCACCGGGGTAACAATCGGAATCGGCTCACCGCGTTGCGTCGTCGTTGCCGTGGCGTCGCCAAAGTGCTCCTGAATGAGCCACCGAATGAAAAGAATCCATTCTTCCGCGGTTGGTCGCCCCTCAGATGGCGGAAACACGCCATGCGGTTGGCGTGGAAGTCGCGGGGGTAAAAACACATCGGAGGGCGTGAATGAGTGGAGTGGACCGAAAGCGGCGACTTCTCGGAATTAATCACTTCCTTCTCTCGTAAGGAGGAAAATTGTCTCCGGGATCCCTTCCTCTCCTGCCCCTCCCCCCCACCTCATCGACGAAGACGTCATGTATCCACTCATCCACTCGCGCGAGCTCCCGCTCCCGATTGTCTCCCTTGTCTTACTCGTCGAAAAAGGTTGCGGAAGGGTCACCCAGGTATGAGCGAGAACTCCTTCGTCGGAGGAGAGATGATGATCGAAGCCTTCGTGATTGTTTTAAGGTGTCTCCGTATCCGGCGGAGCGTAGGAACGGGGGTGTGGCGGTTGTAGGGGGGAGGCGTCTTAATGCTCATGCCATTCTTCCTCATCTTGCGCACCCCCGCGCCATCTCCTCCCCCTCTCCTCACCACCTCGAGATGTCATTGTGCGACCGACCACTCCGCCTCACTTCCTCCTCCGTTGAGAATGGGATCCCTGGACCGTGTGTCCTTCCCGCTCCCCCCCCCACCCTCGCTCCGTCCCTGTCCTGTCCCTTCGAGGGTGAGAAGCGAGTTTAAGCTCGGGAGGAGTCTCAGAGGGGATAGAAAGGGGATTGCGGTTTGTAAAACGGGGGTTTCAGGGTCTCAGCGGGTGGAGCATGCTAGAGGGAGGGTCGTGAATGACTCCCTCCTTGACACCCCCCCTCTCATCACGAGGGTATCGGTCGTGACGATCGAGTAATTGTTACAAGCTCATTGTTATCGGAGCCAAGTTGGGCGTGAAGTTTGACGTGAAGAAGGTGACGTGTGGTGAATTTTCTTTGCTTAATTATCCACAGGTGCACCGAATCTTTTGATTTAAACCGTGGCTCTCGGCGCGTAAGAGGCACCGGCGCATAAGATGCTGCCAAGTTCGATACTTTACTTAAGGAGAAAATAAAGAGAATGATGCTCGAATTTTGTGCCCACTCTTGCGATTAAGACGGTCGTTTCTTCCTGGTGGTTTTTGACGGCGGAAATATCTAATCTGGCGGAAATTACGGTATCGAAGCTGTGTACATATGAGATGTTCAATGAAAGGCAATGAAAGGAAACGATTTTTCTTTCGTTATCTCAAGGTTTTTGTTGAAAATAATGACTGGTAGATTGCTGTGCAGATTAAGTAGTTGCACCCACCATATATTTGAAGAATATATCGTGGGTAGGTATACATATACGGCGTGGAAAAATGGCCACTGAAGCAAGATTTGGATTGGAGGCTTTTGAAATGTGGGTGTGGAGAAGTATAGAGAAAATGAAAATAGACCGATAGGAAAACAGATGAGGAAGTACTAGGTATGGTGGGCGAGGAGAGGGGTTTGTTGGGATAAATCCTATGGAGGCAGGAAAAATGGATGAAGAGCATATTGATGTGCCGTGGGATGTTGAAGACTGCGATAGAGGGAAGAATGTTGGGCAAACGAGGAAAGGGCGGCAATAGGATAGAGATGTTGGACGGGATGAAGGAAAGTATACGGAGATGAAAAGGTACTTGTGGTAGAGGAGGATGTTCGGTTGTGTTTTTTTAGGAATAGCAAAATATTTATTTGGTAATTGTGTCCATCCAAAAACAACCTTGAGCGGTAGATTACCTAATAATAAATCGTGGGCAGGAATCGTGGGTGGGTATCCTAGGAATAGAAAATAATAATCATCTAATCATCAAATTTCACGTCTGTGTTTATGATTTGCCACCGTTATTGCTGTTTCCGACCATTAAGCACAAGCCATTAGCGTGCATTATTTTCGTATTATTTCCAGATGTAGCGGTCTTGAAAGCTATAGTTAACTACTAAACAGTCATAAACTCAAAATGGCCGAGATATTACGTACAAGTGCGGGGTACAATCGAAGAGCCGCTATTATCGAAAGTGTTCGCGCTGGGCGTTATACTTCGAAATAGTTCGATTCTTCTAGTACTACAGATCAACTGTTTACGATATTGTGGCGAAGTATAATGCTTCGGAGAAGTGTGTGGAAGGTTTCGCTAAGGTTACCGCGAGGAAATCTCATTCGAGGAAACGCGTGCTTGTCCGGATTCAAGCGCCGCACCCTGCAAAATGAAAATTAAAAAAAAAATATTTGAAATTCCTGGTAATTTAAATTACACCACGTGCCAATGAAATATTTATATCTTCAAATATATCGTGGTTGCGTTTGCTGGCTGGTTTTTACTGGTAATAAAATGCATGGCCACGTGGTGCAATTTCAGTCACCTGAAATATATAAGTTATTTTTTTAAAAATTTTCATATCATTCTTTCCGGGCGAGGACGGTTATTTTGCGCGCTAATGGACTGTGATTAATGGTCGGAAACAGGATTAACGACCGCAAATCATAAACACGGACCAGAAATTTGATGAGTAGAAGGCAATTTTTTCTATTCCTTATTCGTTTTGTGATTAGAGAAGTTAACAACGGATATGAGGAAAACACATTTCAGAGAAAAGGAACAATTCCACAAGGCAATGCCAATATCAAGGTTTCGTAATTAGGGCATTAATTGCTACTAGAGACATTAGCACGAAGCGATCGCATTGTTTGGGTGCATTTTTTCAGTGCATAATGGAATTGTGTGTTCGAAGCGAGGGGGAGGTTGGTGGTGAGGAGGGCGTGGCTGCATTGGCGAGGATGGGAAGAGAGAGGGCTGCACGTCGTTGCCTCTCGCTCGGGGGTCGGCGGGGGAGATTTTAATGAAGGGCCGTGACAAGTGTCCCTCCCCCCACCCGTCCCCCTCACCTGTCTCATTGTCAATTCCCCTTCCTTCCCGAATGCGCTTTAGTGGCTTTCGGTTGCCACTGCATTCACGAGTGGAGGAGATTGGGGAGCGAAGCGGTGCGGGGGCGTCGGTGTGCGTGCCGTGTGTTCTCCTGTGGAGGAATCCCTCCCCCCCTCATCCTCTTCCCTCTCCCACCCCTACCCTCCCCGGCGGGGCACATCCCAATGGAAGTAGGCCTCCGGTGAGCGCGCGCGCGCGCGTGGGCTTCATTGTGGGCCCGGGGTGGCGAGGCCGGGTGGTGAGAGGGTTCAGGGAGGTCTCGTGGTTAATTAGTGAGGAGGTGTTTGGTCGGAAAGGAAAATGTCGGGATCGGTTGGTGGAGAGACGCGGGTCGGAAGGTGGGGGGATCGCGCGACCCCTCCTTTCGCCCCAACCCCCCTCCCCCTTCGCGCGCCCCTTAATTAGAGGAAAGTCGTAATTATGGGTCCTCCTTTCTGGCTTTCCTGTCCCTCCCTCCCTCTCCCACCACCACCTACACTCTCATTCCTTAATCAGTCGAGAGTACCACTCTTGACATTGCCGTGGGATCTCACCCACCCCATCGCACCCTTAAGTTTCCTTCCTACCACGTCACATTTTATTCGTTCTCTTGACTTCTCTCTCTCCCGTCCCGGATTGGGAAAAAAAACATTTCTCAGCCCAATCCCAGGGAGGGACCCACTTTAGATCCTCCCACCTCACCTGCCTTACTCCTCGTACCCTTATATCCTCCTCTCCGTCTCCCGTTACCCTCCCCTCTCCTTCCGGATCCCCCGTGGTGGCTTTGTCGTCGTTGAAATCACTGTGTTAGGTGCACGCACGCGTTCCCTGCTTTCCGTTTCCCTCTGTTGCGTAACAATGAGAGTTCGCGTCATCCCTCGCAGGATTTCTCTCCCACCGGGGGGAACGAAAATAATTCCTCTCTTTTCCACCACCCTCCCCTTCCACAAACACACACCACGCCCCCTCCCGCCCCGCTGGGTTAGGGTTAGCACCGAGAGAAAGAGGGGCAATAGTTATAATTAAGTCGTGAGTTAATGTTCGAGGCCTCTTTTCATGCGTCTTGGTGGCGTGAGAAAAAGGAGTGGTTTTTTTGTCATTGCCCGTCGTCTTTCTCTCGGCCCCGTCGAGTGGGTCCCCGCCTCACCCTCCCGCCCTTCTTTCTTGACTTCCTTCATCGCCCTCATCCTACTTCTTACTCCCTCCCACCCTACTACATCTCCCCCTCGCCCCTGCTTCTCCCAAGCCAAACCGTTCCTTTTTCGATTCGAGCATCGCTGATCGGGCGGCGGCGATCTTGTCCGTGTCCCTCCACATTCGGAAGTGATTCCTGTCCATCGTGATTCCCGCTACCGTTAAGGTTTAAGTACTGCGATTTACCGGTTGATCTCGATCACCGTTCGTTCGAGCTGGCGAATGTCCCCTTTCAGCGATCGTGTGATGGCTACGGAAAGATGAGAGACTAACTTGATAAATATCGCGTTTTTCGCTGCGATACGAACATCTCTCTCTTCGAGAACGGCAATTTAATGAACTAGGGATTGAGGAAGTTCGCGCGGGGGATTTAAATTGTCTTAGGCTCGTGAGAGCGATCGTTTATTTCCGTTATCTATATTTTCATTTGAATGCAAAAGTGGCTTTCTAAAAGTGGTTCAGTAACTCTCTAAAAATCTCTGTAAGAAAACGTCCTTATGAAATGATAATCGCCCAACTTATGTTTAGTGAGGTATTGGACGTCTTAAGATGAAGAAATAAAATTAAAAAAAACATAACTTACCATCTAAAGAGCTCTGGCGAAAACCCTATGTACAAGGTATCACATTCCTGAGAAGAAATTAATGCCAAATGCCGTATAAATTAAGGAATGATATAATTGATTCAAAAAGTTGATATTTTTGTAGAAAATTTAACCAGGAAGACAAATAGTGCAAAATTTTAAATTGGAATTCAATTTGCAGGGGAAATATTTTTAAATGATAAACAGTTGCTCTCTGCAATTACTTTAGCCATCGATCATTGCATTAGGAAAATATTGACTCAAAAAACAAGTAACTAAATTATTGAGGGTGGAATATATAGGATACATTTGAAAAACCCACGGAATAGCTCATTTTAACCTTCTGTCATAAATTATTAGCGCATTACATGGCTATTCATTCTCTAAAAATTGCGCAGCCCGTACTTCTCTGTAGGCAATGATAGGGTTACATTCATGCAAACATTTGTAACTCCAAATTTCGCCAATTGTCCGTCAACTTTTATTAATCTGGCATCTTGTTTGATTTCATAAGTCTGTAAACAAACACAACGTGTATTTTAAAATTTGAATTCATGTCACGATTCAATGAATGTTTCACGCATTCAGTTTTGTAAAAAATGCTGACTATTGCCATTTGCACTGGCATGCATATTCAAATATTATCAGCATACATAAGTGGATTTTTGTGCTGAAAAGAACACGTACTATTCTTGACGCTGATTGGACATTTTTAAATGAGAGGAAAAACTATTAAAAGGAGTTCATATCAATGTTCAAGCGATTTCAGGTATTACTGTGTGGAATTATCAAATAAATGGCTAATTTTTTAGTTTGGCGCTACTTAGCTGAACGCCAAGAAGTAGACAACTAAGGTCTCGTGTGCCCTCTTCAACTTCACTTTGCACCCGCACATTAATCAGAACATTAACAAAAAACTTTAGTTATTCAGGAAAACAAAAAATACCACTTTAACTCGAATTTCATTTATATAAGCCTCAAACTATGCAAAAATTCAAGTAACGTATGGAATGTAGGAAAAGAGAATAAATAACATGAAGAATGCAAAGTAAAATGAAAGCCTGTTAATTGAAAAGCGAAAAAATTAAGATATATGGAATATAGTAATGTATAATGCGGAAAGATGAGCTCTGAGGAAGGATACAAGTGGTTTTTGAAGCATTCTAGAAGCATTAAAATAAGAAGGTAAAGGATTGGAGAGCAGACTAAGGAATGAGAAAGTGCTGAGAAAAATTGTGGGAGAAGTAAAATTGCTTGAAAATACAAGAGGAAGAAATATGGGCTGGGACACTATGATAAATGAATGCCTGGTACACTGGATAAGAACACGGCAATCGAAAGAATGATTAGGGAGAAGGAGATGCAAGGCGATGGATGTGTTTGAAGAAGGTTTAACACGACCAAGAGACTGGCACGAAATCGTGGACGACTGACGAGCATGGACCTGCCCAAAGTCAGAGCTACAACTGATTTCTTGTACTGTGCACATTAGTTGGTATCTACATGTAATTAGTACCCCGCAAGCCGCCGCAAGGGTGTATGGCGGGGGGTGTTAGGGCACCACCCGTACTTAAGAAAAAAACCGCATGCAAAAGCGACACATTTATACAATCCACAAATAAAACATGGTATGCATTCATGCAAAAACCCTTACAACCTACACACATGCAAGCGCACAAACTACCAACTAACATATACATGCACCTGCAAATACACCTAATATCCTTGCATGGCTAATTTTGTTCAGACTTGTAAATTCAATGTTTTTAATATTTCTAAAATGACTTCGGTTTCTTAATATTATGATTTCTGATTTTTCGGGGAAAGAATGAGTATTTGTATCTATCTGTACTGGAATCTATCTCCCTTATTGTATCTTTGTGGTCTGATCTACCTAAGTAGTGTGGGGCCATTATAATTCCTTTAGTTATGTCGTTTAACTCGTTTGTTTTGAACCTTTCTAAAAGTCTAAGCCTCGGTTGTTCTCTGCGTATCTCCAGTGGCTCCCAGCCTAATTCCTCTAGGAGGCAAGGAGAATGAGAAGGTTGATGACAGTATTTTGGGTTTTCCTGTTAACTTACCGTTTATAACAAGAGCGAGCATGTTGAATGTTGTAAAGTGCAATAAATTTTAGCTCTAATAATGGTATGCAAATCGTACCCGGACCCTCAGAGTGGGGTTGGCCGTATACTAGCAACTACACAGACGACACAGTAGTATGAAGAAAGGAAGGGTGATGATAACTAGAGAAACAGATATGGAATAGAATACAGTAAAGATGCAGAGGGATATGAATGTAAGGGAAATGGAGAGGCTAAATGAGAAGAAAACAGACTAAAATCATTATTCTATGTTATGTTTTTTGCCAACTGTCGATGCTATTATTTCTTCCGAACATGTAGAGAAAATAAATGGGAATGCTTTTCCTTCCGGCGACTGAGGTGATTTTCTTAATTTCTCATGCTACGGTAGTTATACGTTATACTGTTCGCAGTATAATTGCCTTTCACTTTGAAAACCATTAATATCATCATGACCTTTTTAAAGGACAAGTTCTTTGTCAATAATCAAGCATTTGGTTTTCTTTCACTTTCTAACTCAAAATTCTCTGCCATTATTTCAGAACATTCTTTCGTCGTTTAACTTGCGATATTATTTGAACATACATTAAATAAGTGTACAAAATGTAAATAATAATTCCTAGTGGCATCTGAAAATTATAATAATTGTCAATTTTCTACGTTGCCTGAATTAGCGCTTAAAGGAATTTTATAATAGCGCATGCAGACAGTCAGGAATTTTAAGAGACACTTCTCTGCCTGCTGGAGCAAAACTTGCTCATTTTAATGGTTCCTTAATAAATTGCCATCGATCAATGCGTGAGAGTGATTAATTTACCAGGCTGTTTAAAAAATATTATTAATGGTTGTTAAACATTTTTGATGGCTAATGGCTCACCATGCGTTAAATTAAATTAATGTCGAGAGTTCCAAATCTCCTGGGCTTGCGCATCGTTAAAATTTCAGTCACTCATTTGATAGTTTTTAGTGGAATCATGCGTTTAAAATATAATATTTCGTCATTGTTTTGATTCATATTAATTATTTATTAACTCATATTGAAATTATTTCCTACGTATTAATGATCATTTTAGCTGTTACTATCGACAAATATTTAAAAACGTTTGGCATTAATGTAATTAGATTTGACAGTTACTCCAATTACTCCAAGAATTACGTAGAAGGCATGAGCGCGAACGAGTGTATCAGTGGACATCAGTCGGGTTGTTGGCTTGAAAACACTTCATGGCGAGTTACTGTACTATTCTTCAATTTTATGTGCAGTGTCGAAAATTTTAAATTGTTTTAAAACAAGCATAGTCCAATGAGCTCTTTGCATATTTCCTTGATATTCGAAATAACTTTTCTAGAATTACTTCGTGGTTATGGAAGAATAAGTGACGATGTCAGCTCGTTCAATCGAAGGCCGTGCAAACTTAAAATATTCAGCGTGGCGGAACTCGTGCGTAGATACCCCCGTGGCAATACCTCATATCAATGCGAACGAATAATATTCCAGTCGATCGGTTCGATCTAAAGTCAATCCTTGATATCCCATCCCTCCTTTTTTTCTAAATATTTTACCCTCCGGCCATCGGTAGAATAAAAATTCCGATAACCAATCTTGCGGAATAGGAATACGTAAGCTTTCCTCCATCCTCCATAAATAAAATATCTCCCTCCACACTTTTTTTTTCATGAATGCTTCCGTTGGTCCGTCCGTGGACCGTGCGATGGACGCCTCCGGGTGATGGTCCCACCTCCCCCCGTCCCCCGACCCCCCTCCCCACACATCTCCCCAACCCTCACGCCGGTGTTCCCGCCTCCTTTGTAGTGCACCCCACCAGTCCACCGCCACTTGACGCGCACCCATATGTACACCACCGCCGCGACCTCCCCGTTGCCGACCCGGCGGGCAGCTCAACTCTTGAGGTCACTCGTCGTGCTCCCCTCATGGTGTCCCGCAGCTGCCCCCTTTTACCCTCCTATCGTTGATTCATTTTCGTTCAGATCCCTTAGCTTCCCTCATCTCATCAACTTCAAGGAATTTATCCCGTCATCGCCCGCGTTTTTTTAATGAAAAATATTTTTTCTCCGTGCGCAGTGAGGGTGTTTTGTGTGGCATGGGGAGGGGTGGGGTGGAGTGCCCCTCACCGTCTCCTGTTTTCGCGCTCGAATGCGATCGCTTGTCCTTCGGCTCGGGTGCACCCTCCTCGACGAAGCGCAGTCGAACGCGACGCGCACCTAAGAATCCTTTCCACGGCGCGGAGTTCCCCTGCCCCCCTGCTCTCCTCCCCGTGGTCTCCGAGAGCACGCCGGGTTGTTGTTTTTTGCGCTCTCCTGTTTTTCCGCCGTTTTTTCGAGCGGCGTTTTCGCGCTTCGTTCCCGGGGAGGCTACTACGCTTCTCTCCGGCAAACCTTCTCCGCTCGGCGAAAAACGACTCGCCCCATCTCTTCGCGCAGACCTTTCAGCGACCTGTCAGGGGTGGCGGCGTCCTCTCGGGGACGACACGTATCATCGCGTCGGGACGGCGGCGATGCTCAGCAATTTTTTTCGTCGGCCGTTGTGGTTGTGTTGACGGGGGGGGGGTGGAGAGGAGTAATGGGGGCCGGGGGTTTTAATTCAAGGGGTGGGGATCCCGTAAGGGGGAGGTGGTCAGTGGATGCTGACGGTAGGGAGGGACGCAAGTCGACCCTTTTCCGCCTCACTCCAGCTCGCATGCAGCGATTAACTTTTGCCGCGACGGTACACTACACCGGAGTGGACAGGTTGAATATTCACGGCGAGCTTGACTCGTAAACCACCTCCCCATTCCCAAAGCCCCTCGCATCTCCGCAGGGCCGATATCTCCCCCTGCCACCTCTGGCACCCCTATCCTCTCTCCTCCGCTCCCCCTCGTTTTTTCTCTTTTGTTTTTCCTCCAATTTTTTCCCCTTTCCCTCTTGGAAATCTGCGCCCTCTCTCTCCTCCGCCCCTGCCCTGCCCGCGCGTACCCCTCACCGGGAGGGATAATTTATGCGCCCATCCCGAAGCGTTGGCGGTACGGCTTTTCATAATTAATTTAAGGTGGGGTCGTGTGAACTCCTGGAGATCTTCCCCTCGCGTTGGACTTGAAGCTTGCACCTTTTTACTTCCAAGAATTTTCTGAAACGTTAAAAGAGAACCCAGAGCAGAACATACGGAATGGTGGGCGGTCCTTCCTTTGAGGAGCCTAGATAAATGAAAAGGGTGACATAAATGTATTGAATTTGGTGCTTCTTACGTAAGGCACATCTCGTAATAGTTTCTCTTCTTTGGTGGCTTGTGAAGACCTGTTATATTAAGAAGGAAAACCAAGCTTGGGCCTTGCAGAATGGAGCATTGAATCATGAAATGCCTTGTAAATCATGCCGAAGGTAAAATGAATAGTTTTAACAGAAGCTCAATATGTTTTTGGTTTTTTTATTCCATTTAATGTTGTCCTCTTCAATGATCTGGGTGATTAGGCCATTTTTTTGTAAGGTGTATGTACAGGTATCGTGGCAAGCATGTCTACACCTTGCACTTTCAATGAATGCAGTGTAGGGTATTAAAGAATATGTGCGCAGTATCATTACCACAAGTAACGTGGTTGGTAGGGTCCGCGTAATCGTAGCTTTCGATGATAGTGAATTGCGTGAGGGAAATACCAGCATATTGCTTATTTTTATAAATTTATTTTTTATACCCTACACTTTTTTGTAAATTTATTTTTGCTCCACTACAATTTTAGTTGTCCAATTGGTAAAGTGGGTGTTAATCATATGCATCCAAATGATACACGTACCTTGCGAGGTCTCAATTTGATGGGAGTTAGTGAATAACCCCATGCATATGTTACTCGAATCGCTTTTAATTAATATCGTAGAGACTTTAGGAGATGTCATGTCAAGAAATCATGAAAATAAGTTTGGATACGTTTATTTGAATGTATAATTGCCTCAAGAGGGTGACTGAATGATAAGTTTTGCTTTAATATTAATATGATCGTGTAACGCTGAACTCTGCATTTACTTTTCCTTTCTGTAGTCCGTAGAAAACTGTAATGTCAATAAAATAATTAATTTTCCCTTCCATTTTATTACCGCGGATGATTAGAAACCAGGACACATTCTCAATTTTTCATGTGAAATTCTCAGGCCAAGAAGTTTAATAATTAGCTATTTTTATGAATAACTGAATGCCGCGTTAAATCGTTCCACTGATTTAAGCTATGTTCATCATTGATTGTGTGCACACGTATTTAGTAAATTGTAGACTTTTTTTTGTATGGATTTATTGATTTTATGCCAGGTAAGACGTTTGTCTGATGTAGCTGCGTAATTGTTTATCAGGTGTAGCAGTGAAGTAGTTAGAGCTTCGAGCAACTGACTGGAGGGCCCGGGTTTGACGTATGTGAGCACCCTCCGCTTCACCCTATCTGACCCCCCCGCCCTGTGCATTATGTGAATTCCACCGGTTTAGTGCTAGTTGAGGTATAATCCCAGCCATCTAACCGAAAACACAATGTTTTGATAAAAGATCATACCAAATCATCAACCTTTCGGGTTGGTGATTTTGGTATGCAATTTCTACTAGCTTATGAACGTCCAATTTTGGTAGTCTTCTTTGTTCGTCATTACAGCAAATGTTTTCGGCAGAATGCATCATAATTGTCTTTCTGCATATGCATCCCTGCAGAATTAAAACATAGAAATTGACTGAATCCCATCGTATAATTATTTCATAGTTATTAAGTCGGATACTTAAGTCGTCCGTAGGATGAAATACTATTAGTCGATTTCTTTTACTTAAAATTCTCAGGTTTATTGTTGGTTCAAGTACTCAAAGTCTCAATTAGGGCACAGATGTTGTGTTGAATCAGGTTCATATCTCTGCCATGAAAAAGCAATGCGATATTACCTTGGCCGTTGCATTAATTTACAAATTCTATTGAAACCACATTTAGGAAGTGCCAAATTGAAATTTCGAGAGGGAGCGAGGAGGGGACGGCGGGCGAGGGCAGTTTATTGAATTATAACCATTCCGGGGCGAACGCACACGAAAAATCTGCGAAGTTGCCGGGAGGGAAAGGGGTAGAATTTATTAAAACCGAGGTAGGAATAAATGGACTTAAAAAGAGTGAACTTGCTCTTGCTCCGGTCAAAAAATTCTTGGGTTAACCATTAAAAAACTTGCTAAGCGCCGAAGGAAGACCGGATTTTGATAGCACTTAATTTTTACTGGATAAAATATTCGAAAAAATCTCCAAGGTTATAATTAAATTTAAAACGAAAAAACTGAATATTAAATTACTAAACTGCATAGAATTACTCATTAGAGTCATTGGTAAATAAACCCGTATTTATATTCGCAAATTACAGCGAGAACGCACCTACGTTGCCTTTTTAACGGGTAGACGCTCAAACTCCAAATCCCACCATTTATGAAGCTTTTGATGATGTGAATACCTGATGCAAAACGACGAGCGTGTAGAATTTCAATCGATCAAATCAGTGGCTTACTATGATGATAAAGGGAATGTCATATTGGAAACCCAAAAGAAACAAGGTGAGTAGATAGTCAAAAAGACGAACGGAGAGCAATCCCTTCCTTACAATTGCATGGAAAGTTCAGCGTAAAGAAAAGACGGACAGAAAAGAGAACTGGATGCCGGTGAGCAATTGCTGAAATAGAGTCATTCGTATGGCTGAGTACAAATGAACCAAAACTAACATTTCCAATGATTGAATCAAGTAAAGAAAAGTTATTTCGATTCCATATTGTGGAGTGAGGTATATGGACATGGCAGCATATTCCACCTCATTCCTAGAAAATTAGTAACAAAATGCAAGAACTGTCACAAAGCATGAGCAACTATTTCGAAATTATAACTCATAATTTACACGCTGAGAACACGCAGGGGTTAGATGGGAAAATCATTCGGTATGGCTAAAATATACCCCAGCCTAAATCGTGCCTGGAGCACACGCTAAAGTTATTTAATGGTATGAATTTCTCAATTCTTTTGAATTGAAATGTTCACCATCATGCACTCCCTTTATTCAAAAAGCACAGATATTCATCGTAAACATTCGTTGATAACGGGTATTCATTTGTTTGTGGAAGTATAGGTGTAGGTGAATATGACTGGTCACCTAACACCCTCTACCATACGTCCTTGCGACGGCTCTCGGGGTATTGTATAGATGTAGACATGAAAATAATTAGAAAATTTCATGAATGAATAATGGAGTAGCAGTTGTTAATCAGTAACTTTAATAATTGGAAATAAGGGTTTTACAGAAACATTTAGCGGAAAACTCCAATGAGATGGTCGTGAAAACATCCACGAATTTGTAATGTCTCGAAGCATTTTGAGGGACACTCACGCCTCATGCATCTCGCGACTCGTATTATCCAACAAAACTCCTCAATTTGCATTGAGCAGCGCCCTTAGGTACCAACCCACGGGGTCGGAAACATTAAAATCCCTGTGAAAAAACGCGGAAGAAAACACCCAGCCGAAACATTGACGAGATGATGGGCGATTTTTCACATTGAAGAGGAAGGAAAGAAAGGATGTGAAAACCGAAATACCGCACGCTTTTGCTAACATTCCCATGCGATTCAATAAAAATCTCCGCAGCTGTTACCAATTACTCACGCCATTGCTGCATTGATGGCGAAGTTAATAATAAGCTCACGTAGTTGAAAAAAAAAGAGGATAAATCAGCAGATAAAGCCTTATGAAAAAGGGGTAAGGGATGGACGTACGTTCGAAATGGAGAGCCAAAAGCTAGGTGTTAAAAAGGAATGAAATAAAATAAACTAAAATGAACGAAATTTCAATTTGGCACTTCCTAAATGTGGTTTCAATAGAATTTGTAAATTAATGCAACGGCCAAGGTAATATCGCATTGCTTTTTCATGGCAGAGATATGAACCTGATTCAACACAACATCTGTGCCCTAATTGAGACTTTGAGTACTTGAACCAACAATAAACCTGAGAATTTTAAGTAAAAGAAATCGACTAATAGTATTTCATCCTACGGACGACTTAAGTATCCGACTTAATAACTATGAAATAATTATACGATGGGATTCAGTCAATTTCTATGTTTTAATTCTGCAGGGATGCATATGCAGAAAGACAATTATGATGCATTCTGCCGAAAACATTTGCTGTAATGACGAACAAAGAAGACTACCAAAATTGGACGTTCATAAGCTAGTAGAAATTGCATACCAAAATCACCAACCCGAAAGGTTGATGATTTGGTATGATCTTTTATCAAAACATTGTGTTTTCGGTTAGATGGCTGGGATTATACCTCAACTAGCACTAAACCGGTGGAATTCACATAATGCACAGGGCGGGGGGGTCAGATAGGGTGAAGCGGAGGGTGCTCACATACGTCAAACCCGGGCCCTCCAGTCAGTTGCTCGAAGCTCTAACTACTTCACTGCTACACCTGATAAACAATTACGCAGCTACATCAGACAAACGTCTTACCTGGCATAAAATCAATAAATCCATACAAAAAAAAGTCTACAATTTACTAAATACGTGTGCACACAATCAATGATGAACATAGCTTAAATCAGTGGAACGATTTAACGCGGCATTCAGTTATTCATAAAAATAGCTAATTATTAAACTTCTTGGCCTGAGAATTTCACATGAAAAATTGAGAATGTGTCCTGGTTTCTAATCATCCGCGGTAATAAAATGGAAGGGAAAATTAATTATTTTATTGACATTACAGTTTTCTACGGACTACAGAAAGGAAAAGTAAATGCAGAGTTCAGCGTTACACGATCATATTAATATTAAAGCAAAACTTATCATTCAGTCACCCTCTTGAGGCAATTATACATTCAAATAAACGTATCCAAACTTATTTTCATGATTTCTTGACATGACATCTCCTAAAGTCTCTACGATATTAATTAAAAGCGATTCGAGTAACATATGCATGGGGTTATTCACTAACTCCCATCAAATTGAGACCTCGCAAGGTACGTGTATCATTTGGATGCATATGATTAACACCCACTTTACCAATTGGACAACTAAAATTGTAGTGGAGCAAAAATAAATTTACAAAAAAGTGTAGGGTATAAAAAATAAATTTATAAAAATAAGCAATATGCTGGTATTTCCCTCACGCAATTCACTATCATCGAAAGCTACGATTACTCAAACTTGTTTCGTTCCACAAGTGACCTCATTTATGCTATGGCATCGGGAGTACCCGGCAATTTTCCAAATCCATACTGATCTTGTCCTAATTACTCTTTTGCTCTCTTTTCCATTCTTTTATTTGCGATCCTGAGTACTACCTTTGACCCGTGATAAATCACATGTAGGTCTATAGAACTTACACCTTGCTTCTTTTCCTTTTTTGAGATGCTTCCGATACTGATGGGGCAATGCATGATGAAAGCACCTAGTTGTCCCTAATAGGAGTGAATTAAAATGGCTTGGCTATGGTGTACAAAGTCATCACCACGTCTTATTTGACCTTTATAGTCGAAATTCGTCGTTTGTAGGAATCCTATTTGGAGAAAACAAGTGTTTACAATATTCTTTAGGGATATATTCTACCAAGTTACTCAATAAACCATTAATTCTGATCCAACTTAGTCTTCTGGCCACATTCTTCTCTCGTTAATTCTACAAACGAAGCCATTAATGCGTTTTCTTCCTCGTTTCGCTAAATTCTTGAGTATTTCGGTATTCATATTATCCATTACCCCATCCTTCTTCGATTTCATTTCCTTTATTGTATTTTATTTATCATTTTTTAAATTTATAATCATCGAATCTAGTACTCCTAGTTCTATTGTATCCTTATCAGCGTCGTATTTCTTTTCCATATCCAAACTCCCCGTCCTGTCGTTATAATATATATCATCTACATATTCTTTCCATCCTATCAGCACCTTCTGTTCTTATTCGATGAATATATTCGTTGTATCTCTGACAGCGTGAACGGAACTCCCTCTCTGATACCCTGACAATTCCTTCACTTTCCCGTATTCACTCCCACTTCCCCCTGTCCCTGCAAACTTTCTATGTCCTCACACATGATCTTTCAATTATGTTTACTTTGTCCTATGAGTGTTTCGCCTCAGTCATTGTGTGACTCTTTGTGCTTGCATCCCTCTAATTCTATGTTCACGTTCCTGAATTTCTGTCATCCATCTGGTTAATATCGTCTTCTATAATCCGTGATTTCATAATCCTTTTTCCGTTTACCGCCCCCATTGTTTTATTCGCCGCTTTCTTTATTCCTTGTTTGAAGTATTCTCATCTTACTTCATCTGTGCTCGTCCCCTTATCCTCGCTCATTATTTAACCGAATAACTCCTGATACTCCTTCCTTTTTATCGTCAGATGTTTTCCACTTTCCATTTTCATGTGCTTCTTCCATTTTCCATTATCTTTATTTTAAAATTAAACTTCATGAGCACCAAATTTTGATCCGAATCTACTCTCTGAAAACTGTTGGAGTTGATCACGCTGTGTGTGAATTTGTCTAACCATAAATCTTATTGGTATAGCCCTGTATTCTCGGGCATTTTCCATGCGTACTTACGTCTACTGTGGTTTCAGTACCAGGTGTTGGTTAATTAACTTCCGATATATCTCTCGCAAAACTATAGTTTGCTCCCAAAGGTAATCTCTTTCCCCTCCTGTACTCTCCCACCGCCCGCCCGTCATTCACCTCTCCTACCGCTGTTTTCCAGTCCCCGATCGCTATTAAGTGTTTTCATCCAGGTCCATTTGCAATCATTAAATCTGATTGATTGTATCTATTTACTTTACTTCTCCCTTTCTACAGCTACTTATGCTCCCACGCACTGTGTCCTTCAATAGACATTCAGCACTGATGCCTTTGTGAGTGTGAATGGCGTAAGTTAGAAACGAGAATGGGGGATAGAGGACCCTCGGGGGATTAGTCACGGAATCAGCTGTATGCTTCCAGGTTGCTCAGAATAATCTCTCGAAACCTGGAATTACTGCTTTTTAAATGTGTGGGTGCTCGTTTTTTATAATAGTTAGGTGCATTGAAATATCATGTTGAAATTATTTCCAGGATTAAATTAAATGATGTTTTTGGTGTACGGATGCAGGAAAAGCAATCTATGATTGGAAATACTATGAAAATTGACTTGGTGTAGTATATTTCCTCTATTAAGATGTTGTCAAGCCACCATGTGAGAACTTTTATGGCGAACTTTATTTTAAGCGTATAGATATTTTTTGAAGCGGTGTTGAACAACAAATGTGCACTTAATCTGTCCGCCATTTCTATCCGGCTACCTATGCCCTGGTGGTTGACTTGCCATCGTACCAATACAAATTAGTTATAACTATTCCTGTTATCTAAATATGTTGCGGTAGCTTAACCTAATTCATTTCATTTTCTTAAATAATATGACATATAAATACATTGTCAGATATTGTTCTATCTTGGCTATAATTATTTATGGAAAATCTGAGGGTTTAATTACACTATTTCAACATCTTTCCGCCAAATTATTCTGCTCAGAGTTTTTATTTTCAACAATAAGTTGTTAGTTTTATTAAAACGGACGAACATGTAAGTTTTACAGAAAAAACAAGGCTTTGGTGAGTCGAATGTGAAAGTATGTAGGCCAGAAAATATGCAGGTCAGAAAAAATGCAGGTCAGAAAAATGGTCATCATCACAATAATCGACTCGAAGGTTGATTTTCTTCCGTAATGTCCCAGATGACATTTCCCACCCTACAGTGAGATGGTCAGATCCTTTCCTTATTCCCCAAAATAAAATCAAAGCCATCATATGGTGAATGTTTATTATACGGATAAGGATATTTCGTGTTTGAAGAAAATCAGTATGGGTTTCCCTCCAGTCTAAAGTCACATTCCAAAGTAGTACTTAAATTAAGTGCTGGGGTGTTTCATATATATCTGACAACCAGGGTATAATGAAGGCCCTGCTCCGATAAAATCAGAGAAGAAGACTTTCACTGTTACATTGTTTTTCCTGTTTTACCCTCACACCTTTTGCGATTCTACAGTAACCAAACTAAGGTTGCCTTTTACTGATAGATAAAATACGTTGTGTTAACCATCTCACGAGTTATTTCAGTTGAAATTTGACACTTGATCCCAAATCAATTGGTAAAAAAGTGTCTTTTGAAAAATATATATCATTAATCGGAGGTTGCAATTTTCTCCAAGGTTCAAATTGATTTTTTTTAGGTATTTTATTTCGCTCATCAGTTTCGCGTCATGTTAAAGCCAATGGCCCGCTTGAGGCTAGATGGTAGTAGGTAATATGTATTGACAAACTTCGTGCATTCTCTGAGATATATAATAAGCGTAAACAGTACTCAAAACAGCCAAGATATACGCCAAATTTCGAGGGGTAGCAGGAGGGAAGCGATGATGTTTTAATTTCCCTCATGATGGTTCTTTGAACTAATTTTTAAAACAACTTACCGCGCGCCCGAGTGATGGCTTTCAGCGCATATGTGACGATGGCTAATTAATTTTGGTCGATTTGCAGTAAGAATACTTCATTACGTTCGATACACATTATGCTAAGGTTGTTGAAATGTAATGAAATAATTGACTTTGTAATTCCACACACTTTATTTTAAAAACACGACCCAGGTTTCGACGTTGACCGTCATCATCAGGTTCAACGTCGAAACCTGGGTCGTGTTTTTAAAATAAAGTGAATGGAATTACAAAGTCAATTATTTCATTACATGTCAGTATGTTATGCAAATTCTATAAAGTTACACATGAGAAAACAAGTTTTATGCCAAGGTTGGTTTTGTCTCCACAGCAATCCATGTTATGATGAGTAAGATGTTGTGTCGGGCACTTTTGTGGTCACAGAGAGATCCGCGGGCGCCATTTCAACATAAAATGTGATGGTGTCTTTTATGGAGTCTGGGGATTCGTAGTAAAGATCGCCCTCCTTCCTTATCTTGCAGACGAAGGACAGCGAGACGGCGCTGCACTGCGCCGCGCAGTATGGTCATACGGCGGTGGTGGCTCACCTCCTGGACCACGCGTGCGACCCCTCCATCAGGAACAGCCGTGAGGAGACGGCCCTGGACCTCGCGGCACAGTATGGCAGGTAAGGCGGCATTACTACTGGCTGTGGCAGTTGGGAAGAGGGGCCAATTGTATCACGCTGACTCGCTATCCACGTGAATTCTGTTTGCTGAGCTGGAGAAACCCGCATTTAGTGAAAACTACTTGCCAACGACAATTGTCAATTAATTTTTTCGGAAATTCCGATATAATCAATGAGGAATTTCCTTATTTTACTGGAAATTTCAGAGTGGGCATAATCTGGTAGAATCGAACTGCAAGTTAATGTGAATCCGGGTTATTCCGTGAATAGGAAAAGTGTACAGTGGCTTGTGGACAATGATTGGACCGAAAACAAAGTTAAAAAAATATATTTTTGGGAATATTATCAAAAAAATTGAAATTGGAAGCGATCGAAGTGTGTTTTATAACTCCCACTCCACATAATAGGACCCCATCATCCTAAGCCAATAACTGTCCGTGCGTGCCAAAATACTAGGATCAATGAACCATGATTCAGGAAATCTCAGGGAATTTTACTGCCCCACATCTATAGTCTTCGTGAATTGAAAACATTTTTACTAGTTCGTGCCATGCCGGTAGACGACGCTGGTAAACTCGAAAGGGAAATTATGAATGCCAATCAAACTCTTGAACCGTGATAATAGAATCCTGAGAAGGGAGACAGTGGAGGTTGCGCATGCGTCTTATTAAGTGTTGGCAAAATCAATGTATAGCATAAGAGCTTGACCGCCTATGATTATGGAGATTTTCTGAACGCGATCCATTAGGAAGTGAACTGAATTGTGACACTTGACTGTAACAGTGTTTGGTTTATGTCACGCGATCATACGGTTTATACCAGTGCGGGGTACGACTGAGTGATCCTCGTGCCACGGGCTTCTCTTTGTAAAATCATGTTGAAATAATTTACAGTACGTTGCAAACATCGTGTTTGAATCAGCTGTATCCGTTAGATTTGCTAGTTAACGAAAGAAGAAGTGTATGCACCTTACATTCCGGGTCATTATCCCACTCCCGGGTCTATCTTTCTCTCCCATGCTCTTCTTTAGCTCACCGTAGCGAAGATCTCATTTTCACTCGAGTTTTTCTCTGGTGTTACTTCTTCACTCATTAGACTTTTATTCTCGAATTATCCCAGAACTATTTTTATAAACGCACTGGTGTTTCGCGTGCCTTCCCTACATCATCGATGGATGAGTGCCAACGGCGTGTGAGACAGAGAGAGCAATCGTAGGTAAGTTTTGAGAAATTGAAGTCGGACAACCCGAGAAAAGAATTTTAACCATTCAGTATTTATGTTTTGAAGGTGGTCAAGTTTGGAATTCTGCTATCTTAATATCCTAACTATCCTTAAATACCTGATGCCTATCGCGAAGCCAAATATTATTTTTTTTAGACCTTCATAAATAAATCTTATACCTATTCTTGTTTTTCAATGCAACAATTTCAGAGTGTAAAAATCTTGTTGCATTGAAATGCATGCTAGCTGATGTCTCCGTTGAATGTTACTGTTACGGCATCTCCCGCAGTTTCTTGGAATTTATTCTTGTTTTCTCTAGTTTTATCAATTTCTTTCCAATTCCTCTGGGTTTTCCTACGGTAAATTTGGCACCGTTTGCATCATGATATTTTGACGTCACGTATAATTCATTGTGGTGGCTGAGTAGACTCTTCGTTGAACCTGGCTTTGCTCATCTCCTTTCAAAATTGAAAAACGGGAGTGTGAGATTATTCTCTTGTGCGTGGAAATAGGTTAGTCTCAACATTTTATTTAGTTTGTCGCTTAGAGTAATATTTAGTTTGTTTAGATTCTGGGGAAGCTTATTGTGAAATTTACCCGGTCGAAACTTATTTCGCAGAGACCTAATTTTGATGGCAGAACTCTTTTATTTTTAAAACTCACCATTCTGTGTAATCTGTCGTATCAATCAGCGCCTAAACATGTGTCTCTTCCCTATAATGTTGCTATATATATTTTCTCACATTTCTGCATCAATGTAATACAGTGCACTGTTACGTATTTACCCCAGCATCGAATCCTCTCACTCAAGAGTTGCATTGAGTTCGAACCAATATTCGAAATCTATTTCAGTCTATCTTAGATTAACTATTCATTTATTTGTAGGTGATGCTGCTCTTGCTTAATGGGTTCTTGCCCTCTTTTCGACGGTGGAGATATGTATTTGTGCTCCATCGTGTTCTAGTTTCTCGCATTATATTATGGCTTAAATGATGCTTTTCTTTTGATTTTTTGTTGATTTTATGTACACTATCGAAAGGGAAAAGATTGCTCAGCAAAATGTTCCGGTATACAGTAGTCGAGCCAAGTTAGCGCTTATTAAGGTACATATAGCAATGCTCCGTATCGGCATCATTATAAGCTGTGTTAGCTTTCTAACGTTTGTCTTAATCACATATGTTTGTGATGAACATAAAGCTACCCGTCTGGTGGTAATTGAGCGTGAAAGAAGTAGCTACCAAGTGAAGTGAGTGTAGGGGACCTTAGCAGGTGTTGACACTCTTTGATCCTCCATAGAGGACGCTGCGTAAAGGATTTGCATGTTCGCCAGAGGATTCAAACCCTCCTTCGGCCTGTGAATGGTACGCTGCCCATTGAATTGCTAATGTCGAGCTGCCCTACGGATCACATGTACTTCGCACTTCGCGGAGCGTCCGAGTACGGAAGCAGTCTTGGCAGTGTAAAGAGAAGGGCCGGAGGGGTATCTGGGCAAATGCCTGCGGGAAATGGGAAGCGTGATTCAATGACGCCTTCATTAACCTGACGTGCCCACAGATTGGCGTGGTCGGTGTACTGCCACTCGTCGGGAAATCCAAGAGCAGGGGAGTCAGATGCGGCGAAGGTTTGCTAATGTGTGCTTGCCTCGGGGAATCACTTAAGTGCATTTATTACCTTTCAGAAGTACATCGTCCAGCAATTTTGAAAATGTTCGTCATTGTAAGTTTGGCCCTCTCGCCTTTTGGTTCAGAAACCCTTTAGAACTATTGGCGGAATAAGAGGTGATAGCAATCAATGGGGAAAATGAGCGAGCGCTGATATTCATACATTTATACCCTCGAAGGTTGATTTTGATAGGCGAGGGTAGCGTCCACGTCATCCTCAGTTCGGCGGTGTATGGAATTGGCGCGGTAAGCATAAGTATAGGGAATGCGCTGAATAGTGGTCGTGAAATTATGCAAGGTAGACATTTCCCCTTGTGTTGCAGCGCAGAAATCAGTTATCTTTCATCCTGCGAGCACGAGCGGCCTAGCGAATGGCATCTTAAATGCTTTTTGCAATCTGTTGACTATGTATGCGTTGATTTTTTGTTTTGTTTTCCGCTAAAAGGTGGGTATATTTACAATACCTACACGTATATAAATATTTGAAATACATTGGCGGTACCCTAGGTCAACAGTATTTTAGCATAACGTTTATGTGCTTTCAATTTTGTCGTATTTAGTAAAATCCTTGTACAACTAGGTGTTCACACTTGAAGAGGAGCCATTGACGGCGTTATTAAATCCTTTCATAAGTGTTTTATCATTATTATTAATACATAATATCCTGCAAGCCACCGATAGGATGTGAGGCAGGGGGTGGTTACACACCAGACTAATATTGACTCAAAATACTTCCCCAACCCCCACAGCGCGGTCGGACAACGTTATGTTCCCTCACGGAATGATATACTTTGTCTAAGCTTACGAATCCACGTATCAGTTGTATGTGAACAGTCTGTGTTAAGTCCGTTCAAGGCAAATCAATGTTAACGCAATTTAGTGTAGATAGTATCCAGATAACTTGAGGCAGTGTGAAGATTTCTTTAAACTATTTGGAGGACGAATGTGGGGGAATCCCGGGGAAGGGAGCATAAAGTGAGTGATGGAAATATTGAAAGGTAATGGGGATTTGGAGGTCGTAAGAGAAGGGAGAATGTTGTATTAGGAAATGTAGGAAAAGAGAAAAGGTTTTTTGCCGGCATGAATGCAGAAATTAGGGAAAAAATAAGAAATGAATATTTTAGGGGAAGCAACAGTGTCTTCGGGTTAGGTCATAAATTTTAAAAATTTTAATGGACCGCCCAGAACCTACCTTTAGGTAGATACGAGATTGCCTGCGAATTGAGTAAAATATTTTATATTTCAACACCGAGGAAGTTCCTATGATAACAGCAGCACGGCAACGGACGTGCAAAATTTCTGGACCAGCTGCGATTCGATACCGTTCGCATCGTAAAACATTTAGAATACCGCATTTTTGATCTGATGGGAAAAAATGTGTATTTGTCATCCTTTGGTTGGTTAGGTGAGTGGAAAGGCAATCGGTTTTTTGGCTGCAAGGGTGGAAGATGGGTGGGATGGGGTCGGGAAGACGAGGCGGGGGACGGAAGGGCTGGGCGATGTGCCGCGGGGAACATGGGTCCGGCTTATGGGGTGGGCGCGCGACGAATCTGGACTTATAAAAACCTCGAGCTAGCGAAGATTATCCGGATGGATCTAATATCCGGAGTGCCAAAGGATTTTTCAGGCGGGACGGATATTGATGCGCGGTAATATGTAGGAGGAGGTGGAGAGGAGGGGGTGGCGCCTTCCTTTCTGCTCCATGAGGGGAGGGAGTGAAATAAAAGTTGGTCGGGAAATGAGGACTTATTTTTTTCCGCGGAGGGGCGAATACTTTCGGATTATATTTTCGAATTGCCCGCACTCCGCGTCCCATCTCCCGTTACCTTTCCGCGCGGAGACCCTCCGCGGCGACGTCAGCCCTCGGACTATCGCAATCGAAAGTTGCCCGGCGAGATTGGAGCCGCCGCGAGAAACTTGCCGCGGAGAATGTTTCCGATTTTTTTGGTGCCATATTTGACATTTTTATGTCGCCTAGGGTGGGCTCGGTCGGTGCCTCCTGTGACCTTACGGTGAAGTTCGGATTAATGTGAGCAGTTTCAAAATGAATAATTGAATGAACGATGAGGTGACGCATTTGTTTTTGGACGTCAGTGTGACTCTGCGGATCCAAGAAATGGGTTCGAATTTCATTCCATTGTCGGGGAAATGCATTCGATGATCATGCGACTTCTCTTAAGACTTCAAAAGTTTCTCAAAGTGACCTGCCATGTCGAAGAAGTTGGCTTCGTTCTCGTGGAGACCTCGAGGCAACTACCGAGTAAATAATATGATCTTCAATGAAACACGTAATTGAAATGTACGAGTTACATTACTCGGAGTTCAGGAAAGACATTTTTGTTATCTTTTTATTAGTGATAAAATAAATCATGATTTTTTGCTGGATTCAACTTCAATCTTTGTGGAGACGATTGTATCAGGCGTTATTTTTCAAAAACCTTCGAGCATAGTTATATAAAACGATGGGTGACTGTTGTTTTATGCAGAAGTTTGAAAGAGTTTATTTCTATTCTGTCGTTTTGCATCAAATAAATTGTTTTACGCGATGAAATATTACTGAATAGATAAGTTTGATGTATAGAAAGTACTTTGAATTTTATTTAACAGCTAACTACTTCTACGGCAATTTTTTTTATCATTAGCATTCATTAATGTGTGTATTAATCACTGTAAAAGCCATTACTATGACACTCATGTCGTAGCAAAATAAAACTTTTTCGAGCTGTGAAGAAGAACATGTCTTCTTGTTTGATTTTTTCGCTCAGTTTTTAATGAAATAGAATCATCAGCTATATAATCCTCTCTTTTGAATTTCTATTTACCCCTGAGCTATGGTTGCATATAATTAATACGAAACCTTAACATCTTGTTGATTTTTAAGTAAATACAATGCATACAATGTAAAATCTCTTATGGCTTGAGGTCCTTCAATAATTTTTTACCTTCTGTGCACTTAACACCACGTTGAAAACCTCCAATTTTCGCTCGTACTGGCGATATGGGGCTATGCCAATGCCTGGGAAATTTCATATACCTCATTTGATCTATTGTCTTATTTCATTACTGCGCAGTTATTTCTATGCGCACTCGGTATGTTGGCGGTAATGGAAAATTATATCCCTGAAGAACGAGAGTATCCGAAATAACGTCTCCGACGGTTTTGCTGAATTATTGCGACATGCACATGTAAAATTCTCCGTCTTTGGCCCTCTTTTACGAAATATCCTCACGATATTTCAAGTGAGGGTTCAATTTGGTGCTGGGAGCCACCAACATGCGTACGGTCATTTCTTTCTGCTACTTATTGCTGTAAAGTCCATAACTAATACCTCACACCACCCTTGCTCTCACATATTGCCATTATCACCAGGTTAAATTGTAACGTTACCTTTTTGCCTCGAATGGCGTGACCGTGCTTCCCCACTCAATTTTAGAAGTTCCTCTGCCTTTTACGGCTCTATTCTCTGGGAAGGTTGTGCCCGGTATGGGATTTGCGCTAGACCTGTTGAATGAGTCTCGACTGAAATAAGGGTGAGCTTTCGCTTGAGTGAGGGGAGCCTTGGCCAGCTGCCTGCCGTGAAGCGTGAATGAAGTCCCAACAGGGTCCCACTGCGGCGAGAGAAATCTGAATTCCTAGTGTGAAATAAATTAGAAAATCGTGAGGAATTGCTGCACACATTACTACAGTTGTATATAAATTCTCCCAAAAACTTAAAAAGAGTCATATACTCCTTTTTAATTCCTAGAAACCACGGGAGATGCCGCAGCAGTAACTTTTGACGGAGTTACTCTCTAATATGCATTACAATGAAACTATTTCAGAGTGTAAAAGTCATTCGCCTTGACCGGGATTCGAACCCGGATCCCTCATAGTTTTGCCGAGTCCTTAAGTTAATTAAGCTATCGGGGCGTCCTCTTTTTTGGGGATTTTAACAAAGGAACAAGATGATGTGACAAAATATAACCTCGGTAGCTTAACTGGCTAAAGCACTTGGTCGGACATCGAGGTATCCTGGTTCGAATCCCGTTCAAGGCGAATGATTTTTACACTCCGACATTGTTGCATTGTTACTCCTTTGAGTTCTTAATGAAAAAGTAGTATTTAAAATATTGATCCGAGGGTTTCTTCATTTCTTCTCATTTATGGGATTTTGATCGTTTTGTCGGTTGAAAATGTTATGGAATTCCGAACGACCCATAATTAAATCTGAATAATGTAATTAGGATGTGAGGGTACGAGGTAATGTGAGGCAAATGGGAATCACACGTGCAGTTTAAGGGGATATGCGAAGTATGAAGATTTTGCAGGCATTGGCATGGCTAATTCAATTGCCATTGTTGTCTTCTGGTCAATGTATCCCGATTTTATCCAAATGCATTCCTTCCATTTGTAGTAGTAGCTGTGACCGACAGCTACTGTAATTTGCAGAGTTGCGTTCTGGCCATTTTACTATCCATTGAAGCTTCTTTCAAATGAGAGTTAACGTATGAGTCAGATAATTGTGCCATTGACTGAAAATCTCGCATTTAAATATTATTATCATAAAAGATCTTAGAAACACCTGCTGCCACCACGAAACTGGGGCTCAAACCAAAACATTAGAATTAGAAAACATTAGAATTAGAAAACATTAGATGCAGAATTGAGCATTCTAGAAACACAATTATAAATACAGGTATGCACACCCCTGCATGTGAAAAGCCGTGTCTATTACTCCTTGTATTCGACTGATCATGTGTTTTCATCATATTTTTGTACGGCGTTGGAGGCATGGACGCATGTTGAAACAGTATCCAAGAAAATCCAATCGTTCGAGATGTGGTGGACCTCTCGCATAATCTTAAGGATCTCATGGATGAACAGCTTAGTAGTTGAGATCCAGCGACGTTTAAATAACAATGTGGCGTTATTAAAAAAACTAAAAGAAGGAAAGTCAAATATATTGAATGCTCTAGAATTGGTAAATATAAATACGTCCATGTCTTCATCCAAGGTAGAATTGTAGGCAAACATGGCCCAGGACCAAGGAAAATATCATTGCTCAAAAACTTGAAGCATTGGTACAGTGAGCACTCGTGCTGTCCACGGCACCTGCTAATGAAGCAAAGGTATGCTGTTGAATATCATTGTTCATGGAAGGCACGCCATCGTAAGAGGAATATAATTAATTCTCTGCTTGTACGCCTGGGTATGATACAATTTGAGGAAATTTCAAAAGACGCTATTTCAGATAGTCGACATGAAGGATCAGCCCATAGTTAGTTCCGGACGGATTTGAGCAGTGAAAATGTATCATAGCATTCTGCAATTTCCACTGGTCTTGTGCTTCATAAACTCTATCCGAGTCAGTGGCTGAAAAGTAACGAAGGGTGTACACGAGATTTTTGACATTTATTTCCAAAGGCGAATTAGTTTTTCTGCAATTGAATTTCAAAGGGTTGGTAATAGTCATCTCTCAACACAATTTTATTTGCAGCGAGAGAGTGTAAAGTAAATTATTGGGAAACCCTTCCCGATTTCTGCCGAAAGTAAATTGATGCTGCAAATGCAAATTTGGCGAATTCTATTTTACATGCCTACTTAAAATCAACGTATTTTCGTTTATCCGAGTACGTGACACTAAGGCTAGGGGTACTTTTTTTCCATTTTTTTAACTCTTATTGTTAAATCAAGAGAACTTTCAATCTAGAGATATAGAAATAAAAAAGGACTGCTCATCAAAATAATCTGATTTATGGATATTTTTAAAAATTCGTGGAAAATTTGTATTAATATTGCAATCAGTTTTTTCATTTGGCTTCATGAAAGTTTCTACATGCAACGGGCAAAATCGCAATGAACTCATTCAACTCATATAATTGTGCTCGATATTCGCATTATTTAGCATTTTCGCAGTTGTTAATGAAATTACATTCATATTTTTTTAAGTTTAAAAAGTTGAATTTAAGTTATTTGGAAAATCGTATCGATTTCTATCCACATGCTTTTTTGTTGTTGGAAAACTTGATTTTCTACACGACTATATTAGTTACTCTCATAATTTTAACGCTCTCGAAGCAATCCAGGAACGTTCTTTGAAATGTCTTTACAGGTGTGTAAGGATCCGAATTTAAATTGTGACATTTAGCTAGTTCAAAACTAAGTCTTCTGTTCTTCATTAGAGTGACAGGTCAATCATACTTTTAATGTTAATTGTTCTGAATTTTTTTTACGAATGTGGCGCAGCTTATGAGGCAAATTTCACTCTGACACCTCTGACAATTACTTCACCATAAAATATCGTAATTGGCCAGAATAATTTACTTTAAGAAATTTGGTAATTAGTAGCAATCAAGCATCATCTGTTCAGCGTTTCATAAGATATATCAGCGACGCTTCTGAAAGGATAAAAATAAATTTTTTGGCGACTCTGTTGTTGCTTATAAAAAGGTCTGGTATATGTATGTTAAAATGGAAAAAATATTATGATATTGGCATCTATGGTGCAAATTTATTTTACCTTTACAGCTGACTCTACTATCTCCAATTTCTGTATTTTCATATCCTTGTTAATGCATGTTGTTGGGATTGCATAATTACAACAAGTACTTTATATTTCCTTTCGCCAGGCTGGAGACGGTGGAGCTACTGGTAAGGGCGCATCCGGAGCTCCTGAACCCTTTCTCGCGCGGCAATGCCTCCACCGGAGTCTTCCCTCACACACCTCTTCACCTGGCCAGTCGCAATGGACACAGGTAGGTCAATAGATATACCATACATTGTTCCAGTCATGAGCGGATAAGTTTCTAGCTTTTACGCTTACGTTTTATAGAAATTCTAATCGAATTCTTGGATAAAAAGCAGTGGTCGTTATTTCATTATGCTCACTCCTGTCAAGGTTTAACTTGAATAAGTCTTGTCATATTTCAAGAGATGCTCTTTTCTCCGGTGTTTGTTTGTGAGATGCCGAAAAAACTCATTTTTTTCACAACTGATCCCATTTAAGAAGTGGCATGCAAATCGGATCAATAGTCGAAGCACGAACTCAGTAATATTTTCTTTATCACTTGGATAATTCATTACGGAATGTGTTGCAGGCATTTTTTATCTTCATACCATCAATAAATTGACTAAATCCTTGTCATAATGAAATTCGAGAACCAAGTTTAGCACGAAGACAGCCACCCCAGCGCAGATAAATTAAGCGTTCACAGCTTGGTGCTCAAGGACAGCAGACTACGATACTACTTGGAGAAGGTGAAGTACGTGATACAGGAACCCAGATGTAACGCAAAGGTAGTGGAGGAAAATAGAGCAGGAGAAAAGTTCACCGCAGACATCATCATAAAAATAGAAGGAATAAATGAGATTAGAATTGAAGTACGATGGAAGGAAATGAAAAACATAATAATAATCTAAGTAAGGCGACGCGAGTATCTCATAAAGCGGTGGAATCTAAGCGGCCAGAGATAGATAGATAACAGTGCAGATAGAAAAACTCATAAAGCCAAAAAGAAAATAAACGAATCCAAGATATGAAACTGAGTATACCCCTTATGCATGTAAAACGTTGGGGAACCAAGTCATACGAGACTGCAAAAAGACCAAGGTAGAGTGGATTGAAAACTGCTGCGTGGTTAATGGCAACATAAAGACGGGAAACAGTGAGACTACTTATAATATGCTGAAGAGACAATTCCGGGAAAGAAAATTGAAGTCCCACAACTTCCGATTTGCTGATGCTAGTAGAAGATGAAGGCATTGAGAAGAGATGGAAGGAATACATTGAAGTACTCTACCAAGGGCCCAAACTATTTGAAGGTGATTTAGTTAAAGAAGAAACTTAATGGAAAAAGAAGTGCGACGTCTTGAAATACTGTTGAGTGAATACGACTGTGCCGTAAAATATAGAAAGAACAGCAAGATACCATGAGTTTACCCACAAAGAAACGGAGAAATAGTCATGGAACTTGGGGTCCAATAATCAAAGATAATTACGACATTGAAAAACTATCTGAGAACTCCAATAATAGCGTGATGATTGCAATATCGGAGAAACCAAGATCAGGTATAAATGAAAAACGCAAAATACTAAACTTACATGTATGCTTCTCGCATCGAAAATACTTAAGCGGAGCCAGAGAGGCACCACTCAGCTTAAGACCTCTGACCATAAAAATATCCACATGACCAAGCCATTATATGTGGCATTCGTCGACTTGAAGAAGCCCTTCGACAACGTCGAATAGAGAATGATGTTCAAGATATGAGAAGCGCTTGAATGGGTTACAACTGCAGAAGGAAACTCCATCACTTATACAAGAATGAGGGAACAAGAATTCAAATGAAAATCGTAAGGAAAATAGCAGCCAAAGTAAACGGAGTTCAAAAAGGGTGTAAACTATCGCCAACACTATTCAACGTGTATCTGGAAGAAGAGAAAATCAAGGAAGTACAATAATTGGGCATCACAGGAGTCAATGTGAATGCGAATAAATTGACATGCTCCGGTTGACAGAACACGTCGCAGTAGTTGCAGAAGTGTGGAAGGTCCTACAAGCAACTTTTAATGCCATTAGCCAACATAGAATCAACACATAGAATAACAACGTGGAATATAATATGTAAATCAACGGGAAGAAAACCAAAATCCACTTGTGTGAAAGAGAGAATCTGAAGGCAGATAACAATTCGAGGAGAGAAATTTCAACAAGTGAAATACTTTATCTTCTTGGGCAGCAGTATAAATTGGGAAGTTAGGCCGACATCAAGCGAAGAATAGCTCACGTTGGCGATGCGTTCGTAAAGGAGAGCCACCGACTCTGTTCAAAGAACCTGAGGTTGCAACAAGGAAGCAGTTCGCCAAAACGTTCGTATGGAGCATGCTACTCTACGGATCAGAGGTATCGAAAATTGGAAAAGTGGACCAGCGAAGAATAAGAGCCTTCGTGAATGGTGCTGGAGAATGCTGAAGATTAAGTGGACAGATATAGTAAGGAACGAGGAATGATAGAAGAGCAGAATAGGAAAATACCATGGGTAGAACTGTGCAGCAAAGAAGAACTACATGGATTGGACATATCAGGAGGCACAATTAGTTTGCTAGAAGCGTAATGGAAAGGAAGATTCAACAAGGAAGACCAAGAGATAAGTACATAGAACAAATTGAAAAGGACGTAAAATGGGAAAGCTATAAAGGGGGTGAGGGAGTCAGCATTGATTAGAGAAAACTGGAGGACTTCATTGAGCCAGTCTTAGAATTGAAATAATGGAGATAATGACACGCCAACAATACATGTACGTAAGGAGCAGCTCACGCCGTGTGATGCGGAGACGTAAATTTGAAATCAGCATAAGAAATGCACTGCTTTCCCTCTGGTAATGCATTTACATGACTCAGGAAGAAGACGCATTTAAAAAGTACAATTGTTACTTAATCTCTCTGCTTCAGGAGGAGTTTCGCCTTGAACATATAGGTTGGAGAACTAACGTGAGTATGCAGTCACGGTTATACGTGCACGGAACTGTTCGGCGAACGTGTGAGATAATGGGGATTTGCCGACTTTGAGGAAAATCCTGTCTAGTTCGGAAGGTCGGTTTTTATTTTTCCGGAGGCGGGATGTCGGTGGGCGGGGTCCCAGCGTTGGTACCCGAGTGACTGCGATGCCTGCGTGATTATTTTTCTCGTTCGGACCAGTGGCCCGAGAGGAAAGAATTTATCATCGCTATACGGGCGTATTTTTCGCGTTTTCCCTCTTACTTTCCGTGCCCACTATCCTCCTCTCGTTGCTTTTTCCATTATCCTCTCATTTCAACCTTTTCTTTATTCAGTCCTTCATGGTTATTTATAAAAGACGCGTAATCCACTTCTCGACAGATGTGGAAGCCTTTTATTTTAATCTTGAATAGTATAAATCCTTTTTTCATTATTTTTGAATATTTTGCTTTCGTGTTGTATATGTATTAAATACGTTATGCTTTTACCTTGATGTTATATTTTCATTATTTTTGGAAACGTGGGAAGGATTTTATTTGTGCAGATGTGGATATCAGACGTTTGTACTTTATGGGCGGGAAGATTCCAAGGTTAAATCTATTTCTGTTAGAGATTCACTGTAGTCATTCTTACCATTATTTCATATTTTCCATTGATTTGTGCTCTTATTGGATGAAAGTAGATTTTTATCCGAAACATTATAGTCGGCAAGCCTAATATATTATTCGTTAAGTGGTGGAGTATCAGTAATATGTTATTCTTATCATATTGCTGGCATGTTTTTGTTCTTTTCACAATTTTTATTTTAAAGTTCAAATTTTTTGAGTCGCGGCATATAATTGGATAGCCGTCAGTGAGAATTGAATATTTGAGATATTGATGGGTGTGCCATTTGTGTGTTTCATGTGTTGATTTATTCGTGGCGCATTTTGTTAATCAAAAGAAATGTTCAAAGTTTTTATTTATGCTTGGTGAAACGAAAAATTAGTTTTTTATTCTAATCGTCATAGTTTATTTCTCTTTTTTATTCCATTATCATTAACACTTGCTTAATTGTTCCATCCATGAGTTAAATCTTGGCCATTACAGTTTATATCTACTTAATTCTCAGATTCCAAACTAGATTAGGTATTTTATTCCTTGGTTATTTTGTTCCGCTAATCCAACACTTCTGAAATATTATTCAATAAATGCAAGTGATCTAAAGTGGCTATATTTTTATACATCGCTTTTACGATGTTGATATTCCCTACAGAGCTGCTTATGGTTATGTGCATATTGGCTCTATTCGCAGTCATCATGCTAAATTTGCTGTGTTCAGTTTCAGTGGCGATTGGATATGCAGGTGAGAAAAAGTTAAATATAAAAAAAAACACAGTAACAAACCCGAAGGTCAATTTGGTAGGCGATGGCAGAGTTCATCCAGTACTAAGCCCTATGCGACGCGTAAAATTCACCCATCAGGGTAGGGAGGCCAGTTTCTCTCCCTGTACCGGTTATGGTTTCCCAGGAAGATCTGGTACCTGAAAAATCACACGGCTTGGGTGGAGCTGAGGATGCCCTGAGAGGTTTGCGCGGGAATTGAGCCCGGACCCTCCCGTCAGTAGTCCAACCTTCTACTCCTGGACTACCGCGACCTACAAGTTAAATATATTATCTGCATTTCGTGTGAAGAAAATTACTACATTACAGTTCCTCATTTCCTGATGCTCGTGTATTCTTTGGTAAACTAAAATATTTAAAAAATCTAATCCAGTATTAATTCACATTTCGACATAGACTTCGACTGCGACTGGAATAACTCGATTGAACGAGGATATGAAAGACGAGGAAAAGGCTAGTTCCGATAAATTCTTTCTATTCGATAATCTTTCTTAAAATTTATGACCGTGGACGTGAAAGTGTGTTTCAGTTTCTTTTTCAGTTTCTGTACGAGTCCATGTATTGCACCCAATACCAGTTTTAGAGACGTTTCGTTTCAATGTTTTCAAAATCCAATTTTTTTGAAACTTTTGCATTGAGGAGAAATCAAATATTCGAGTGAAACGAGGAAACTCTCAAAAATTTCATTTACTAGATCGTAAATTCAGTTTGAATCCATATGATAGACGATTCTGATATTCGAATGGGTGGCTTAATCATAAGCGTTATCTGAAATCGACCGAACTCTTCTTTCTGAGAAACAGGCGTGCGTATTAACAGCAGCAGCTTTGTCGGCCGCGGCATCATTTTCGCGACCCGTGGATGTGGCCGTCGAGGTGAGTGGTTAACGTATTAAAAGCATAATACGGAAGTCGCTTTTCCGCAGGAGATATCCTCAGAAGGCTCATGCTATGTCATAGGGGGAGGGAAATAAGCCAAGGTTTTGGCAGCGCACCCGCTCTTTCTCTTCCCACCTCCGCCTCTCGTACGTGAGGGAGGATTCGTTTTGCATGTGTGTGTGTGTGTGTTGAGGTTATGTGGGCCGCGGGTGGTCCATCACGAAGGCAGAAGTTTTCACACTTGACTGGAAAAATCCATCTTTTTCCTCCCATCCCTACCCCCTCTCTTCTGATGCCACCACTCCCCTTCATCACCCTCTCCCAACTCCCCCTCTCCCTCGCCTCCGCCACTCTCCGGTCCCCACCAACCCCCTCCCGTATCTGCCGTTTCGCCTCCTGTTCCTTCAGTCGGAAAAAAGATCGAATTAGATTTTGATCATTCCATTTCGGCGCTGAAAAAAATGCCTCCTCCACCTTCCCTGCTTCTCCCTCCCTCTTTCACCGATATCGTAAGCCCTTATGGAATTCTCTCTCGTCGGGGAGGGTGGAGGTTTTTTAAGCCTCCCGGGCCCGCCCAATCATGTCCGATTCAGTTTTTCTCCTCCAACCCCCTGCCTCACTCTCATTTTTCCCATCCCAATCCGCTCCTTCCCGTTAAAGTGCTTTGGTGTGTGGTACATAGGTACACACACACACACACACATATATATATATATATATATATATATATATATATGTATATGTATATATATATACGTATATATATATATATATATATATATATATGTATATATATACGTATATATATATATATATATATATATATATATATATACGTATATATATATATATATATATATATATATATATATATAATAATGGGCTGACACAATATAACACAAATAGAATAGAATAGCAACATTTAAAAGGACACTCACACGGATAATTGTTCGAGCTTTCGGCTCTCTCAGAGGCCTTCTTCAAGAGAGACTCTATATATATATATGTTGCGGGGGAATAAAAGGTGGAGAGCTTCAGCACAGAACGTTATTTTTAATTTGTTTCGTAAAATTTGTGTATTCGTGGGAAATGTTAAAATTGGGAGAGCACTATAAAGGACAGTCAAGACGACTGGTTATCGTATAGTGCGTTTCGGGTGTCATTTTGTCTGCGGCAGTCGCAGAGAAGTGAGGTCTACGACTAGTCGTATGACCACCGAAACGTATGTACGAGTATGTCTCGTATATTGTAATGACTTACGTGGTTGCTGAGACGTAGCATTTATGCAAGTGTCTTTTTTCGTGCGTTCTCTACGTTGAAACAATTTAGTTTTGTGTTATATTACTGCGCACATGCACACACGCATGTGTGAATAGTGTGTGTACGTATGCATGAACGTGTATGTAAAATTGTTTTCCGTGGCGACCACTCCGGAGTCGGGCTATTTCTTTCCCCTTTTTTTTCCCTCTCTCACGTCCCCTCCCCCCTTCGCCTCCCTCCCACCTCTGGTCTCGTCCCCGCCACCCCATGTGCCACCACGCCCCGCTGCTCTTCCCGTCGGATCGGATTTATCGTTTCATTTTGGCCGCCTGTGGACTCCCGTGCTTCAACCGAGCGTGCTTAAAAAAGGGTATCGCCACGGGAACATCCCTCCTGTCCGAGGTGCCCTCCCCCGTCGTACCCCCACTACGGCACCCCCTCTCCTTTAATCCCCGCCCCTTCCATGACTCCATACCTTTTCTTCCTCTCCACTTTTGCGAACGGTGGAATGTTTGCTCTCTTGCCATGCGCACGGGGTGGCCCAATCGCAGTTGGGTACACAAACACTCACTCGCCTTCAATTATAAATTTTGAAATGCACGCAAGAAAGAGGATTCGTCCAATAACAGGGGTCATATGGTAACGCTTCCGAGGCTCTTATCAATGATTTAACATGTAGCGATGGGTCTAGGCATTATGGAATTAAGATTGCAGACTCGTGACACACGGGTTGAATCAGCTGGATGTGGTAGCCGACGCCAGGTCTTATAATTAATTACCTGCATTTCAAATTAAACAGGCAGTTTCTTATCCTGGAATCCTCTGTATTTCTTATGTCTTCCGATGGGCCGTGAATGTTTGAAGTGCTGGCGAGTTGCATGATCCTCTAGTTAGTTATACACGTTTCTATGTGTAAGATTTGGCAGTTGACACCCTGACCCGGTGGAAAATCCGCGAAGACCTCACGGCATGATTCTATGATCAATCTATTGTTGTACTCTATAGAAATCAACTCAACTGACAATCATACCTCGTCAATCCGGCACGTAACCTCAGAGGCGTAGGTTTCCGATCTGATCAGTGACCTAGTCCGTATTGATGACGGATCTTGCCTCTTACCCAAGTGTTTGAAGCCACCACGTGCCGTAGAAAAATGCCACTAACCCGCGAGTAGACGCCTAGCCTTTCATTAAATGGCTATGAACTTTTTTATTTAATGCCTCCTGATTGGTAAAATGATCGATTTGATTGAAAGAGACACTCCAGTTCAGGGGAAATGAACTATTGATAAAAAAAATTATAGCAAAAACCTCCACGTACGTGACAGGATTCGGATTCAGGTCAGCGTGCAATCGCTCGACCCATTTTACGGACCACGTCTATTCAATTGGTCCGGCAGCACTATTTCCCACGATAGGTGAGCTATGTAAGGTATGGGTTGAAAAATTGTGATTGGGCATAGAATTTCATGTCTTGTTCTTAATGTAATGGGGGTCACTTATTCCCTATACTTACATACTAGAGCTTTTTGTTTGAACAGGAATTCGAAGTAATGCAAAGGATTGGAAACAACGGTCCGGAGAGAAAGATGAAGGAATAGCGTTAGCATATCATCGTAGTGCGATAAACCTTGTTTATAAATATGCGATAAAAATTGTTATATGGCATTAACATTTGTACATTTTTTCAACTTGTGTGGTGTGTTAACGCTTTCAGTTTGTGAGAAAAGTTATCTTTGTTTTGTAACATTTCGAAGGGAAATTGGAATTGATGAGATCAAAATCAGGTCCTAGATAAGAAGAACAGATTAAGAGAAACAAGTTGGTTGGATCTGAAAAGAAAATACTTTGTTCTTCCTCATGTATTTTATTATGGACGATGTAGGTTTCGACTTACAAAGTCATCTTTAGGCCATCAAGTTAGTTGTATATGTGAAGCTGAGGTTGGGAAGTAGAGAAGTTGGTATTTGAAAGGGGAGATTGGTAGATTGAAATTATGAGCGACGGATAGTGAATTTTATCTGATAAGGTGGCCAGTTTTTCAAAGGTCCTATTTCTCGTAAGATGTGCGCAATCCTGGTTCCGTAATAGTTTCAGCCGAGCGTGAGAACATGCATTTCCGGCGAGTTCATACTGGTGTGTTTTCATCCCATCCATTCAAAATACGCACTATACGCAACCATACGGCATTCTCGGGGCCTATACCGGTTTTCCCTGATTTTTTCTTTCTAATTTTCGGAATGAATTCGTCATCACTATTTTAGCTTAAATACCAGACCTATTGCCTTAGGGTTAGGCTCTATGCTCAATCGCCCTCTTCCAATATCCGTCATGTGTTCTACGAGGCCTTGCCCTACGGGGATGGGGAGTTGTCTAGGTCTCCTTCTCTCTCTCTTCGAGTAGTAGTAGTGGTATTTAGGGGAGGCGATGGACAGCTGAGGTCATTTGCGCCATTAGGGATGGACAAGAAAGGATGAAGGGTGGAGAGAAACCCGGCGTCGGCATTAGCCTAATCACAACGATAGGTGCCCAGGGGTCCGCCGTACGTCCCATCCGACGGACGGCGTACTCACTCAAAGTGCCCTCCACAAACACCTCAAGTAGGGATCAAGATACCTCTGAAAAATATTCAACCCCGCCGGGATTTGAACCCGGGCCCTCAGGGTGGGAAGCCAGTACGATAGCCACCGCAACATCTCGATCCCGTCCCTTTTCGAATTGTGTCCAAAGGGTCCCTTACTTGTAACGGTTTCCGTGGAGTAGAGAACCAATGTCTCTTTATTTGTTCATATTTAAAGATATTAAAATTTTGAAATCTCATTATGCTCAATCAAATGCTTTGTTCTAATTGATCTGGGAAATTATGATTATTAAGCAATACTTTTCCATTATATCCTATTTAAAAGGGAGGCATAAAGATTATAAACAATTGTTCAAAACCATATCTCATGTTCATAAATGAAGCATAAAATGTGCATATGTAAGCTTTACGATTCAGCAATATGACATACTAGAACTGTAACTTGTAGTGGTATTCAAGAATTCCGTTACTTTTATTTTTGCTGCACAAAAAGTATTGTATGGATTTAATGCACAGTTTCAATTTCCCATTGCCAGTATATTCAATGGGCAGCGAACTGTTTTTCATCAATTTGTTCTCTGGGCCAGATGTAGTAATTCTCCTTTATTTGTATAATTCATCCTTTCAATTTCCTATAGGTAAAGCGAAGTCCGCTATGACCTGTCTCCTAGCCGTGTTTTAATCGTAACTTATTCGCATGGAATATGGAGCACATGTCCCCTAGCCCCTTCATCCTACCTCCCTCTCTTTTTCATCCCTTTGAAAACCACATCTCCTGTGCGCATGCACCCTTCCCTTCCGCTCCACACAATCTCTCCTCCAGCCCCGCTTCCTCTACCGCCGTCACCGCCGCCGAAATTCCAAAAGATAGCCCGCTGGCGATACGGAGAGAATCGCCCCGCGTGTTGCCGCGTGTGTGTGTGTGTGTGCGTGTGTGCATGCGCGCGTGCAGGTTGTCCTTTTTTTCAGACGTTAATTTCCTGTGCGGTGACGCGCTCTCAGTCGAGAACATCTCCCTCTCTATCCAGCGACGTGCGAAACGCATCCAACCCCCCCTTTCTCCTCTTCCCCCTCCCGTCTCAATTCCCCACACCCCTTCTCCCCCGCGATCCCGAGCAACCCTTCCTCTCCGCCTCTCCCTCCACACCATCCTCTCTTCCTCCGGACCCGACAATCCACTTCCCCAAAACCTCGCACTCTCCTCCCGGGGAATCCCCCGTGGCGCCTCTCGTCCCCCCTCCCCTCTCTCCTTCCCTCCTCCCTCGCGTCTATCAGGGTCCCCTCGATGGTATATGCACCGCTGGAGAGACACACACACTCGCACACATATCCATCTCCGTTTTTCCCCGTTTTTTTCTGTATTTCGTCGTTTTGTTTATTCCTCACGCCTCTTCAAGTCGAGTCGCGGGCTTCGCGAGGGGTGGGGTTTGGTTCGGTATTACAATCCCAAACCCCCCCCCCCCCCCTCCGTCCCCCCGGCTCCTCTATTTCGGAGGGTGGGAGAAGGGAAGAGAATTTTCAATGATTCCCCCGTGCAAATTGTTCTCTTGAAAACGGGACGTGCGAGGAATTCGACTCGGGTGCGGAGCGGAGACTAAACTCCGGCGAACCGCTCCCACGGTCCGGCCATCTGTATCGCGTCGGGATCTCAATCAGATTTTGCCTATCGAGATTACCGAAAAAAATATCCGGATTCCATCGTCGTTGTTTTATTTTCAAATCTCTCTCGTTCGTCGTGTGTTCCTAATTTCCTCCTACAGGGTGCGAGGGGGGGGGGGAGAGGGGCAAGTATGGTTGCGATTGGCTGTTTCGTATTGGAGTTGAATGGTTGCCCCGACAGGCTTATCCAATGTCTGTGTCCATCGCGGAAAGCTCTGCGGAATGGAGAGAGAATGAGAGTAACTCTTGGTCAGGAAGCGTGAATATCCGCACGTAACTTAGTCACCGTTTTCTGCTATGCCAACTTCCACCAAAAAAAGGGTGGAGTTCGCAGTTCAGGAGGTCTGATATTGAAAAATAAGAGTCGGCAAGGTGTACCGTCGGACAATTCATTTGTTTCAGGCCATTTTTTCGTGAATTTTGAAACTTTACATTAACTTTTGCCCTTGGAGTTTCAATAAAAAGTGGTTTTATTTTATGAATTGTTCTATACTCGGCGGTTTTCCGCGTTGCAAGAGGAAGTATATTTAATTAAATAGGCTTGGGTAGTAAATAAGCGGCAATTTGGTAATACCCGTGGAAAACCGCGGGACCTCGGGAGTCTTCTCGGCTACTTTGCGAATATAATTTAGCAAGTGCTCATGTCTCTATAGAATTTTTTCCCAAAGCCTCTGCAGGTACGGATTTTTCATTGGAATTAATTCAAATCTCTACTTGGGTGCTGTGTCGAGAGTACTTCATTTGAATGACCATCCGTTGGATGGGTCTTTTTAACGGTCGGCGCCTTTCGTTAAGAGTAATCCAGTGCCTAGATTCTCTCCACCATTCTCTGGAAATAATGTCGCTACCAATTCACCCACCAATTAATCTCTAGTGGTGCGATGGAAGCTGGATTGCCGGACCAGTTTTGTGTATTATTTTTATTGTTTGATATCAGTTCTACCTTGGTGTTGCTAATTTGATGAATCATGCTTCTTTTAAATACTTACAAGTTTATTAATAATAGTTGATGAAAAAATGAGTGGCTGACAAATTATGGGACCTAGTAAAAATAGATCCCGCGTTACTTGCAAACATTGGGGAATAGGAAATAGTGGAGAGCACGTTTTCATAGGTTTTTGAATGAATTTGAGTTAATTATTGATTGTATGAGTGAAATTGATTTCTCATCCATCTTGATTCAATGCCAATTATTACCATTTTACTTATGTATGTTTGTGTGTGTGTATATATATATATATATATATATATATATATATATATATATATATATATATATATATATGTATATATATGTATATATATATACACACATGTATATACATGCATATATATATGTGTAAATATATATATATATGCATGCATATATACACAGTAATCAACCCGAAGGACGGTTTGGTAGGTGATGACAGAGTTCACCCAGTAATAAGCCCGACGGCGTGCGAAATTCACATATCACAGGTTATGGGGGCCAGTTCTTTTCCCTATGCCGGTTATGGTTTCCCAGGAAGATGTGGTACCCGAAAAATCACATAGCTTGGTGGAGCTGCAGGTGCCCAGAGTGCCTTGCCCGGGAATCGATCCCGGGCCCCTCCGGTCAGCAGTCCCACGCTCTACCCCCTGGACTACCACGACTCACATATCTATAATTATATATATATAATACCTTGATCAAAAATTTCCCGGAATTTATTCAGAAAATTAAAAATACAAGTTTATTCATCTAAATCTATATTGTCCCCTTCAAAGTAATCCCCATCGACTGCAACACACTTATGCCAGCGCTTGATCCAATCCTCGAAACATTTTTCATATTCGGTTTTCGGTATGTCCATCAGTGCTTCCTGCGATTTTTCCATTACTTCCTCTCGGCTGCTAAAACGCGTTCCCCGTAATGGTTTTTTAACTCGATTGAACAGAAAGAAGTCACAGGGAGCCAAATCAGGTGAATTCGGTGGCTGTTGGATGGTATTTGTTGCATTTTTCGTCAAAAAATTACGAATAATGATAGCACTGTGCGACGGTGCGTTATCATGGTGAAAAATCCACGAGTTTTCTGCCCACATTTCTGGTCTCTTTCGGCGAATTGCTTCACGCAAACGTCTCATAACGCCCAAATAATACTCTTTGTTTACTGTCTGGCCTTCTGGCAAAAATTCATGATGCACTACACCGTTGTAATCCATGAAAACCGTCAGCATTGCCTTCTTTTTTGACTGAAAACGACGTGGTTTTTTTGGTCTCGGCTCATTTGGTGAACGCCATTCACTTGCCTGATGTCTGGATTGCGTGTCGTACTCATAAACCCACGTCTCGTCTCCAGTAATGATCCTTTTGATGAATGTGGGATCGGATTCAGCCTCGCAAATCATGTCTTTTGCGACGTCAACACGGTCTCTTTTTTGCATGAAATTGAGGTCTTTTGGCACCAACTTTGCTGCTACACGACGGAAACCCAAATCATTAACCACAATGTCTTGGGCGGATCCATAGGCAATGTTCAAGTCCTCCGCTATTTCTCTGATGGTTAATTTGCGGTTATTGACCAACATTTCTTTTACTTTATCAATTTTTTCACCGACTTTCGATGTCGATGGTCTGCCACTGCGTTCATCATCTTCGATTGACTCACGACCACTTCTGAACCGCTCGTGCCACTGGTAAACGACCGTTTTTTTAGAGAATCGTTGCCGAAACACTTTTCCAACATTTCCAACGTCCGTGCGCCACAAAATCCGTTTTTTACGCAAAATTTAATACAAGTTCGTTGTTGCAAATTTAAATCCATTTCTGAAAGTGTAAAAAATCGCCAACACACACAGAGATAGATGTACTCTTGGCTACGTAACTTTTGCAAATGTCAAGTTATGACACTAAGATTTAAAGGGAATATCAACAACAGATGTACCAATTTAACAAAAAAAACAGAACTCAAATCGGAACGATGGGAGCGCCACACGGTGGTTATTCCGGGAACTTTTTGATCAAGGTAGTATATATATATATAATATATATATATAAATATATATATATATATATAAATAAATAAATATATATACATATATATATAAATAAATAAATATATATATATATATATATACACACACACATACTCACACACCACACGCACTTCATCTTCAGGTATCACTCTGAACATCCATTTCCTGCACATATGAGCCTGTTAATTTCTGCCTTAGCCTTTTCATTTCGCCTTAGCTTATTTGCTTAATTTATATGTGTAGAAAATGCCTTCTCCTTCATCATGTTCTATGAAATACCGTACTTTTGAATCACGAAGAAACATCGATGTTAAATAGGGAGTTAGGATTTATGGGAAAAAACAGACCGGACAGTTCTAGTCTCCATTCATGCGAAACAAACGTTTTTGCTGTTTTCAGTTGTTAGATGTTGAGATCGATGCAAAAATCTGCCTCTAATCCTCCCAAAACGAGGCATATTTTCCCCTTAAAAACGATGCTAGGCGAATACAAGACTAAGACTTAATTTAGAATTTTACCCGACGAAGCAGAATTACTGAGATTAGGAGACGAATCATTCACCCTGGTTTTGATGTCATGTTTATAAAGTTCGTAGTACTTACGATGGGATAAACCTTTCTGGAGTTGCTTGAATAATTTATTCACTGCGAATAGTAATGATTTACGCTAATGGTAAATAGTTGCTTCGGTAGATATTATCAATTAATAGGTCTTGCTATTGACTGCATTCAATATGAATTACAAATTAAAAACCCGCGCTAAGAAAACATGCACTCCCAAAACTACCCCAATGTTCATCCATCGCTATTCATCAATGAACATATTGACAAGATTACCCAGAGTCACTATTTAAGTAGTGGACGTCATTCTCAATTAGCAAGTATAGAATTCCACGTATTAGTGATAATATTTGTCATCATGAAAAATATTTGTGAAACAGTTTTTACAGCACGCTAATCTAGCCAAACCAAAAAGGTGGCAGAAGCCACCGTTGGAGTTTTGCTAGATAGCGTACCTACTATTCGCCTGGTAATCAGTCATGCTCCAGTAGCGCCAGCCGAGATGATACACAAGTGTAACCATGCGCAGCAATTATACTTTCCTTGCGCATGCTCAAGATTCTGATTTGATATGCGCATACTGGGTAGTGTATTAGACTTTTATTTTTCAATTTAATGCCATCTTCGTGAGCAGATATGAAAGAAATAAGCTATACCCTGCGTAGCGTTGTCAGCGAGGCGTGTCAAAGAGGAGTGGTGAAGTGGCGGTGGGCGTGACAGAAGTGGCAGCAAAATGAATTTGGAGGAAATAGGATGGGAAGGAGGGACCAAGGTTTTTTCCATGGGGTATAGAGAGAGAGAGCAGGGTTGGGGATTGAAATATGGCGAAGGAAGGGCGGCAGCGGACGACAGTGAGGAGGGAAGGCAGAGCGGGGGTCAGGCGGGGGGGGGGTTGAAGGGAGGGAGTGTGTGATGCGGGGGGTGAATGGGAGTGATATATCGAGAGTGCGTGGTCCTCCTCATACACGTTTCGAGGCAAGTCCTTTTCGGCCAGATTCTCACTCCTGTCGACACTAATCGCGTAGTGTGCAGTTCCATACAACCTCCGTCTATTAATTTTGCTGCGGAACGGGGAAAGCGAAAAGAGCAGCGCTGTTAAGAGTCAGTGAGTGAGATGTTTATCGTACCGGCCGAAAGAGCTCTTTTATCTTCAACTCCCTGGGTTCCCTCTTTTGAATTAGAACTCTTTTAAAAGAGCATTGTCTGTCCAAATTGTTTTTTTTCTGCCGAATATTTCCAAAAATCGACGCACGTTAGGGCGGAAAGCGAAACGACTTAAGAATCACCATTGGTGTTCGAACTGAGTTTCCAATGATTAAGTGATCTTCATTAGGTCTTCCTTTGTAATCACCGAAGGGTAATCATGAAACATGAAATTGAGTGCTGGAAAACGCCGTTTCGAAATGAGATCGATTTGTAATGGGAGTGTAATAATGAAATGAAGTAAAAATGGAGCACTGGTAGATGAATGAAATATGCACGGGAAAAATTGAAACAATAGCGTAAACGGATACCTATGCGAAGGTTTATTAATAAGGTGAAATGGGTGGCTATATACAACGACGTCATGATGAAAGCATGTGCAAGGGTGATGAAATCAATGTTTTTTGACACGAAATGCTAACGTTCTTGTTTTAAATGAAGTGGGAGAATTTCGAAGGAAAGTTGCCTAACTGCTATCTTCGCTTCATTCTGCTTCATGCTATGATTTTTGTGAATAATGAACGGTTGCTATTATTATAGACGATTGAAATTTTTCTTAAATATACGGATGTTTCACCCGAATCGAACCCGGACCCACCATTAGTCGAATGCTTTACTCTCTAGTCCCGTCGCGCCAGGATCACCAAATTTAAATTTAATAAATTCTACAAATTTAAAATGCGGAAAATGATTCTTAATGTTAAAAAAAATATTTTCCTCCCTTAACCGTAGTTAATCAATTACGGCTTTCCTTCAGTATTCTGCGGAGGCAACTCTTGAGTAGGAAATAGTACCGGAAGAATACGCGTGCAATGCAAATATCGCATTTATTCTGTATTACTCCTCTTGGTTTGGGCTGTGGTGGCAAATCAAATACTCAATCACATGTTTATTTGGCATAATTGCCTTTTACCGTTTTGTATTGATAATTATTCCAGCAATAAAAAGTAAACAAATATGAACCGATTCTCCATAGCGTAAGACGAAAAATTGTGCATGCCTCTTAGTTGAAATGCAAAAACAAAGATAGTAATAATCATGCCTGGAAACATCTGTTCAGCAATTACATGGGCCACTCTCAAATCTGGAAATTACCATGAGGGGCTTAATTGCGAAACTACACCCAATTGTTTAAACTTGGGCAAAGTGTGAGGGGTCAAAAATGGGTTGCTTATTAGGTCAGTGGCGTTTTACTGTGTCCGAGGATACCACTTTTAATATTTCCAACCTAGGATGCTACAGTTGACGCCGCGCGCACTTTGAGAGAGTTGATCTCTCTCTCTTTTTTTCGTTGAGTTCTTTCGCTCCTTTCCCTTCTCACCACTTTCATTTCCTCCTCCTACCCCCCCCCCCCCGCCCCCCGACAACCCCCTCTTCTCTTCGGGCGCGCGGCCGCTCCCTCCTCCACACCCCTCCCCAATCGTCCCGGTCTTTTCCAACTCCTCATCGCTCCCTCCTCCCACGCGGGGCTCGCATTCCGGATCGCCCCCCCCCCCTCCCGCCCAACCGCGGAGGTTAGATAGTATTTTATTTGGCCGAACGTAATTCCTGAGCGTAATACCTTTTCAACGGAGGGATCTGTGGGGGGATGACGCGGCGGGGTGGCGCGAGAGAGAACGGGGGGGAAGGGGCGGCAAAAAAAAATCCCAGCGTCTCTTTATTAAGGAACCAATTGTGATAAGCCAGATGGATCGCTTTTCTCGTCGGTTTTATTTCCCATCCTCCGTTCCGCCCCTCTTTCAATCCTAATCGCCCGCTCTTCGGTGATAGTTTCGGGACTTGGCCACCACCTCTTCCTTTTCCGCGCCCCTCTCTTCCCCCCATTTCCCCTCCCAACTCATTCCTCATCCCACACACACAGTCCCAATCCCCGCCCTGCGGCGATTCTATGCTTCTTTATCTCTCACTCTCTCTCTCCCCCGCCGTCCCCGTCCCCGCTCACGATGGGGGCGGCCACCAGAGCGAGGAATGCGCCGAGGAAAATGAACGTGCTTCGCGAATTTCCATCAAATTGTATGAGAAAGAGAGAAACACATATATATATATGTGTGTGTGTGTGTGTGTGTGTGTGTGTGTGTGTGTGTGTGTGTGTGTGTGTACGTGCGTGTGTAGAGAGGAGTTGGAGGGATGGAAGGGGTGGGTGGCTGATCTCGCTTCTCCCCAAAATGGCATTTATTCCGGCGAATCTGCCGATTGAGAATGATGAATAAAGATGAGAGGGGAGTGGAGTGAGGCGAGCGCGAGGCACTCGAGAGCGCACCGCTGATTCCGAAATAGTTTGAAGGAAATTTTGCCTTTGTGAGCACCTATATCAGCGTGTATTATTCCGTATAAAACGCCCACGTCGCAACGAAACGGTGCGGAATCCTTCTCTCCCCCAAAAAAAAATAATAATAAGCTCTCCTATATGGCAAACGGTTTGGAGCGTCGTTGATACGGCCTAGCGGAAGCAGTGGCGTAGTTAGCTGTATTCGCAGCCAGGTTATCCCAGGGTGCTCATATTGCGCCCAAATGTATTCCCACCCGAAATTATTCATCTTGTCCCCCCCCTGGAATAGAACTGTCCAAGGCATCTTACTCCTTTCAGTCCGTCCAAGGCTCTCCTGTTTGTTCCTAGTCGTCAGCTATGGGACAAGTGGGAGGGCCAAAAGTTTGAAACGGTTAGGCATAATCCTTGCGTGAGATGTGTGATTTGGACTTAATAAATATTACCTACAAATTATAAACTTCCCCGAAGCCAAAATGATTTATCATTATGAATTTTAAGGCAATAATGTTTCTTATATGAGAACTTATAAATGTTTATAAGATGGATTAATAACGATTACGTGATGATCGATCTGATATAAATGTACATAAGATCGATTTCCAGATATATTTCAGCAAAAATGGAATTAATCGTCGTGTTAGACATGTAGGGAGTTAATAATTTAATCGAATATATCATCGTGACCTCATATATAACGAATTAAATGGATTAGGCCACATTCTTGCCGGCTAATCCAATGGCCAAAAACTGACGAGGGCAGCTGAATACCGGAACCTTTTGATATTTATTAATCTTAACTTTTGAATCACTCAATGCTAATTATGAATGTGATTTGTAGGTAGTTAAGATGATTAAAATGTCTATTGTTCCATCAAATTAATATGAGGTTCAGGTTCTTGTTGACGCCCTTTGAGAACTTCGAGTGAACAGCATGGTGACAGTATTGACCAGTTGTGAAAGGCGAACGTAACCTTAGTTCAGTATTTTTGGAGAATTTAGCTATTATCCGCTAGCAGTATTTTAACATGTTTAATAATTAAGATCCGGTATTTCCTCATGTTAAACGTCTCGGTTATCTAGGGATTAGATAAGCACTTCAATGTGCGACACGGTATTATGACCATTTACTAATTGTCGAATTCGAAATATTGGGATATTCAAGTTTTAGGTAATGGTCGTCAGAATTTAACAATTAGATTTTCTCTTTTTTACATCTAATGCCACCGAATTTCACGTTCGCTCTTTGGCACTGTATAAATATTTGAGGTTTATTTAAGATTAAAACTGGCTAAGCTATCAAGGACATTTTAATTTTCTTAATAAAATACCGTGATAGTCATTAGTGTGGTAAATAAATCATAAATGACACAAATAGATTAATAGCATCTTTTAATAATCGCCTCTTTTCCTGAAATCACTGATGTGCGAGGGAAAAATTATTGAAAATTAATATTATGATTGAAATAGTCCTGAGGTAGGCACTTCAATGCTTAAATACATCATAACTTCTCTCTGAGTACGTGCGTGCGACTTCCACGTATTCCATCTACCGCACGTAGATAATTAATTCTGAGTAGAGAAGTGATGCCATATATTTTTCTGTCGAACACCTTCTTTATATATTTTCATGCATAGCAAATGGATCTCAAACTCCATATGGAAATGATTAATGCAAAGTGATGTGCCTCTTTGTGAGTTTTCTGGAGTTAGCTCACATATTTACAAATATGTTTTCCCCAGCGTACGCAAATAAACTAGTATATTGACGGCAGATGCTTTTGGTGGCTTTCCCATGCAATTTTTTGCACGGGAAAATCCCATTAATCAAGCCATGTCTGATTGTCCAAAATGTACTGCCAAGAATCGCCAATATTGATTTCGTGAACACTGTAGTTGAATATACTTGTAATTTATAATTATGAATAAAGTCATAATCCAAAAATAGCAGATTAATTTCTTAAGCGAATGGAAGTCGCCAGTCAGCCAGAACTAAGCTTGTGAAAGAGTGAAACTTGAAGGTTAAGCTCGGCATTATTTTTGCGTAAAAATGCTCAAAACTTAAAGTACTTGCTGCGTTACCTATTACATTCGAATCATTAGCATGAAAACCAAACACAGCATCTCTATGAGTTTAACTAAATAACGACTGCAACAATAAAATGTTTAAAATGCCTATCAGGGACCTCTTCATTGTTATTAGTGTCTTGAAATTGTTTTCAAGAACTCCATTCCACTAATCGAAATTAAAAAGATTTTTTCTCAATGCTGCCAAGTTAATTGTTTTAACTGGAACGTTTCTGAGCATGAACATCAGTTTTTTACTCGAGTCTGACCAATGAAACACAGATATTATTATGTTATATCAATCTCAGTCGATTTATGTATCGGAAGTGTTCTACATCAAAGTTTATGAAGGTGTATAAACGTATGCTGAATCAATGAAAGATAGTAAAATGCGCAAATAGTCTTGAAATTCGGTACCTGATGTGATGGCCAGTTTGAATGTATAAAGTTCCTGAAGCCCAATATCAAGAACCCTCGTTCAGGCAATATATGCATGAAAAAGAATATATATTTAGAGTTAGCCCGAAAACAGCACATTTTGGCCTGTAAATCGGAAAATTAACAATGATCACATTTACAAACACCCTAGCCCTAAGTGGAGGCAAACCCACCCAGGCGGGAATCGAACACGCGACCCTCGGAATGGCAGACGAGGAAGTTACCTCGCCGCCACCAAGTGGCCACAGTGTGTGTATATTTCCACACACACACGCACACACACACATATATATGTGTGTATGTATATATATATATATATATATATATATATATATATATATATATATATATATATATATATATATATATATATATAATAAATAGGGCAGCAAAAAAGAATATAGAAACACATAAAAAGATCATTCACAGGTTATTTCTTAATCATTTCGACGAAATTCTGCTCCGTCTTCATCGGAAGATAGAAAAAAAGATCACGGACACGTTATTTCTTGATCATTTTGACGGAATTCAGCTCCGTCTTCATCGGAAGAAATAGGAGTAATGAAGTCCTTACTTCTATTTCTTTCGTTGAAGACGGAGCTGAATTCTGTCAAAATTATCAAGATATAACGTGTGAGTGATCTTTTTGTGATCTTATATTTATATATATATACATACATACGAGGGTCATCCGGAAAGTAGTACCCGTTCGTGAAATAAAGACGCAAAAGTAAATATTACCAAACATAAAAAATTTTATTTGAAAGAGGATACTTTAAACTACTTCTCAACATAATCTCCAAGCAAATTAAGGCATTTGTCATAACGTGTGACAAGTTTCTGTATTCCTGCTGCATAGTAGTCCTTCGCCGCCAGATCATTGAGATACGCGAGGGACCCATCTTGCACAAATTTTTGCATAATGCAGATGGTGTTTAACAATTTCATGAACAATTGTTCGAGAAACATTGGGAAAATGCTCACAGATGTCATCAATTGTGACGCGCCGATCGTTCCTCACGAATTCGTCAACTGAGCTCACCAGTTGGTCTGTAATGACAGACGGTCTCCCCGAACGCTCATCGTCGTGTGTGTTCCCCCTCCCCATGTTGAAGTTGCGACACCACCGCCGAACAGACGACTCGTCCATTACATTGTCTCCATACACCTCCTTTAATTGGCGATGAATATCACATGGGCGAACGTTTCTTGCATTGAGGAATTTAATCACTGCCCTCACTTCACAACTGGCGGCGTTCTCAATTTTTTTAAACATTGTAAACAATCACAGAAACAACACAGGCAATGCTAGCGTCACGCAACTTGGCTCAGAGAAGGCAGACAAGCCACTGAAGCTATCTGACCTCGTCCAGCGGCTACTCGCGTCGTCAGCACTTCATGCGGCACGAACGGGTACTACTTTCCGGATGACCCTCGTGTGTGTGTGTGTGTGTGTATATATATATATGTATATATATATATGTATATATATATATGTATATATATGTATATATATATATATATATATATATATATGTACTCCTAACAAAACACAAAATCCATCATATATATATATATATATATATATATATATATATATATATATATATATATATATATATATATATATATATATACATACATACATACATACATACATATATATATATATATATATATATATATATATATATATATATATACATATTGGAAAGGAAACAAACTATGCAAATTTCACTTGAATAGAGATTTATTCACGACCCGGGTTTCAAACACTTTATGTCATCTTATATCATGTCTTATATCACATCTTCATCTTAATGTCATGATATATACATATATATATATATATATATATATGTATATATATTTATATATACATATAGATATACATATATATACATACATACATATATATATATATATATATATCTCGGTAGTGTTTTGGACCAACACGGTCAAAGCAGTAGGGACGTAAGGAGAAGAATTGCGCTAGGCAAAGAGGCTTTCACAAGGAGGAGGGAGTTGATGACGGGGACTTTGAGTAAGGATGTTAAGAAAAGCCTCGTAAAAACTTTGATATGGAGCGTAGCTATGTACGGTGCGGAAACGTGGTCATTGAAGCAGGAGGATAGACGTAGATTGGAGGCTTTTGAAATGTGGGTGTGGAGATGAATGGAGAAGGTGAAATGGACAGAGAAGAAAACAAATGAGGAAGTACTTGGTATGGTGGGCGAAGAGAGGGGTTTGTTGGGAGCAATCATATGGAGGCAGGAAAAGTGGATGAAGGGGGTGTTGACCGGCAGTGGGATGTTGAAGACTGTGATAGAGGGTAGAATGTTGGGCAAAAAAGAGGAAAGGGAAGGAACAGGATAGGGATGTTGGTGGGGATGAAGGGAGGAAGTAAGTACTCAGAGATGAAGAGGGACCTGATATAGAGTAGGATGATGGATTTTGTGTTTTGTTAGGAGTAATAAAATATTTGTTTGGTAGTTGTGTCCATCCAAAAACCTACCTTAACCGGTAGATTATCTAAAAAAAATAAATAAATAAATAAAAATATGTATATATATATTTGGGAGCAATCCTATGGAGGCAGGAAAAGTGCCTGAAGGGGGTATTGACCGGCAGCGGGATGTTGAAGACTGTAATTGAGGGGAGAATGTTAGGCAAACGAGGAAAGGGAAGGAACAGGATAGGGATGTTGGTGGGGATGAAGGGAGGAAGAAAGTACTCAGAGATGAAGAGGGACCTGGTATAGAGTTGGATGATGGATTTTGTGTTTTGTTAGGAGTAATAAAATATTTGTTTGGTAGTTGTGTCCATCCAAAAACCTACCTTAACCAGTAGATTACCTAAAAAAAACTGTATATATATGTTTGGGAGAAATCCTATGGAGGCAGGAAAAGTGCCTGAAGGGGGTATTGACCGGCAGCGGGATGTTGAAGACTGTAATTGAGGGGAGAATGTTAGGCAAACGAGGAAAGGGAAGGAACAGGATAGGGATGTTTGTGGGGATGAAGGGAGGAAGAAAGTACTCAGAGATGAAGAGGGACCTGATATAGAGTAGGATGATGGATTTTGTGTTTTGTTAGGAGTAATAAAATATTTGTTTGGTAGTTGTGTCCATCCAAAAACCTACCTTAACCGGTAGATTACCTAAAAAAATGTATATATATGTTTGGGAGAAATCCTATGGAGGCAGGAAAAGTGCCTGAAGGGGGTATTGACCGGCAGCGGGATGTTGAAGACTGTAATTTAGGGGAGAATGTTAGGCAAACGAGGAAAGGGAAGGAACAGGATAGGGATGTTGGTGGGGATGAAGGGAGGAAGAAAGTACTCAGAGCTGAAGAGGGACCTGATGTAGAGTTGGAGGTTGTGTTTTGCTAGTGGCCACAAATTATTTAATTAGTTATTACGTCCATCCAAAAACCTACCTTAACCGGTAGATTACCTAATAATATATATATAATGCATTGTATCTGAAATATTATTCATTGAAAAAACGGCTCTTTGTATTAAAAGAGTTTCAAGTGCTTTATCTTTTACGTGCCTGTCGCAACAGTTACCGTATGTTAAAAACGTTTGAATATTTTTACCTCCTGCTTTGATTTCTGAATACAGCTTGCTGTATCTTTAATGTCATTTAATTCTACATTGTTTGTTTTATTTTATGGATTACAGTTCGTGTCACATAGCTCCGGTAACCAGCAATAAAACGGTGAAAACGGTTGCTATTGATTGGTTGGGGTATCTAATTTGTTGGTCAGACCAAAAAAAAGTCAACCCCAGAAAATCTCATTAAGTTAAAAAAATTAAGCTAACGAGTATAATTTTTCTTTTCAATAGGGCTCGGAGAAAGTTTGAATAGGATAATTCGTAATGCATAAAATTCCCATTATCATCATGAGTAATTGCACGATGCTACCCGCTAATGGGAAAATCGTGCTGTATCTGCTCTCTGCGATCCAGTCCAGCATTATCCGGGTCGGGTATTTAGCTTGTATTCCATTTAACTCACATTAGCACCCGATTAAGATTCAAATGTGTCCTAAAATGTTTTCTGTCAGAAATAAAATTATTTAATTAAAGCATTACGTTCGTAGTAGGTAAAAGTTAGAGGAACCGAAGTATGAAAGAAAAATAATAACTTGTTATCTTATGTTTGCCTCGTTTGTTTTTAAAATATTTTTATCAGTTATTTTTGTTCGATTTTTTCCCGGAGCTTTTATTTGTGCCAGAACTTTTGATTAGATTTAACCCCAGATTCACAAGTACATTTTGAAGATCTTCTCCTTTTTACTTATCTTCGCTAATTTTATTGTGCTTTGTTCTTTGTTGTGCATTCAGAGTAAAATTGGAAAACACCCAAAATGGTATTAGCTTACCTTCAAATTGATAAGTCGCCGCGCACCCCCAACATTTGACCAAATGGTTTAGTTTTCTTTGAAAAGACGCAATTTAAAATCGTTTTTCTTCCCAAATCAGTCAACGTATCATTTTAGTAACTTTTTGTGACTCGAGCTGGTTCCTAATAATCTTTAGGCTTATTGGAGATGACTCTCGTTGCCCCCTGAATAGCCATGCGTTGCGTCCATACACATTGGTTGTAAAGTATGCTTATGTCCATTCTTTAGCTTTAATTTGCCATATCAATGTCTAGGCACTAAGAGGAAACTTAATAATATAGTTTTCTAGCTCTGAATAGTGTGTGGAACGTAGCGAACGAAATGTTTTCCACGTGCATTGGTATTTCCTTTGCACATACTAGTTAGCTTCGCAGGTTCTTTTTAATTTAATGTACCATGAACATGCTTGTCGTCCCAATGAGGGCAAGGGGAACAAAATAATGGAAAACAGAAACGAAGACCTCGAAGTAAACCATTTTTTTTAGTAATTTGACTGGCATTGCATTTTTCGTCGGCTTCTTCCCGATATGGGGAAACTTTCAGTGATGTACGAGGCACATTTCCTTTCTCCCGCCGGATCACTTGAAATCTTCGTATTGGTTCACCTCCGGAAGGCAGACCCCGGAAACGCAGGGAAATGGGCGTGCTACCTTCCTCTTACCTGCTCTTTCCTCTTACCCCCCACCTTCCGTAGGTATATATTTCACCACCCTTCATGCATGTGAAGTCAGCCATAAGTTAAGTTGCCAAGTAATTTATTTAATTCAACATTATAGTTATTTAATGTGGAGGGGGAGGGGAGAGTGAGAGTTTGTATATTCCCTGCCATAAGAATAATTGTATTTTTCTGATCATATATTCTTATTTCGACTCGATATTCTCTTTGTCAGGGACGATAGATTCCAAACAAACTAGTTTATTATTAAAAAAAGAGTTTTGTCAATATCCGGATTCAAGTGTTGTGAAGCATTGAGAGGCGTGAGCAATGAAAGTGGACATATTCTTTCACGCAGCCATAAAACTGTCATGTAAAACCCATTGTGTCCTACAATCACCATTGCTTCACATTAATATCAGAAATTTTTTCTCTTTCGAGAGAAATTCATCTATTCGAATGGCGAATATCAAGAAATACCTCGAATATCGTGGTATTTCTTGATATTCGCCATTTCTCCTTTCCCTTTGCTTTTCGAACTTATGTTAAGTTCCTGCCTAGTTTTTATACCGAAGCTCCTTTTTACCATTACACAATTGGGAAGATTTAAAAGATTTCTTAAACTTCAGTTTGATTGATGTAATTAAAATTGATTTTAAACTGGGGGTTTCGTCCATAACCGCCATAAAAATGTGAAGTTAGTTAAACGGTATTTTAATTCGACATCTTTGTAAAAAGACGCAGCAAACGTTCCACGCATATTTTTTTGATTTTGAAATACTTTTATGCGGAATTGGATTAGTTCTAATGATTTAGTCAGTCGGCTGTGTGATAAAATATATATTCACTCGGACAAACTTTTTAAGCTCTTTGAAATTATGATAAAAACATTTCCACCACATTATTGCCTTCCTTAGATAAGCATAACCTACTTTTCATAATTATCGCCTATGCAGTTCGAAAATACTGATTTTTTGTACCCTCTTCTCTGCCGACAGGTAGAAATCTAGATCTAATCTAACGGTAAATCTTACCAATAGGTGGTACCTAACATTACACCGTGACGGTTATGTAACCTCATTATCCTCCTTTCATTTTTCGATCTCTATCGAATTTTGTTTACTGAATTTTTTCACTCTTAACGCATGTGTAGTGCATTAGGTTTTATTCCTTTTTTTCGTCTTATTTTCGCCATTATGTTTCATACCGGTGACTTATGAGTAATTTAAAATCTGTCAAAGGAAAATATGTGAAAATGTTTGGAAAATAATTTAAAAAATTAAATAATTGCTTCGCGTTATCATTTTTGGCTGACGAAATACTGTCCAATAGAAGTAAGGCCTTTTACTGCTTCCTATTTAAATTTCCCATAGAAGTATAGTTGAAGATATTCTCTCTTAAGTGAAAAGTAAACTCTTGAAAATGGCTTATGGCTCATATTTTAACTCGGAAAATAAGCATGGTGTCCTTTTTTGACCATAAAAAAACAATGTATTTTTCTTTGAAAAATAAATTTTTCGTTTCTGCAAACCTGGAATCGGAAAAAAAATCTAATCGAAGTTCATCGGTCCGTGGGGAAGTAGAGGGTGCTAATGGCTTCGGGGGCCATCGTCATAGTTCGTGACGCAATTTATGGCTGTGACCTTTCCTCTTCCATTATCGTCCTCACCTCTTTCCTGAGAGACCTCACCTTTCGCTTTCCATTTCCCTGTGATCCCCGTTTCCCAACGATGCGCCAAACGGCTGCGCTCCCCCGACCCCCCCTGTGCCGCTGGAAGCTCCAGAGCCCGCCAACTCCTCCGGAAGGACCGCTCCCAATCTCTCCTCTGCTGCAACCCCCATTCCAGCCGCTCGCCGAATATCTGCCCTCTCTCCACGTCGCGATTTTTTCCGCATATCTCGCCGACTCCCGAATTCCCTCTCACCACGCGTGGAACCTCCTCCTTCCGCTTCCCGGGCTCCCATTTATTCATTTCCACTTGGCCAGGCCGCGTATTTCGCCGCGGGAATCTGCTCCCCATCCCCCACACCAACCCGCTCACGTCAACCTTCCTCCCCTTCTCCTGACTATCCCCTCCCGAGCCACTCTCCACTGCCCTATGCCGATAATGCTGCTCCGCGAACGGTTTTAGGGCACCAGTTTATTCGAAATCCGAGTTGCACTGGTCGTTCCGTTTGTAGTGCCTGTCGGAAAAGGCACCCGCTTGGTCTTATCAAAGTGATCGAGATGATAGAAGGTATTCTGACTGAGGCAAAAAAAGTATTTGGAGGAAGTGTTCGTACTATTCCTAGCACATCTGCTCCGAGTGAATTGCTTCATGCGATAGCAGTTTTATTCAGATTGGCTGACGTATTGGAAAAAAATCATTTGATACGATTACCAATAAATGCTAACCTTGGCAGTGTTGCCATTGTTGATAAATGCTGAAATTCTTTCCGTTAAACGGTTTGGTTTCCCACCATTACCATTAGCTGGCGTGCGATATTTATTTGCACGTTAATGCTCTAGCTGTTTGAGCACAAACTGAATGTGCGTTCCCTTAAATTCGCATTTTACCATATTTAATACTGTTTAATCCTACCGTAATTTGTCTTTTCCTAACCGCCATCCTCCTCCCTATCCTCCGTCTGTGCCTATATACCTCCAATATCAATAGATTAACCTGTCTCATTATCTCCTCAAGCAACTTTATTTTCAGCCCTTGCATGTGCCCATACTGTTTATTTCCTTCTCCTACCGCATTCCTTGCTTGAATCATTCGTATGACTCTCCAGGAATCCATCCATTCTACTATAATCCCAAATTTCGCAATCTTCCATTATTTAATTTGAAAAATAGTTGAATTTTTTATGTCAATCTGAACATTAAGATGTGCTATTTTTCGAATCTACCAGCAGAAGATGTAGAAAAGTGACGGGATAATTATTCAATCCCAAAGTGGAAGACGATTCTTGAAATCAATTATAAATCTATGAATACGCGGTGCCCAATTCTTCTCTTGGAGAGAGGCAGAATTACGAGCACAATCGTATTTCAGTGTCATTTGGACTGTGATGATTACTCTTTCCTTGCATTGCATTGGGCTTCAGTGTGTTGTGATCTAGTCGTATTGTCTTGGCACTTAATGCTCATTATCGCAGTGCATCCGAGGGCATTCCAACCCCCGCCTCATCCAACTCCCAGGCCGAGTACGCGTCGACTCTTGTAGCAATCGCTTCGCGCCACAATTGAAGTCTTTGAATCACTTATCCATGACGGTGGACTACTCTCAACGTTTTTCTTTCGCTCATTTTCTTCAGAAAATAGTGTTTTGTATCAATAAGTAAGATAGATTTTCGTCAAATACGAAACTCGCTCTACCAAGTAGTACTGCAATTGTCATTGTTATAAGAGGTAATTAAAATTTCTCACTACCGAACTCCTGCCTCAATTTGTCACCGACATGAATATAAGATTTGATTCGAAAATTTCTAATTCTTGTACTTAGTTCATGTCTCCTGTGTATTAATTTAGTAATATTCAGTTAGAGACATCGTGTTGTCATGCAGTGACGTACTGACAACGTAGAAAAGCGTTATCAATATCTGCATGGTACTTCGGAAGCCACCGCTTGGGCGTATGCCGAGAAACAATGCAGTAAATATTAAGCATGTGTAAAACTGTCTGAAAACTACCACTCAACATTTGGCAAATAATTTCCGAAGAGTCTTCAAACGAAATTATTTTGATGACTGAAATGACGAAGAGAAAAATAGACATTTAAAGGTTTTAAACATGTCTAAATATTACCCTTCCTACGGTAGAACGCTGAAGTTTGTATGTTTGAAAGCCCAGAGCATCTTCGAAAAATAAATTTTATTTAAATTAATGGAAGATATTTAGTCTCTACTTTTAAATTCTGGGGATGAGTTATTCCCACCGCAGTTTCTTCAACGATCAACTCAAATTATGAAGTTTATCACACAATATTTTTAGGAATCCAGCTCCAGTTGCAAGCGAACCATTGTGAGGTGGGTTTTTTTTGTATTTCTCAGTTCGAGGGTGTACTTGTGACCCACTTCTTTGCAATTAATGCCACCCCCAACCCTCCCACTCGAAGCTCCTGCTCAAAACATCCTCCGGGCATCTGGGGGACTCCCCACCCCCCGCCCGCCCCATTCGGCCCCCAGGCCGGGCACGCGCCGACCCTTGTAGCAATCGCTTCGCGTCACAATGCTCGCTCCGAAGGAAACACTTCCCTCCGCCCCACTCCGATGCAAGGGACAGATCCCCCCCTCCCCCCCACTGCCCTCACTTTTGCACTTGTCAAGAGTTTGAGCAGAAGTGGCGGGGAGGAGATTTCGAGAGGCCAGAGCGGGTAGTGGGTTGGGTGGGTGGAGGGGCGGCTTCCTCCTCCGAGAATCGCCCCTAATCGCCGTCATCCGCCTCCTTTCCCTCCCCTCCCCCCACCCGTGACTCCTCACCCCGGCAACACCCGTCGTTGGCAACATAGAGAACAATGCTCACTCTCTCTCGCGACCACTCCGGCCTCCTCTCTTCTCCGTGCACTCGAAAACGGAGTCATTTGCCTCCTCAGCGACCCCGTCCACCTCTTCGACTTTTTCCTTCCCACACCCCTTCCGTCCCTCTCCGTCAAACCCCCGGCATGCGTTCGACGACTCGAATTCGGGTCGAGGGGTCCTAAGCGCGGATTCAAGTGGGGGCGGCGTCGCCCCGAGGTGTAATTGCTAAAAGGGAAAGCAACGGTCTCTTGTAATCCTCGATGGCCCTTTTGAAATATGTATTTCCCGTTAGTGCTAATCGAGTCTGGCGTTGGGGGAGTCCCAATGCTTTGATGGGATTATGTAGGGTCGGAACTCATTCCTTTTTTTTCAATCGAGAGCCTTGAGTGGCATTGGGCTGAGGAGAGATTGTTGTGAGGGAATTTCTCAGCTGTTTATTGCGGCTCATTTCAAAGTGAAGCGAAATAACTTACGTCAGCACGTGGAGGTCTTCGGAGAAATTTTTTAATTTTTTCAAACAAGTAGTCCTTCGTAATAAGAAAAAATATCTGCATCAATTGCGAGTCCAAGTGTTGTAAGTCATGCCCATTTGCAGGGATGAGAAATTCCTGTTTCTGTTCTTACGTATATACGGTTGCAAAGTAATGATATTTTAATCGAATGACAGCAAGAAACTGACTCAAGTAAAAGAAAGAGTGTAAACATACAGGGTGCCGTCCGAAATTAATGCAATTGAATTTCCCGCGCCGCTCCTATTGGTCGGAGTGGAATCAAACCACTTGGAGTAGGTGGGGGAAACGTTAAGCTTTGCCGCAAAATCGGTCTCAGTGCTCTCCAAGCTGTGGAAGTGGAAGAATGTCAGTCATTTTAAACCTCTGCGCGGTGACTATGTTTCGAAAAAATGGAATCGACGATCGAGCAACGTTACGCAATCAATAAGTTTTGTGCTAAACTGAAAAAAATCTCTTGAGGTGGCTAACAAAATGATTCGTGAGACTTACGGGGACTCTGCTCTGTCCTACTCACAAGTTTCGAGGTGGCAAAATGTCTTTAAGGAGGGCGGGGAAGAGGATCACGACGAAAAACGAGTAACAACGAAATAACAAGTGCATAGCGAGGGAACAATGTTAAATACTTGTCAGTAACATCATTTGAAGGCAATTAAAACACTTCCCTTAGCCTGTTTTCCTACCTGTCAAACATATTTCGTTTCGTCTTTTTTTCTGCTATGCACACATACCTCATCCTACACAATATCACTTCCTCATAATTTTAGATCTTTGTATTTCACAATGTTTCCCTTTAGGAAGCCATGCTCCATTTCTTTTTTGTTTTAAAGATTAATGATTTTGACGCAGCTCTGAATTAAAAGGAAAGTTCCTACGAGTTATTCCCTGCGGAATACTTAAATAATCCCCTGATCAATATTTCGAGGGTTAGTATACGTGTTGTAGTTGCAGCTGTTTTAAAATATATTCTCACATCTTTTACAGTAGATTAGTAAATGTATCCCTATCTTGGCAACCGCAGGAACCATATACTCGTTTACTTTATTTGAAATAGACTTTATTTCCAGAAGTAAACGGATGCTATTTTATTTTTTGCTTAAAAATATTTGTATCTTTCATTTACCTGCTTCATATTTGGCTTCGCTTTTTCATTTCAACTGCCATGTGTCTTTGTATAAAAAGAGGCTCCTTCAATTTAAATGCTTTAAAGAAATTATCAACACCAAAAGCGGAGGAAATTCAGTTGTGTAATGCAGTAGCAAGGCAATTTTACTTTTAGAGTGTTTAAATGCCTTTCCTAGAGCATGAAGTCCTGGAAACGGTCATTAAAATTATCTTCAATGTTTTCTCATAGTGTCTTCAGGAAACCGTGTACCCTAATTTCCTAAATCATATTATTCTTAGAATTTTTAGGAAATAATTTTGCATCTGAGCTTGAACAATTGATGTACACTTTCATTGATTTTCGCCGATAAGGTTCGTTTTCGTAATTCCCACCTCCAACTTTCATTAAACGTGTCTCCATCATATTCTTCTAATATCACCTGGTGCAATATGTGCTTTCAAGGTCATGACAATTTTGTAAAGTCCGTGCCTTGCTGATGAAAGTTGGTTGCATCATTTGATCCTGAGAGAAAACAGCAAATATCTACGTGGGGATCCCCGGTGTCACAAACACCAAAAAAGTAGTAGATTTTACTGGGGAAGTTATGGTAGTATTATTTTCAGATATTCATGAAATTGTGTATAAGTATGTGGTATCAGAAAACAACTGTAAATGGAGCATACTATTGGGATGTACTGAATATTTTCAAAGGGCATATTGATCGTAAAATGCCACATTTGAAATCAACATACCAGATGCTGCACCACGATATCGCATGGCTGCTCATCGGAAATGTTGTGGCTGAATTTCACGCGAAAGTTAATGCTTAGTTTCTTCCTTATCCTCTCTAAAATCCAGACCTGACCCAATATTTATAATCTTCAGAAAGAGGCAGAGGCGAACTAAGCATTTTTCGACTTGCGATTGCGGCCGCTGTACCATTGCTGGACTAAAATCACAACCATTATTAGACCACACACACCTTTTATGTTTACGCAATGACATTGCACACTAAGCTAACTATATAATATAAAACTTTTCCTCAGGAAATTATACGAATGAAAAAGTAAGATTACTATTTATTTAACGGTCTTAGTGCATAGCTAGATGGGTTTCCTCCATTGCAGTAAGAGGGAACGCAAAACCTTCGACAAGGAACATATCCATTTTCACAAAAAATACACGAATTTTCACATTAATATCTTGATATTTTCCTTCGTTAAAAAATCTGCACTTAAAAGTAAATATCATGCGTATTTTCATGAATATATTTGCCTATAATACAGTGAATTTGAATTTCCTCATCGCTGATCCTCACGTGTAAGAATGGAGTAGGAATAAGGCGTGATGTATATTCGAGGGCTTCCGTCATGCCTAACATATCAGAGGTGTCTTCTGCGAAGTTCCTTGTATTTTCTATTCCTTGCACGTATGCTGTCTTACTGAGTTGCGACGTAAATTCACTAGCGCTGATGGTTGAATTAGACTTTGGACGGTGGTGGTAAAATAGGGGTGTGGATGTTCGGTGGTTAGTTGGTTTGGCTTTTCTCATTGCGATTAGTTTAAATCCAGGTCAATCCGTTCCCTCTCAGCTTTGCCCGAATTATGTGACGGATTTAGGCTCTTTCAGAGAAACCACATTTGGCCCAGAGGCCCATTTGACCGAGGTATTCCCACATTGTGGTCTACCACTATATTTTTAATGTCTCTATAGATAAGTTTTCGTTGACTGGCTTTTAACGCCATTGCTAATTATCTCGTGGTAGTCTGAGGGGAGGTGACCGACACCTGGGGATATTTGCTACGTTAGGGATGGATTAGAAAGAATGAAGGGTGGAGAGAAACCCGGCGTCAGGATTGGCCTACTCTTAACGATAGGTGCCAAGAGATTCGCAGTTTAACGTCCCATCCGGCGGACGGCTTACTCAAAGTGCTCTCCGCAAAGCACCTCAAGTAGGGATACCACTGAAAAATATGTGCCATCCGGGATTCGAACCCGAACTCGAATCCAGGATTCGAACCTGAACCCTCTGGGTGGGAAGCCAGTGCGTTAGCCACCGCACTATACCGATCCCATTGCACGTAATTATCTGATATTTGCCTTTTTGTTGGATTTTTTAAAGGTAGGGTAGTCGAATCACCCTTGAGATATCTCCAATCGTCCACCTCGTGCCATAACTGTGAGATCTACACATATATGACACGACCAAAAGTGACCCCTCAAAATTTGTAATTGCCCCCAGATCATGTATACGTATTTCGCAACTCTATCTTAGTGGACCCAACGACAACCTGTAACTCCTGTGCCTGGAAAATTGCAAAGTACTGTTCAAATTTGTAAAATTAAAAAAAGGGTATTTTAAACAAATTCAAAGAAACTGCGGGAAATGTCGCGGTAGTGTCTTTTACGGAGTCATCCTCTAATGCGCATTACTATGCAACAATTTCAAAGTGTAAAAATCATTCGCCTTGACGGGGATTCGAACAATTCCGCAATGTAAGAAGTGTCTGGGTAGTTAAACTGGCTAAAGCACTCAGTCGGGCATTAAGAAATCTGGATTTGAATCTAGGTGAAAGAGGTTGCTATAAACACGATGCCCCGATGCAAACAGTTCCTCATCGTGAACCCAAACAAAAAACGGGTGTGATATTCCTCATTGATAAGTAGGAAAAATATTAACTACGCATTCGCGCCTTTGGGATTACTAGAGGCGCGTGTCCGCCACAGCTAAACTTCAGTGTTGGATGAATCTTCAAATTTAAACGGATTTGAAAGATCTCTTTGATATTTTAAGGAAAAATGTTTTTTTATGGTATTTGATGGAGCATTTGACAAATTGAATTATTTTGTGGCATACTGCACGGCATGTTCAGCTATAACCTTCCCCAGTAGATGACGCAAGGATGCATCACTGAGCTGTCATCAAGATTTACTAATATTTATATACGGTTGCTCTTCTCGACTTGAATATTCTATACCTGCAATTGATGAATAATTCTCAATAATAAACGTCATTGATCAAACAAGCAGACAACCGAAAACTACGTACCGAGCGGGGCCATGTCACTGTGGTCGGGCACGCGGATGGCGGTTCGCCATCCGTGAACCCTCTGCCGACCAATAGAGTGATGCACGACAGGAACTATCGGTTCGGGTCTTGAACCCATTTCCAAGAAGGGGCGCTGGTGGTGATAAAATCCGCTCCTCTCTTCGCCGGGCGGCAGGGGAGGCATAGAGGCAGACCCCTGTGGTCAAGCCCGATAAAGGCAAGGAAATGGAGGGGACGTCCTAATGCCCCGACAGTGACCATTTACTTCCTAAGCGGGGTAAGATACACACGGTGTTGCGACTTGCCCTTCTTGCATTGGCACACCTGAATCTGCTCCCCCTTAACGCGACGAGGAGGGGTGTCCCAGGCATTAACAGGAAGTGCTGAGTGGCTGATGACCCTCCCACACGTGGACCAGGAGGTACGAAGTACCAGAAATGCTTACCACGACCCTGCCAAGTGCGGGTGAATAAGAAATTAGGTGACCTCACGGGACTCAGATCCGATCTGGTGATCACCGAGGTCCCAGGCGGGTCGGTCAACGTCGTGGACGTCACCATCCCATTTGAAAACAGGATTGAATCATTCAATGCGGCGAGACTGGCAAAAGTGGTAAAATGCTCTACCGTTGCAGAGTGGCTGCAGGCACTGACAGGGTACACGAAAACGATATCGCTGATGCGATGGTGGTTGGATCACGGATTGGATGGGGCCCAGAGAACGATAGGGTGTTGCACCAATTACATATCCGCAATGGCCGCATATGGTTTCTCCATCACAAAATAGTGTCCGCCGCAAAAAAGTGGTCGCGTGGTTTACACACAACATGTCCCTAGGAAGGAGAAGTGCGAGTAGCTGCCATTGAGATGCTATATTTATGAAATTTTTTGTTGTTTGTTGCCCTGAATATTCTGCACCATGTGAAAAGAAGTTGTTAAGGATATTTCTTAGCTGCCATCTTCGGGCAAAATTGTAGCGATGTAATTTATTAATAATGAAGAATTTCCATATTGAAAAAAGAACGCCTCGTCTTCTTTGTTTGTAAATATGTACTCATATTGATTTCAATTGCTTCCGGTGTGCTTAATTGATTGCATTTGTCTTGTGGTATATCACCCGTGTGTATGTTTGTTTTGTACGGAAATTACATGGAGGAATACTTTGGAATAAATAAATAAATGAATGAAGCAGAGTAGCAGGGCCCTGAAGTAATGGACTCCCTTTCTTCTCTTCCAGGGCCGTGGTGGATGTCTTGCTGTCTGCCGGAATGGACGTGAACGCCCGGACGGCGGCGGGCACGGCGCTTCATGAGGCGGCCCTCTGCGGCAAGACGGACTGCGTGCGTGCACTCCTCGAGTCGGGCGTCGATCTCTCCGCCCGGGACTCCGGGGGCCACACCGTCCTGGATGTCTTGGGACAGTTCCCCACCCACGTCACCCACGACATCATGGAGATCATCCAGGGTGAGGAAAGCGGGACAACCCCCACGCCTAATGCAATATAATAGACTTAGGATAATAAAAAAACTCACCGCTGCACTCACAGGACACCCCCTTTGGCACTGGCACAATCCCATTTAATCACATTAATTCTTTAAAACATGAGACTCGCACGAAGTAATGCGTAAAAAAATACTCATATGTCGACGGATAGAGCCAAGTTCAAAGGGTCAATCTAACTCACCTGCGTGACATAATTTCTGTGGCCTTATTTGACGACGGGAAAAACTGGTAATATTGCTGAGAATGTTGGATATTGACCTTGGTGAAAATTTTTCTCTGGCCAACAATAGTTTTTCCAATCGCGGAGATGCAATAGCACGGTAGGTAATTCGTTGTAATACATAAATATGAAAACCCACACATTTATGCATGACCGACTGGATGTAAGAGCTAAGATGTAAGTACGCCTGTTCTCGTTAGGCTCACGTGTGCTTAGTATTCTCGGGGTTATAAAAAAAACGCTAGGGTTCAAATCCTGGAAAGGCGAAAACTTCTATGTTGTCAAAGATTTCTCCCCGATTTCACTTTAATTGGAAAGGGAACGTATCAGTATAGTATTTACCCGGAGAAAATATTTGTTTTGCACACGTGATCGTTTGCACACACTTATGTTTTTTCCAGGAGATGAATGTTATTTTACAGTGTGTGGGTTTACATATAAACTTCTTTGTTTTTCGCAGCCCCTCCGTTGGGTTCTTGAGCCGTAAACTGATTCATTCCATGCAGAATGTCGAATCATGTCAATATTTCTTTCTCATAGATTATCCACTTGCTTTTAGAACATCATTTAGACTGCAAGTTACATAGGTTTCGTTTCAACCTGGCATTCCCTTTAAGATTTGCTTAGGCTCTCTCTCACCTTATGAAAAACGCTTTGATTTGCTGGATCATACTTTTCTGTCCTATTTTGGCTTCTACTTGACTCATTGGCGCGCTGAAGCATGTGATTATTGTGCTATGATTCGAAATCTCTGCTTTGTTTTGGAATGGCTTGGAGTTTTTTCTATGCTAGTTAAAATAATGAGTGAGGCGTCTTTGAATCAACATTGCTTATCACTGAGTGGCTTAAGAACGTCTTCTCCAGTACCACTTTAACTGAAAGCTAAACTCAAACTTCAAACGTAATTAAAGGCCGTACAAAATTCCATTTCATCAAGAGCACACGTTATAGAGTCACTCAGTGAAATTTAGTGGTGCTAAAAAGCCTGTGAATGCACCTTCTTCAGTCTTTATTTTGCTTAAACACTAATATAATAAAACCTAATCCGATAACTGATACTATTAAACATTAACTGACGTAAATTTTTCCAGCTAAATTGCTCGTAAAGCAAATTTCTCTAACAAAAGTATGCTGAAACAACTTCTACTGCTTAATACTCGACACCATTTAATTACACGCAATCATTGATGCTTAAATTGATAATCTTGTAGATAACTCTTATCGCTTCTGTCATGTAAACTCCGCACCACCCTGCACAGTTATAATTTGAAATGTAAATGCATTCTTAAGGTGGAAAATGTTTTCTTTTGTTTAGCATAATAGCTGATGCATTTGATAAACTTGACGGCTCAAGTAAACGAATGAAAGGACGCATATATGCTATCTTGGTGTGAGAACCTCGTAATTTAACTTGTACATCAATAATGTTGTCATTTATGTTAAATCAATCCTGAAAATACTGATAATAATGAATAATAATAATAATTTTAAGGTAAAACTTATGTCATGATAACGATTAATTTTCATTTAATGCGTAACTCATAATGTGGTCTCACCTCTAAACATTAAAGTAAAGCCCAGATTGCGTTCAATAATTCTATCCTTAATTACTTGCTCTTCTAAGCATGGTCGTGCACTAATTAAATAAGTATGTGAATGTACTTTGTTCACCGGACGTTGGCACCTGCCGCAAGGCGAACGTTTATTTCATTTTTCTTCACTTTGGACGAATCTCAAAACATGCCCTGTGCCACGGAATTACCTGGAAGAGCGTGTCGCGAGAGAAAAATCAGCGATGAAGTCTTGAACGGAATTGTTTCCGTAGTTCAAAGAAGAGGGACTGCCAACTTGTCAAGTGAACAGGGTACATATCTTTGGATGTTTCGTGCGTGACCCATATATCATTTCTCTCTTTCTTTCTCTCTTTCTTTAACGTGATTTCTCTCTCATTGATCTCCCCCCCAAAAACAAAACATGAGCACGTGGTGCTCTGTATTTTCTCTGTGTGTCCATGCCTGAACCCTGTCCGACCTGGACCCTTTGTAGGCCTTCGCAGTGCCTGCGTGCGTCGTCTTGAGATCACATTGCTGTCCCCACCCCCAGGTTACAGGGACCGTCCCCGTTCGCCCCCCGGTGGCCCTCGCCCCGCCGCCGAAGGGGGCGAGGGCGGCGGCCGGGGCGGCGGGTGGCGGAAGGGCGAGCACCGGCGGAGGGAGCACCGCCTGCACCGGGCGGCGGAGGGCGGAGGTGGCGGCGGCGGGGGGGGCGGTGGAGGCGGAGGAGTGGACGCGGAGGACAAGGAGAACGCCGACCCGCTCCCCCCCATCCCCACCCTCGGCAGTCCCTACGAGAACGTCCGGCTGACGCCCAAGGGCGGGCGGGAGGCTGACGACGACGAGGAAGAAGTGGTGGTGGTGGAGGGTGAGGAGGAGGGCGGGGAGGATGAGGATGAGGAGGAGGGGGCTCCCGTGTGCCGCGGCGGCGACGAGGACTCCTCGCCCGGCCACTCTCCGTCCGCTCGGTGGCGCTACTACGAGGAGGGGTGCGGCGGGCGGCACAGGCAGCACCGGCCGCAGCCGGGGGGCGGGGGACGGCAGCGGCGAGGCACCAGGGAGCAGGGGCCGCCGCCCCCCGACGGAGACGGAAGGGCGTCGGCCGCCTCCACCGCCTCCGCGTTAGTATTACCCTCCGCCCACTTCAGGGGGCCACTGAAACCCTTAATGGAATCCGAAAATGGGAATTCTGTGGAAGCAAATTGTTAATTTTCAGAAACCGTGGAAATCCATTGAAAAAAATGTAAACTGTTCAATTTTTTGGCTGAAATTCACAGTGCTTATAGCTTAAACTAAGAATCTAAAAAATACGTCAATTTACAATATGTATCAACTTATTTAAATACTTCCTGGAGAGTGTTATTTTCTTAATCATCAGAGGTTTATCATTGAACATGTCAGTTAATATTTTAACAAAAATCAAACTTTATAGAATCCACGTGTTAGTTTTTATCAACCGAGGTTCCAGTGTAGTTATTTTGTAGTGAAACTACTTCACCTTGAAAAATGACTATATCTATTCGTAATTTGGGTCGGCAAATTATTAAGTTTTGGTCGATTGTTCTAAATTCTTCTCCATGTAAATATTTCAGATGTCTTCATAGTTACACGAGGTGAAGCTAGCGATTCGACGCTCTATAGTTTACCTCATACGTTAAAAATTTGTGTTATCAGGAATGGAAATAGTGCTTTTCATATATTGACCATGAGTCATGATTTCTCTATTATCCTTCCTTCTTCTGTTTTTGACCATCCCTCTTGCAGTGGATGAGATAGATCCCGAGCGCCATCTCTTGGACAAAGAATCTAGGCCCACACAAAAGTTCATTGACTGCCCAAGCGGGCAAGTATAAACCGTCCCGGTGAGTGAAGTCCCACCTTTACCGGTTATTGTACATAAGAAACGCATGGCATTGAAGAAAGAAACATGGCTGAGGTGGAAGTGTGGTTTGCGAGAAAGTGAAACTTAAAACTAGGAATAAAATAAATGGAAGCGGAGGCGAGGGTCGCCCATTTCCCACCGCGGGAAATTACACTTGGGCTTGAGGAAGCGGGTGACAGCAAGACCGTGAAGCGGATAAAATAATACTAAAATAACTTGGAGGACGGAGGAAGGGCACTTAAATGCATAAACTCTTCGCGGATTTTAGTGATGGGTTAAGACTGGTAGCTAATTTGGAGGAGCATTGGCCCGGCAAGTCGAAGGTCCGTGGATCATCTCCCGATCGAGGAAACTTTTTCTGCTTGAGATCCTAACCCTTCCACCTTTACCACTGACCTTAAATTAGTCCGTTATGTGTTTTTCAATCCCTTGCCCCTGTTTTTATATCCGTACCAACTCTCATTAGGACAGGGAAACTGTGTTCTTAGTCTTGTAAATGATTGAGAGGTAACATAACACGTTCGTTATTATTTGCCTATTCCTTGAAGTATTCTAGGAATCCCGGCGTGAAGTTGTGTGTAGCCTTTTTTATATTAATGCATGCATGATGAGATTGAGTGAACGTGAATGACGCACTTTCGTGACCCTTTCCATCCATCCCTACCCCGCCATTTCCATCCCCTTTCTCTTTACCTTCCCCCCACCTCATTCTCCGCCCCTTCGTGCTCCCTGCCGTTGTTTCTTAAACGTTGGCTGCCGCGAGGACTTTCCATCCGCGCGGCGGATTCTACTACGGGAGACCCAGCTTTCGTTTTTTTTTTCTCCGGGGGAAAACAGTGGGGAGCGGAGTTTGGAAATGTGGCACCCCTCTCGCAGCCGCGGCGCGTGGGTTAACTGGGCAAACTTCGGCGCGTTTCATTACCCGCAGCAGTCATCGCTGTCGAGACGACGACGTGTCTCTCCCGGGTGTGAGGCGGGAGGGAGGGTGACTTTGGAATGGGGGTGGGTTGTGGAATTCTGGTGGTGTAGGGAGATATTTGGCGAGAGAGGTGGGTCGGTGTAGGTAGGAGGAGATGGAGGCCGGAAAAAGGGTTGATGAGGACCGTATTATTATGGGGAGGGGGGGGGTCGGACGTGAGCTAAAGGGTGGAAATAAGGGAAAAGTTTCACCCAGAATGCGCTGAATAATGCATGGATTGAAAGGGTGTGGGGTTGAAGTTTTGTGGGTGAGAAGGTTATATGGAATGCGGTCGGGCCGTGTGGCCGAAGTAGCTGTGTTCCTGACTTTGGGGGAGGTTGGAACGTTCGTTCTGGAATGTTCGGTCGAAGCTTTTTCCATGCTCCTTTAAAAAGACAGTTCTCGCGGCACAGCCCCCCACTTGGAGGCCGTGTCTGGCGAACTCTCTTTTAAAGGCTCGGTTGAAATTCGGATTTTCGTGAAGTTGTCTTACAACTTCACCGCCTCTGAATCCTTATCGAACTAATGCGCTGGATGGAACGAAGAAAATTACTTCGCCAAGAAGTGGTAAAATCGCAGTTTGTTATTGAGGCGATATTATTTTTCTATTTACTATTTTTATCCCTCTGGATTAGAAGATGGATTTATTTTTGTTTGACGACCGCGTAAAGACATAATCAATGTGAAGCAGAGGAGGGTCGGATGGAGGAACTTCTGAGGTATATAGTCAAATGAATTATCCAGTCTGCAATCTTAGATTTGAATTTGGATGCCGGAAAGGAGAGCACTTTTCTCATACTTCAAATAGGTGTTACACTGCTGCGAAACATCAGCTATGTTGTACTTTTTAGAGAGATATTTCTGATAAAGTTATTCTATATTTAATTTCCAAGCAAATTTTGACCATCCTTCGGCGTCTGGGATAATCGATTTGCTATTGGAAGTATTATAAATCCTTTAAATTAAACGTAATTTTGAGGTATTTCTTGGAACCTAATTAATCTCAGTATGGTTGAAACCTCTATTTTACGCGTTATCAAATTCGTAATCGAGCAGCGGTATAGTAGGTCTCCCGCAGGTATAGTTTTGGGTCAAAGAATATACGAGTGTATAGTCTTCGTGTTTTTCGTTAAAATGGTAAAACTTGAATTTCGTTTAGTCATTAAATTCTTCGTTTTAGATTGATTAACCCATTAGGAAATTCATCCGATATTGACAAAAGTGTACGGTGTCGCTGCTCCTTCAGCATCAACCGTTAAAATGTGGACAACTGCATTTTAACTTGGGCACACATCCCTCGGAGATGACCCACGTGAAGGACGGCCAAAAACCGCAACCGTACCGGAAACCACCGAAAAGGTGCACGATATCGTGCTGGACGATAGGCGAGTGAAGATGAGATAGCTAAGGTAGTGGGGATATCGGAAGAAAGGGTGCGAAAGATCTTGCACAAAGAATTAGAAATGCGAAAGCTCTGCGCAACGTGGTTGCCGCATTTGCTGAATACTGATCAAAAGCAAATGCGCAAACGATTTTCGCAGAAATGTTTGAAGGGATTCAAGAGGATTTTGTGCGGCGATTTGTCACCATGGATTAGACATGGGTCCACCACTACACGTCAGAATTGAAGCAGTGGGTGGAAGCCGGTGGTTTAGCGCCAAAGAAAGCAATGTGGATCGCATCTGCCGGAAAGGTCATGGCCAATGTGTTTTGGGATGCAAATGGGATTCTGTTTATTGATTACCTTGAAAAAGGTAGAACAATTACAGGCGAATATTAATCCAACATTCTTGACCAGTTGGATGCCAAAATTCGCGAGAAGAGGCCTGGCTTGAAGAAGAAAAAAATCATCTTTCACTCGGACAACGCACCTGCTTAGACTTCCCTCCGTTCCCAAGCTTGAAGAAATTTGTTTCTGGGAAGTACTTCGCGTCCAATGAAGAAGTTGAGAGGGCCATAGATGGATATTTTCAAAGCCTATCAGACTCCCACTTCCGGGATTATTGATGTTTGAAAAACGCTGGACCAAGTCTTTCAAGGGAGATTATGTAGAAAAATAAAATAATTTTTTACCTGAAAATTCTTGTCTTTCACTGTCAGGACGAGAAGGTTTCATTTTACCCTTGTATGTTACTTTTTCTTTATTGTTGTATTACTTCACACAGCTCTTATTTGTTCAGTTATAGCTAATGATGTTTTCTTCATTAATGCGAATACAATATTTAAGCAATAGAAGGGTTTTTGCTTATATTTATTTGGAAGGCTTCCGCCATGTAATAGATGCCAGCGTATTTTACCTATCTTTACTCGTCGATTCTCCCGTGTCGCGCTTTGTCGCAAAGTTCTTTGTCGCAGCGTTACGTGGCCGCCTTCCCCAAAATTTTTCCAACATAAATTCATGCGATAAACTGCGAAGCTTACTATCGTTCTTCCACATTCAAGAGAGTTGTTTTTATCGTCAATTGCTTGTATTCGTTGCTATCTTGTATGTAGTACTAAGTTGTCGTCACCCTTCTTGTATTTTCCCTTCACTCCATGACGACGGGAAGGAGCTCCCCCTCTTACATTTGCTGGTTTTATTTTCTTGTGGATTTTAACCACTGCTGCCTAACGCAGTGTAAGCGAAAGTCATCGATACTTTAATATACAATTTTCCATAACGTGTTAATCGTAAATATCGTTCATTAACATTACAATGTGTCAAGTGTGCAAGTGTGGCGTTATTCATTTGCGTGACCGTTGCCTGTTCTCTCCTCGCCTGTCTCCTCGCCGGCTGTGGTTCCGGCTTCCAGTGGCTCCGAGGGGTTGACGCCGCGCTCGCAGCCGCTCTCGCTGCCTCACTCACACCACCACGTGCACCACGCGCACCAGTCCCTCTCCAAGTCGCTCGATTCGAGCTGCGTGTCCGAGGATCTGTCTGATCTGCTGTCGCGGGACGCGGACCGCGCCAGCATCTCCTCGGGCTCCAGTGTTCCGCCTCCCTCGCCGCTCGCCCGGGGCCCCTCGGACCCCGACGGCACACGTCAACACCGCCGCTGCAGCCACGACGCCTACGTCCCCATGGCGCCCGGCCTCAAGGTCTCGGTGAGTGACAGTCCATTCCCTCACCCCCTCCCCACCACCCCATCCTCACTCCGTCTTCTCCCTCGATCATCCTTACACCACTCAAATGGCAAGAGACATACACTCAAAGCGCTATAGGTTAAGGACACATCTTATTTTTTTACGGAATCTGTAACGTATTCCTCATCATATTCCAATCCCATTTTGAATGACAGAGATGGCTTCAGTGTTGAGCATGGTGAGTTGGTAGGTTCTTTATTATTGAACTTGTTCTTTTATGTTTGATGTAATCCCAAGATTATGCAAAATTATCAGTGTGAGTATCCTTGATGTGGGAAAGAGCGTATACGGTGACGTGAAAAACTCATTATTTCGCTGTTCTGGGAAATCAAGAGGAGACTCGGAGAGCTTTGCAGTTGCTTTAGAAAATTCTGCATTTGGTACATTTTCCGTGTTATATTTCCCTTCCTGTCATTTTGAGATGCGCCCAAGAGACGCCACTACGGAATTTCTGTTGTTCTTCGAAGCTCGTGTCTTAATCGGCTGTTTATGGAGAGACACTGCATTGATTCTATATTGGCTCATGCTCGACGTGAAAATAAAGGCAAAAATATTTTATTCTCAAAGTATTTTCTATGTTTTAAAATATTTGTTTATGTTCATTGTGATCTGTGCATTATCATCTTCATTCCTTGGAGGAAATGTTTAATTTTGTTACTCGCACCCAAACGTGTGGAAAACAAGGGATTTCCTGGTTCTTGCCAGTGATTTTAAGGGTTGTTCGCGGTGAAATATAATAGTCATTTCCGACACCTACACCCAATAGCTATTATCTCATGAACAACATTTTCCAGGAAATAAACTTTTCCAAAAAATACCGCTTTTGTCGTTCGTCCAACTTTGATTGAGTCATTTACTTTTCTTTCTTGCCTTCGTGAGAATATTCACTTTGACTCGTTTCTCATTTTTACGAACAATTGAAGGTTTCGTGAAAAAGCTGTTCCTCCCGTGCCCTTCGATCAATTGTGTTTGCACTCACTCTCCTCGTCTCCTTCCCGTTTGACTGCGTTTGCCCTTATCTCGCAGCCGACACCACCGAAGAAACCACCGCGGAGGAACCTGTCCGTCTCTCCGACGCACCCGCAGCTGGGCGAGTGCGGCGTGGCCTACGAGTATCTGTTCCTGGCACGAAGCGGCCACAAGGGCGGCGAGGACGGTGGTAGTGGCGGCTTGACCCCGCACGACCTCCCGCGTCCCCCGCCCTCGGTCCACTCACCCGGGAGGGAGGCGGCGGCGGCCGCCCTCCGCCGGGGCCGCAGCGCCGACCAGTACGTGGAAATGCGGTCTGTAGGCTGCTGCCCCCCGCACCACCCCGGACCTCGGGGCCCGCACGACCAAGATGCGGAGGGATCCCGGCAGAGGCCCTACTGCCGCCGGAAGCTCCGGAGACACAACGACCACGCGTACGAGAACTACGACCCTGCGGCGTCGGGGGCGCCGTGCGGTTGGAGGGCTGAGGGCGGCAAGCGCTACTCGGAGGGCGAGGTGGTGGCGGCGGGGACATGGGCGGAAGAGGTGGTGCGGGGCAAGAAGGCGAAGAAGAAGAAGAAGAAGAGGGGCGGGGGGCCGCCCTCGGCCGTGCCCCTTAGCCCTACCCACTACCAGCAGCCCCCGACGCCGGACCACCCACCGCCATCCGCGCTGCAGGCCGAGTGCAGCATCCTGGAAAGGATCCGACCCCTGAGTCAGGTGAGTGACCGCTCGTTGACCCCTGGAACGGCCTTGTCGACTCATAGGTGGGTGGGTGACCTCTCCATGCCCACCACAATCGCCACCTCCACTCTTCCCCAGATTTATTTCTTCCGCTGAGATAATAAGTTATCGCAGAGAGCGTTCGGCATATACGTTCACAACTCTCGAGGACCAAATTTTTCCCTGCCTCAAAGAACTGAGGAAGATGCCGCGACAGTAAATTTTAACGGAGTCATCCGCTAATATGCATTTACGATCGCGTCCCAATAAGGGTGAATCACGAGGGTAATTTGAAAAGTTCTCGAAATGGAATACGAAGAAACAACTTAACTCAGTGAAACTTTCTTATTATATAGTCTCCCTGTACACTTATAAATTAGGTCTAACGATGTTCCAATGTCTTGATCCCATTTCGAAAATTTGATTTCCTCATGCCTGCAAAATACCCGTCTATTTCGGATGTTTTTTCTTGGTCTGCACAGAATCTCCGGGCACCGAGAAAACTTTTGAGCTTAAGGAGGAGATGGAAATCTAATAGAGACAAATCAGGTGAATACGTTGGGTGTGGCAACAATTCGTAACTTAGTTCACGTATGTTTGCCATGGCAACGACAGCTGTGTGTGGGCGTGCATTGTGTTGATGAAAGATGACTTTCTTCTTTGCCAAACCTGACCTTTGTTCGTGTATATTTTCCCAGAGCACTGACGTGTTACGTGTTTACTCATAAAGGATTACCTATTACTCCGCGGGAAACTCGTTGCGCTAGCGCTGGCATGTGTTTGTGATTCCGAGAGCCTTTCAAACTACCCTCGTATTTTTACACTTTGAAATTGGTGCATTTTTTCCCTTCCTGGTCAGTGTTCCGACAGAATTACGTACTTCTAGTAGCTCTACGATAAATCCCTGACCGTATTTGGATGAAGAAAATTTCGTATTGCACAATTAATTTCCCCTCATCCTAAAAATTTGAGAAAAAATAAAAATGGTTTTTTCCTTTTTCTGGTGGTTCGTACCATCGCTTCCCCCACAATTTGAACATAGGCTTTACTGAAGAGGGCGAAGCGTCGTATCTCAGCGTCTTCGTCAGAGATATAGGCGACAAATCAAAATATCCCAATTAGTCGAGTGGCTTCCTCACAGGTAAACTGAAGGGATCGGTGGATTGTTGGAGGTAATTGGCTGTGCTCTCAAGTGAGATAAGCGACGCCCAGGGGTACCACCCAGGATTTTGATGAATATTAAATATGTTGGTATGTAGAGAATCACCCACCGGGTGTCCAGCTGGCTCTTAAGGAGGAAAGAAGAGGACCCAGTCCAAACGTCTCTTATTGCCTTATTGAGCGCCTCTGCAATTCTCTCAATCTCCCTTCTGCCTCTTGAGAGATAACTCTTCGCGGCCAGCGACCCTCCCCCCCCTTTGGTCAACCCACCGCGGAGACGGACACTCACTTCCTCCTCAATCACTGCCAGTGATTCACAAAGCGTTGGAACCTCGCATACTCGCTAGAATTCACCATGCAGCAAGAGATATTGTGTTGTTGACGACTTCTGACGTGTGTAATTCGCAAATGTAGGGTAGAAGGACCCCCTTGCTACTTTGTATGGCTCCTCTAGATAACCGGAACATATAGTAGATGTGACATCACTCAGCTCGGGTTTTGTTCTTGGTGCCCGACAGGAAATTTGGTTTTCGCGAGTCATGGATAATGAATGTGATAATCCTTATTAATGATCGTTCGTTGTATGTGAGGTTTATTTTGGAAGGTTTACATTACGGATTGAGATCTCATGAAAATTAAATGGAAAATCCATGAAAATGACATTCCATGTTAGTGTTTTATGATAGAATATGATTATCGATCTGATGTTGCAAATAGAGTAATAATTTTTCCGCTCCTTCTCTGATAGGAAAAGTAGTGTTTTATCACATCCGCATTCCAATCAAAATTTTTATCTGATAAATGACGATCGCGTGAGAAGTTTCACAATTTCAATATTCAATAAATATTTCTGGTTCAGAAAATTGCACGAGTACTTTTGCAAGTGAGGATTTCTTTGTTTAGAAGGAAAGCAAATTAGATTTGGCTCAATATACAGGGTCTCTCCAAAAATTACCTAAAGCGATTTTTCCTGGGGAAGCGGTCGACTGAAGTGGGACGATTTGTGGCGGGAAAAATGGCGATAGGTCAGGGGAAGCCCGCATCAACACCACCCACGTCAGTTGTCTACAGGCCGTTACAGTCTGCGAATCGCTGCGAGACTGAGCCCCTGTTCGAGGGTCGCATAGGAAATTCACGATGTGACTTTCCTTGGAGCAATGATATGCGATCATATTTGGGATTAAACCTGGGAAATCGGGTTTGGGGACCATGATCATGGTTAAGGATGCTTATGAAGATAGAGAAATGTCCCAAGTGATGATTTTCTGCTTGCACAGGATGTTCTGGGAGGGTAACGAGGAGGTTGAAGATGAGGAATGTCCTGGACATCCATCAAAAACACAGTGTGATAAAAATGTGCAAAAAGTGAGACACGTACAATTTTGATAGACTTCCAAGTGTCAGCATCATAGCAGAAGATTACGATATTCAGAAAACCACTCTACGTTGCTCTCTTACAAAAGATTTAGCCAAGAGAAAGGTGTGCCAAAATGGTCCCCGAGGTGCTGTCGGAAGACTGGTTGTGCGGTAATCTTTTCTTCGGCCTCTTGCATCACGCTGGAAGTGACCCGATATTTTCAGAATAGTTGGTTACTGGTGATGAGTACTGGTTCTTTCAATACGACCAAAGTATAACTCCTTGTGCCATTTTGGACCACTGAATTACGTGAAAGAGGCCGTGACGAGGTGCCTGAACGAGGGTCCTGTTGATGCCTTACAGGAAGCATACCACAACTGGCGGAGGCTCTGGTATTGTTGTGTCCATACGTAAGAGTGCTCTTATGAAAAGTTTTAGCAATTTGTACTTTGATCTGCAGTGAAGTTTTCCCTCAATTCATTCTATTTATTTTTTGGGACTGACATTGTATTCGATGAATATCCTATGAAATATCCGAGTTACGTATAAATAAGTAGATGGGCTTTGTTTCTAACAAATATAACGGAGGAAGGGATTATGGGCGAATCTCTAGCAACCCTCCCTCTCATGGCTCGTTGAGAGTGTTCTCGGGCAAGGGAAGAAGTGGGCGTCTCCCCATACAGTATAACCCTTCATGTTCCCTTGAGGCGATGTGCTCTCCACCCGCCTGTGGTCAGGACTACAGCCTTTGTCCACTGCGAAGTTCTCGATCCCCCAGTGAACTCATGATCGATCAATATAAAAGTTACGGGATGATATCTAAAGTTAAGGGGTTGAGATAGTCCAGGGGGTAGAGCGTTGGACCACTGACCACGGAGGGCCAGGGTTGGATTCCCGGACAAGCCTCTCTGGGCGCCCTTAGCTCCACCTAAGCTATGTGATTTTTCGGGTACCAATTTTTCCTGAGAAACCGTAACTGGCACAGGGAAAGGAACTGGCCCCCTACCCTGATTTGTGAATATTAAACGACGTCGGGCTTAGTACTGCGTGAACTCTACAATCACCTATCAAACCAACCTTAGGGTTGATTACTGTGTTATATATAAAGTTAATGGAAAAAGAAATATTAAAATAGTCTATCTCATTATTTCAAAGATTATTTATCTGTCATTATGAGTTGGAAATCGAACCAATGTATGTTTTTAGTGAATCCGTGGACTTTGTGTTGCTGCACCTCTGGGCCCCGGATGAAATGGTTTTAAGCACCGTGAAATCCTACGCACCGTTGAGCATTCTTCGACTCAATACAGGTTTTTTTCTCCCTTCATTTCGTCCAGAAATAGTAATTTTTTCCCCTATCTGCTTAGTTTACCCAGCGTTGTCCCCTCTATCACAGGCTTCAGCACCCTGTTGCCTCATCGTATGTTCTGATATCCTTTAGATAGTGAAAAAATCGTTGAAACGTTGGACAACACAAGTGAATTGTTCTGTATGAATGCTTTTGAGAGAGCTCCTTTGCCCAATTTTCACCCCGAGGTGTTGATTATAAGTCATTCACCCTTCTGTATGAGTAGTTTTTTTCGTTTCATGAGTGTTAGTGCACGTCAAATTTGAATTGCAGGGTGAAATGTAAAATTGAGAGGGAAAGATCATTTTTATCTTCCACTCGGGGACACATTGATGAAATCGAAATTAGTCTCTCTATATTTATATAAGACTCTTCTCTGTGAAAGGGCTATAAAAAAATCTCTTCGTTTCTGCCTTTCCCTCTACCCACTTATCAAGAGTTCGTTTTCAGTGAAATTTAACGCTAAATCCAGTTTTTCGAATATTGACTGTTTTTTCCAATAAGTCAGCTAGACGCTCACAATTTATTTTCTCTTTGAGTTGATAATGGCGGGTACGTACCCAAAAGTATTGCCGAAATAAAGTCCCTCCTCACAGGTCTTAGACACAGGTATTGATATATAACCCAGGTGTGCTTCATGAAATTGACAAGAGGCCCAAACATCCTCGTAAAGTGCACTATTTTATTCAACGCTTTGAAATAATATGAATCCCAGATATTATTGACGCGCCCAGGTTTGTGTCGTCTGTTGTCATTCCCGCGCGTTTCGTAACGTTGCTTATCCGCCCATCCCTCTTGATACCCCGCTCTGCCGCCGGCGCCACACGCCCATCGAGTCGTTCGCGAGCGCGGGCAAGGGTGGAGAATTGAGCGGAGAGGGTGTGGGGGTGCGGAGGTGAGTTGGAGGGAGGGGTTGGGAGGCGAGTGAGGTTCAGTCGGAGGGAGCGAGTACATCTCCACCTATGCGGCAGACGACGGAACTACTCGTGTGCGGGCGACCTGTCGTTTGAGTTGCATCCGAGGAGGGTGAAAGTGAACAAGTGGCTCTCACCCGGGGAGTCCATGGAGAGATGCTCGGTTATGCTTTGGTGTGCATTGTGAGGGAAAGATGCAGATCCGGACGTTCATCGAACGAGCGGATCCCAATCGTTGGGCTAATCAACCTTATATTCGAGCACCCTGGGCGCTAATCCGCTAGAATTCCAAGTGCGCGCTCGGGTATTCCACCTGCACTGAAAAACATACGTACATTGCCCGGCGAGCGAACCCTCGTGTGAATGTGATATTTTGTTTTAGCTTTGAGAATAATATTCAGATGTAAATAAATAAAAAAGTTATAATACGATAAAATTACTACTGACAGTGAGTTTAATGTCGTTACTCTCGTGAAAGATATTTCCTGGAGTCCATATTTACATTAAAAATTTCCCCTGAACTATTAAAATGGCGTATTGAATTTATCTAATACTGACCTCAGTGGCATGGAGCCGCTAGATTTTGAAAACTAGAAAGGTTTTAAAAAATAAGGGAGTGCTTAGGTATTTTTTTATCTTTAGCCATCGGTTGAGTAGTCTGACTTCTCCTGGGAAGCTATTGATCCTCATTACATTCTTATTAATGGAAGCCTATGTAATAATGGTTACATCTTAAGAAAGTGAGGTATTTTTTCCCCTTTGCTGTTGAAATCGTTAAGTTTATCAGATAAAAACCAGAACCAGATAACTCAACACCTAGGATAAAATTTAAACCAGTTCAATTATAATTATTTCTACAGAATGCTACCTAAATGATGAATGATGAATCTCCCTGTCTAGTTAGTTCAAGTAATTTGTAAAATGCTTCAGATCCTCTTCGATTTAAGACAGTATAACATTCCTCAATGTCTTCCTTAGAATATGATATGTTTACGCTTGTTTGCGTAAGTCTAAGTCAATGTCAATACTTTTTGTGGGCTTCCACATCGGTTTGTCTTAGAGGCTCCCGAGGATTCCACTTGCTTACCTCCGGCCAACTGCCTTGACCTGCTAAATCTCGGGTGGAACCTGGTTTTGGAGAGGGTCACCTACTATACATCCGCTTCCTCAATGGATAAAAAAATAGCCGATCTCTCTGGACAGCCAGCTTTTGTTCTGAGGGTGCTTGAGTTAGTTTTCGACTCTTGACCGGAACATACATCCGTAGGCCAAAATCGAGCTCAAAGGATTAATCCAGGCCTCCATTTCAAGCATGGGAAAACAGGTATCGCGCAATATTTGTTCAAAACTCATTCAAAATGTGATTTTATATGGTCTTGTGAGCTACAAAAACATTCTGAAAGATCATAAGGCTACTTTCTGGATAGTATCTTCATGATGGGAACCTAATTTAATCACGACGTCGTTACAAAACACCTCTTCCCCAGTTACTTCCATAATTCCTAGCATTCCTTTCAAAGCTTAGGAGGGCGAGCTTTTCCAAGTTTTAAATCCTCGAGCGGCTCCATAAGCGAAGAACCAGGAAATTTAATTTATCTTAGAATACTTGGGTCATTAACCTTGGACAAATCGTTCTGCTTGAACATATCCTTGAATTCTCTCGACTTCCCCTGAAATACGTCGCCATGCAATTTACGTCACATTCACGCACGCCGGGTTGCATCACCAAGGGGCGTGACCATACAGGGTACCTACTCGTATGCGGCGGGGAGACCGAGATCCTATTGAACTTTTCATTCAAGAGGAAAACTAGCTTAATGATACAGGCCTAATCCAGTGGAAAACGTGGTTATTTTGGATGCGTATTGCTATGTGAACGGCATGTTTATTATTTTTATGTATGATAAACTCAATTAAAACAGTCAAGGAGGGTCTTTCACTTTGGGTGATAAAAGGCATGAATGACAATAAAAATAGCTTTTGTATTGAGAATATTGACAGGATTTAGGAGGAAAAATCATTGGAGGGTAGGAGAGGAGGGATATAATGGGATATACTTTTGGTTTTAGGAAACTGAGCATACGAGGACAAAAGATAGAGAGGTCAAGAGTAGGAGGGAATGTTTGGTGGTAGTCGTGCTACGAACTTATGGACGGCATATGATAAAATAAGGATCACTGTGTCAGCCGGTCTGCAGGCAACCTAGCAAGCGTTGAAAATTGGGTGATCTGTGGGAGAAGCAAGATGGGAAAATTCAGGGTTTCACTCATCCCCCAGAGGAGGTGACTAAAAAAATGACCATGTGGATGTTCCTCTCCATGTCATGTGATAGTAGGTCTCACTCAGTATAAGTTTATTTGGTCATTGACCCGGTGACGAAGTATGACTGGGAAAAATTAATCTTTAATTTATTTTCGATGTTCGCACCATTTTTATTGCTTTATTATAATTAGGTATTGACTATTCATTTTACTATTCATTGAATTATTTTCATGTATGATATATTTTACATATCATTTCATTATGCATTAATTTTGGCATCACGAGGTCAAATCTTCGTTTGAACCATGGGCGTTGAATATGTGTCCTTTATCTAGAATATCAATTCAGTTTTTCTTGAGGAGTTTTGCGGCTTGCCTTCCGTGAGAATTATTGAGTCACGATATAACGATTTAGATTGTATGTCAATTCAAGTCTTTCATTATGCTTGGACGAAATGACGCAAGGTGGATGCAGCCAACAGAATTAGTATTGGTGCTCCCGTTTCATCAGGTATCATTCTTTTTTCATTTCTCACGTGAAACGTTTTCGCCATAAGTTTACGAAATTAGGATGCCTAATAAAAACAAGGGGTCATTTAATGTTGACCTCTAAAAGATCCATTTGATTGGAGATGGAGGAGAGATTATCCAGGGCCTGGAATGTTCTGCTCTCGGTGATGGGACTTGCTACGCCGCAGAGCGTCAGCGCGAGGTTCCATGTCGTCCTCCCGTGCCGTGCACGGGGTGACGAGGGGCCGATTGGGGTGGGGGGGAAGGCGGGCGCGTTTCGGATGATTTCCCACTCGTCGCCACGGCTGGGAATTGAAGACGCATTATTTTTAGCGCGTGCGCACGGCCTAATGTATTAGAAAAAGATGTTTTCAGATCGTGAATTGTGGCGTGGAAACCCAAAGGCCACTCGAGGCGGCGCTATGCGCCCTCATCCCCACGAAAAGGGGCGCAGGGGTTAGGAAAAGAGAGGCAGGGCTTCGATCTATGGGCGGGGAGTCGGGCGGAGGGTGAGGCAAACCCTTTTCTTGCTCCATTCAAGGGTTTTCAAAGTGTTCGAACGAGAAGGGGTGGAGGGGATAGGGCGGCGTGCATGCGCCGGTAAGAGAGGGGGGGAGAGTCCCGGTGGGGAGGGGTCCGGGGCGCGAAAGAGCCGTTTGTGTTGGACCAAGTGAGTTACACGGAGGAGAGGCTCGGAGTGTGGTTAGTTACCGGAGAGCAAAGTCGTCCCCCCACCTCAACCCTCCTCGCCCCTTAAAATCCTACTCCGCTATCCTAAAGGACGCGCGCGCACGCACACATACGCACACTCAATTCCCTTCCTCCCTCCTCCTCCTTGTATCACAGCGGGCTGCATGAATCATCGCCGACTGCTTGCAATTAAGAGACGTCTCAGTCGTACGCTGGTGCAACTCCCTTTCCCTCGTTCCCTTTGAAGCTCGAAGAAGAAGTGCCCTCGATTCTCTGCGCTCCCTTCGGGTGGAAAGCCGTGGGTAGCTATCGCCTCGAGAGGGGAAAGCGTGCCAGAGTTATGGGATCGAATGGCGTGGCTCGTAGATTCTGAGACACCGCTGCGAGTCTAGTAACATAAACCCGTTGATTATTGCGTGTCAGAGATAAACGAACCGAAAAACTTTTTCTTTTGGGACTAATATGACCCCAGCCATTCGTGGGAAAAGTACTCTTTATTCTTTCAAGTAAACACACTTGTGCTTACTTATTTTTCCGTGGCTACCAGGTCGTAACCATTTGTTGCCAAACCAGTCGTACTTATTGTAAGCTTCACAGGGTGGCGGAGGTTAACTCTTACACAGCTTGGCATTGCCTACTGTGAATTGGTATCGTCGATATCGAGTTTATTGGCGGGAGAAGAATCTTTTGAAGGAGCATGGCGAGAAATTAAGAGAAAAAAATACTATTTTTCCCCGTAAATACCGTATTATCGAACACTAATGTGACCCAGCCAGGTGTGCGTGACTCTATTTGACGAGCTGTTCATTCATTTCAGATAAATAAACATGGAGTTAATATGAAATAATGGCCTCAAAATAGGTTCCTTTAATCCTCATAATAAAAACTGATTTTCTAACGTGTTACTCTTATTCCTGGTTGGTAATGTTAATGGATTATAACGGGTCAGTTGAGGAAAAAGTGATCCGGCCAGTCAGCATACAGATTTCGCGATGTATTGTAGTAATATCTATGACATGATTCTAGATACCGTCACAATTTGCTGCTATATCTACATCTTTGTACTAACTTACGCGTGGTCATTACAGCCGCATTATTGGAATATCTGTTCTGCTAAATAAAAATAATAATGAGATAACAGTGCCATGTTGAAATTATATTACTCTCGGTTACCCAGGGTACTGCACTCATTTTGCAGCTTCTGGCTTCACATTTGAAGATTTTCGGAAATGCCGTTTTGCACGAGTTATTGCAAGTTCACCTGATAATTAATTGATTTTATAGTGGTCGCATTCCCATTATTCTACTATAATACCAAATAAAAAATCAAACGTATGTCCCTGAAATTTTGTGATTAGGCTTTAGGAAGTGTTTCGAACGTATTTCATAATTTTAAATTGCTCTTGCAAAGAAGAGAGTCCCAAAAAAAACTACGTTCATTCTCTGCCATAAATTATTAAGTTAAAGTTAGTGTTGCACTTCGCTCTTCTGTCTGAAGACGACAGCCGTGCTGTCGAAACGTCAAATAACAAATTGTGAGTGTCCTTTCTTTGTGTTTCTATAATCTAAAAATCTAAATCTGTGTTTTTACATATATATATATATATATATATATATATATATATATATATCTTATTATTATTATTAGGTAATCCACCGGTGAAGGTAGGTTTTTATATGGACGTAATTATTAATTAAATAATTTGTGGCCCCTAGCAAAACACAACACCCTACTCTACATCAGGTCCCTCTTCAGCTCTTAGTACTTTCTTCCCCCTTCATCCCGTCCAACATCCCTATCCTGTTCCTTCCCTTTCCTCGTTTGCCTAACATTCTCCCCTCTATTACAGTCTTCAACATCCCGCTGCCGGTCAATACCCCCCTCAGCCACTTTTCCTGCCTCCATAGGATTGCTCCCAACAAACCCCTCTCTTCGCCCACCATACCAAGTACTTCCTCGTTTGTTTTCTTCTCTGTCCATTTCACCGTAGAAAACCTTGCTCCATATCAAAGTTTTTACGAGTCTTTTCATAACATCCTAACTCAACGTCCCCGTCATCAACCCCCTCCTCCTTGTGAAAGCCTCTTTGCCTAGCGCAATTCTTCTCCTTCTGTCCTTACTACTTTGACCGTGTTGGTCTAAAACACTACCGAGATACGTAAACTAATCTACCTGCTCTAGTTTTTGCCCTCCTATTCTAATGTTAAGCTTAGCCTTTTTCTTTCTAGAAAATCGCATAACCTTTGTTTTATTAATATTGATTCTCATCCCATACCTCTCGCACTGAATTTCCAATTCACTCAGCAATGCTTGCAGCCCCTTGGCTGACTGACAAACTAAAGCTTGGTCATCAGCAAACCTAACTGATTTTACGACTTCCCCGCCCACCTTCATTCCTACCTCCAGTTCTTCCCAAGCCTCTTTAATTATTTCCTCTGCATACAGGTTGAACAGCAACGGTGATAATGGGCAACCCTGCCTTACACCTCTTCCTAACACTGCCCAACCGGACTCCCCGTTCCCCACTCGTACCTGAGCAGTCTGAGACATGTACAAGTTGCGGATTAGCCTCCTTTCCCTCCAATCTATTCCTATTTTCTGCAGAATATAGTATGTAAAACGGGTGTCATCATTTACCATTCTGTCATACCCCTGTCACACACACCCTTAAATAAACACATGTACTTGTATTTCATTCTTAACTTTTTTCTCACTTCAACTGTTATATAATACTGTTCAACTGTTATACATGAATATATTTTTACAAAATTCTAAACCATGACTGTAGTTAATTTAAACGAAATCCAGTTATATTCATAGTTAAATATGACTGTTTTAGTTAGCCAATCTCATAACTTGTCATGGAACACACCCACGTCAACGGTATCGTCCTGATATTATATTAGTAAACTGGATTATTTTATGCAGCTCCCAGCAAAAAAGCTATACTCTCTCAAAGTCATGTATGCGTTGTCAATAACTAAGCGACAAAGCTCTGATTGACTTTACAAAATATATATTGAATCAGCTAATTGAAGGAGCGAGTTCAAAATGTTTAAGTTAAGGTCCACACGAAGAGTATCACAAAATTTTGAGTTGTAGAATATATGCTTCTTTCTAGCTGAATCGAAAGATCATTGTCCTGAATACATCTATGAGATCCATGTTGATATTAATACAGATTATTGGAGCGAATATCACATTCCTGCGAAGACATTGGCTTCTTTACGCCAATATCAGTACTGTCCACCTTCCACATTTTAGCTTTGTGTTAATATTGGCAAAATACTGTGGGCATTGTAATTCTCTGTTTTTAGGATTTATGTACATATGTTTCTGGAAAATATGAGAAAAGCATATCCTTTCGCTACTTTCACATTTTTCTCCGCCGCATCACGCTCGCTCCAATGTTGATTATTGTCGAGTTAGAGTATCACATTTTAGTAGTTTTCTGTTTCTGTGGATGCGTCTGGAGGGAAAACCGGCGATTTGACAAAATTCAAAATAAAAATCCCTGATGCTATTACATTGATCTTCCATGTTTGGATGGCTGTTCGATAAAAATGATCGTCCATTTTAATTCGATAAATTTGCTGTACAAAATTTTAATTAAATGTTATATTGCTATCCTAATATGTACTGAATTTGTGGGAAAAGCTTCAATTTTTTGAAAATTTAGTATTGCGTCAGCGTCTGTCTTTTCAAGTTAAAACACGCTCAGTTCGCCAACTCCTGCTTCCGATAATGAAAAACCCTTCCCACGAACGATTTTTTCTCGCCAGGGAATAGGGAAAAGTCACTCGGGGATCAGGACTATTAAGAGGAAGAGGAACACACTTCTTTTCGATATTTACGCGAGATAATCAAGATTTCGGGGAGGGTTTCACTGAACTAAACGCGCACAAACATGTTTCATGTGCAGTAATCAATCTTTTCAGACGTTACTTTGTGGAATTGTTCCAAGATTAGTAAAGCCAAAATGAAACTTTGTAATTCTGCATAGAAAATGTACTTTTATGCGAACTAGGTTTCGTCATCATTCTGACGATGCTCCGCAGCAGTAAAACCTTGGTCTAATCAAAGTAAATTTTCATAATATACTTTGATTATACAATAATACGGTTTTTTAAATTTTGTTCTTCGTGTGCATAGTTTCTGTATCCCATTAATGGGTGACACCCAATGTAATTTTCAGTGCTTTTCGCGTTATCAGCGTCTTCTATCGCAATGGTAGTGAGGGTGGTGTATAGTATTCACCTCCTTAAGAGCAGTGACTGGAGCTCCCGGGCCACCTTCCTTCGTTATTATTTCTCTCTCCTTTTTCAACATTAAAAACCATTTTCTGATTATGCCATAGGAAAAACAGACTCTTAATAAGCCTCTTTTAGCAATACATAGTCCTCGGCCTACGATTTGTTCGGGCAAAAGCAATATGCCACTGCAATGTCGCTTGTTATCCCCATCGTCGCTCTTTTCACTTATCATTTTAACTTGTAATGGCTACAATGGTCCATTTTGTAAGCTAAAAAAATGAAATTTGTACTGCATGTACATTGAAAATTATTCCAGTAATTATAGCATAGTATTTAAAAACGAAAGGTTTTGCAAATTAAAAATTCACAATCATCCATCATTTAGCAGCCATAGTATTTTCCAAGAGTGGCAGTTAAATTTTGTCATATTAAAAACCTCCACTTTTATATATTTACTACAGAAATTTAATGTTGTAGACATTCATATTCTACATTCGTATTGTCAGTATGCACGATCTACAAGTATTCTTTATAAGAACTGAAGTATCTGAACAAACATAAAATGCTTATCTTTGGTAGAATGCTATTGTATTCCTGTGCAATGAAAGATATGAATGTAATGATACCGAAATGGATAAGGTTTCTATCGCGAAATACATATGCATTTTCCTCATATTGTCACACATTTGCTCGTCCCATATCAGATGCTACCGCACCTGTCTGCATCCTTCTCTTTCCCATCACTACGGCGAGCAAGTGTGACCAATTACTTTAGGCAACAAATATGCAATGTATACGCCACCCCCCCCGGAAAACTTCATTTTTGTTAACCTTGACACAATAAATGTCGAAATTCCTCATTCAAACTCCCGCCCTCGTTTTCTCGGTGTCTGTCTCTGCATATTAGGAATACTTTCATTCTCAATATATTTTTGCTAAGGTAATAATAGATTGTTTCCTAATTTCCCCAAAGAAAGTCAAAACGTCTACCGTTAGTCTTCTCGAGTGCATAATCTATCATACTAAGTCTGTCTCTGTGTATCCACTGCCACATCATAGCAGCTGATATTTATTTGATGCCGGACCTTGAGAATGCGTGCTTCAGTGATACCCATTGGAGTAAGTTTCATAAAAACTGCTATCCCTTTTGTTGTAGGAATTTATCGTTTTACGTGACACTTAATTTTCCTATCTATTTCAGGTACAAATTAATTAGGAACGTTATGCCAATACTTTTACACCGGTAAACTATTCAGCTTTTGTAAAAAAAACTCAAATCACCCTATATATTCATTGCCTCATAAGATATGCTGTTTATTTTACTTATAAAAACAACTTATATATCCCATCTCTTCCATTCCAAATGCATCCTTTTTTTATGACAAAGGAAGAAAGTTTCGTACTTTTAGTTGTCCCTCACTCATGGCAGCGCGGTATATTATAATTTGGTTTCCTGTTAATAAATAGTTAGGAAATACGTGTTGTCGACTATAAATGGCCATTTTCTGAAAATATAGGCCAAATTTCTACAAAGGGGGATACATACAGCTATTGAAAAGAAATATCAGGAAAGCTCATAAGGCCCAAAAATCGTCGCTTCTCATCTAGCGAAATTGCCAGTGAGAATCAAATGAAAACCTTGATATTTATATTTTTATACCATGTAATTTCTTGAATACTAAAGATTCTAAGTTTCATTATTTTCATGTGTACTCTCCATGGTGTGCAATAGAAATATTCCAGCACTTTGAAAGTTTTAGTTAGCTCTAGAAATATCATGGCTTTAACTGCTGCTAAGTCCAGTGGTGTTCAACCCTAAATTTACCTGGTCAGGGGGAGTCTGTTAAAGACGCAATGCCGTTAAGGAAATGGCTAGTTCACACGTATCAACTTTCTGTCATTGGTGAATTTCAGTTTCTCCTCTTTACTACTCAGCAAAAAAATTGGAGTATGATGTTCCTCTGTGTTGCATGTTTCCAATGCAGCTGCCATGTTTACACTATTGTTGCACCAAATAATTGATTTCTGGTATCATGCTGTTAACTGTAGGAAACGCATCAAACCATGGCTCTCACTAATGCCTACTAAGAGGACAGTGGGACACAATTTTGAAATCTTGGTGCACTTTCAATGATTTTTACTTGAGTGACCCTCGTAAATTTTCTCCACAGCAAAATTTTCATCTTGTAAGGAATTTTAAATTTATGATGAAAATAAAATCTCTTTTGAGTGCAAACCGGAGGTTCTGCATTACCTGTACGAGGCGTCTGAAAAATTTCTCATTTTGAGGCTTTCCTGATGCCTCATCATTTACCCCTAAGATCCACGGAAATCTATTTTGGTACTTGGGCATGTCGCTCTGGAGTTAGATGACTTACGTAGTTCTTGGGCTTGTCGCTAATGGATTCTCGAGTAAGCGCGTTCCCTGACTACCTCATATGCCTCTTGATCGATGGTTTGAATTTGAAATCAAGCAATCAACTTCTCAGGCTTGGAGGTGGAGACAAATCGTTAGGAATCATCCTGAGAAATTTTGTGATCCCCGTGTATCCGGACGAGAGTACTCAAAAGTATTCCTGAATATAAATGGACTTGGAAACCAGACACATTATTGCATGATTCCTATGTTTATCAAATCAGCTTAAGTAAGCTAGGTTGTTAAGGTACCGCCTAAGAATTTTAAGGTCGTAAGTCTCACTTCGGCCATCGTGAATGTGTGCCCCAGTTCTGGCTTAGATACTTAGGTCCCATGTTCGGATATAATCTTTGCAACTGGGGAGCATAAAAACTGAAACCTGCTATTCCCGGCCAAGTGAACTGTAGGTGATTGTGTTTTACATTTCAGATGCAAGAATTGTATAGCTTTGGTTGGAATCATATGCATAGTGAAGGGCGGAATATGGAGGGACACGTCACCGACCGTGTCGGCTACACAGTTCTCCGCTTAAATATTTCCTTAAACGTCGCTTGCTAAAAGAAGGCCGGGAGTGTCGGCTCCCGACGTATCGCATTCGCGGTCGCGCACGAGTCGTGCGTGCAAGTCCGCGCGGGCATCTCCTCATGTCCAGCGGCCGGACACGAACGGGCGACCGCCGCTCGAATGCCGCGACGGCTCCAAGCTTCCGCCTCTCTCTCTCTCCCTCCACATATTCCCCCGTCTTCCTCCCACCCCGCCCCTTCCCCCTCCCAGGGGCGTGCGCGCGAGCGTGATCACATCGCACGCTCGCGCGAACACGACATTGTCTTCCGGGTCGCCTGCAATCACCGCCGACGCGACCACGCCCCCCACCCCCCCTTCAACCTTCGTGGGCCACGCTTGGCCGGAGGCGCGCCCGCAAAAATCTCTTTGCCGCGTGATTGCGTCCACGGGACGGGGCCGAGTGGGGCAGGAGGCCCTCTGAGGGGAGCCAGGAGGTCGACTGGATCGCCGTGTGTGCGTGGCGGTGGATCCCTCTCTCTTTGCCTCTCTTCCCCGGGCAAGAGCAGTTCCCCCCATTTCCGTGGGACAACTCGACGTGTGTTTGACCTCTCCCCGCGAAGCGCATAGAGCGCCCCATCTCACATCCCACCACCCCACCCATGCTTCCGATAGCCAGACTCGTGTCTCCCCCCCCCCGTTTTCCTACCCCTCTCACCCCATCGAACCCTCTCCCACCGGCCCCACCTCTTCTCTTTCTGACCGTAATGACTGCTCGTTGAACTTCCGATGAGTGGCCGTGGACGTAGTCATTCGAGGGTGGAGAGGGAGGGAGAGAGGAAGAGTTGGGGTCTTTCCGCCACGGCCACTTGCGTGCTGATCGCGTCATCGGGTCTCCCCCCCTCCACTCCCTCCACACCCTCCAGCACCACCTCCCCCGGCGCTCTATCCCCGGACGACCCCTCAAAACTTCATCCAAATCGCACCATTGGCACACTAAGTGGTTCACGTGTGTGGTTTCGTGGGGCGGGGGGTGGGTAGGTAGGGGGTCTGGCCCGGAGGGAGATCAAGTGCCCGGTCCGGGGGAGGGGGTTCAGTGATGCGGTGGGGGTCACCGAGAGGTATGGGGGTGGGGTTGTTCAGAAAGTGGGTTTGCGTGTGTTTGTGGAGGGTGGGGGGGAGGGTGGAGGAAGGGAGGTCGTGTTGCATAACCCGGTCGAGTTCGTCTTTCCTCTGGTCCACGGTCGCTGGAGCGTCGGATGGGGGCTTGGTCGGGGCTCGTCGACGCCTCGTGCTGCCGCTCGCCCCCGTGGGGAAGGGGTGTGTGGTGCGGGGGGGGGGGACTGTTTGGTGCCAAGCCAGGCGGCACGCTCCGTCGAGTGGAGTCGCCGAGTGGACGGGAATGCTGCGGCCGGGGGGATGCTCGTTTCCCACTCGCATTTTTTCCCCTTTTTTTATCTCGCTCTTCACTCCCTCTCCTCTCGCTCCGTGAATCTGGTTCGGTGGCGCTCATCGACTCCGATCGTTGCTGATCGAGCGCTTTCTCGCTTTGAAATTTTTTCCAGTCTCGAAATGGTCGGGTGATCCCATAGTCCCTGACGGGTTTCGGGACCGTTTCTCTACTTCCTCTATCGCCTATTGGAAATTTGCGCACTGCGAGCTCCTTTTTAATTTTGAACGCTTTTTGGTTTGGTAATTGTCACTCTCCTTCACTTTTTCAAGACCAGTCATATGATGAGCTGCTAATGTTATTTTCTCCCTAACCATTTTATTTCAGTTGTATCTATAAACAATTGAACAGCGGCTATTAGTGATGGCATTTCGTCAATTGTTTGATTAGTGTAACTTAAAGTATAATTCAATTCTTCTAGGTTAGGGGTTGCGTTTTTTTTCTGCTAGTCCGCAACTGCTCCATTTCCATAGTAAACATCAATGACAGAATTCAAGTCCGAGCACAAAAATTTGTCTCACGTGGATTAGTTTCGATGCCCGTCATTTTATGTAGTGAGTTTAACCGGCATCTTTAAACAATTCATTTTTTCGATTTCTCTGAAATGACCTTGTTTTTGTTTAACAAAAAATTCTCTAGATCGTAATCATAGTTAAATAACGCTTGAGTTTAACTATATAAAACTTTGTCACTGAATTGTGTATCTTATTGTTTTTGGAAATGCCTTTCATGGGGCACATATTATAGATCCCACTGCAAATATGAAATCCAAAGCCAACAAACGAATTGTTGCTCACGGCGACGAAAGCCGATGTGTGTGGTAATTGTTGCATTAATCCAATCCCCCAAGTCTTACTTTCATTTTATACTTTCGCAAGATTACAGTACCCTTAGCTTAGGAGTGTTAAATGTACGCTGAAGTGGGTTTATTAATTTACTTTTCGGGGATCAGGAAGGTGCGGTGGATAACGTACTGGCTTCCCACTGAGAGGGCCCGGGTTCGAATCCTGGCGGCGGCAGATATTTTTCAGTGGTATCCCGATCTCTACTCGAGGTACTTTGTGAAGAGCACTTTGAGTGACTATGACGTCCGTCCGATGGGACGTTCAACTGCGGACCCCTTGGCGCCTTTCGATAAGAGGAGGCTAATGCCGACGCCGGAGTTCTCTCCACGCTTCCTTTCCCATCCACTTCTATAGGCTGAAATGACCTTAGCCTTCGGTCGCCTCCGCTAAAACTACTACTGATGTATTTTTAATTGTAATTCAGTCATTATCTTATTCTTAACACTGCCAAAAAATTATTTTCTGTCTGACCTGACCTGTTGAATAATAATTGGTATCACATCGTTATTTTGTATTAAAATATTTAGTGAATTATTTTAATTATCAGTCAAATTTCTGACATTATTTCATATATATATATATATATACGTTACGTCTACGAAAGCATATATATATATATATATATATATATATATATATATATATATATAGTATATGCTTTCATAGACGTAACACGGAAGTGCCGAATAGTACAATACACAGTAACACATAATATAGAAACACAAAAAAAGAGAACACTCACACGTATTTTCTTGATATTTCGACGGAAACAATCCGTCTTCCTCTGAAGATATAGAAGTAATGACTGCCATTACTTCTATATCTTCTATAAGGGCGGGTCCGGCAACGTGGCAACGCCGCATTTGGCCGTTGCCTGTTGGTCGACACTCAGAATTTTCGGCACCATCTTGGCGCACACCTTGCGCATGGCCAAATCCTGTGAAATAATGCGTTAGACGTTGGATGCAGACAGACCCAACTGGTCTGCAATTTCTTCACTGGTTAAGCGTCGGTCTGTGTTCAGCAGTGTCCTCACTCTGTCCACATTCGTGTCGGTTCTTGCCGTCGACGGCCGTCCGGAGCGATGGTCGTTTTCAACGAGCTCCCTACCCTCTTTAAACAATTTGTGCCACTCAAATACTGTGGAACGGCTTAAGGCAGTGTCCCCATAAGCCTGCTTGATCATATCGAGGGTCTCAGTATCCGTCTTCCCGAGTATCGCACAAAACATTACGGAATAACGTTGCTCTAAATTCAGATTCATTTTGTTTTTCGACGCGGACAAAAAGGTTGCTTCACTAAAAACGGTGTCCTCACTCAACGACAGCCCGCAGGCGACTGAGGTTGGTGTCGGTCTGTTGCTAAGAGCCCCCTCCACCTTACCCTGCCAGGCAGACCCCCCTCCGCCGCTCCGTTCGCGCCAGAGAAAATCAGTCCTACCACTTTTGGGTGCGCCCTGTATATATATATATATACACACACGAGGGTCATCCGGAAAGTAGTACCCGTTCGTGCCGCATGAAGTGCTGACGACGCGAGTAGCCGCTGGACGAGGTCAGATAGCTTCAGTGGCTTGTCTGCCTTCTCTGAGCCAAGTTGCGTGACGCTAGCATTGCCTGTGTTGTTTCTGTGATTGTTTACAATGTTTAAAAAAATTGAGAACGCCGCCAGTTGTGAAGTGAGGGCAGTGATTAAATTCCTCAATGCAAGAAACGTTCGCCCATGTGATATTCATCACCAATTAAAGGAGGTGTATGGAGACAATGTAATGGACGAGTCGTCTGTTCGGCGGTGGTGTCGCAACTTCAACATGGGGAGGGGGAACACACACGACGATGAGCGTTCGGGGAGACCGTCTGTCATTACAGACCAACTGGTGAGCTCAGTTGACGAATTCGTGAGGAACGATCGGCGCGTCACAATTGATGACATCTGTGAGCATTTTCCCAATGTTTCTCGAACAATTGTTCATGAAATTGTTAAACACCATCTGCATTATGCAAAAATTTGTGCAAGATGGGTCCCTCGCGTATCTCAATGAGCTGGCGGCGAAGGACTATGCAGCAGGAATACAGAAACTTGTCACACGTTATGACAAATGCCTTAATTTGCTTGGAGATTATGTTGAGAAGTAGTTTAAAGTATCCTCTTTCAAATAAAATTTTTTATGTTTGTTAATATTTACTTTTGTGTCTTTATTTCACGAACGGGTACTACTTTCCGGATGACCCTCGTGTGTGTGTATATATATATATATATATATATATATATATATATATATATATATATATATATATATATATATATATATATATATATATATATATATATATATATATATTGTTACTTATGTCTTTCCCTTATGCCGAAAAATTCGGCCATTTTGAATATTTAGTTAATTGTTGACAGCTGTTTTGCTTAGACGTGTTTTGGCTTGTCTTCCATTTTTGCCCGTTCCAAAAATTGGATCTAAGAATCTGTATTACATTTTGTGTGAAAAACGAAATTAAGTGCGCGGACGCACTCAGAATATTGACTGTGGTGTATGGAGAAGCTACCTTGGACCGGTGGTGCAAAATATTCTCCGAGGGCAGAGAAGATGTGAACGACGAAGAGCGTGCTGGACGACCGAGCACGTCAACAATAGACGAAAGCATTGATGAAGTGAAGAAAATAGTAATGGATAACCCCAGTCACCGTTAGAGAAGCTGCTGAGGACCTAGACATTTCGATTGGCTCGTGCTATTCGATGTTTACCAATGATTTGGGCATGACACGGGTCGCCGCGAAATTCGTACCAAAATGATTACTTTCGACCAACAAAAGAAACGCATGAACATTGCTAATAAGGTGTTGGACTCCGTCCGCGACTACACAGATTTGCTCCACAGGGTCATAACTGGTGACGAATCATGGGTTTATTATTAGGACGTGGAAACTAAAGCTCAATTATCCCAATGGAAGCTGCGGCACGAGCTAAGACCGAAAAAAGCGCGCCAAGTTCGGTCCAATGTATATGTTTTGCTAGCAGTTTTCTTCGATTTCCGGGGCGCGGGGAATCATGAGCTCTTGTCACAGGATAGATCGGTAAATAAGGAATATTACCTGCAAGTTATGCTCAATTTGCGCGAAGTAATCTACCACAAACGCCCGGATTTGTGGGAGAAAGAAAATTTACTTCTGCACCATGATCGTTCTTTGTGCACGTATTTTTGGCCAAAAACAACACAAAAATGATGCCCCACCCACCGTATTCCCCAGATCTGGCTCCTAGTGAATTTTTCTTGTTCCCGAAACTGAAGAGGCCCATGATAGGACGACGTTACTCTACGATTGACGAGATAAAGACTGCATCGAAGGAGGTGCTGAACAAGATCACAAGAAATATTTTTTGAAATGCTTCGAGAATTTGATAAAAACGTTGTCAAAATTGTATAATATCTAATGGGGATTACTTTGAAGGAGAAAAAATAGATATTCATGATTAAATAAATAATTTCTGAAAAATCACAAATGTCGCGATACTTTTTGAACAGACCTCGAATGTGTGGTTTGATCGACCGCGTGTTCATTGGGACATCAATATATCCGCACGCAGTAGTATTTTAAAATATCCTTTGATAGTAATTCTTTCATTTTTTTGAATCGTTTCGATTGGTTGATATGTTCTATGAGTCTATCTTATACTGAGAAAGCAATAATCTCTGCAGCCAAGTTTTCAAAATGCTTACGGCATTTTATAAGCATAGTGCTCCTAATTTGAAATTGGTATTTACTCTTTCTTGGCATTTACCTACATTGCCTCAAATAAACTCGATTCTTTAAGAGCTCTTCCCCTTGTTTTTCCTCTCTACTGCCCCCGCAATCAGCTGGCGGGGATGTGGATACCCAAGTACTCGACGCGTTGGGAGTTTTTAAATTAACTCCCGAATTTTTGTTGTGACTTTATATTTCTTTAACAATATGATGCAATGGCTTAACTCTGCAAATGCATTAACATTTTAAATATGTTTTATCTATTATATTCACCTTCTCTTTCATGTGATCTAAGCTAGTTTTTACGGTTATAATTATATCTGATATTTGGATCGCGTCCCAAAACATTATGTGAACTTCGAAATGCGGAGATTTTGGTGCGTCGCATAACACAACTCTCCTCCCCCCCCCCGGCCCCTCTCCCGCCCGCCGCCTCTTGGCCCAATTTCAAATGCCGCGTTCTGACCTTAAAACTCCACCCCCGCCTCCGGCTACGCCCCCCTTCTCCGACTTGAGCTCATCTTACCCCCTGCTCCCGTTCGTGCGACAAACGGAGCGTTGCCGTGGGAGGACATACCGCGGACGGGGGGATCGGGTGAGGGGCCCTTCGGAGTGTGGAGGGCGAAAGGGGCCCTTTGATTTCTTAAGGCGCAATAGGTGGGGAGGGAGCGACCCTCCGTCACGGGAGTACGTGGGAGTTCGTTTGTGGGTGCGGGTGGCATTTTCCTAACGGAAGTGGCTCCATTACGGCGCGTTTTTTTAGCCTTTGTTCCTTTTTAAATTTTTTTTTCGTCCATCTTGTTTGGTGTATAAGGAAGGAAACGCCTACCAAGCGTTGACTTCACTCTTCCTGGTCCGTCCTTGAAGAGTGGAACTGTCGAGGGGACTTGGGTATAGGAGCGAGCAAGTGTAGGCTTTGATGTACGGCAGGTTCTTTCTTCGGTTTTGCTTTTTCGCGTAGCCTTCCAGTCGCTGGGTTGGCCGGCGCCATTTTAATTCTTCTACTACTGCATCGTATTCATTTGAAGAAGCCACTTATCACACAAGGTTAAATATGTGAGATGTTTATTGAGAAACTCTCCGTTCTTTTACAAGTTGGTGGACAGAGTTAAAGTTTCGTCGGTTAAGTGTTTGAGACGTTTAAAACTAAGGGTTCATAGCATAATCTCGCGAAAATTCGGCTCGAATTTGATGAAGATCACAGTTTTCTCTCTGAAATTTCATCAATTTGTTTATTCACTGCTAGTTCCGTGAAGTTTTAGTCGCTCGACGACCATCCATTGAGCCGTTGTCTTGTGTCAACTAGCCGAACAGTGTCATTAGAGTTAGACTGCTATCCGGCTCGACTTCTTTTACCCCTGATGCTATTCAATTGAATCTCCACGAGATAGTTCTGGGGCCTGAAATAAAAGACCGTTCGTTAGCGTATCTGGGAGAGAGAACGTCCCTCACCGACCCATAACCCTCCGAGGCACCGGTCCCGTCATTCCTCGCTGACAAGGCGACCTTTTTTTGAAGGGCGCCGGGACGCCACATAGCGTGCCGCCGCCCGCCCCTGAAATGCACTGGTGTGCCCGGCTGGTGACCACGGCGGCCTGCCTCCTCTCCCCGCAGGAGTACAAGCGGCGCTCCCGGGACATGGAGACGGAGACAGAGGAGGGGCTGCTCCATGGATGTGGCGGCGGGGGAGCGGCGCCGTCGCTTGACGCCTCCAGCGGAAGCCTCTCCAGCAGCGTGTCCCTCTCCGACCGCAGCCTCTCCACGGACAACAACGTCGAGGAGTTCCTGGGGGACGCTCCGTTTGCAGGTAAGGGACAGTACATTATCCACCTCTCCGTTCTCTTTGGCAGTTCATTTGATGTCTCGGCTTTCTATTTAAATATGCGTACAGCCGTTTCTATGAAATTGTCATTTATATTGTAATCGTTTCGTTTGGATGCCAAAAACGTGGAGCGAACTTGACGGAAATTTGAACGCGCGTCATTGATATTTATACCTCGATCTGCTATCTTTATCATCGGGATTGAATTTTTTAAATTGAAAGGGGATGAATTTGACATAATTTTACTTTGCACTGCAAGCATCAACCGCTCTGAGATTGTGATATTGCTAGAAATAACTCCTGGGTATTACTATTAAGTATTGTTGAAAATTATTTGGTTATTTACCTCCAGAAAATTTTTATTCTATCGTAAATTGTTTGTTAGATCAAATAAATAAATTGAATTCGGAACACAATGAATTAAATGCGGAGCGCAAAAAATTAAATTCGGAGAATGATTTATTACATTTGAAATTGATAATGTTCCTTTCAAACTGCAATGATGCAGTAATTAATTGATTTTAGTGGCAGGAGAGCCAATTTGTGTTAATCTTAATTGCCGAATCTTCCATTTCTCCTCCCATGTGACGAAATAGGTACCTTTAGTTTTTAAACCGGGTAAAAAAATTTCAGGAGCCGAATTTAAAGGTATTTTTATCTGTTTTATCTTCATTATTTCATTGGAAATATTATATTTAAAGTGCTGTGAATTATTTTGCACGAATCGAAGTTTCTGAGAAAGCGTTAACTGGATTCCTTTGCAGAGATGTATTCTGCCGCGGTGCAGGCCGCGAATCCTCGTATACAATCCAAAGAAATTCAAGAAAAGTTTGTGTCGAGATTATTCAATTGCTGATGCGAAAATTACTTCTGATTTTAGGCATCTTTGAAAGAAGACGTTTCTGATTTTAAGCATCCAACCGATATTTAACAATAAATACTGTTTTGTGTTTCGATCATTGAAAACGAATATTTATTTCAAACTTTTGTGTTTCCATGCATACGTAGTTGCGTTTAATAACGGCTAAACTAATTTGCGAAGTGAATTTTCACTTTTGATCAACTATTTGCGCAGTAAATGGGCCTTTGGTAACAGTTCACAAACTACAGTGTGTATGCTTCGATGTCTTTTGTTTCAGTTTTTTCCCCAAATTGTATTGATTTTATCTATTTGATCGACCTTGCAACTTATTGTATCTTCATCAAAGTCCCTTGTGTTTTCAAAGGACTCTAATTGGTAACTTATTTAGACTTGTTCAATTAATTCCTTGCTGCAGAGAAATAAACCAGAATTACTTAATGCTATTTGGTAAATAACTACCCTTAATTCACTTGAGATTCCTACATAGGTTTTAATTGTTTTCAATATGTGAACACGAAATTCTCTTAAGTAATTTTATCTTGTGTCATTTGTAGAAATTTGCAGGCAATTGAATATTGTGTACAAACTATTATCAATTATTTATTCAATAAAATATTTTCTTTTACAAATTCTGCAAATATTTATTTAAGAATATTATAAGTATTTCAGTGATGATTTGATAATGCATATAGCCATTGCTTTTGTTCTATGCCACAGGAAAATGTACATCACCAAGCCCTTAAGTGTGTGTTGAAATCATCATTTGCTTTGTCATGGTATTTTTAGCGCCTAACAATGCTTGATGCTTGCTGCATGCACTGCGTGTTTCCACTTTATTAAATGACTGTCCGTGTGAATGGATTGATCGAGAGCCAATGATTGAAAATAATGGGGTTTTTCACATGACTAGCTCGGGTTTAATCAATGAGTTTAACGCATTTTTCAACTTTTCTTTTGGCTAATATGCACAACATTTCTTTTTTTACTTTTGGTGTGAATTGTAATTTTATCATGTTAATTAATATTTCGGTTTCTTTGAACCGAATTTTAAAGGTAACTGATAAATATTAATTCTGATTTACTTCTTGATAAATATTAATTCTGATTGATTCTGAGTTTCTGATATTAATACAGAGGCCAGCGTTTGAGTATAAGGTGTCTCACTTGTCCATCTGTTCACCTGCACTACAGTATACGGTTTGAAATTGTATAAAATCCATTTTCTCTTGTATAGACGCAATTTAATATTGAAAATTATAATATTATGACTACCCTTGACTGCATAATTTATATAGTTTTCCTACATTATTTTATGTTTGTTGTTATTGTTAGTAAAAAGACATTCAGAGTCTTGTAGGCACTATCATTTTAGGAGAATAAGAAAGCTTCTTTGCTGTTGCCGACAGTAAAATTCAATGATTGATTATAAAACCGCCGGAATATGATGTAATTTTTGTAAATTGTAATATCAATGCAGTTTAAGAGCCGGTCAGGAGGATTTTTCTCTTTGTCGATTCCTTTGTGATTTTTCGTCCATTGCATTTGCTCTCAACGGTGCAACTGAAAAGTTTAGTGATCACGCCTGAATATCGATTGATGAGTTTTTGAGGAGAAATGGAAACATTTGGGTTGCCAAAAACCTTGCCGTGGCGGATATAAAAGCCATTGGTTTCCTGCCAACTTAAAAAAAATATATTTTATTTCCCAGTCTAGAGTTAACGGAAACGGTAACTACGGCTGTATAAGTACTGTGGGAAAGATAAACCCCAGCCGTACTCTTAGTTTCCGTAATCAAAACGCTGTGTCATTAAGAGTATGGCTGGGGTTGATATTTCCCATAATTCCCAGTCCAGTGTAGATTAGGGAGTTACTGGGAAAAAAAAAATGCATTGATGCCTCGGGTTTGGATTTTCAGATGATGCATGTTCACCAAAACGGACGATTAATCTAAATAAACGATTCTGCTTCGATGACTATAAGTCGCTGGGCAATGTTCGTTTTATATAAAACACACCTGTAACGTGTCATATTACAGGTATTTCATTGAAATTCATTGATGAGGATTAAAAGTTAATAAGACTGAAAAATTCATTTCGCGAAATGTTATTTTTCTGCATTATTCGACTTTTAAGTCCTATACTATATTCTGTTTTTTACGGATAAAGTAAAAATCCAATTCCGTGGAAAAAAAAAGTTCGCCAATTTGAGCTGATGCTGAGTTTTGATTCTCAACAAGGCGGTTGAAATCGACCAGGTCGGTAAGAGTTGTAAATTTAAGTATTAATGCCAGCTCTAGAAAAAATTCTGACATCGGGAAAATCTAATCAACATCCGAGGAGCCGTCTAAATTTATGTGATTCTTTAGGGAATTTCGAATGTGACTACGGCTGCCACATGATATTTATTAATTAGTGTTATTAGTTAGTGTTCCATTTGTCGGTGAAACGTTTTTCTCATTCCATATGCTTCTAAAGTATCTATATTATTTAAGCCTAAGGCTACCGTAATTTCTGTTCATATGCATTCATGATTGATCGATAAGGCAGAGACTGTCTCAACTTACGCCGTAAAAATTTCGGAATTAGGAATTTTTTTGCTAAAAAATTTAGGAATGAGACGTTTTTTTGCTAAGGGGAATTTTACGTAAGAATTAGAGCAATCACCTCACAGCGGTAAACTTGAAATTTCCAAACCACGAAACTAGACTATAAGAAGTTTAGCTATAGTGAAATCCAAACAATAAACGTACAAAGATCTTTTCAAGACTTTTTCTGAGTCTAATGAATTCTCATGTTTTATAAAGAAACAAACTGACCAACTTTTTTCAAGTTATCATTTTCAGTTATATCCTTTCGGTTTGTCTTAGAACCTTGCAAGTATGCCTCATTTGTGTGTAAACATAAAATCTAGCCTACAATTTTTTCATATATAGTTTTTCGTGCAAAATTGAAATACTACACGTTTTGATATGCCTGTGTCCTCAAATATTTTAAAATAAACTTTGATTTGTAGATCACTTAAAACCGTACCGTGTATTTGGTAATCATTTCGGATCAAGTCACTTGCCCTGAACGTCTCGAATGATGTTCATCATTTGTGGGTATACGGCCACGTGTACACTCGTTTACCCTTGTGGAAACATTCAAAACTCCCATTTTTCATTTTTTTAGAATGCAAAAACTTATTGTTTCAATTGACTATGAAAATGAAACCACGTGTTAAATTTAGCTGAAACTTCAACGGCAGTCTAGTGAGAGTGAAGTTTACTAAAAGCAAACCTTTTCCGACACTACGAGCACCATCTCTTGGATGGAATTATTCTATTCTATTATTGAAGGACCCACCTTTAATTGTCTTGTTATGGTAGGCACTCAAAAATTTGATCAAAATGACATATATTTGGCATATCAACAACCTGAAACTACTATGCATTCAATCTCCTTAACTACTATGCATTAATTTACGGAACTTAGTCGACGTTTTTAGATTTGATTATCCATCGCTCTCCTAGTGACTTCTTTGTTTACAAACATCGAAGAAATGTCTTTTCTATGGTTGTGTTAGTTTGACTGTATTGTAAAATGAAAAACTTCTCCGAGTTACATATTAATCTTGGAATTTATTTTATTTTCAGAGTGTTAATGTTGAGATAATACAATAGCTTTTTTGCGTATAAGACCCAGCGTAAATAGCTTCTCGGAGGTAATCGGCTGGATTGAGGAAATAATCTCGATCTCGGAATGAAATCATTGTTGTGCGTGCCATTCTTAAGCAGCCACCCTAACGCACCTGTTGCCCATCTCTCTCCAACTCTCCTTCCATTGTGTGTGGAAACCCATTGTGTTGGCTATATTCGTAAGCTGCTCATGACGGTTTCCTCTTGCGCACCTGTTTCAGCTTTGGTGGTTAGTAATGCTCTTAGGTTTGTCAATCCATGTGATAGTTCTCTGCAGTTCATTGCGTATATTCTCAAAATATGTACATTCACTAGCGGGCACCATTTACCTCGCGTATCTTTCACTATCCAGTGATGATAATTTAAGCGCCATGCTTATTTGGTCAGTGTGGCGCCTCTTTAATCATGTTAATCCTGAATGTTTCTTGTGCCTTCTAATATTCAAATACTTCTGCTATTTGGACTATGTTGCGTGGATAGAATTGTGAAACAGAAGTTATTGAGTATTTGTTACCTTCTGTATAGAACGTTAGTCCTGCAGTGTTTCGTCACTTTTGTTTATAAAAGTGATTATAATACTTTATTTGCACTTCAGTACAGTTATACTTCGTTCTTCGTTTGCCGGTCGGTTAATAGCATTGGGGTCAGGAAAGTACGCACTCGGAAAGAAATCGACCGAGCACTTATATTCGATTGGCATTTGTTGTTTTATATATCACCGCCAAGGATTGATTTTACTGTTGTTTTTGATGCAATGATGTGGTATAGTTTCCTTTACGTTTTATGAAGCAGAAGACGAGCCGTGGAAAAAATGGCGTGGGTCTTCTGGAAGACCTGAATTGACGAAAGATCTTAAATCTTCCAAAGAAACTGCGGGAGATGCCGCAACAGTAACTTTTAACGGAGTCATCCGCTAATATGCATTTCAATGCAACAATTTCAGAGTGTAAAAATCATTCGCCTTGACGGGATTCGAACCCAGATCCCTCAATATCCGGTCGAGTGCTTTAGCCACTTAAGCTAAAGCACTCAGATTTTAATTTGAAAGTTTAAGAGGACGCCTCGATAGCTTAACTGGCTAAAGCACTCGACCGGATATTGAGGGATCTGGGTTCGAATCCCAGTGAAGGCGAATGATTTTTACACTCTGAAATTGTTGCATCTTAAATCTTCTTCTGCCATTTTAGTTCGATTGTAGTGGATTGACATCAAGCAGGGGACATTAGATATTGGAATAGGGGTGGGAGGCCTAGATTGTATGGTGTTAAAACAGAGTATTGCAAAGTGTCGTATTGTGGTGAAAACCTAAATTCGCAGGACACCACAAAGGAAATTGGAGACTAATATACTGCTGCATCCGTCCTCTGTCGGCAAGTGTCGGTGAGGTAAGTCTTGGGAAACCAGTAGATTAATTTGATGGCGGATGCATTAACTTCATTCGAATTTCGAAAATTCGGCAATTCCCTCGATTCCATCATAAGTCGTTGGACTTTGAAAATTCTCGAATTTTTCATTAACATCGTTTGCATTTGCATTGTCGAGTGCAATCGGAATTTCCAATATGATTCTAGGATATTTGAAATTGTTTATTAAAATTATATCCTTCATTTTTTACGGAAAGTGTGTTTATTTCATTTTGGTTGTCGCATATTTGGTATTTGATCACCGCAGTATGTTTTTACCTCGTGGCGTTGTTAATTTATACCGAAGTTGCTCGAAACGAAAAAGGAGTCACTGTCTTGCCGGTAAGCTTGCGGAAAATTACGCGGTCTCGATTCAGCGTTTAGAACGCAGCTTTTAGTTGGTTAAAGGTAATGTTTACGTTGTTGGAATAGTTAGTTACTGTTTGATATCCGTTGTAAAAGATTTGGAATTATCCACTCCAAATGCAAAGGTTTGATGTAAAATGAATATTAAGTAAAATAATTCGTATCGAGTGAGGTGAAATGCCCTATATCCACGAGTAAACCTTGGTTAGTAATCGTAAATCTAATAGCTGTAAAATAGCATGAAAAATGTGTAGTATGTTTAGAATTTCAGGAAAAACTCAATCCGACAGGGAAAACGCTTTCCTTTAACTCATGTAAAGATGAGAGCCGGAGATGCGACGGAGACTTAAAATATCAAAATCATTGGTTTGTGTTAAATTTTATGTTTATAAATCAAGCGAACAAAATTATATCGTGAGTATGATGGCGTTTTTAAAACGATTTTTGCTTCGTCTACGTAATTCAGTGACATTTTTTTGGCTATGTTTCAATACTGATGCGAAATTCTTGGTTGAGTCTGTTCGATTCCTCTTCCTCCGTTACCTCGACTCTCCTCCCCGTTCCCCTCCTTATTTATCTCCCGTCCTCCCCCTTGACTTTGGTCAACTCTCCTATCCTCCCCATCGTCGAGGTCTTGTGCTTCGCTTGTTGGGAGAAAAACGTCATGATGGTTGTCGGTTTGATTTTTGATGAGACTAGAGACCTGAAAATGAACAGTATTGTTTATATCATATGCTAAAGTGCATTGCTCTATCAATATTAAATCCAAAGAATAGAGGGGTTTAATTTGTTGAACTTTCAGGAGTTGAAGCGCCTTTTTCATTCAAATATCAGTCTAATTCTCAGATTTGATTGCCTAGCGCAAGGCTCGTAGCGTTGGAACGATGCGTCGTTTTGTCGATGCAGGCGGTGCAGATAATATTATTATTATAATTAAAACTTACATGTGCACACAGAAAATGTCAGGTGGCACACAAGTTCCAAGTATTATGATCAAACTTACCTCGGAAAAAATAGCATGAAATCACCTAACATGAATCAATATCGCAAAATATATAAATAAAATCAGTCAGTAAAAAAATGCCCTTGAAGGAAATTTCCAAACACAAATCTCTTACTCAAAAAAGAAAAAGAAAATCCCCATCTTATTAACAGCCGTTTCCCAATCAACAAGAAAAAAAATCAAACCTAAGCTGCTACATACAATTGTACACAAGAAATCAACCAAATTATTACATAAATTCTTTACATTTCTTAAATGTATTTATCCTGTTAGGAAAGGGTTCGAATAGTTTTGCAGGTAAGGTGTTCCTATCAAAAATTGTTCTATTAAGAAAAGAAAATTTTTATTATTCGTCCTATGTGCCCGGCATTTTACCTTGAATTTGTGATCATTCCTCTCTATTAATTTGGATTTCCCGCCTCTATTCTTAGTTCTGCCCAAGCTTTCTCACCCTTCAAAATGCAGAACATCCCACAAAGTCTGCTTATTTTTCTTCTACTTTGTAAATATTCCCAGTCCAGCGTTTTAAACATTTCAATCACACTCTTCATCCTCCTATGCTTCCCCAGTACCTATCTGGCAGCCTTTCTTTGGACCTTCTCCAGTTTTGTAATATGCCCTTTTTCGTGCGTGCGGATCCCATACAAGAAATTAGTACTCCAAAGCTGGTCTTACCAGGGTCTTGGTAATATGGTGAGTTCAAGCAGTATCTGTTAACCCTAAGACCACGTGTTCGAATCTCATGTGGGCATGGTTTCGTGCAGTTAGTCTAGCTTTTTTCCGTGGGAATTTCGATTACAGTCCAAGAGTGGTGTGCCACCGCGTGGGCACTTCCGCTGGGCTCTTCTCCGGAAGTTTCCGCAGAACAGAAGAAAGATAAAATGCTTCATTAAAACTTTGTACATCTTTTCTACTCTCACTAAAATTATTTTCTGTAGATTATGACTTTGATTCGCCTCAACTCTTGCCAACAGTTTTGATGCACCTGCTTACAGGGAAAACACTAAATCGACTACGTATATACTACTCTTGAATTTGATAATATTTTGTAATCGTTTTGATTCGAATCGATACGAAAATGTAGTGAAATGGAAATCATCTCTAGATCAGTTGTGGACTACAGGGGTCTCGTCTGTAATATATAGTATGCATTTTTATAATATAACATCTCGAGATACTAAATCAATATGATTCAACAATTTTTCAGGGTGTAAAAATCGTTCACCTTGACCGTTATCAGCCGTCAATCAATATGCTTTAAACATTACACCCTTGCGATACGATTCCAGACCGCTACACTACGAGTGGGACACTGAAGAGGGCGTTTCTGCCGACTGAGCCTCGTCGGTCGGCACCCAAACGTTTTTAGTTCAGGAATGTGTTTAGTTGATGAGACTATATCACTAATATTTTTATTTTGAGGATGATTGAAGTATTACAGCACAATAAATAGGTATAGAATGCCTTTTCATCTCTGTTTTTTCCATACAATACAATAATATCGCACGAGTAATTACTGCCTTCCTTAAGAGTAGTTATTTGCATTATGATAATAAATAATGTGTGGTAGATAGAATTGTTTAAAAAGATATAATCTTGATGAGATCGGCGAGGTTGGAAGAATCCTAGTCCTCGTAGTAAACTCTCCGATGCTGTAAATTCTCTTGAATTCATCGTAGATAGACTGACTCTCTTCCTTTTTTCTTGTGTAATTTCTCAGAATATTTCATTAAAAACTATACCAGCAAATTATAAAACTTAGGTGTGATTGCGGAGTGCAAATACGTTGTGCGCATTTGTATACGAGACCTATCGGTCTGCAGTATTGGACGCTCTTTCCGATAGGTTAATATGGTTATTTGCGGAGATTGGAATTCCATATTGGTTTTAAGATACAAGGTAGGCTTAATGTCTTTGCTTGATGGATATTAACTCAATGGTTATATCCATGTATAATGGACATCAAATGTGCTGGATATCTATATCTTCAAGGTATAACCGACGTTTGTAAACGACAGGGATTTGTATTTTCTACTATGTGTCATAGAACCAATCACTGAACTAACTATCTGACATGCTGTGCGTGTATTTTTTTATATTTATATATTGCCCTGCAAGCCACCGTTAGGGTGTGTGGTAGGGGGTGATTCCACACAGGACTACTTTTAGCCCAGAATACTTTTACCTCCTATCGCGGTCGGACCTTATTCTGATCCCTTATCGTTCGTGGGAAATATGACATCTTCAACCTCGTATCTTTTCGACACACAAACGCTCTAATTTTACTGAAATGATCTCTCCTACCGTAGTATGGTGGGGCTAAGGATACATTTTCAGCATTATTGCCGAAGACAAATCTTTCCAATGTATGCAATAGATTTAATCTGTTATTTAACCTTCGCTCCGCGAGTGAATCTAAAACTAGTTTCTCTAATAATTTTGATGCAAAACCCAGGCTGTCATAACAACGATATCCAAATGTAGCTCATCTATGCTGCACGCTACCCAATTTGGCAATCAATCCAACTTCATGAGGATCCCAAATATTAGCCGCATATTCTAAATGAGACCTGACCACCGAAATATAATATTTTAAACTTTTCTTCACATTTCCTCAATACTCTTTGAAATAAAAATATTTCGTTAGCTTGTCCACGTACATGTATTCTCCGTATATATATCACCCAGGAGAGGTCGTGAGAGAGGGTAATGCCTAAGTGTGAGTATTAAATCGAGTCTACACCTTCTATTTCGGTTTTCTTGATGCAGTAGGCGTTCGGGAGGGTCCTACTTCTGTTCCAAAAATTCAACACTACGCAATTTTTAAAACTTAATTATAATCGCTAAGTGTCGCACCAACGTTGCGCAGCATTTAGATCGTTTGCTAAAGCTTCCTCATCCTCATGATTACTGACATATCTGTAAATCACTGCATCGTCGGCAAATAAACGTATCTTACCAGTGACCACGGGTTCAATGTCCTTAAGGCAAAAAAGAAATAAAATAGGCCCGATAACACTTCCCTGGGTGACTTGTACTGCATTAGAGCAAACATCATCTATGACATATCTTTGTACCCGACCATTCAGCAAGTCTTTCATCCAGTCCATGGCATTTTTGTCTACGTCATATGCTTTTAAGTTTTGTAGTAGTTTAGTAATAGGTGCTTCGTCGGAAGCTTTTTTAAGATCTAGAAAAACAGAGTCCACTGGAAGATGCAGTTCTCGTGCAAGTTTGGCATGGTTTCTTATTTAGTATTCCAGCGCTGAGTATGTTTTTTTCAAGCACGTACGTTGAATAGGAAGAGGGTAGATTTTGGGTAATTCAACTTGTTGGGCGACGTCTAGTTCGGGCGTCAGCCGCTCAAAGGGATCTGGGCCGCCTCTCCCCCGCGAGAGACCGCGAGACAAGTCTGTGGATAGGAACTCCCCACATTTCCCCCTCTCTCGGCCCCCCCCCTCCTCGAGCTCTTGAGGAATCTCCCCTTCGCCTCGGTGCGTAATCTGTGGCGACCGGAAGATGAAGCGGAGGGGGGTGGGGAGGAGGGGAGCGGGCTCTGTTGTCATGGGAGGGAGAGAGGGGAGGAGGTGCCGGTTGGAGGGAGCAAGTGGACTTTTACCCGCCGTAGATAAGGGCGATCCGCTGAAGCGATTACTGCGACTCATCACGGTGACAGCTCACTCACGAAGGCCGGCGACGGTTGCCGCGGCGAATGGGACTGCGGTCCTCTGCAGTTCGCTTCGGAAAGCGCATTCGCGGCCGCATCGGTTTGCCCATCTGCGAGCTTCCCGAGGTGACTCCGTCTCCTGTTGACTGACGCCTTCGCCGTCCCTCCCCTGGAGGTGGATATTTACGACTCTATCACCTTCAGTTGACCGCAACTTTTGTGCCTGTGGGTTGTCAGTGTGTTTGTGCGTGCGTGCCAGAAGAAAAACCTTGGGTTACCATCCTTTGGATTAGCTGACCTGAAACAAAATGCCCAGAGAGGGTAAGTGATCTCTGATCAGATGTTTTTGGCAATTATTTTCAAGGCTTATATATCCCTGATGTTCTTTGATGAGGGTCCGTTTAAACTTCTTAGTGTATGTGAAGGCTGTCCACTTAACGTAAGGTGGTCAGCGTGACTCATTCCCGACAAACTTGATAGTAACGGTTCCGAGAAGAAATCTGTTGTTTACATGTCTTCGTCAGCTCCGTGAAAACGCCGTTCTACCGATGAATGACTGGCTTTGCTGGAATCGCCGCAATGACGTTTTATGTATGGGAGGTGGTTTTAGGTATGAAAGCTGATAATGACGAGAGTATGTGGTATCATTCGAGCTATTTATCGCAGAAGACGACGTTGGTGTAGTTGTCATAATGCGCCTTTCCACTTTGAGGAATGGCAAAATCTTTTGGCATATTTTGATGATTGGCTTATTAAAAATTGGCCTCCATGACACCAAAAGACACTAGTCAAGTATTCTCAAATAATTTGTTCCGACCAAATGATGTCATTAATCCGATTTTTAAATTTTAATTTCTGCGTGTTTAATTCCTCGCGAAGGTAAATTACTTGCAGCCCATTTCAGTGATTCACAAAACAATCACACATGCCAATGCAGTGCAAGGTAAGGCTAATCTTAAACATTGCAAATTCATAAAAGTTCACTCATGATTTCATCCGGTAATGCGCATAATTTACGTTGTCGCCGCCTAAATTAACATGAATCAGTTATTTTGCCTTTTTTCTTTCATTGCTGTCTGCCTCAGTGTTCTCTTAAGGTTAATTGACGAATGCAATGTCTCATAATTCTTAAAATTCATTTGAACATGACATTTATGGTTTATGCTTCGTGGTTAACATTTTGCGTATTTTATCCATTTTTTTACCTCGTGACTCGTGATAGCAGCTTGAATCCTCTGTGACCGGAAACATGCGGTACAAAATTAGAATCCTGCAATTTGTCGTCAAAACTCAGCTATCGTACCTTAGTGCCTGTTTCCGTATTTTCAATATTTCAAGGCCGTAATAATATAATTTCTTGCGTTTTCTTTAGCGTTTTTGGCCAAAGATAAAAAATTCATCGGATAAGTTTTTCTTTTCCCTTCTAAGGAGTAGTTCGTCTGTGATATAGCTCAAGTTTAACCTTTTAATTCATAAGGATTCAAAAAGCTAATTATCATCCAAATATAAAACCATTACATTTGGGATTTAGACAGTCAACCTGGGTCAGTGGGACTTTCATTCTCTGAATTATTCAGATTGATTTTCAGTCCGCCGCAGTTTCGGTGGTTGATGGTTTGGTTTCGTAATTTCATGTGAAGAAATCGAGTTGATATTTCTTTTGCTCACCCAGCCCGAGTTTCAGTCAATTTTAACTTCTCAGGCGGGCGGAGCGGCAAATGTCGCGGCGGTTCGACGCCAAAAGACCTGATTTTGCATTCCGGCCCAACCCATACTTGGCTCACGTTTCATTCCCGATTAGTCACTGAACTCAATAGTGGGCGGAGTGAACGTTGTCATCGTCTTCGTATGCCCTCACCCACGCTAACGGTGCCATTTTTTCCGCCCTATCCTTTCGGGTGTTCATCTCCTCGGGAAATTCCCTCCCCCATGCCATTGGTGATCCCGACAAGAGTGGCCTTTTCTTCTTCTTCTTCTTCTTCCGAGAGACTTACTGTCTGCGTCACTTGGCTGCGTTAATGATTGTAATCATGCAAGAACCTTATCCTCCTTTTTGTGACCGGCAGTGTATCGCTTTTCCGGCGGCACTGGCATTTTATCTGCCCCAGTTATCGCTGCTGCTTAAGAACCCCGATGTCAATATTCAATTCTTCGTGCAATATTTAAGACTACATATTGATTAAATGAGATACGATTTGGATTCCATGGAGCTGAAAATATAGGTCACTGTTGAAATTATTGAAATGCTAACCAGATAAGACAGGAGAGAACGCGAAATAAGTGTCTAGATTTTCAAACGAATAGGTGTACTTACCAAGCTTTAGTTTGTCAGTCAGCCCAAGGGTTGCAAGCATTCCTGAGTGAATTGGAAATTCAGTGCGACAGGAATGGGATGAAAATAAATATTAATAAAACAAAGGTTATGCGATTTTCTAGAAAGAAAAAGGCCAAGCTTAACATTAAAATAGGAGGGCAAAAACTAGAGCAGGTAGAACAGTTTACGTATCTCGGTAGTGTTTTGGACCAACATGGTCAAAGTAGTAGGGAAGTAAGGAGAAGAATTGCGCTGGGCAAAGAGGCTTTCACAAGGAGGAGGGAGTTGATGACGGGGACTTTGAGTAAGGATGTTAAGAAAAGACCCGTAAAAACTTTGATATGGAGCGTAGCTATGTACGGCGCGGAAACGTGGTCATTGAAGCAGGAGGATAGACGTAGATTGGAGGCTTTTGAAATGTTTGTGTGGAGAAGAATGGAGAAGGTGAAATGGACAGAGAAGAAAACAAATAAGGAAGTACTTGGTATGGTGGGCGAAGAGAGGGGTTTGTTGGGAGAAATCCTATGGAGGCAGGAAAAGTGGCTGAAGGGGGTGTTGACCGGCAGTGGGATGTTGAAGACTGTGATGGAGGGGAGAATGTTGGGCAAAAGAGGAAAGGAAAGGAACAGGATAAGGATGTTGGACGGGATGAAGGGAGGAAGAAAGTACTCAGAGATGAAGAGGGACCTGATGTAGAGTAGGACGTTGTGTTTTGCTGGGGGTCACAAATTGTTGAATTAGTAATTTTGTCCATCCAAAAACCTACCTTAACCGGTAGATTACCTAGTAATAATAGGTGTACTTAATTATGTAATACTGTGGGCTTCTTTCCCCTCGACATCGGGGGGGATCTATCTCTATCTCTCCGATCTATCGATGTACTGTGGAGTTCAGTGAAGTCTTTTTTAAATAAATGATGTGTCTTTTCAAGAAAATTGAGGCACAATAGAATCTATTTCCCCTCTATGGCATATATCCTCAAAGTGCACGCTCTTCCCTTTGCAAACAGATTATTATTAATAATTACTTTTTGTGTATGAATTATGTGAATGTGTTGCAATTTTCATGCCTTCCACTGTTGCGTGATGATCACAACGGACATTAGAAACGAAATATGCAAGCACTGGCATAAATTCTTTACCAGTCGCAGAGGCTGCGTTATTGAAAAGTATCTCAGTCCGCAAGACCAAGGTATTTCTTAATTAACAGAATTAAAAATTAGAGGGGAAACTTAATTAAATTTAATGAGGCCCCAAATAAATTCAAATTAAACTTAAGGTTCCCATAATGACGCGATGACACGATTACAGGAGATAATTGGAGTTAAAGAGACAACCAGTGGGCCGCGAGATGAAGCAGTGAGTTTGCCCGCGAACTGCGTCCACCTCACAACCTCGTGACGAAATCATCTGCCGTCAACATGTAGCTCATATGCCCAGGATCGTAGTTGTGGAACCAACGATCATTTAGGGATTATTGTACGGAAATAATTATGCTTAAAGAGAATGTTGATAATCCGAACTTTTCAGTTGATCCCAAGGTCATCAGCGTATAGATATATGCCCACGTCCTCGCAGTTTCAGTATCGCCAATGTCAATCTTTGCGCTCCGCAATCGGCAGTAAATATGTTTGATGTCTTGGCTACCCTACGCTTTATCTCTAAGAGGGCATGCCCCATAGCAAATAATAAGTGCTCGTGAGAGAGTGCAGAAGTCCTATTTCGTTTCAAATAATAGAGCTCCTTTTATGCCCACTTTTCAAGGAAGCATTGTAACTGAGACACTTTCCACGTCTTCGATTTACTCGAATTGCGTCGTTATTCCCTGAACATTTCCATATATTTCTGGAACGTGGAGTTATTTTATGTCCGGTTATTTGTCGTATTCGTCCAAGACATGCTTGTTTTTACTTTGTCTTATATATATATATTTGAACAAACTCTTTTAATATACATCAAATGGTCAAAAAATTATAATTTATTTCCTATACAGCTATGGCTACGTATTAATATCAAATAGTATAACTTTTGAAATGTTGAAAAAGTATTCGGTTTTGTGAAGAGTACAGTTTAAATTATTAAACATGATGACCTTAGATAGGTATAGTACAAGATCTGTTCCAAATTTTCTAGGACTGAGCCGATTAAAGAAAATGTTTATGCCAGAATTGATACATTCACTCAAAAGTCTTCGACGTAGCACCATTGTGCGTCCGTCAGCTTTTCTGCGCCTCGTACGCCTTCTGGAAGACGGCATCCGGAAAGTTCCCTCATCACGTCCTGTTGTAAAATTTCCATCAAGCCTTGGTGACGTCCATTCAGCACGGATTTGAGGTGGGAAAAGAGGAAGAAGTCTGGTGGAAAATCGGCGAAAAAATGTGGATCCTCACTCACATGGTCGAGAAGTTGTTGGCAGATTCACGTGCAGAGTTCCCTTTTTTTAGTCCGAGAGCACTCGCGGCACCAACTCTTCACACACCTTTCTCATACCCATTTTTTCGGTCTCAAGTCAATGCACATCACTTTCAGGGATGCCAAGTTCATCAAAAACCATGCAAACACTTAATCTGCGATCTCTGTCCAACAAAGCCATCTTTCTTGCAAGATTTTTGTCAGTTTTTAAGATCGAAGGGCGTCCTAAACGTTCGGCGTCTTCAACATCTTCCCTACCCTCCCGAAACACCTTGTACCACTCAGAAACACCCGATCTGCCCATGGTGCTATCACCATAAGTTTCCTTGAGCATGTCATAAGTCTCTTTCCCGGTTTTCCCTAGTTTCACGCGAAATTTGATGGCGTAGCGGTGTTCAAATAATCTGTTCATGACGGAGCGTAACGAGATCACGTTATAGAGGTTTCGCGAACGAACGATTTGAACTCTGCAAAGGCTGGGGTCTGATTGCCACCGGCCACCAGCCTCTCCTGAGACTCCCCTCCCTCAAACTCAGCGAGAGAAATCGCCGCCCGTCCGTCCATCCGGAAAAAATAAGTCCTACTACCTTTGGGACAGACCTTGTGTATACGAGATCGTAGATATGAATGTGCTTTCCCGTGTGGATGCAAAATATCTTAATCGTGCAATTATTCATGATCTGCATACTTAATTTTTACTAGAGGGTTTAAGATTCATTGTACTCCTTAATGTTTTATAACTGTTAACTACTGCTCTGAAATGTAAACATCCTTCCTTCGAATTTTCTAGAAATAGCTTTCGAGGTCATTTTTCCTTTCTATTTTTGCAAAGTTATCGTTCTTAGAATTGAAATTTGGGAATTGTTAAGTCAGTCATCCAAAACTTCCCTATTTTTGAAGAAATCTTATATGTCGCATATTACCCAGAGATATCCGTGGTATTCAATTGACTGTGTGTATATTTGTTCGCCTTAAATGAAAAACTTTAGCTTGGGTGGATAACCGAGGGCTGTTCCATGAGAAGGGCATATGATGACGAGGTCTTCCTTTCGCAGGGAAAGTGCTATAAATCTCTTGAAATGGCCATTTATATATTAATTTTTTTAATGCGTAATTTATCTTTTAATGTGCTATATCCTTATCTAGAATTCCTCGATGTTTCGAGTTCGATATCCTCCTCTGAGCAACATCCTTCCTGATTATTTCGCGACACATTTTCTTATCGCTACGGTTTACTTCGTTTTCAGAAAGTCACGTTACATTTATATGATGACGATTCCATGAGCTCATATGCTGCGCATTGTCTCTCCCTACACTTGCGATAAGGCCACCAGTGTGAAATACCTAAATAGAATTCATTTTTGGACCAATAGCGATTCCCTTTCAAACGCCTATTGCATCGGGAACACCGAAATGGAATGTGTAGGCTGAATTAAATACCTAGGCGTTACCCTTACTCACATCTCTCCTGGGGGAAACACATGCGGGGAATACGTGTATGTGGACAAGCTAGCAAAAAATTTGAATGTATTAGAAGATTACCATCGTAAATGTGATGAAATTATCAAAGACAAATGTAATATGTCGTTGGTTAGGCATAATTTGGAATATGCTTCAAGTGTATGGGATCCTCGCGAAGTTGGATTAATTGCCGAATTGGAACGCGTACAGCGTAGAGGAGCTAGATTTTAAAACGTTGCTATGATAAACTTAGAGGAGTATCCAAAATATTGGAGGAGTTAGGCTGGGAATCACTCACGGAGCGAAGGTTAAAATACAGATTGAAGCTCTTGCTTAAATTGGATGGAGGTCTCTTTAGCAGTAATTTAGGAAATGTATTATTACCCCCATCGTAGGAGAGATCATGTTAATAAAATTAAAGATATTAAGTGTAGAACAGGTAGATTTAAAATGTCGTTTTTTCCACGTACGATAGGGGATCACAATAACATTGTCCGACTGCGGCAGGGTTATGTTCGGATAAAATTAGTCCGATGTGAATTCATCCCCTGCCTTACACAACCTAGCGGTGGCTTGCAGGGTATATAAATAAAGTAATAAATAAAACTTCTCAGCTGCCAGATAGCCATCCATGTTTTGAACCGGATTCGTTCCTTTAAAACGCCTCTTCCGTCTTCGTTGGCTCTGTGCCGCCTACCTAAACTTTTCCCACTCTCCACTCCAATTTAATCACTTGACCTGACCACTCCTTTAACCTCTCATTCCTCCAGCAAGATCCTTCCCTTTTACTTTCTTCATCTTAACAAAATCTGAATTTTCAAAACCTCTCCTATGGTTATGGCATGCTCACATATAATCAGAGTATGTTGAAATTGTTGGAACCGGTATAAAAAAAACCATTTGGTGGTGTATATGAAGATATTCCCTCTGTTTTTATAAGTCCAGGTAGTTAAAACCGTAGTTTAAATGCAATCAGTGACGCTTCTTAGTGGAGTGAGACAACCATGAGTGGTACATAAATGAATAAACTAGGTCTTAGAGTGAATATTACCGATGTGGTTGGGAGGATTTGGACGTTTTGGGCGTTTGAAGGGATGGGTACAATAATTAATAGGGGAAGAATACGACCGAAGATGTGAAAGATTAGGTTTTAATTAGAGGCACATTGATAAGGGAAATTAAAAGAAGTTGGGGAGATAATTAGTTATTCAAGCCTGTGGTAAAGGATAGAATGTATTTACATTATCTTTCTTTAAAGTCTACCCTACAATATTATGGATATTTAGGAAGGTATACATTTTAAGCGACCTGAAGCCGTCATGTTTAGATGGATATTATACCTACGCTTACTTTCAGATTGGGATCATTTCAGGAATAAAAGGCATTATTCTATTCGGGCATATCTCTGAAATACTCTAAACGTTAACAGTTTTCTGGGATTCCTCAAATATTAACTCTACTTTGTGATATCCTCTTGGCCGTAATAATTGCCGTATCTGTCTCTGTTCACTATCTAAAACGAATTCCAACTGTTCCCTCTGTGCTTGTGCCTCATAGCTTGAATATTTTTCCCGAGTGGATTCCGTTTCCAACAGCCCTCCTATGGGCACGTCCCACGGCGCGCGTGACAATACGCGAATGCCGCGTCGCTCTCCCTTATCAGGCGACTTATCCCTCCTCCCATCGGCTCGCTAGGCGTCTGGCGACGTGGTCACGAGTCGGCATGCGTTCGCGGTGGGCCAAGGGTGATCTCCCGTCGCGTGCAGCCGCTTGCGCATGCGCATCCCCTCCGTCGCAACACTGGCGCGTCCGAGCAAAGTGACGCGTTTAATAGCGCCCGTCGGCCAGGATGCGGCGAATTAAGGCCCGCGAGGGCACCGAGGGAACGTCCTTGGGGGAAATAAATGTGTTGCCAGGCCTTTAATTTTTACCCACGGTTTCCAAAGTGGTATGGGGGTCGTCCTTCTCTCGAAGTCGTGGGCGCGTGGGAAAGTCGCCACAGATTTGATTGGCTGGATGACGCTGGTGCTTTTTTCCCTGGATAGAGAAAGCACCCTTCTTGAATGAAACTGTGCTCGATTCCTTTGGAAAATGAATAACTCTCTTTTATTTTAGTACCCTGCAAGCCACCGCTAGGGTGTGTGGCAGGGGGTGAATACACACCAGACTAATTTTACCCGAAAATGAACCTATCGCAGTCGGACAATATTATTATGATTCTCTACCGTGCTGGGAAATATTACATCTTTAATCTATCTCTTCTACACTAAATCCCTCTAGTTTTACGAACATGATTCCCCCTACCGTAGTATGATGGGGATAATAATGCATTTTCAACATCACTGCTAAAGAGACCTCCTTCCAATTCATGCAAGAGCTTCAATCTGTAGTTTAACCTTCGCTCCGTGAGTGGTTCCCAGCCTAGCTCCTCTTAATATTTTGGATTCGCTGCTAAGTTTATCATAGCAACGTTTTACAAATCTAGATACTCTACGCTGCACGTGATCAAATTCGACAGATTAATCTAGCTTCGCGAGGATCCCGTATACTTTAAGCATATTCCAAATTATGCCTAACCGACGACAGATAACATTTGTTTTTGACCTTTTCATCACATTTACCCAGTAATCTTGTGATAAATCCTAATTTTTTGTTAGCTTGTCCACGTATTCCCCGCATTTATTTCACCCAGGAGAGATATTGAGTGAGGGTAACACCTAGGTATTTAATTAAGTCATCATTTCGGTGTCCCGATGAAATAGGCGTTCGGGAGGGAATTTTTCTTTTTCCATAAACATATCACTACGCACTTTTGCAATTACCAATTGTCGCATCAGCGTTGTATAACATTAAGGTCATCTGATAAAGCTGTTGCGTTCTCAGGATCTCGGTAGAACTATCTTCGAAGTTTCCATTCATTTATAGTTTCGCCTGTCTCACCAAACGGTTCTCTCTGAAATGGGGAACTTTAATGACCGCTACTAGGTGATAAGTAGTAGGTCACAAATAGGGACACAGCGGAGACTTCATTTATTTAAGAGATAATGAAAGAATCATCCAGTTGGTATGTTGCCGTAAAGATTGACTACTTCTTGAATTGGGTCACAGGCGGATCCGGATTGAATAGGGGAAACGATGATCTTCATAAACTTTCAAAATTATTGTTTCCCAAATAAAATGAATTCCTAGAGAGTAAATAAATTTTATGATCACTAAGTAATAAGCAAACGAACTGTCTTTAGTTAAGATATCAAATATGAAGATAAACAGACGCAATGGAAAACAACTTGGAGATGTGTTGCAAAACCTTGGTCTTGCACAATTTTATTGCGGAAATGTTGGCTATGCGTATAAACAGTGGTGATTCATACACTAAACATGCATTTTCCTTGAATGAAATTTTCAAAGTTGTGATTTATTGGTTATCTTATTTCATTGGAAGGAGGCAATAAAAAAAACAGGTCGGGATGATCAATCACTCTCCGAGTTTTTCCGTTTCTTTCCGAATAGTTCTGGTGCGCGACCTGCTTTGGCTTAAGTTCCGCCGTCTTTGCATTATCGATCGGCGTATTGGGGGAAACTTTGGCAAAGAATCATGCACATATATTTATTTCCCCGAAGACACGGATCGTCGCCTGGAATATCTTATGTTCTGTCACGCTAATGGTATATAGAGTGCTCTTACAAATACCTATTGCACTCATTTGAGCTTTTATTTAGAAATAACGCCACCTCTTTGGTTCTCACTGATAAAAATGTCCAATTATCGGGGTGCAGAATCTAATATCCAAAGTCAGGAATAATAAACGGCGGCATGGAAAACTGAAGTTCTGGACTTAATAAACCGTGGATTTGAAATCTCTGATCAACTATTCAAATGTAATTACTTTTTTTTAGTTATATTAGTACCCTGCAATCCACCGTTAGGATGTGTGGCAGGGAAGGATTAGACATAAGAATAATTTTACCCGAATATGACCCTACCGCGGTCGTACAATGTTATTCAGATTCGTTATCTTTCGTGGAAAAAATAACATCTTAAATCTATTTGTTCTACACTTACTCTCTTTTAATTTTATTAACATGATCTCTCCTACCGTGGTACGATGGAGGTAATAATACATTTTCAACATCACTGCTAAGGAGACCTCCTTCCAATTTATGCTAGAGCTTCAATCTATAATTTAATCTTCGCTCCGCGAGTGATTCCCGGACTAGCAGCTCTAATATTTTGGATACGCTACTAAGTTTATCGTAACAACAATATACCATTGTAACGACTGTTATAATATGGTAACGACAAAATTGCCGTTCTCTTCAATTGGCGATATGTGAAATGTTTCATGTTTTTGGAATTCATTGGGCTTAGGAAACCTGGGAAAAGGAATGTCAATATCGCTTTAGCTCGTAAATGGACTTAAAAAGTCGAATCAGCGGGTCGCGATTTACCACGCCTTCGTTAACATGTTGGAATGTTGTATTCTCTGAAGATTGTGAATGATATCGCCATGGGTGGAAGTTTACTTTCCCTTATTCCACTTCATACTGTAAAATATCACTGTAAGGGTGGAAATGCATAGATCCAAGCAATTACTATTTCAAGTAAGTGAAATAATTGTTTCGTGATATGGCTTTAGTTTTTCTAGGTTACCAACTCTGGGCTTGAGTTTAATATTCATCCTTTGTGATGGAAACTTGCGATTATTCCTGATTGAGAGTTTTCTTTTTATGAGATATAGTACTTTTTAGTGTTTAGAATTTATTCCTATTGAAGGATAATGCTAGCAATATTTTCTCAGCCATTTTTTCTTTCTTCAATTTCCTTACACGTCCTAAATATCCTGTTCCAAGGTAATGATATTTTTTTTCTCCGCTTGTTATTTTTATTGCCCCCTGTTCCGCATTTGCCTGGGTGTACTGCAAGAATCGCCTTGAAGATCAATTATTAGAACGAGAGTAGGCAGTACGCAGTACGAAATTAACTTCATCATTTGATTTCGATTTGATTTTTGCCTTAATTCCTGGTATATAGCTTAAGATTCAGTTAATTTTCTTGGTGTTATACTAATAGTATTTCTTGTCCCCATTATATTCGTTGTCCTCGAAAATCTTACGGCCAACGCCTTAAAGTAACTTAATTGAGTAAGGATCTGTACTGTTAAGTTATGAAATCGGACCATGTGAAATAAGAAATGGGATAAAATGCGTGCGTAGGAATTTCCCCAAGCCAGAGGAAATATTGGCATCATCGAACGAATTTTACGTTTACGTCATCTGTTGTCCTCGTTGGAAAAACCTCTAGTTGGAATCAAATTTATTAGCACGAATTAATTGTGTCGCTGCAAGTGTTCTTCTCATTCTTTCGTTCATGCCTGTAAGTAAGCGAACGTTTTCCTGACAGGTTCCGGATTACTAGATAAAATTACTTCATATACCTCTTTATTCGTTTAAATGTCCTGACATGCAATCGCACATTTGACTCAGCCATTACATATATTTTTGGCATATTTGACACAGCCATTACGAGTATCAAGTGATTTACAGCGGCAGACTATAATTTCAGTGAATACATTTTCTGAAGAAAATAGTTTAGACGTTTCAAATACTGCATTGACTTACACAGCCAATTTCGTCGTTTGTCTATTTTTTTCAGGTACCCCGTGTACTTTCATGAGCGCAATATACATCGCATAATTCATTTGTCGTACACCAAGTACGCGTCAATAGTGTTGCAGTTATGAAGCAACTTTTGATAAAATATTCCAATGCAGTTTTAAGTAACGGGAAGATGGAGAGGGATGCAACCGTCTAAGGATATATATATATATATATATATATATATATATATGTATGTATATCCTTTGACGGTTATATCCTTATATATACATACATAAACAATATTGATTTCTGTATTTTGTGTATATATATATATATATATATATATATATATATATATATATATATATATATATTTACTCTTGTGATCCGTTCGATTCCGCCTTCCCCACCTCTATTGTGTTCGTCCTTTATATGTGTTCCTATCCCTTTTCCTTATATCTGTTTCTGTATATATGAGTATATATATATATATATATGTGTGTGTGTGTGTGTATATACATATATATTTTATAGATACATACATGCGGGGGGTTTATTCAACCAAGTGTCCAGATTCTTTGGCCAGGAGATGGCGTTAGGGAGCTGTTTTTCCCACCAAAAGGGAAATACACGACACGCAAGAGGAAAGGACAGTAAGAAAGCAATCATGCAATGGAATAAAGGATAGGAACAGTGCGTTTCGAGGTACGCATAGCCAGAAGAAGGGAGACGAGCCACATTGGCAAACTGCATATATTTAAGTGTAAATTACGTTTCCTCGATAGCTCAAGAGCATCGGCCTGGCAAGTCGAAAGAACCGATGTTCAAGTTCCGGTCAAGGAAATATTTTTTCTCTCGTGATCTGTTAGATTCCGCCTTCCCCACCTCTCCTGTGTTCGTCCTTTATATGTGTTTCTATCCCTTTTCCTTATATCTACTTCCATGTGAATGAATATTTATACGCCATGTGGCGGGTTTTCGTGTTTGAATGTGTTCATATAGAAGGGAAACGTCTTGGGGATAAAGGCGCGAGTAGTGGTCCTTTGTTTCATTAGTCACCGCAGTCAATCGTCATTGTTAGTATAGGTAATACGATTACTGGGCCTTGTCCCCCTCTGCATTCATTCTCACCCGGCTTTCTTCTTCAATTTATGGCCCTCCTCACAATATTCGGTCATTCTCCGACTCCCGCGCCCCTTCGCTCTGCCGTCATCCCTATGCGCTCATTTCATTCGATCACAATGCTCGAGGGTTGTGTCACCCCGAGGCCTTCGCCTCCCGAGCGTCCGCTGCACCGAGCTGTGCCCATGGGAATGTCCCCTCCGGGCGGAAGCGTCGTCTTCATCCTCTCGGTCAGTTTCGGAGGTCCTTGAGCTCGGCGAGCGACCGCCCTGCTCTGGTTTGGAGGCGCTCGTCCGCCTCTTGATAAGCCTTCCGATCAGATTCCGTGACGCGCGTGGTGATGGATTGGGTAGTCCGCAAGACGCGGCTTCGAAAGAGGCCGATGACTTTTGTTTGAAAAACCCTTATATTTTTCGAATTTAAATCCTTCCTTCATCCCATTAAATACTTGTTCTAGATCCATTAGTAAATTTCTGAATTACGTAAAAGTTCAGCGAGTCGAAGTCGCCTTCGGTCTAAAGACTTCATCACCTGTTATTTTTTGCTGTTTGTGTGTATCCTAGTGCTATGAACGGTGAAAGTGGGAGTCTTTACAGAATATTCCACCAGAGGAGAAAGCAAGGAGAAAGGACACAAAATGGGAGGTTTGGCTCGCTCGTAAATAGGAACACATTCTATATTCCGAATACAAGAATTTAGAGGATAAATGGTATCTATGTATCCCACAAACTAATCTCTATTTGCTGTATACCTCACAGGATGGAATTTTTTTAGAAAATATTAGAATGTCCGCTATCTACACAGTTGGGTTTTTTTTCTGCGGAAGGGGAGTACAAAATTTAGCAGGTATTACGTAAATCCTCGTCCTTTATCAAATCCTTGTTTATTTATCTGACAACCGTATGCTTTACATGATCATTGGATGATCATGATTTAAGCTGGTCTCACGACTTAGCATGAGCAAGGGAATACGCCGCGTGACAACATACGCTATTTTAGAAGTGGTTGAGGCAAATAATTCATAATCACCCGAGACGAGAGTAATATTGCGTTTGAAGTCGTAATTGCAGACCAAAGTTTGAGGTGCTTAAAATGTTCTTCCGAAGAAGCACAGAAGAGATTAATTCCTAAATTATTCATTAAACTATCGAACTTAGGACCTTAAGTTGAAAGTATAATGTGATACTGAGGAGAGTTAATTGAAAGAACGTCTACAGTTCGATTCTGAATGCATACTGATCTGAATATATTTGACTTTTGGACCTCTCCAATAAGTAAGCCAGGAGTCGATATCTAAACCCACGCACTCATAAACACTCATCACTAAAATCTCAAGTTTCAAGTTATATTACGTGTCCGTCAAGACATGGGGAAACCGCCTGGTGCCGTAAACAAATTAGACGTACTCTCTTCGATTGGTGGGGTGTTTTCTCATATTCACCCTCGGACTCAGTTCACTTACTCTCCAAAGGCTTTCACTCCACTCATTGTCCAAATTCGGCAAGCGCGAAAAGTATCCAACCCCTTCAAGGAAAGGAAAAGCAAGGCGCGAATAAGGGACAAGTGACTTAGATTCGGAAAGATGGAACGCAGTTTCCGATTTTCGGTTCGATATATTGTGCATTTAAAAGAAGCGGTTGCCTAATGAAAAGCTTCAAAACAAATGTTTTAACCAGTTTTAGCTCTTGCCTGTATATTATTTTTTGCGTTAAAATGCATTTGAGCTCATTGTATGATAGAATAGCCACTATAGGGCATTTTCCAAAGTTAGAATGAAAGTTCATACGAATGGTGAATTACTTTTCAATTTTGATTTTGAAAATTTAAGGCAAATTGTAATATTTTTTCGTAATTTTTCTTTTCATTTGTTTATTGCCATAATTATGTATCTTTTTGTACCATTAAGTGATATGGTCCAAGTACAAAACTCGAGTTTTTATTTTATTGGTTGAATAGTAGAAAATACCTTTCTTTGCGCATTTGTGCAGCAGCTGGAACCCATTAATTTCTCTGTCATTAATTATATGGTATAGCTGATTTTAAGAGAAATTACTTTGATGAATTTATTGATGAATTTACAACGTGCCTTATATTAAAATATATCCCTTGAAAGCTTTCTTACCCTTTGGTAGTTAATTTTCTACTGTTAATTTGCAGTCTTTGATATGTACTCGTATACTGTCGAAGTTTATTTTAGATTTCCTGTGACGACGGAAAATATTTTAATTGTCATTCAACTAAGTTATATATATATATATATATATATATATATATATATATATGTAAATATATATGTAAATATATATATATATATATATATATATATATATATATATATATATATATATATATATATATATATATATATGTATTTGCTGATATGCACCAAGCCTCAAAACAAATGTCCAATCCACTCATCCTGAATTCGTGAAATCCACGAGCTTAATGCCAGGATTCAAATGAGCTGAATCCTCACCCATCAGACCAATTTCCTGGCTGATTACCTAGGGGTGATGAGTAAGAACTGTAGGCAACGTTCACTGCTTTCGTTGAGTAAATGCCTTTGCTGGTGGCGGTGGTGTTTGGCATGATAACCGGGTTTTGGCGTAATATCCAGCCCCCCCTCCCCGAAACCCTCACGTCCATCATCCCGTCCCCCGTAGGCCTCTTCAAGGGGAGCACCGTCGGTGATGCGGCCCCGCCGGGTGGCCCCTCACACCGCTCCCTCGAGCGGCCCAAGACCCTGCGGAAGCTGAAGAACGTGTACGACGGCGGGGGCGTGGGGGCCTACGTGGGTGGTGCGGAGGGCGGGGAGGTAGCAGCGGCGGGAGACGGCGAGGACGAGGAAGGGGCCGCCAAGGCTTCCCTCTCCATCCTGAGCCCGTTCGATGAGCAGGAGGAGTGGAACAAGATATCGGAGATAATGGCTTCCTTCGGCACGGGCCTCGTCAGGGAGTCCGTGTTCGTGGACGAGCTGGAGAAGGAGTTCCAGTCCCTTTTGGGTGAGTGTCCCAACTCCTCACCCCCAAAGTAACCCCCCCTTCCCCTGCGAAGCGACTTCTTGGTGCCTTGCTCTCCGCAAAACAACAGGAAGGTGTTATATCGGGCGGGAGAGTGGGTAAGTTCTCTCATTGTCCGGTTTAAAGACAAGGACACACTGGCGCAATGGGAAAGCCTTCCATTTCTGATCAAGGCTTTCTGCGCAGCGATTGCCCTCGTTGCGAAAAGCGAGTTTAGTCATCAGCAGGGGTTTTTTAAGTACTGAGATAGCATTAACCTACTATTTCGAGTGAACATCTTCTATATTGAATCTTACTGAAGTGCGAATTTTTTACCGACTGTTTTCCACGCCATTTCCTCCTCTTAAGCTTATCTTAAGAAATTTGGAATCCTCTTCGAAATCGGAAACTGATTTGAATTTGTTGGATGAAAAGATTTTTAAAAGATGTTCGGGGATAATAGTGCTAACGTTTGGTCTCGTTCGACGAGAAATTCGAATGACGGGTGAGTGAACACGCACAGGATGTGGTACGCGAGACTACTATGTGCAATTCCTAAACTTGACTCTTTTTACTTCTCAAACGGGATAAATTTGCTAGCTTTTTGGCATAGATTATCCTTCTTTCCTTCCTATTATTCTTTCCAGCGTACTTCGGGTGACAATATGTTCCAGTAAACATTATGCTGTACCAATAGCAAAACAATGTTTGGCCTTCGGGTAAATTCCTTACCAGTCCGGTACCACTGCAAGCTCTGGACATCCCATGGTAATGGTAATGCTGGCCTAATATGCCAGTCTGATTTTAACCGGTGCCTGAAATTTCATATTATAGTGTCTAACAGTTTTTCACCTCTTAACATCCAAAAACCATTTTCAATAGGTACTAATTAATTTAATTTCGATGCAAAATTGCATGTGTTTTTTAATATGACACACTAAGTAACGTTCATTTTAACGTCAGTCGCTAAGCAGTAAACAATTTCTGTATTAAAAGGCAAATACTTGCCATTACCAACGCCTTAACGCATTTCAAAACGATGCCGTTTTAAGCTTTTCAAACTTTGTTCAACTCTTTTTTTTAGTTGGGGTTGAGTGATAAATTTAACGGTGAGTATCGTGAAGTTACAATCCTGTGTATTGGAATCATATAAGGGAAAGAGCATATTAATTATTGGATATTCATTGTCAGCGCCCAGTGCACTTATTAATGTAATTTATTCTAAATTGCCTTTAGCAATTTTATTGCGAACTATTAATGGATCTCTCTTCTCACGTGATTCAAATTTGTAGGCCTAATTCTAAATAAGTAGTTTATTATAATTGAATTCATTAGTGTTCACTATTAGTTTCGTAAAGAGTGTAAAAAAATTTGAAAAACTGAATGGTTACTCGTTCAGGTCAAGTTTAAAACATGCACTAACAGGGAAACTACAGTCAAGTGATAATTTCTTTGCCTAAATAATAGCTTGCTGTATAAGAAGATTAGAAGCTGAGTTTTCTGCAGCGCGTTTGAATTTGTATTTCTTTAATTTTCTGCTATTCACTACGTGTTGTGATTTGCCGAGTGCAACTGTTAAGAAGTTGCCTCAAAGTTTACGATTCATTCAAAATGATTAAGTCATAAACAAATTAACCGTTAAAATGGCTGGAATTTTCACAATTAAACTTGATGAAATGCATGCATTTAATTTTTATTTAACTGGACTAACGGCTTCTGTCTTGTTTTAAGGATGAAATTCACACAAATAACGATTAAAATAACTGAAATTAACGTGAAGATGCATGACGGCCGTTGTACCTAACTCTTTTCGGATATACGGCAATGCCGAGCGTCGCTCGAGTACCCGCATTCTGGAGTATTTCCTCAAGGGTCCAGGCGGACGCGTGGTGGTTCCGCGAGATCTCACCAGACTCTCCCGCTTGGGCATGCACGGCACGTGAATTTTAATTCGCCTCTCCCCTGCAGGTCTGAGTCGCTCGGAGAGCCGCGCCTCCACTGCCGCGCCACCCCCCATCGCGCCCCTGTCGCCCACGGCGCCCGTCCCGACCTCCATCTGCCAGTGGTTGGAGTCCATCGGCCTGCCCGAGTACGAGAAAATGTTCGTCTTCCACGGTTACGACGACGTGGATTTCATCGTAAGGACCCTTCTCCACTGATGTGCTTCATCTCCTTCGCGTGGACCAGTGGCTTGCAATCTTGTGTATACCGTCCCTGTCACTCTGCGGAAGGTCCCGATTGATTTGGTTTCTAGCGAAAGCTATTAAATTTACGAATTTTTTGCATGATTTATACCCATTCTCTCACCTAAAGTCTGAATCACATTTTCTGAAAATGTAAATTTGCCGGTGATGGTAAATGGGTTCGGTGTGGTTCTCCACAGTTATCAAGAATGGCTTCTAATTTCAGTGATACTTGAGAAATTAAGATATTGGACATGAAAGTAAAAGTGTGGGCCAACGTATAAATATGTAGTTTGTCATGGAAAATAAATGGCGTGTTGTATGTACGGAATATTTGTGCTATAGGCCGAATTCGATAATGCTAGCATGTATGAATGACTTTTAAAAGAATAATAGAAAATATTTTGGGCCTATTAAAAAAAAATTCTTTTCCATTTTGATAATTAGTCGATTTTACTCCCGTGTTATGTTTTTAAATTCATCCACCGCCTAAGTTATTTTTAAATTCAGAGATTAGCTTAATAATGGGAATCGTCATCCTAATTATGCCCGAAAAAAATATTTCCTGGACGAATTTTCTCTCGACGCGCGAGTGATTTAATCCTCTTGCAAACAGGTACATTCGTTCTCTTTGAAGCCGCGGAGATGACGTATTATTTGGTTTTCACTATTTTAAAATCAGCCCGATGCTAATATTTAGTCCCCTCCAAACCCTGCTCATCAACTTATTTAAAAAAAAACAATGTCGTATGGAATAAGAATTCTCAACGCTGTGAGATAGCGTAGGTAACAATTAGTTTTATAACGAATATTTATATTTTCATGAAACACTTGCCTGGATTTTCGGTAATCCTCAAAATCATTGCCCACTAATAATTCGCAAATACTCCAGCTTTTAACCGTTCAATCTTTGCAAAAAAAAGTCGATGTTCCTGGTATAAAGTGCACTCTTTTTAGTTGGTGGAGAATCGCGACTAGTTTGCGAGGCAAAATTCAATGCGTCGAATGGTCATTAATCGTTGGAATTAACATCATCCTTACGAGAATCAATTGTTGTACATGTGGCCCTGAAGATGTCCCTCGATTCTCTTCTTGGGTGTGTCGCATTTATTTTTCCTCGAATCAGTATTGTGCTTGCTCTCTTGATGCCATGAAACCCTTTTACTCTCTCCCTCTCCTCACCGTTTGGCGCAGAACGGTGTCCTGGAGGAAGGTGACCTCCGCGCCATGGGCGTCCTGGACGAGGGCCACGCGGCCCTGATGTGGGTCTCCGCGTCCCGCCTGCCTCGCTCCTTGCCCCTCTTCGCGTCCGAGGGCCGGCCTCCGCCCGCCTCCCTCGAGCACTGGCTGCGCGCCCTCCGCCTCGAGGCCGCCTACGCCGAAACCTTCCGCAAGAACATGTTGACGGACGTGGAGCGGATTGTGCGGATCTGGGAGGCCGAGCTCACCACGGTCCTGGAGATCGACAAGCTGGGCCACCGGAGGCGGCTGCTGGCTTCGGTGGGTGGCGGGGGCGTGGTGTCGCCCATGCTGGCGGCCCACCCGCCGGGATTCCTCGGAGAGAGGACGGTGAGTCCCGACTCTACTGGCCCCTTCCCTCTTTCGCAGGTGGCTGTGAAGGCGGAGACTCGCCCGCTGACTGCTTCAAATTTCAGGTTTTGTCCTGAAATCGATTTTCTTCTCAATTTGTGTCATTGCGTGTCAATTGGTCGGTAGGAGTAAAGCAAAGTAAAGTAGCTCGTCCATGGTGCATGATTACCTAACCACTCCCATTGGTCCATCTCCTGTTTCCCTCCATATGTTCTTAATTCAAAACAGATATACTCCCCTACGATCTTCTGACGATTTGCTTTATTTAAATAGGGAGAAGAAAAATAAATTTTCATTTGAAAATTTTTATTTTCCTACTTTTCCACGCAAATCTACTCTTCCTATGTCAATTTCCATGTGGCCTGCGAGTCCCTAATTTAGTAGTAGTAGTAGTAGTTTTTAGGGGAGGTGACCGACAACTGAGGTCATTTGCGCCATAGGGGATGGATAGGAAAGGATAAAGGGTGGATAGAAACCCGGCGTCGGCATTAGCCTACTCTTTACGAAAGGCGCCAAGGGGTCCGCAGCTTAACGTCCCATCCGACGGACGGCGCACTCACTCAAAGTGCCCTCCACAAAGCACCTCAAGTAGGGATCGAGATACCACTGAAAAATATTCAACACCGCCGGGATTTGAACCCGCGCCCCCTAATTTAGTGTAGCATTCATTGTTGAAAGAGTCACTACTCCGTCACAGCGTCCTATATTTCTGCCATAAAAATGCTCGATTTTATTTTAATTACAGAAGTAATTTCTAATGTCCCATAAACAAATTAATGACACCGTGCAACCTAATTTCCCCGTAAATGTTTGTAGTGATTGCAATATTTCATCCGCGGAGTGAAATCCTGTTGTAAAATTAGTGTTAACATGCGTGGATTTAAAGTGATGTATGTTGGACTCAAATACTTCGCTAAGGCCTGTTTTCTCATTCCTATATACGTAGTCGGAATAAAACGTTTAACTTCCCAAACAGATTAGAAAATTTTATTTACTCATTGCCTAAATTAGATAATTTTGTTGTTATATTTTTACGTTTTGCGATCAAAGATTTAGAAAGAGCATCGAATTATTTCGGTGCATGCATCTGTGATCTGATTTTTAAGTTTTAGATGATCAATCAATTCTGCTCCATATTCCCTAGTCATGTTGGTTCTTCCAGCATAATTCTGCGTATAAACTTTACATTACTGTCAACATTTTGCTATTTGCTTACAGCAGGTTTAGTGTCAAGTTATAATTTGCTTCCTGGAAGTCTTTGATGACATTTTTAAGACATTAGTCTTTTCGTCAGTTTCTGAACAAATGCGTTGATATAGCGAACTATTAATTGCTGAAATTGTATGTATTACCGCCGTTATGGCTGCAGAATTTACTGCAGCAGTTTATTAAATTCCATCAAATTTACGGCCTCATCCACTATTATTTAAAACCACGTGGATTGTAGTAATTTTCAGTCGTGTGCGAACTCTGTCGAGCGTCGATCTGTACGAAGGGATGGAGAGAAGCGATGCCTTCACTTGCGCCTCGGTTTACCCGTCAGTGGCTCACTCACATTGACGGCATTTTTTTCAATTGCACGTTGCGCGTTCTATATGGATGAGTTTAGGTTTTGGATGCCCTCCAAGCAATGATCCGCCAGCATTTCCTCCTTGTCCTTTGGAGGGCGCTGTCCTCCTCCTCTCCTCCCCGCCCTGACCCCAACCTCCGCCGCGCGGTACATTCCAAATGTCGTCGACTCCCGTGGCATTTTCGTCGGCCGCCTCCGCCGCAGCGGACCACGTTCGCCTTTTTTTCCGGTTTTTGGTCTCCTTTGGAGGGATTCCTTTTTTCTTTCCCATCCCTCCGCCGCTTTCAGCCTCAATTTAGGATGTCCCTACATTACCCTTGTCATACCCGTGTTTCCAAGAAAATGTTGACCTTATATTATTTCATTTTTTTTTTTTAAGTGTTCGCGAAAAATATTCACAAAAGTGGAGGGAAGGTCAGTCACAAGCGTGGCGATGGCATATTAAACTGAGAAACAAAATAAAGAGACTCTCGCCGTTTTTTTTTTAATATTTCTGTGTCACAATCAATATCCTCAGCGGGTGGAAGAAAACTCGGTTTGAGTTTTGTTCCTCCCGAAAAGGAATTGAGATAGGTGATCAGTATGAGTTGTCTTCCTTCCGGTAAGTTAAACATTACTATTCAATTTGGAGGACCTGGATTTAGGTTGCAGAAATTTCATAAGAGAAAAACTGCTCTTATTGAGATCTCGGCTAATTTGTGCATCTGAATCAAATATTTGTGAACTATTTTAGAATACTATAAGAGATTAAAAGGTATACGAATGCTTGAAGAAAAGAATTTGGTAATATTGTGATTAATATAAAATAAATGTTTTTTTTCGGGAGCTAAACTAGTAGTGACTGACTAAAAGGGTACTCTTCCAGACGAGGTCCCCAGTTTGTACGTGACTCTTGGTTATGCCAGGATAGCATTAATATTATTTATGGTGGCTCTAGGGCGTTGATAAGTTCTAAAGTAATAAATTGGAAAAATCACGAATAAAAAATAAATAGGAATATTACTTTAATGTTTAGCGTATGAAAGGACAAAAGTATAAAGTGGTCAAAGGAGTGACATGAGTAAGTCACTACTTACTCAATAAGGACATAAGTGATTGCGACAAATCACCTGGAGATGTTTTTAAACCTTTCCCTGTAAGCGTCAGAAGCTTCAAGAAGAGAATGGCCGACGACCTGGGCGAAATTAATTTTTCTTTCTGTTGTCATTGATTTTGTTAATTGCTTGGCATGTCTCTAATAATTTATTGGCTTAAATGTACCTTGCCATCAGACTGATTGTCAGCTTGCATTGCACTTGTAATGTATAAATAATAAATTCTTTATTAATAACTTTAACATTATGACACACATCACCGCTCTGAAGGTTGCCTTTAGTTAACTATTCATCGGGATTAAATGTGCATTTAAATGGCTTAATATGGCATATGCTGATACGCATTAAAATAATGCTACGTCAAATACGTAGTACGCGGCATATAGTAAGCGGTATGTAGAACGCTCAGCGGCCAAATCCGACGTCGCAGGTTTTGATCTTGGATTGATTGTCGTTCATTTGGATCGTTCCTGCTGACGTCGGAACTAAATTGTTTGCTGATCTCCGTCAATGCTGCTGGGAGGGAGTGCGAGAAATAGTTAGGCCTCAACAGGGTGTGGTATTAGTTTCTGCACAAGGAGGGCTTAGTAAGGTTTATTCGTGGGTACTTATTTTTTTTTCAAGATTTTTAAGCCTTCACATTTGGTGGAACTAAATTTCTACCTCCGGCCAACGTTGCTCCCAAAAAACTGCCCCCCCCCCCTTTTCGGCCCCCCTGCCGTGCACCCCTTCCCTGATTCCCTTGACTGCAACCCCACCCTCTTGCCTGCCTCCCCCCCCCCTCCACTCGCGTCCCCTTTCATACTCCCTTTTCACGTGGATTGCCTCTCGACGCGACCCCATTATTTCTCCCGTTTTTAATTGGCTCGCAATGAATCCAGTCAGTTGCCTATCAAGCCAAAGATTTGCGCTCCCCCTAGTCGTTCGTATGGCATGAAATAATCTATTAGGATCTTTTCCCGAACTTTAATTCCCAATGAAGGCTAAAAATAGATGTTTACGTTTATTCAGCCTGGAGGCTGAAGAGCCGGGTTTATTATGCTTTCTTTTTCCGCTAATTCCCGAGGTATCTTCTCGAGTACTCGCGTCGTGGTTTTTTTTTTGCGCAAATTCTTGCCATTTTTCTCATTAATCAATGGATAATTTACCTCGCCGACCCCGCAATAGAGCATAACCGTAGCGTAAGGAAAAAAAATGACGCCTTTGGTATTCAAAAGTTTCAATTCATTCGAGGTGAGCTTTTTTTTATCTCAGCACACTTACAGATCCAGTGAAGCTGGCTGTGGCATGTTAGGGGATGGTGTGAGTTGCATTCTTTTCTCCTTAGTTAGCGAATGAGAGATATCTTTCCAGCGTCTTATTTTTAAGTTATTGATCCTCAGTCGTCAGAGCAACAATCCGAGCTCAGTATCTCTGTGCCGACCGGGAGATAATTGGGTACTTTTCTCTCAAAAACTTGTTCGAAATTATTCTGCACTGAACATTGAACTATCCTTATTTAAGGCGGCTTAAAGGTTGAAGTTTAGATGCCTATACTAATCCTTTGACTTTGAAGTTTTCACCTAACAGTGAAACATTCACTTATGTGAGACTCGGGCATCTAATTGAGCGCGGAAGAATCTGTGGCTATAATGTTATCTGCCAACTTTTTCGTTGCGGTCCCTCTGGAGCAAAGGTAATTGAACTGTATCTTCAAATTCAAACGGAGAGGTAGAATTTGTATAAATGGATGTGTACAGGTTAGGGAGGTAATGTATCGCACAGAATCAATTATTTAAGACTAGATATCTCGCGCGCGGGAAGTTTGGTACATGAGAAAGGAGCCACCTCGTTCCTTTGGAACGTTTAAACATATACGAGTATATCGTATATTGTATTCAATGGAGTAATGTTTTGTTTTCAAACGAGATACAATTGTCACCTTATATTATTTCTTTAAACATTGGTGTATAACGAACCTTAAATATTATTTATAAAATCCAGAACTCATTGTGAGTTTCGGAAGGTGCCATTTCTTATTTGGGTTTGCCTTCAATCACGTTAAATCGCTGTGGACAACGCAATTATGTGAACGTATTTACGTATTATATCCCTAAAAACTTGCAATGCAGCCATTTGTTTCAGAGTCATTTCTTATGAGAATCGCTCATATTAAATGCACCACACCTTGGTAGATAAAGCGTATTGTGGTTTGAAAACCTGGCCTTTGAGAAAGAGAAGTAACGCAGACATGGGTTTAAAGAGAAGTTAGAAAATAAGATAGACGGAGAGGAGGGTAGGATAAGTGTTTGGCGTGTTAGAAGACGAGAGGAAGCTTTCGGAGAAAATTCGAAGAAAGTAAGAAAAGTGGAGTGGTCTTAAGAGTTTATTAGATTTTGAAGGCTGTGATGTAAAGGAGGATTTAGGTAATCATAATGGAGGAAAATGATTTTGGATGGCATGAAAGGGTCGAGGAGGTACGCGGAGCTGAAAAGCTATATCAAAGGTATTAATTTATATCGTGCCGTTCCTTAGTAGGGCTAATTTCTTTAGGAGACTACGGCGGTGTGAAACGCCTTTCAGGGTTCAGCCAGAACCTCTTTAAGATGTTGACTGCCCATCATGAAAACCATTAGTCGATGCGGGTCGCGTGCCTTGAAATCTTAATCCGTTCACTCGCAAGTATCTCTGCCGAATGGTCATCTCTCAGCGGGAAATCCGACCGTGAACTCATCACGTGGGTGTTAAATGTCATTTCGTGTTGTGCTGGCGCGCTCTCTTTCTCACTCACTCTTTCTAGGCACTCCGTGCGTGCGTTTATATTATGTATCACAGACACCTGCCCCTCCCTCTGCACTCGTCATTCCGTTCGGGACCCCGCCCCCCTTCCCCCATCCTGCGTGGGAAGGGAGTTGACCGAAAGAGGAGGGTGTTAGCATAGAGGAGGGGGGGGAGCGGCTGCTTCTCTCTCCCAGCCGAGGGTATCCAAGGCTCCTGGGTGCGAGGGAATAGGGGGTGTTGGAGAGAGAGAGAGAGAGGGAGGGAAAGGTGGGCAAGAGCCGAGGCAAATAGCAGCACTTCCTCACGGCCCGCGCCGTCGAGGGGAGCTTAGTGACCGTAAAGTAATCAGAGTGGAGCGGAGTCAACAGACCGGTTCAGATAGGGCGCGGGAAGCACGGGATCCGGGAGGTTTTGATGTGTCTCTGCGGCGGCTATTGGGCTCGCGTTCCAGGGAGTGGGCGCTCGTGGCAGGTTTGGACTCCGCCCTGCGTGCGATGACGCTTGTGGAAAGCGGGGGGGGGGGGGCATGCATGGTGGTGTGTGCATTGTGTTCTAAATATTTTGCCCGGCGCGTACGCTCATGTAACCTTAAATTTGATGTATTTAGGGCACCAGAGGAGAAAGAAAAATAAATAAGAGGGAAATGGAAGCGCGTGTATCTCAATCGTAGCTTGTTGCTTAATATGTGAAGTGAATGAGTTTTTTCCAGTGTCAACATCAATAGCGATCCAAATATTGATCTAAATCATATTGATTTTGGTAGGATTAGATTTGTCTAGCACTCAGTTCTATCTGCTATCACTTATCTTTTCATGTCTTGTTACTTTCTTGTGTTGTCGTTCGTCCATCTTTTGCTGCTTTCTTGTCCTGCTTGATTCGCTATGAGCATGTACTCTCTGGCTCTCTGTTTTCTATCTTAGTTTTCCACCGATTGATAATTTCTGAAATCTAGAGTAAATATGAGTGTAAATATGAGCCTATACCGATTTTTCTTTAATCATTGGCATGTCCTGTTTGATCTCGAATTCGTGTTATACATTTTTCTAGGATAAATCCATGGGTTTCTTCATCCAACCGTCGTATATCCATTTTAACAACTATCATTGCTTGTTGATCAATATTGGCAAGTGCAAATTAGTATCAGCATTGGCTTTTGATTTATTGTTTTGCCATTCCTTATCATTTTTCCTCTTTTTAACCCCCTAAGGAATCACGTGAAGACTTCAATCAAATGAATTTGTGAAATAATATGTTTTGTATTGAATTCAGCATTTTTTGCCATTGATGCGACTTCTTTTGACTCTTCTCGTAAAAATAGAATTATTTTCTTCTCACTGGAGGCTTAAGGTTAGGTTTCCATTATTATATGCGGGTAATATGCGCTGGGTAGCATTCATTGTATCATTATTTGAAATTCATATCACTATTTTTCTCTATTTGTACAAAATTAACTCCGATACTTATCTTCAACTACGAAATCGGTTCCGAATATCAAATGCTTTGTGGAGGCTGGAGGAAAGTATGTGACATTATAGATACGATTAATAGTAAAGTTCTTATTTAGGATTTTAGTGGCCTTTTAGCCGGCAGAGTAACAGTGCTTTGCTCTGAGTTCTTTGATCCATCGAAACCTACTTTGCCCTGCAGACCGCTAATGAAAATGATAATTAGCAGTTTCGGAGCAGCAAATGTTGCCAGTGTTTGGGAAAGGGCCTTAGCAAATCGGTGAAATACATTTCTCTTGTTTCGTGAGGCCTGTGCTTTGTTGACGGTGGGAAAATCCCCGTGGATGAGTGAGAGGAGGAGACGAGCGATTTCAGCTGTAAAATTTGGACTCCCGTGGGTGAAAGGGCGTGAGGTTGAGTCCGAGAGCATCTCCGAAGCCCTCTGGGTTGACAGCCGTCGGGGGGACGGGGCGAGGGTTTTTTTCCGACGAGGATGTGCGAGGTTCGGCCTCGCAGTTGTTCTCGCCCGGTGGTTCCGGTGAAGTCTCACGTCGCCTTGATGCCGCGGAGAGCTGCATTGTTGGCCCGTCGAGGTGAGTAAACGAGGGGTGTGCGGGGAGGGGGGAGGAATTGAACCATACGGAGAGAGAAGATATGTGGGTTGGGCAGACTCTAGGAGGGAAATATTTCCGGAGAGGGACGGGAGGGAGGCCGGAGAGGTGGCAAGGGTTTTTTTTAGAGAGAAATGATGCGGAGGTCAGCAGTCGTAGTTAGGCAGCGTTAAGTGAGACCGGCCGGGCTTGGAGAATGTTTTGGTAATTAATATTCAATTTTCATTCTATTAAAGCTTAGAGATGCCGTGTTGATTTGTGCCCCTTGGGTGTGAAGCTTTTTAAATATTTATCAACATCTCCTTGAAAGTAGCAACAACCATTTTTATAAGGCACGGAATTTTTCAGAGACGAAATTCTAATGATCAAAATCTTATTTCATTACGAATTACAATAATTTTATCAGTATTAGCACTACGTATTAAATGATATGTTACGGTGCATTTAAAATGGATATGTGTAGAACTATAGGGGCCAAATCATATCGGAGTGTTCCCTTAATGCGTCTGATATTTAATGGGTAACTTAATGGCCGACACATATTCATCCAGATGGATATAGATATAAGGGAAAGGAATATAGTATGAGCACATAAAAAAGGCAATCATGATGGCTGAAGTGGTTAAGAGCATCGTCCCGACAAGTCGAATGATCCGTGGTTCAAGTTCCGATCAAGGAAACCTTTTTTGCGCTTGTGATCTGCTCGATTCCGCGTTTCCCATTGAGGATCAACTCCTTTATTGTGTAAAAATACAGTGAGCATTGTTTTCACTTTTGATTTGCTCATTCATGCCTTTTTGGGCTCGGGGGACTGGTCGGTGCGCCACTCAGAGCTTTTGCGTTTTATTTTTGGGTCGTATACAAAAACCAAAGTTTCATCACCAGTGATGACGTTGTCCAAATAATCAATTTCATTTTAAATGTGTTGCCAAAGTTCGCTTTGCAAAATTTCGCTTGAAATTTCCGCTCTGTTGGTCTTTCGCGACGCGGTCGGCAGCAGAGGTTTACAATAACGGACTTCGTGCCGCTTCCACAGCTTGGAGAGCACTGAGACCGGTTTCGCGGCAAAGCTTAGCGTCCCATTCCTCACCTACTCCAAGTGATCCGATCCCACTCCGACCAATAGGAGTGGCGGGGAAATTTTAATTGCATTACTTTTGGAACGCACCCTGTTTATATATGAATGAATGACTAATGTTAAAGAGTTACAGCATTCCTCAATTAAAACGTCTTTCTCATGTGTAGACTTGAAGTGAGTAGTCTTATTCCGTAACTGGAAACATGAGTGTTACCTGCGCAAAACATTCCAGCTATTTGATTAAATAATCCATAATAATACTAGTGCAAAAATGGGAAAATTGGTAATATTGGTGGGATCATTTGAATCGTTTTGGACTGGGAAAATTCCTTTTTTTGAGGAGCCCGGAGTAGTATGATAAATTATCAATTGGCTAAGGAAGGAAAGCTAGATCAGCTAATGGGATGAATTTCTCGTGTGGGTTTGATCTGATAAATTTAATGGCTAAAGTTATTTACTATGATTTGTATTTGCATTTGTTACACCCATTTTAAAATTCACAAGAGGTTTATTGACGTATACTTGACATAATTTGCTAGATTATCTAGTTGATTTAATCTATAATAGTCGCAGCACTGCTGTTCCATGGGTTTGGGATGAAGTTCGGGTGAGTGAGGAGAGGGCATGACATTCGTTAGATGCCATAAACGAGGAAAAGCAAATGGGAGTGCGTGGATGGGATGGGGAGAGTCGGGGGTGGGGGTGGGTTTTGAGTTGTGCGGCGAGGGGGGGTGAGGGGGGGTGAGGGGATGGCTGGGCTCTGCAAACGGAGGAGGAAATCATTTGAGGCCGAATCCATTCAGGAGATGGCAGAGACGGGCGAGTGCCACTCCCCACCCCCCTTCCCATTCCCACTTCCCTTCTCTTCCCCTTCTGCCCTCCCCCTTCCCCATTTCTCTCTCTCTCTCTCGCTCATCTTTTCAGCGTGAACGGGGCAAGCGGGCCTGCACTAAGCCCAACTCACTCTCTTTCATCCAAGCAGCTCGCCTCATGCTACAGAGCGCGGTAGTAGACTTGTAATGTCACGAGGTGATATTGCATTTTCCACGGTTTTCCTTCCCTCCCGACGTGAAGCATGCTTCCCTTGCCCCTTCCTCCTATGCATGGAGATAATGGAAACTGGGTTGTAGGGAAATGTAGGGTCTTCCTATTTGCTTTAAGAGTTAATCTTTTATCATCACTTACTCACGTCGCCAATGGTACCTTCGAGAAGGTTTTTCTTAAAAAAAATTGGAAACAAATCTATGCCTGCGTTATCTTTTACCCATGACCATCGAAGCGATTTAAAATTGGCATTTTACCCCATCGCTAAAGATTGCATCATTCAAATAAATATTCCGTTAGGCTTCATCGAGAAGATAATTTATTTTTATTGGTATTTTAAAAGAGTGATACGATTTAAAGTTTAAATTTATTCTTTTTCGGTAGAAAATTGGACGCGTCTTTTTCAAACATGCTAGTTAAATTAAAAAAAAAATTAACAGTATCTCCCTGTTCCTTTCAAATCCATCATTCGAATATCGTAGTTTTGTGATTAAACTATTGTACTGATACCAATTCGATGAATCCACTGACCTAATGCTTAGCGGCTGTCAGTATTAACTGCCAGTTGATCTACAGTAATTAACTAATGATATCTTTAAAGCTTTCGATCTGGCTATGATTTTGTGTGAAAGTGTACGCTGAGCGTGAGATGAGGTGAATGGGAAACCGATGGCGGACACATGTTTGTAAGAGCCGAAGAGTTGGCAGTTAGATTTTCTAAAAAATATAAATATTAATTAATTAAATAAAATTATTCTATCGATGACAACTCCTTCGTTCTTTTATATTTCCTCCCAATTAAAATTTCTCGTTCTTTTCTATCCCATGTAAGGTCCTGTGCTCCGCGATTACCCTTTATTTTTATCGTATCTTTTCTTAATAATAAAATGTTTTTCCCCGAGCAGAACCTAGTACTTGGTCTTCATCTTGTAATTTTATCATTGGTTTTCTATCTATTTTGTTCCGTGTGGATGCTATTATACTAGATGATGGAAACAGCCGCAGACACGGCTTGGGAAAACTCAAGGAAACGTGACGTTTCCTTTTCAAGCCTATTTATTACCGTATTTAATGGCGTCTTTTCTTTTAATCTCCCTTATGCTTTCCATATTTTCCATGCTATTTTTAAAATTGCCCATTTAATGATTGCAGAAGACGTTTTGAACACTTCCAATTTTCCTTTGTCTAACTTCACTTGTTAATGTCAATAATAGGAGCCCCTAGTATTGAATAATGAATCCAAATATTTGGTCCCTTGGCGTAAAAGTTTGGTCTTAATTCGCATGAATATTTTGAGAACTTATTTTACTTCCTCATTTACATCGTCGTTCTAGTCGGTGCCTAGTCTTTTTGAAAGGTTATAGGCCTAAGGGGCCGTGACCTGTTCATCACTCGGCTAAATGTTTAGGTGAATCGTGTGTGAGGCAGTGCGAGAATAAACGAAAAGGCTGAAAACGTAATTACCGAAAGCGCTCCCTCGTTTCTGTTACTCCTTTTGAGGATCCACCCCGAAACGAGTACAAAAGACGCATTTAAAAATTTCCATTCCATTCGAGATTTGCACGTGAGTTAATCGCATTCATTGAAAGAGGGTTCCAGACACGGCAGCTACTCCAGCGGCCTCTGCCCCCCTCCCTTTCCCTCATCCACTCTCCCCCCTCCTAATTTGCAAAAACTCCCGAAATTTAATCCTAGCTACGAGCTCGCTGGAGAATGCGACTTCAGGAGGGAATTTATTCAAGCCAAATGACTTCTACTACCAGCACGGCCGCTGCTGCCACTGACGGAGGAGAGACGCGAGTAAGGGTTCCACGGGGGAGGGGAAGGGGAAGTTCTCCTCGAAGCGCTGGACACACGGGAGCGAACTGAGTTTGGTAGGTGAATGCTTTTGTGTTTGTTTAGAGGTGTGCGATATTCATTTTCCAATATAGGCCTTCAATATAAAACAAATGTCGAGTTGGCGAAGACGTATCGACACAGCGGTGATTATTGCTATTATTGTTAAATCGAGCCGAATAGTATGCATCGAATGATTTCGTCTTTATTTTTCATATCGTGTATCGAAATATCTTCACATCGGCATTCATTGTTTACTTTTATGCTTATAACTCCTTAAAGTTATCAATGTCGATCTATTGAAATTGAAAATTAAACAATTTGGCTTTTCCACAGAGAAATATGTAATTTACCACCTAGGTTTCGTTATGGTGTAGCATCTTCAGGTGTTAGATTGAATTAGATTAGGTTGAATATGTAATACCATAACGAAACCTTGGTCGTAAATAACAATTTTCGATGTGGAAAAACCAAATTGTTTAATTTTCAATTTCAATATGAAGATTTTCCATCAAGTCACGCCAGAAACTGTTTTATTTAATGTCGATCCAATTGATATGAAAAATGCCAGAACGCTGCTGATAAAGCGCCTTGTCTTGTACTCTCTCTTAGTGGTTTCCCTTGTTCGTGTGAATGTGCTCGTTGCAAGGGGAGGAGATTCGTTGAATTGGATTTGGTGTAGGACCAAGCGGGTGACAAAGGGCCTCATCTCAATCTGATGCGTATCGATATGCCAACACCGCTATGGCATTATTGAAATTCATCGATAACCGACGTATTCGTCATTCCCTAAAGATTGGTTCCTTTTACAGCCGTCTCTGGGTGAGGCTGATAGTCGTCTGACTTCGCGTAATATTTGGCCCCCCACATACCCTTCGACGTTCAATACCGATTTCATCTCTTCTGAATGTTAGCATGCTGAAATCATTCGGCGTATCGAAGTATAGTGTAGTCGAAATCTATTTGATATGAAGTTCGACATCAAAATTTTATTTTTGCCTAGGCTTGAGTGAAGGATAGAGAGGATAAGTGAAAGTTCGGATGCGAAGAAATGGAATAATATGGTGTGAAAGGAAAAGTGATAGAGATAGATAGATAGAGGAAGTTGGTCAGAGTGGTGGTGTTGACACTGTGGTGGTGTTACTTTCGTGTACGTCGATACCGAGGATCTCACAAATACGTTAGTCGGTGTCACGAATTCTTTCAGGAAATATAACTGGGATGGCCCTAGCCGATGATGACGGAGTATCTCTTCGCAATAATTAGTACGCCAAAGATCGCATGTAATAATTTTCCTATGCTTTGGGATAAAAGTCGACAGTTGAAGGTCTGCGAAACATTTTCTACACATTTGGCATATGTCAAATGCTGAGGAAGATTTAGGCATGGAAGTTGTGTTTCCATTCGGCGTTTTGATATGGCCCACATAAAAATGGGGATATTTTATTGGCATGGTCGAAAGTCACAGGTTGAATGTAATAGTTTTATAAAATCGCCATAAATGATCGATTACTGGATCTTCGTAAAGCCTTTTGAAGGAGAAGAGCATGCGTGAGTGAGAAAGATATTTACTTCAATAGTTTGTCTCGTTTGATCCATCGTGTGATGTCTATTTCATGACATTTTATTTTGTGAAATTTTGTTGTCTCCGGCGTAATTTCATGGAATTTGCATAGCATATTGAATTGAAATTAAATTATTGACTTTATAATTCCGCAAGTTTTATTTGAAAACACGACCCATTTTTCGGCGTTTAACCTCATCATCAGGTCATCATCAGGTTTCGACGTTGAACGTCATCTGATGATGACATTCATCGTCGACAACTGAGTCGTGTTTTCAAATAGTGTATGGAATTACAAAGTCAATAATTTCATTTCATTTCAATATGTCATGAAATTTTTGTTTCTTAATAAAAATACTTTTTTTCCCAAGTTGCCTATGACGCAAACGTATCTTATGTGCCAATAACACGACTTTGAGCCGCAGATTAATGGTACTCGTGTCTTAATTTATTGTCATATTCGATGCGTGAAGTGGAGTTTCTGGCTTTGCTGTCACTCATTGGCATCATGTTTGAAAGTCGACTTCAATTGCGCGGGGAAACTTTCGAGATTTCACTCACTCTCCTTCAACTTGATGGTCGGCGTGATCTTATTAATTCCAAAATTGTGCACAGCCTGAAAACGCATGTAAGGGACCTCTTCCGGTCACTGAGGTGCCGTTGGAAAAATTAATGGATCTGAAACACTGTCTGTATCGAATCCCGATGCCGCGAGCGGAGGCACGTGCCATGCCATAAGGATCGCTGGCGCATCCGATTCGCCCTTTGAGGAAACTGCTGCGGGAGTCGGATACGCCTCAACCCCCCCACCCCCCGCCATGTCTCGTTCTGCTTTTCCTCCCCTTCCCTCAGCCACCGCTCTGCGATCCGTACCTCTTACCCTCGCACATACGACCCCACGGCCACCCCACCACCACCCACCCCCACTCCAGGGGTTGTTTCTTTTATTTTTCCCCTGAGGCATGGCAAGCGCGCGACTCGGGAAAAGAAAGAGGAGCCTAGTGGAGGGAGAAGGGAGGGAAGGAGCGAGGAGTTAGTTATAAATGAATAAAAAGACTAACAATCACGGTCGCTGCTAATTTGAAGCGCACATAATCCAGCCGTTATTATAGGGAGAGAGGGAGGAGAGACGGTGGCGCCATTGGGAGTCCGTGGGGCCTGAAAATCATCGCGCTGGGTTGCTCCGGGAAGGGCCGAGGAAAGGGCGGAGGGGAGGGAGGAGGCATGAGGAGAGGGTTGGGGGGATAGGTGGCACGCCCCTGGTTGGGGTGGGGTGGGTGAGGAGGGCAGAGTACACCCATCCATCCATCTCCCCCCCCCTCCCCCTCACCCCTGCCGTATACACTTCAACCGCCGTTGGCGGCGCAGCGTAGGAATGAAGAGAGGGAGGGAGATGGTATTGGGGTTAAAAGGGATGAAAGAGGGTGGTATGGGAGGGTGGGGGGAAGCAGGAAGGAGTAGGTGCTCGAAAGGGATGTGCACACTAAGTCTGCCGGGGCGGGGGTTCGCCCGTCACCCCCGAACCCCCTTCCCACCCCCACAGCCCCGTTGGCGGGTGGGGGCGCGTACGGGACTGACTGACGCGGTGGCAGCTATATTTTTTCGCCCCTGGCGTTCCCACCCCCCCCCCCCCACCTTGCTCCTTGTCGTTGGAAATGTAAAGTGAAGTGTGCGTGCCCTGTGAGGCGACGTACTTGCATCCGTATGCACATATTACGTGCGTAACATTGTCGCCTGCCTCGTGCTGAAATAAAGGACGGAAGGTGTGATAAAGGAGTCTTTTTTGCTATGTATATATCTATTAGGTTGATGACTTTGAACGATCCCCAGGTTCATTTTAGATCCCGGATGCACTGCTCCCGAATATGTTGGAGTATCGTATTCGCGTGTTTGCTGCGTTAAATGAAAGATTTAATTCCTCTTAGTTAATGGCGAGAAATTTGATTCTGATGGATCCCATGAGAGCGTTCATCGCCTTTTGGGTGACGGGTCGATTCGACTAATTAAATATCATTTCCCAAGACGGGGTTATGTTGTAGGATAGTATTGCCGTCGTGGGTCTTTTATTGGGTCGTCATAGCTATCTTTTCCCATACTGCAGTTCTCCTCCATTGGTGCGGGTTGCAATTGTGCGACATAGCTCCAGCAATTCGTGGTATCGCCATCGTATTGCGTGTATCGTATCGTATTATTACGTACATATAGACGGCCAATTTAAAAAGAGGCTTCCGTCCCCAATGCTTAGCTCTGTAGATCACTGCGCAACCCGAATCTCGGCACAGATCCAAATCATTAGATCCTGGTCGCAAAATCCCTATCTCAAAGTGTACCGCTCTGGAGGAAACTCTCCCGATAGGCAACGGTGAAAATATGTCTGCAATCACCTCCAGGTGATGGTGACTACTCCTCCATCGTCATATTGAGCCAATTACAAAGCATTCACCCAGTTTTACAAATTCTCTTCGCATGAAATGAAGAGGCAGTGACGGAAAAAGCACATGGTCAAAATAGGTTAAATAAATCGATAACCGAAGAGTCAACCATCCTGAAACAAACCTTTTTGCATGTCGTGTGCCGTACCCGTTGGAAAAAAAAATTAACCCTTGGAGTTCAGGGTGTCCTCCTCCCGGTAAAGTTTGTTATCGCGCGAGTTGGCAACGACGACAGCAGCGTGTGCGTGCACGACCGGTGTGCGGGCGTGTACGCGTGTCTATGTGCGTGCATGTACACACACGCCAAGGGACATGTAGCAGAAGTCATCATGAAAAAAAAACACGGCAGTTGGCCGGGAGCTTGGGTGGCCGGGTAAGGGAAGGCGGGGGCTGTTGGGGGGGGTGGGTTGGTGGGGAGTGGAGAGGATACACGTATAACGCGGATCCGAAAATGCCAAGGGGGAGGGGCGTGGGTGGGTTGCGCCGGGAGAGAAGGCGATGAGCATCGCGGCCTTGCACGCCTCCGTGGTTCCCGAATGGAGCGACGGGTGGCGTGCCCATGAGCTCACAAACACAATCGGAGCACTGAGAGGGGGGAGTGCGGCGGGAGAGGCAGGGCTCGCAGAGGGGTCGTCGAGGGTGCCACCACTCCCCGCCCCCCTACCGCCCCCGCCTTCTCTTCGCTCCCGGGAGGGGGCGGATGCTTGCGGGAGTGGGAGGGAGTGACGGAGATGAAATTTTATTCGAGGACGAGTCTTCACAATACCTGGGAGGTAGAATCACCGGCGACGGAAGGAGTGACAAGGGTGGAATATTATGAAAAAAATGGGCCCATTTCTGGAGGACCTAGTTGCAAACGGCGAGGAATGCATTTACATGTATTAGTCCTTAGCACTTATATCTAGTTCGAGTTGTGAAGTGTAAAACCTATCCGGAGTCTTATGATAGCATTTGCTTTTCATTCAAAGTTAAAGTTAGTTATTATTCCCGTTTCATGATTAATAGACTTAGCTTGTCCACTAAATGTTCAGAAAAAACACCTTGGTTCGAAGATACGACTGATCATGAGATTTCTGTGTGATGTCAAAATATAGATTTGCTCTCTCGTTGTGCTGTCATAGGCGTTAGTTGGATATCCTTTTCTTATTTCACTTGTTTGCTTTTCAGTACGAATTTATTTGGTTAATTTTTACTGATCGGTTTCATAGGGGAGAAGCTAAACTTATATTTTAAGAAAACATCCCCACGCTTATGATGTCAAAACATCAACCCAATTCTTCGAAGCATATCTCATGGTTCAATTGATTTTTAGAGGTCTTGAGGAATGTGTTTAGGAAGGATGTTGATGTTAGCTAATAAAAACAAGGTTATCCTTAAAATGCCATTCAAGGTACTCCAGATGGGGATGAATCATCAAGTTCATTCGTTGGTTGTCAAGTTTTCTTAGCAATTAAGAACAGAAATGAAAATGTCGTCTACCCAGTTGCTTAGTCGACTCTTACAGTCAACCCTGAAAAATAAGCGTGTTTTCGTGCTTTGAACTTTGGGAACTCCTTCTTTGGGTATTCAAGAGCCTTGGGGAAGGAAGGAGTTCCTTCTTAGCGGAAGATGGTTTAGTCACTGGGAATTCGGAATACGTGTGAGTTTCATTTGTTTGTATTTCTCTGTGCTTTTGTTCGCTAACGCCATCTCGCTTCTCCGTTCGAGAATAATGCCGAAGTAGATAGCGAATACCATTAAGGGCCGGGTTATCGAGCACATGCTTTTGGGTGTCATGGAAGGTGTGCCCGTCGTCGCTGAAACATTTTGAACTCAGTTACTCTTACCACGTCTTTTAACCGAGTCATCCTCAAGTTCCATGCAGTTTTACTATGTATTTTTCAATGTCCATTGAATTTAACCAAAATGCCACCTAAAAATTACGCAGTGCACCAAAATCTGTTAATTCATGAGGTCAAGCCGAAGTTGAATTTTTTTCTTTTTTTTTTAATGTGATGATAAAATTGTGGGTACTTTGTTTGGTTATTCGGTCTAGCCGTTTGCGATGGACTCAACCTTCACTGACCGCGGTATCCATCGCCTACGACCGACTCGAGTGATCCCCCTGACCCCGCGACTCTTCTCTCTCCCCCCTACAGTCGTCGTTCTCGACGCCTGCCAAAGAGACCGCGGCTTCATCACCCGCCGCCGCCACCCCTCCCGCCGCCCCGAGCACCGGCACCCTCCGGCATCGCAACAAGAAGAACCGGCCGGCCCCTCCGCCCCCTCCCGCTGCCCCGCCCCAGCCCGCCCCGCCCAAGGAGACCCCCGCCGCGAGCACCAATGGCCCCGAGGACCTCTCGATCCGAGAACCGGCAGAGCTGCTGGTCGGGGTGCCGGCCACCCTCACCACCCAGTGGCGGCATCGGCCCAAGGTGCTGCTCGCGGGCGCCGTTACCTACCTGGCATCGGTGAGACCCTATCTCCCCTGAAATATGAACACGCCTCGCCCACTGGGCCTCTTCCTATATCTTCCCATTAACCTTTGCCTTTCGCCCACGCCGGGTTCACGTTCCCTCACTTCTATATGAAATGATGTTGAGGTGCGAAATTCCCTAAGGAGTCAAAACGGGTACTCAATTGATTTTTGTTATTAATGGTATCTAAATCACTATTTTTTTAAGTAATGGTGCAGCATTCTGTAGAGCTTTTAGCTGTTGACTAGTTTGAATATTTGCCTCTATTTTGATTTATAAATAATTATATTTCGTTTTGTACACTTTTCATGCTAGATAATTGTACGATGTGTGCCTAAATTTACGCTGGTGGCCTCTCATAACATAAAAACTTTGATATCCAAGCTTTAGGCACACATTAGAAGTTCTTTCGTGGACATTTATTGGCGTCAAGCTTAAAGTGTCAATGACCAAACCCGTGTATCCAACTGGCGGTTTTGAACGTTACGCTTCATAATTCGTGGAGTATTTCAATCTTCTGATTAAATATTATATCTCCAAAGTAGTTCAGTACCAGCGCGTTCATTTTTTCATCTTTTTACCTTATCTAGTTCAATATATTTAATGCAAGCACCCTATTTCAAGCCATCATAAATTAAAATTTAGTTTACGCGCCTTTAAATTAATTTTTTTCCTGTACTTAATTTAATTATGACATCTTATGTGCAGTATTTGGGTTCGACGTTGGTGAGAGAGCTGAGGGGCACGGAGTCGACCAAGAAATCGATCCAGAAGCTCAAGAGGTCGTCTCGAGACGGCAGAGTTCGACCGGAAATAATCCTCTCTATCTCGTACAGCGGAGTCAAGTTCCTCAATTCGGCTACAAAGGTGAGGCGGATATGAATTTTCACATTGTGTGCTCTGTCCTTTAAGTAAATTTAGCGAACTGCATTCGTACCATCAAATTCACCTCCAGTCCAAAGAAAATTCTCCTGAAATTGAAGCGTTTCATTGCTTCAGTTGGTTCATGAACTGATTTTAAGAAGTGATGATTGTAGATGCATTTTGTGACCGCCTTTCATGGGTTGTACCAAGCTTGAGTTTAAATTGAGTAGCTTCAGGCGTGATGTGGTGGAAGTCGAACATAATGAATAACTGATCGTAGCACTTTTCCTCTTGATTGATGATGTAATACATCGAAACCCGGTCGTAAATAAAAATATTTTTATCAAGTGGAAAAGTGCTACGAATAGTTATTCATTAAGATTGAGTTTGTTTTACATCAAGCTTCAGGTGAAATGTGATACTCAATGATATTACTTCCTAAATTGTAAAAAAATCTTCTAAATAAATATCGTGTGTCAAAATGCTCGCTACCATGGGCCCTTTTAATCGCCCTCTTTTAAGTTGTTTGTTGCTAATGGTTTTTGAAAACATTTGCGTTGCAATTAGGATTCCGCGTTAATGTGTTGGGTTTCATGGTGGAGGATTTTCTGCGATCGCCTAACCTTTTAGTCTTAGATCGTATTAGCTCTAAAGGATGTGTTACATGTATTGTTTTTATTACCTTCGATTCCATTTTGCATGAAAATTCGAGTTTTCTAATTATCTTTTTTATATACACGTATTTAGATAAGCATAAGATGGGGTTTTGCTCCTGTGTTTATTATTATTAGGTAATATATCGGTTAAGGTACCTGTGAAAAACCAACCTTAACCGGTAGATAACCTTATAATAATAAAATACACGTTTGTAGTTTTTTTCTTACATATACATGTAATCAATACTTGAGCTGTGTTTTCCGCCAAAATTACCAGAATAATATATAGAGGACTTACTCGTATATGGTGAAGACATTAGGCCAGGAGGCTCAGGTCAAGAAAGAGAATATGACAAAGATGAAGATAGATTAGGTTCTGGTATTCTAGATTGTCAGAGATATAAAGCATCAACGAAATTGGAGGAAAATAACAAATGGATAGAATTCAGGCGGAGCTACTGCAGGGTTAAGGTCAAATGTGGGAGGAAGAGTCTTTATGGGCTAATTTTTACAACTTATGAGGGAGGACTTTGGATGGAAAATGTCGTCAGATCAATGTTAGGTCCTATTCCGAAAATGAGACAGGTAGCCATATGTGAAGAAGGGAAAAGGCATGCGCGATGCCATCACATGAATGAAACACTAATTGAAAGAAGCATTGAATAGAATCCGGGTTTAGTTGCCTGTTTAGCACATTTCGGAAAGTTGTTCAATAGTGTGAATTGGGTAGCATTGAAGAATTTATTGCTGGAAAAAGAATGGAATGGAGGAATAGGGAACATGCGTAACTTCTACGAGTCTCAGACTGCTCAGGTGCCAGTAGATGACGGTGAGTGTTGGGAAGGGAATCAGACTATGGTTTCCATTATCGCCTGTGTTTTTCAACGTATATGTGGAGTAAATGGCTGAAGAGGAATGGAAAGAACGAGATAGGAATGAAAGTCGGTGGAAAATTCATAAAATTAGGTAGGTTTGCGGATGATCGAGCTTAGGTTTGTCAGTCAGCCGAATGGTTGCAAGCATTGATGAGTGCATAGAAAAGTAAATTCGATAGGTATGGGATGGGAATCAATGTAAACAAGACAATTTATTTGTTTATTTTTTCATGAAACTGAAAAACTACATATACTAGAAAATAGTTCATAAACTAGAGTAGGGGAAAATGTTTGCCTTTCTCCGTTGTGTGTTGGACCAAAATGGCCACATTGGTAGGGGCTTAAGAAGAATAATTGCGTTAGGGAAAGAGGCTTGGACTAGAATGAAGGAATTGATTGATTTGGCGTTGGGTAAGGATTTTACGAAAAAGTTTGTCAAAATTTAATATGATGCGTGGTTCTGTGCGGCCCAGAAATACGGTCGTTAAAGCAAGGTGATGGGCGTAGATTGGAGGTTTTTTGACATATGTCCGTGGAGAAGGATGGAATAGTGAAATGGACGAAAAGGAAAACAAACGAGAAAGTGCTAGTCATGGCGAGGGGGGATTATTGGTAGCAATCCAACGGGGGCAGGAAAGACGAATACAAAGAGCGTTTTCATTGGCGATGGGATGTTGAAGACTGTGATAGATGGGAGAACGTTCTGCCATGAGGAGAGGGTATAAGTAGGGTTGGCATGTTGGAGTTAATGTAAGAAGGAAGCGTGCCGATTTAAGAAGGGTTTTTGTAGTTTTGGATACCAGGATGTTTTGTGAGGAGCAGAAAGGAAATATATCGTTGTGCGATTGGTTATGCTAGGTCCATCCTAAGCCTACCTTAACCGGTAGAATACCAGTACTATTAATAATAAGGGTTGTAGAAAGTCATCTTTAGTTATTAGGGGAATTCACGATCCGCTTAGGTTATTTGCATAATTAGGGATATTTCGATAATTTTGTAGAAAAGGGATTTTTGGGTTAGGGTGGGCAGAAACTCGTCGTCGGCATTAGCCTACCCTTAATAAAGATAGACACTAATGGGTTCACGGTTTAACGTTCCATTAAACGAACGTCTTCCTCAGCATCTCTTATTGAGGTGTGCGACCGAAACATGAAATCTTTCGCTCGTTGAGGATTATTTATCAGTTGAAAATGCATTGTGCTTCGCACCTTAAGTCGATATTCATGCAGTATTATGTTGTGGTATTGCCGCATCTCTGATGAATATTGTTTTTGATGTTCTTTTGATCATGTAATCTTCATTTTTCAACTCTCCTAGGACGTTGTCTGTGAACACGAAATCCGCAACATCCACTGTGCATGCCAAGACGCCGACGACCTCACGCACTTTGCGTACATCACCAAAGACCATCAAAGCAGAGACCACTATTGCCACGTCTTCTGCGTCGATACGATGGTGAGTTAACTGTGAGATTTAGTATCTCAAACCAGGTCGTCCTAAATATTTCCTCGTGCCCACCATATATGTACTGTCCTTTTTCGTTTATCTATTCCCTTGTAATATTTATGTTCATTTTTTCCTGTCGATTTCTTGAGTAAGAGTCATATTATCTAATCTATTTCACTTTCTTTCATCGCTTGACACATTTGATCACCTCCTTTTAAATATAATGATAAACATATTTTTCCTTGATGCCGCGTCCTATCTAAGCATATAAGCACGTATTTTCAAACCAACCTGTGTATTCGTAGATGGAGTCATACTTGAAGTATTAAAACAACGCATGAACCATGGTTTATTTTGAAATTTGCCTGGCATAGTGAAACATGAAAAATCAATCTGTGGTAAAGACTTTCTCCCGAGTTTTCTCCGCGAAACTCATTGCTTGGAAATGTTGAAATTTTCATGAGAAATTTACCCCTAAATGCTATGGAGAATGCCCGATTGGCTACTTTCACGCCGTTTATTTGGATCGCCCTTTTGACTGAATTGCAATCGACCACGAGAGCCAATGATTCCGTTCACTTTTCTTTCAAGTTAACTACCACCCCCTAATTTTTGCGCATCCACAGGAGCAAGCGACCGAGATAATCCTCACCCTGGGCCAGGCCTTCGAGGTCGCTTACCAAATGGCCCTCCGGGAGCAGTTCCCCTGTCCGGGGGCCTCCCGGGGCCACACCCGCTCGCAGTCCGCCAACCAGATAGTGCAGCGCCACAGCCCAGCCGCCGCCGCTCCCGCCGGCGGCGGCGCTTCTCTAGTCCCAGTGGCGGCCAACGGCAGCAATGGCGCCACTCACGCGCGCTCCCGCTCAGTCAACGAGATTGAGGTGAACGGCGGGGGCTCTGCAAGGACGCCCACGACGCCCACGGGGTGCGGCAAGGGCGTCGGCCCCGCCTCGCCCCTGTGCCAGGCGCCCGTGGTGTTTACGGAGGAGATGTGAGAAGGGGTGCTGGTGTAGGGCGACCCCTTTGCCGTCCTGCACCCGCCATCGGATCTCCTCCGCCATCCGAGGCCACCTTCCTGTATCCCTCGCGGACCGTTCTCGAGAGAGTCCCCGCGTTTCCCGTGCCAAATGCCCTACCCTCACTCACCCCCTCCGCTCTATGCGAGCATTGAAGTCTCCCACCGCTTCCCCCATTCCTTGCGCCCGGTGGGAGGGCGTCTTCATAATTTCACCCCCAGTCACTCTCTGGTAGTCTCAAACATATTACCGTCGACGTCCTGAGTGCAGCCGTGAACGTTTTCATGACGATCATCCCGTGCATTCACTCGCATGGGAGGAATGTATTTTTTTCTGGTTGAAATGGACTCAAATCTCCGTGAAAAGTTGTCCTTAAGCTTGAAACAAGGGGAGAAGGTAAATTTTATCCAATGTTCCTGCGTCTCTGGTATGATTATATTTACCTATTCCCCTGTATCAATGGTCGATCCATCGTCGCGTATTTTTGTGCTTTCAATTCAGTAACAGAGGAAAACTATTAACGCTTCGGTGAAGCTCAGAAGTTTGGAGTGTCTCATGCCATGATTCGGTTTTGAGGTGTTGTCGGCTTAATATAAATTAATGCGGTGCAGGTTATGGAAAGGGAATTTGTATTTGACGTCATGCTATGAAAATTTTATGGGGTTTAAATCACGAAAAGTAAAATCAGTGGCTAGTTTGGAAATTTTTTCATTGTTACTTAGATCAGCCTTTTTGGCTCGTTGTTAAATTTCGCAAATAATTTATGAGTTCTCGCCTTGTTTGACTAGAGAGCTAGGATATGAGTAAGTTCATTCAAATTGGAGATGGAATGAAAATGACTTTGGAGAAGTACGTGTGAATTACAAGGAGAAATGTACGGTTTGTAAGAAGTTATTTATTTATTGTTTTGTCCGAGGATGTATTTTGCGGGCATTGATATTAATTGAGCTTTTAACTAACGCTAATCGTACCTTTAGAATTCTAAATACACTGTTTATACTTACATTGTGTTCCTTTTAGTGATCTTTGTAAGTTGTAAAGGTTTTGCGGAGTGTTAAATCGTTGTAATTGTTATAACATTTTCTTGAACTAATATATTTATACACTTGATCTCGTCTCACTTTCGCTTACTTGTCCGCTCCCTCCACTGTTTATCGTTTACGATAGAGAAAGTTATCATATTGCTTTTCTTTCTCTCTCTAGGCCTCTCTAAAAATAATTTCGGTCAAGCGTCCTATTGTAAATTTTGCAATTTATGAAATTTTATTCCAATGGTGTGTATGCGGAAAGTTTAGACTTTTGTTCGCATAAGCATTTGTTGACGCGTCGTTATCACTTTTTTAGCATTTTATTAGGGCCAGTCTCCGTTGGCTGCTTTTTATTCTGATGGACGGAGGAATGTCCTCGGAATTAATCGAGGAGAAAAACATGGAGCACTGATCTGTAGCGGCCTATTCCCTGTTAACCACGTGTGTATTCACGAGAGGCATTGCCGAGGTACGGCATTGAGATACCGCGCCATCAAGGCGGAGTTGTAACGTGGCGTCAGCCCATTGGCCGTTGCCCTGCTGCACGTGGGTCTACTCAATGCAGCTGTCTATCATTACAGAACCAAATATACTTTTTCATGCATCTCAAACTAAGACCTTTTCGGAGTGTTGGAAAAATTTTTTCAACTTCTTTTACAATTTATTAACGCATTAACTGATAATCCGAGTGTTGGCAAATTTAATGATTGGAGAGGACGTAAAAGTAGTCGTGAGAAACACGTTTAAATTTCTGAGTTACACGTCATATAATATGCCTCAAGCCATTATGAGTGCTTCTTCTGTATAAATAAGACTGGGGACACTCCGTGCCTCACCTCTGCTTTCCCCTCTTTTGAGTTTTACTCCCGCTACTTAATTGTGATACTGGTGCTCTCATCCGGACACGTAACGTTGTCCTTTGGTATGGCCTAGCGTAATTTGACGTCACTTCCTGTCATTCAGGGACAAGAAATACGAAAACCGTTCGGACTCGCGGGAATCAAATTAGAATAGTTGTTTCTTTTCGTGCTGGGAAACCGGGATGGCTTTCGGATAGTGACGCGGTGTTGATCGTGTCAAACTAATTTTCATCCAGCCACTGCCACCTTCGCACAGTAGTAAATAAAAAAGAGATAAAAAAGTTGTGCGAAGTTCAATCATGAGAAAAATCACTCGTTACCTCACACTCATCAAGGATTTAAAAATTCATGAATGAGATTACACGAATCGGACACAGCAATGCAATTGGTGATATTTGGGTAGAGATAGCTCCACTTGAGTCAGATGTTTGTGTGTGTGTGTGTCTCTCTCTCTGTCTGTCTCTCTCTCTCACCCCCCCCCTCCCCACTCTCCCCTTCACTGGCGCGAGCTGGTACGGGATTCTGGAGACAGCCAACAGGCGGGGCGCAACTCACCCCACCGTTAGAAAACACCGCCCTCCCGTGCGTTCGTTCGCCGTACAAATTTTATGAAACTCGTGAATGAAGACTTGTGCTTGTGTTGGTGGAAATATTGTTCGTATTTTGTGCCGTGTTCTGAATCCATCTCTTTCATTTCGTGTGGTTCCTCTGCAGTCAAGCAGAAATTTTTGGAGTAGTGATATATATACATATATATTTAAGGAAATTCAAAGACTGTAAAATAAAAAACAGACAAGACATAGGTCCTTCCGTAATGATATATATAGCCTCCAGAATTCGCATGCCTTTTTCATAACATTTACTATTACGAAAGTAATCAAGTAAATATATATATATATACACACACAAATATATTAATATGATATAAAACTATACAATTATATATATATGTAAAATTTTCGATATTCTGTTTGTCTTGACTTTTTCTGTATCATGAATTGTTGAGCTATTATTTATTTTAAGTTTAAAACTTTTTTAAACGACCACTTTACATAAATCGTTTAGGAAAGGTGTATATAGTTAATCAAATGAAATAAGCGGTGGAAGTGTTTTTTTTGTGTGTGCATCAATGTATTTACCTCGAGAGGTGGAAGGGGGAGGGTTTTTATCGCTGTCGTCACACTGCCTGTCGATTGCCTCGCCTTCCCCCTCACGGCCAACAAAGCGTCAAGAGACCATATTATGCATTCGCATGCCAACTCTTAACGTACATAACTTGCCTGAAATGCCAGTATTTATTGATTACACAGGTTTCTTCCGCGTGCGGGAAAAGAATCGGTTTGCGGCCAATTCAGCCATCCAGATATTACGGACCGATTTTTGGTGCTCAGATGTGATTGCTGGACAAATTAGTCGCGACTCATTATTTGGAAAACGAGATAAATTTCGTTGACAGAACAACATAAAAATTCTCAAATCTCGGAAATCTTTTTTTCTCTTTGGTAGCTGGTCCCTCCAACCCAAATTATACATATTGTACGTCCCGGCAGTTCACGGTAAAAGCTCATCTTGGTGTACTGTCAAACGTACTCGTTACTATTTCCTCTAACACCGCGTAAACTAAAAACTCACTTTATCCCATGAGGAAATGATCATGGAGGACTCTGTTTGAAAGTACGTAGATAGTTAATTGAAGTATTATGTACCCATCATGTATCTAGAGGAAGATTGGTACTCAATTCGCGAAATATTACAGTTCAACATCTGAAAGAAATAAATTGTTCAAAAATATCTGGTGACACTTGCGTCGTTACCTAGCGATGATTGATACTTACGTCGCCACTGCTGTCACTAAACCAAGAGAAGGGTTTCTAGGTAGTTTGTTACATTCTTAACATACCTTGAATTTATTAAATTTATACTGCGATTAGTTCTGTCTTGTGCGATCACTCATTGTCCTAGCACATGGTCCAGCATGGATGAATTTGCGATGAGTTGTTCAGCGACCGACACGACCCCGTTCGCCGGAATTCGAAGCACAACGACCCCTTTGTAATAAAAGAAGATTGAAAAAAAAACTTATTTTGAGTGTATGCCTGGTGTCTTGAACTTCCCATGCTTCGCTATAGTAATCCATTCATTCGCTTCGTCCCGTCGTAGTAGGTTTAGGTTTCCATATTCCGTGTCGGCCTATTCCCATTGCCTTTTTTCTAAGAAACGTGAGTGCGGCCGCCATCTTTGTCGTGGGTCCAGAAATTCGAGCTCTTCGCTTGAATATTGTTGCTCATATCCACCCTCCAAAACTCTTGCCTCAGAGTAGCCCGTGGGTTCCTGATCACTCCTGTATCTTGGATTTGAAAGGGAAATCATGGGAAAGTTTGGTCTGGGGACATACCGAGGTGTCGGTCATTTTCGAGTTCGGATGCCTTTGCTTTACCATTAGGCGTCCGAGTGTGTTCTCAATAGAGCGTCAAAGAATTAAGTCAACTCTTGCGATAGATGCTTTCTCATTGTCAGATTAGGTGGAATCTTTCGCTTACTGAATAATCGAAATTGTTTTTGCAACACTTGTTACCTAAACGTCCGATGAGGCTAGGGTGGAGGACTAGAGGATTAGGGTTTAACGACCAAATGAAATGACTATCGATTTGTAGTTCGTTTTGAGATTGAATTGCATAGGGAAGGCGTTAAATAGGGATGGGTGTTAAAATAGGGATGTAATCGTACCTAACGTGCAAAGAGTTGTACATGATAATTTTAACGATTCTAGTGATGTAAAAATGTTCTGGATTTCCGTTCGAAATTTGATTTCTAGTTTTAATAAATTTTCCGATTTTAATCAGAATGTATAACTGGAATCGACATGGTATTGGACCAACAACCAAATAGTGTATACTTACATCACTTAGTTGTTATTTCGTTTAAACCCCTCATCATATTCGTGTTTTCATTTTCTTTATTGATACTCATTTTTACATTGTCAATTTGAAGCAGCGCTCGCCAAGGGAATGATAACCTACATGAACGTCGGATTTAGTGTTGCAATGTCTTCATGATGGCTTCCAGTTAAAGCAAATATATATATATGTATACATATATATATGTATAAATATATATATGTGTGTGTGTGTATATATATATATGCATATACCTATATCATATATATATATATATATATATATATATATATATATATATATATATATATATATATATATATATATATATATATATATATATATGTATATATATATTTATATATGTGTATATATATATGTATATATATATTTATATATGTATATATGTATATATATATATATATATGTGTATATATATATGTATATATATATTTATATATGTATATATATATATATATATATATATATGTATATACCTATATCATATATATATATATATATGTGTATATATATTTATATATATGTATATATATACATACATGTTTAAGAAATAAGATTGCCAATGTGATTTGAATTGGATTGGTTCCGATGGATCTACTATTTAAAGACAAAATACACATTGATGGACCGTATTCCAGAGATTATATTTGGGAAAGACATTTCGCCCGCCTAAACCTCGGACGTTGTTATATGGGCATCCCGGTGCCATTAAGGGGTTGAGTGTCAGTCATAAGGTACATTCTTCTTTACTGATTCATTGTTTGTTAATTTTTCCTAAAAAAGCATGTAATAATTATCTTCTTTTATTTTATTTTGTCGATTGTCATGAGATAAAGTTCCTTAGTTTTTGTTCTACCTCCAAATTACTTTAAGTTTTATTTTAGAACTTCTCTATCTGCTCTTTCTTGGAGATGGCTACTATAAGAAAAGGAAAGTGTGGAAGAGTGGAAGAATAAAGATTCATGACGAGTTTCTTGTATCCCGTAATTGCTCATTTTGAATGCAAGTAACTTTGAATTTTTTTTATTTCTTGGAGCGTAGCAAAATAAAGAGATATTTAATTTATTCTGAGCTTCCGTTTAGGTGACACGTTATGTATAATGAGGTAAGATTGACTTGAACTACTTAGCAGACAGATTAAAACCTTTTTAGCGATGAGGCAGCCATCAAAAGATGAAAAGGTGTTTCATCCGATGATTTCTGTGATTACACACAGCTGAATTAGGAATAGGTATTTATTTTTCCATAAAGCGTTGAGTCCTGTGGTCTCTCGTGTCAGCGGTTCCTCTATAATTTCTTCTTTGCTGGTTCGCTTTAATTCCTTCACTGACCGTAGAATTTTGTTTAGTGAAACAGTAAATTCATACTTGGAGCTACATCTATTAAGAAATGGTTTCCCATCTAGTTTAGGTGATTTTATTTAAGTGAATCACCCTTCTATCCTGCAATTTTCGACCAGTTTACCGCTGACATGAGCAGGCACGACATTATGCGACATGAAACGGTCCTTTTCGTCATGCTTAATTATTCCTGGAGATGTAGGCTTTGAGCATTTGCTCAACAGAACGGACAGTGGATATAAGTGTGTCCCTATACTCCCCTCAGTATTTCTCGTTGGAGTTCTTTATCACTTTCTCTCTCTCTATTTTTTTGCTTTTTTTTAAAGTCTCCGTGAGTGCATTTAAAAGAAGGCGTAAGGAAAGGCATTGTGAATAGAGAACGTTTGCGTGTTTGTTTATGTGTGCGTGGGTATGTGCATGCTTGTGTTTGCAGATGGTGCGAGGGTGTATGCGACTGTGTGTGGTAGCGTGTGTATTAGGGCGGGGCCGTTTGTGTGCGCGTTTAAAAAGAATTAAAAAAAAAGGAAAAATTAAAAACATTTATAATGTCTCGTCCCTTGCAGAGAGAAAGTAAGACAGATGCAGGGATGAGCGGGTGCTAACTCTATATATACAAAATGAAAATATGATGGAAGGAACCGGGCGCAATTGTGATTTTGTGTGGTTGTGTGAGCGGGTGGATTCCTCGCCTCGCGAGGGAGGGAAGCTTCCGGCGTGGGAAGCGGCGTCAACTCCGGGTCACCTTCCTCGCTGGAGTTCTCTTTTGAGTGAACATCAACCCTTCCGGGAATGGTGTGTCTTTTTCTAATGAGCTCGTCCTTCTTGGTGCCTGGTAAGGCTTGGGAAGTGTATTTTATTTTCTCGTCTCCTCTCCTGGAGCAGGATGACCCGAGGAGTGGTGTTTCTTTAATGATGATGGCTGAAAGAGATACTGTCTTCGTTCGCTTGGAGGAAGCAGGAAAACAAATTGCTCGTTGTTGATGTTATCATTATTTGTGCATTTATGGAATTGATGAAGCGATCGGTGAGAGAGAGACATGTGGATATGTGGTTGTGATTACTTCTGCGCTTCTTCTGTTTCGTTTGTTCGCCTACCCCTCGTTTACCTTTTCGAATGTCCGGGTTTCGGATGGCGGTTGGAGAGCCTCGGGAGGCCCGCGTCGCCAACCCGCCGCTCTCCACCGAACGCTGGTTCCTCCTTTATTGGCACATTTTGCCATGATAAAATATCCCCTTGGAAACTTGGAGGAAGAAAAATGAAATGTTTGATCTGTGGAATAAAGAACCAGGAATAGGCTGATGAACCACGCCAAAATTTTTGCTATTTGTTTTTTTATATGTATTTATTTCGCAGATGGTGTACTATAGTGATGTTGTTCATGTTTGCTGCGAGATTCTCAAACCTTTAAAACGAATAAAAAGGCATTGCACTTAGAGGGCGTCTCTTCTTTCACTCTTAACCTTGATCCAATACCTCCCCCACAACAATCCAATCGATATCCCAATTATTCCATCCACCTGACCGTTGGTCAGGACTCACTGTCCTGGTTAGCAAAAAGAGTTCTGCTATTTCCGCCATGAGTTGGGCGGTTCCTCTTAGAATGAGTAACTGGATGCTCGATATTCTAAAACAATGGAACCACTGAAATGAAAGTATGTCACTGTTTTCTGTAGTGGTTACCTCACGTTTCTTTTGTCACATCATCTGTATTTAAATTAATTGTTGAAATTGGGTTCACTAGTGTTGCTATAGTTATGTAAAACCAAGAAAAATTGATAAATTAAATTCTGAAAAGGGCGAGTGTCTAAATTTTGAAAAATATGGGTGACCTATGTATGTTAGCCGGATTTCGTAAATTTTCCCCTGGTAGTCGGGGAAATTCTTTGCTAAGGGTGCGCTGAAATCCTTAGAACTTTGGGAGTGGAATCTTCAAAACCATGCGAATCAATGTGATGGCTCCAGAATTGTTTTTGGTCGAAAATCCAATTATTAAGAAAAATCGGCTTTTTTGTATACTAGTCACGGAATTCCTCGTTTTACGCCCTGATTTAACAAAGCAGAAATGATGTCTTTAGCTTTTTCCTAACCAATAAAATTTCCTAGTGTCCTCTTTTTGGGTAAAATCACTTCTAGCTGACATTTGGTCCTGCATGGCTTGCAAAAACGGAGAAAGGGGTAAATTACAAGCAAATCCATTTATTTGTATAGAGGATCATTTGCGTTCACAGGGTCAACGCAGACTTCAGAGAAAGGTGAGAGAAATTAATGAAAATTTTATTAATTCTATAAAATAATATGCTTCGGCCAACATTCCTAAACAGTAATCGCATTAGCAATTTAAAAATATCAAAATTGCCATTTTACCATGGCAGAATTGAAACGTTGACAATAGTTTGCATGTTTATATGTTCTTATCTAAATCCTAGTTTTTGCATGACTGTGGTCTATCGTCTATGTGGTTGTGGTTCATTTTTATTCCCCCATGTGATAAACCAGAGATTCTAATGTGGCTAAAGTTAACTCCCGTAGAAAAAGTTTTCCGTTAGCATTTGTATACATGTATATATACATGTGTGTGCACCACCGTGCACATTTTTACAAAGATTTCAAGTGGGGGTGTTTTTTTTCCCTTTTTTCCAAACCCTTAAAACACGAAAAGTGAAGAGTCAGGCGTGATATTGTGGAATCGAGACATAATGAAAACTTCGTTGCAATTTTCCACAGTTAAAACTTTATTGCCGACCATGGTTTCGATACACTGTATCATCTTCAGGTGAGGAAAAGTACAAGGATTATATATATAGGATATATATATATATATATATATATATATATATATATATATATATATATATATATATATCCCTTCTCCTTGTACTTTTCCTCACCTGAAGATGATACAGTGTATCGAAACCATGGTCGGCAATAAAGTTTTAACTGTGGAAAATTGCAACGAAGTTTTCATTACCCTTAAAACACCATTCTAATCCCTTAGAATTTCTACCTGGTGCTTGCTCTTCCTGCCACACACCTTTTTGGTGGATCGCGGGGTATTTTTTTAGATGTAGAATACTCTATTAATGAAATCATTAAGGTTATAAGTTTAAGACCAGGATAAAACTTGGTTAATATAATTTGATTTAGAAGAATTGAATTTTTTTCATTTGGAAAATACTTATTATTTCTTAATCCTCGATTAGAGTAACCTTGTGGTACTAATCGTTTGTTTGAAGTAAATTTAAGCTTCGGCAAAACTCAGACAAAAAACGGATTTTTGTGAAAATGTAAAACGTTGGGTATCGAGCTGACACTTGATATTTGTTTTAGAAAGGCAATGCGCCTACGCAAATTAAATACTAGTTGGAAGCTGTGCGCAGGGACTCTAATGAATCATTTACTACTGTGAAACCATGTCAACTTGAATTTAAACGTGGCCGTACCAGCATATATGATGATGGGAGTTCGGGACGGCCAAAAACTGTGACAACCACCGATAGCATAGGAAAAGTTGGCTAAATGGTACTGGACGTCGAATCAATATAAGAGAAATAGCAGAGTCTTTAGAGCATGTAGAGAAAAAGTTAGAACATTGCTTGAAAAAGTTAATCTAACTGGAAGAAGACAATATGGAAAAATAAACTTGAAGAAAAAATGTAATTTTACTCTTTTGCTTGGATATTAAAAACTTGAAATCGTTTTCTGTCATAAACCAAATTTGCAGCTTGAAGGGAGTGATGTAGACGTAGACGTGTTCATGATTCATCGCTGCTCACACTACTGCTCAAGAGCTAACACAGCAGACGCATGTAGTCCTCCCGGAGATTCCAATTCCCCGGCCGCGCGATGCACTCCTTTCCCCCTGGAACCTCTCCGCCCTTCGGGAAGGAAGTTCTTCCCTTGTGGCTCAAATCCAGCCAACGGCGACGCCTCTTTGCCGAGCAGGCGTGTGGATTCTCTCTTGCTCATCTTTCGCTTCCCATTTTTACTTCCTATCCTCCTCGCCCCCCATCCTATCATATTGATGTTTCGTCTACGTGGCCAGTTTATGCAAGCTGTTGTTGGTTTCATTCCGAAAAGATTTCGGAATGAAACCAACAACAGCTTCCGAGAGTTTATATCCAGGGGATAAACCTCTGCACCAGTTTTCATGCCATAAAATTTTACCGGAAACGACTCCAGAATCCCCACAAATTTTTCTGCGTTTAAACTGCCTTTCTTGTCATGTCGGCTGAGGTGTGATACCCAACCAAACATCAGTCGGCTGTAACTTTAATTAACTCATATTACACTTATAGAGATAGCGATGAACACTATTGAGACTAATTATGTAAGCCTCCATCCCCGTGAAATATTATCTGAATATGCTTTTAATCTCTATTAATCAATGGAAGCTTCCATGATTTAAAATGGATAAACAATATTTCTAGTTACGAAATTGTGTTTAATGGGTCCCAATTTTGAACAAATATTTGGAAATTTGGAGTATATAATACATGTAAATGGCTTTTCTCGGCCGAGATTTAGACCCATTCCTTCAGAGTTATGACCAGGTGCTATAACAAAATACGTATACACCACCGATTCACTTCCATTCGAAAATTCGGTGAGTTGTGTCGAATCACTGCACGCAGGTGGACTGACACGCTGCTTAGTATTGTGCTGTGGAATTGCTATTCGAGTGAATACCACTTTTCATGTTGGCGCATTGAATGATTTGGCCTTCTTCACGCTAATGTTGTGCTGAACGATAATCTGTTCGCAGTATATGACTTTAGTTTCTCGGATTTTCGATGCTTTTAGATATTTATTAAGGGTCAATGCTCGAGGGACCGCAATTCATGCTTTCTCATCTCTTTCACTATTACGGAAACCTACCGTTGTAATTTAAAATTTAGATTATTTAATAAGTATTTCAAACAAGAAAACCACCGCCAATAAGACCTGAAAGTGGCGAGCTATCCGGTAAATTACATATTATAATGGCGTTTTCTCTTAGCTATTTGTCTAGTTATGTATATACCTTGACTGGATATATACTCGTAATCTGAATTTAAGAGCATGGTATTGGCATTAATGAAGCAAGGAGGAATAATGTAAATGGGTTGAAATAACTCTATGAAAATATTTTTGACGCACAGATCAATAACAATGAGACAAGCGCTTATTCAATGCCTTTTCTCAATAGCCCTTTTTTATGGTTAATTCTAATCGCAATTGTCGCACCAATGTTGCATAGCATTTAATTCATCTGCTAAAGCTGCTTTATCCTCAGGATTACGGATTCCTCTGTGAACCACTGCATCGTCGGCGAATAAACGCATCTTACTAGTGACCATGGAGTTAATGTCGTTAAGTTAAAGAGGGAATTGAGGGGTTCGGAAAGCTAACTTAGGCTCAAGTCTTAGTGTTAGCACTCGTGCTAACACCCTTTGCACGAGATCATTGAAAAACTCTGTAATAAGACCCAGGATATTTTTATCTATGAAATAAACTTCTATCTTTGTGAGTAGTGATGTAATTAAGCAATACGTTAAGATGGAGTTGCATACGGAACGGTTGGTCGGGTGAAGAATGCGCTCTCTGACAGTCGCTCGTTTGAATAGCTTCGGGCGTTGTGCTATATATATTCGTGCGGAGTATTTGACCGCGACTGTGGCCGACGGAGCACTCAATTCTGCTGTATGTATGTCTCACTCAATATACCTACTGTTATAAGTGTGAGTGTAATGCTAAAAATCCTGGATTTCGATTCCGGAAGGGAAACGCTTGTCGTTTCTTTTTTGTCCATGTCCTTCCCAAGCTGCAACGGGGGGATTAGGGCTCGGGAGAAAAGCCCACTGCCATTCACTCTATCCATGCTGCATGTGCGGCTATCCCCCGCATTTCCCGTGCCCTCCACTCCATCCCCCCTGAGGAAATCGTTTCCTTCCCCCTCACCCTTTGAAGGGCACGCTTCCGCAACCCCCTTAACTTCCTGTGCCCCCTTCCTTCTCCGGCAACCGATACACCGCCCGTTCATCTCCCAGTGTTACTGATCGTTTTCCACGCAAGTGAACAGGCCTATCGATCTCCCGCGGCACAATCAGGCGATCGCTTTAATTGCCAACCGTCTCAGCTGTCGCTGATGCCGTACGGGTAGCCATTTCCACCCCCCCTCCCACCTAACTCCTCCCACACAGCCCATTAGCATTCACAAAGTGCTTTCTTCCGGCTGACTTGAGACCCGGACAAACAAGAAGTGTGACGAAAGTAAGGAATCGAATGTCGACCGTGGACCGTTCTTCTTTCCAATGCCGTGCATGGTTTTCCAGTTCAAGTTCTCCGGAACCTAAGCTTTTACGTCCATTTCGACCAATAGGAGGATTTATTTCTGTTTGCACCACATCGTGGTTCAAAAGTGAAATATAAAAATAACCGAGGAAAGTTAATACCTTCATGGTAAGAATTCGTGTGTCTGTCTATTGGGCAGAAGATGCACGCTTCCTTGGCGTTCCATCGCTTTGAGGTGGGCTCTCATCCTCATCGAATGGGCGCACGAGGTCAAATGAGTTTTAATTTTGCCTAATTCCAAAGCAACATCGGTTTTAGATGCAATTAATTCTCGATTGGACGGAAATATGATTATGCTGCTCAGAGGTAAGGATCGAAAGAACAATAATATGGGTTTCATGAATTTAGGTGTATTGCCATAGTAATTAATGCTTTTTAAACCAACTCTTTTACCGCTCCCTGGGACTTGGAAACAATCATATGTGGGTCGTACTTGTTGAATCGCAAAGCAGTGCATGGGAATGAAAACGCAGCTCTAGAAGCGGGATCACACGCGTTAGGTACATCTTGCTGGTTGGAATAGCCAGGCTGGAAATTTTCCCACCAGCTGAACAAGAGATTGCGTGTTGGGGTCCATGCTCAAGTTTTGGTTTTGTGTAAACTATTGAGATGTATCCAAAGAGCAAACAAAAAAATTTTATACTCTGCGAACCCCCACTAGGGCTTCTGAAATACTTTGGGTGTTTCAGGCATACGCGTGAACAGATTTTACGCGTGAAAATTTAAGATAAAAACGTCGTCAGCACGATTTATTTTTGACTATAGTCACATACTCGATACTCCCTGGGGCAAAGAGCAGGTAAACATAGCAGTCTAAATTTGCTAATACTTTGTTACGTTGCTTATAGAGTATTACATCTACATCTACGGAATCCCCTCAAGCCGCCGCAAGGGCGTGTGGTGGGGGTATTAGTACACCGACGGTAGAACAGAATTAAATCAAATTCAAAAGTAAAAAAAAGTATACCAAATCACACTCACAGAGACGCTTACCGTATATTCATTCAAATCCTATTTTAATACAACATATACTAGCAACTAACATACACATGTACATACATGATGCGAATATACCTGATGTCTACGGAGCCTTGTCCTCGCTTGTAATACGAATATTTTTGCTGTTAGTATTATGACTTCGATTTCTTACTATTATGATTCTTGATTGTCCGAGGAAAGAACGAATATGTGTATCTATCTTAACGGGAGTCTATCCCCCTTATCTTATCTTTATGTTCTAACCAAACCTAATAGTGTAGGGCCATAATAATTCCCTTTGTGTCATAGTTAATGTCGTGTGTTCTGAACCTATCTAAACGTCTAAGTCTTGCTTGTTCCCTTCGCATCTCGAGCGACTCCCAGCCTAATTTCTCTAAAATGCCTGTCACACTCGTCTTCATATTGCGAAAACGTTTGACGAATCTGGCCGCGTTTCCTTGAACTGTATGTAATTATTTTATCAACGCTTTTTCCCGAGGATCTCCAATATTTGCGGTGTATTTCCAATCGGGGCCAACTAAAGCGAAATAACACCTCTCTTAAACTATCGCATCACTTTTCTCCACCACCAGTTTAATGAACCCGAGTTTCTTCAAGGCGGATCCGTATGTTTTCCTAATATGTGATCCGTATGAAAGGGGGATACTTGATCTGCCGTAGTTAGCAGGGAGCCCTCTATTTCATAATGTTTGTTCTGCCACTTGTTTGCTACAAAATTTCAAAACTGTACATTTACTTATGTTAATTACTAATCCTTTCACAAATTTAATATCGTGTCTAAGTCTCTAGAGAGTAGCCCGGGGGTCATTATTTTCTTGTATACTACCATATCGCTAGCAAATAATCTAAGGTAGTCATTCACATGTGAACTTAATTGGTTAATGTGAATTAATTATAGTAGTAGCCCTATTACATGTACACTTCCCGCGGGTCGTTCGAAGATACATTTAGCTCGGTTGAGCACAACCTCTCGATGACTAAAATTGTTTTATGGTATGACAAGAAGTCTCTAATCCAAATAATTATATCCTCATCAATACCATAGTGTTAAAGTTTTTAAAGTAATTTATTGTGCGGGACTTTATCAAAGGCTTTCTTGAAATCCAAATATACTCATACTTCATCGACCCGTGTCTTGTTTTCTACCGATCTAAATATATCGTGAATTCGAGGGCCTAGTTGGGTCTCGCAAGATCTGCTCTTCCTAAATTCGTGCAGGCTGTGGCTTAGTATCTTCCCACTATCGGGAAATCTCGTAACATTACCGAAAAAAATGTGATCTATTATTTTAAATTAAATCGATGTAAAAAATATGGGCCGGTAATTCGTGGGTTTCTCTTTATCGCCGCCTTTATAGATAAGAGTTATGTGATCTATCTCCCAGTGGCGAGGCACTTAGTCTTCTTCTATCAATTTTAGAGAAACAATTTCTAAAAACAAGGCAATATCTTCAATTACTCCCTTCAATATTCCAGCAGGTATTTCTTCCGGACCTGGTGTTTTGTTGGTTTTGATACTACGGAGCTGTTGTCCTATTCCTTTTTTGGCCGGTGTTATGTCGCTCATGTGTTCATCTCATGTGCTTCCTGTGAGGAAGCTGTTTTTTCTTTCTTCATTTGCTACAATCTAACTGTATTTAAAAATCTACGGTAGGACACCTGAAATGCATCCACGTGGACCCACCTTTCCAAAGCATAAGACATGAATTACAGTCGTTTGCATAGAATTCACGATGACAGGAAATATGACTGTCAAGATTATCGTGACTGGGCATGTACGTATATCTATTCTCTGCTCCACTGAGAAAGGGTTTTACTAATTTCTAGATGGAAAAATACTAGCAGCAGCCGACAAAAGTCGACAAATGCCAGAGACCTGTTGTATTTTTCTAAGAAGAACCTCTTTTTTATATCTCCTTTCTGTAGTTATATTTAGTTGCACAAGACACTTTTATTTCAATAAAAATAATCATGTTTCCTTGAAAGTAATGTGGGATAAATTAAGTTATATGATATCTATTTGGATTAAAATATAAATAAGATATTCCCTGAAATCAGCACCGTTTACGTATTCTTAAAATGGCAATTCTTACCCTATATTAATACTCCATAGCGCTATTTCTGGAGAAGTTGTTGAATTTACATTTTTAGTTCATAAAATTTATTGCAAAAAAAGAAAAAGGTCTAGTATTCAGAAAACCACATCAAATTTTGATGAGGCTGTGCAAAGTCATCGCCCGATTTTCAATTCGTGACCTTCCGCTCAGTGGGTTAACTCACGCGCAACCATGCCGGTTAAGACAACAAGTTACTAAGTAAATGGTTTGGTTTTAAACTATAGTTTCCAAATAATTATCACAATAAGGAATCAATTACCGACCCTAAAATAAATATCATGCCCAGGTCACGCGAAATAATTCGACATGAAGCTCGCCCCTATGTTCAACCTGTTATAAGGTTTCCACACAGAAACGGGAGGAGTGCATATCGATGAAAATGGTAATTTAATAACTAAAATTTACGGTTGGGTATTTAGTCACACTTTTCTTAACTGTCAAATAACCCTGGTACTATAGTTGAATAGGAACAAAAAATGGATCACATTAGCGACGCCTTGACGCAGAAAGTAGGAACATCGATTGACAGAGTGGATTTAAAGGCATTCTAGACGACCTTGATTCAAATTACGAGGTGCCCATTGGGATGCGGAGATTTATGCCTGGGGTGCTTTAAACGAATCAAATTTTAATTCATAGACACGGTATAGGGTCGCGGTAGTCCAGGGGGTAGAGCGTTGGACTGCTGACCGGAGGGTCCCGGGTTCGAATCCCGGGCAAGGCACTCTGGGCACCTGTAGCTCCACCCAAGCTGAAGTGATTTTTCGGGTACCAGGTCCTTCAGGGAAACCATAACCGGCACAGGGAAAGGAACTGGCCCCCCTACCCTGATGTGTGAATTTTCACACGCCGTATAGGGCTTAGTACTGGGTGATCTCTACCATCACCTACTAAACCGACCTTCGGGTTGATTACTGTGTTTATGGTTTTTTTATACACGGTGTGTCTGAAAACTATCCGACCTGCGTTCATATTCCGCATTGGTGCAAATCTTCGTAATCCGGGTCGTAGCATCCTTCGAAGTAGTCCCCATTCGATTGAACCATGCGCTCCCAGCGGTGCTTCCACATATTGAAGCAGTCCTCGAACCCCGATTTCGCGCGTCGCATTACCCTATGCCATCGAACTGCTTTCCTTTGAGCGCCATTTACAATTTTGGAGACCCCAAGAAGGCCCAGGGAACTATGCCGGGACTGTACGGAGGCTGGCGAAGCTGTACAATCCTGTGCTTCGCCAAATATTGCTGCACAAGTTTCGATGAATGCTCTGGCGCGTTATCGTGGTGAAGAAGCCAGTCACTGCTTGACCAGAGACGCGGTCGTTTTCTTCACACGGAATCACGCAATCTTCTCAGAACTTCAACGTAATAGTCTTTGTGGTCGTCTGACCTCTTGGAGCAAATTCAAAGTGCACAACACCCTCACAATAAAAAAAAAGTAAAAACGCAGGTCGGATACTTTTTGGACACATGTCGTATTTCATGAATACATTTTATGATACTTCCCTCATTAACCAGGAGGACGCAAATGAACAGATATTCGGATTGCAATGAAAAGCTATTAAGTATTTAAGCTCTGATGTACGCTTTGTTCTGAGTTGAAAATTTTTTGATCGATAGTGTTCAATCGAGTGCATTGTTGTTACCACGCGTAAGTTCAAGAGTGTTATACTATTATTTTCTTGACAATAATGCGGGATACTGTATGGATGTGTGAACGTTGGTCATTAAATTCATCAAGGATATGAAGGATAAAGAAAAAATAACGCCATTTTTGACAGTAATACAAGTTGATGTTCACATTTGAAGAAATTTTAATGGTGCCTTTGAGATTCATAAATACCTATATAATTATACCCACTTCTTATGCCGATACTTGTATTGTTTTTATCTTTAGATTGCATATGCCCACTTGTTATTTGCAATATTCTCTCTATGAAAATCTGAAAGCATAATGACCAATTGTGTTATTTTACTCTCTCATGATAGTGTAAAATGTTTTATACCATAATTAGGCCTATTCTTAACTTATTCATAGCCTGATTTATGAATTGTGTCGCACGCAAATTTTCTCCGTGCTTCCAGTGTGTAGCCAAGCCTTGCAATATCAAGTTTTGGTTTTTGATTCGGGATAGCAAATGTAAAACCCCTTGACGGTAATGCGCAAAAAAGATTCACGCATATTAGTGTGCCCGGGGCGTCATGCGTGGCCGATGGAACCTACCCTTCCACGCGCTCACCCACCCTCTGCGCCCTTTTAAGGGCCCCCAAATTGCTGCATCACCTTCGGAAGTGTCCTGAGAGAAGTCGTTCATCTCGAGGGTCGCCCCTGGGGAGTGTTTAGGGCCCCCCCTTGCCCTGCCATCATAACCCATCACTCTGCGGAGGCGAAGTCCCGTCGGCGAGCACCCTTTTGCACGTAGCAGCCCCTCTCCCTCTCTTCCCTCTATCTCCCCCTCCCCCTTTCCGTCTCGTGCGAGCGAACAGTTTATGGTCCTCGAGAACTCATCGCCACGGTCTTTAATGGATGACTAAAGAATGACTGATCGGAGGTCCAGAGGACAAAAGAGGGTGGGGGAAAAGTTGAGGGTCCAGTTTTTCGGTCTTGCTTCCCTTGCGTCACCCCTTTCTCGTCTCCCTTCCGGCTTTGCCCCCCCACCCCCTTCCATTCCCTCCCGACTCCTCTTCGCTGCATCTGCGAGACGAATCGCCCTCTTCCCCCTCAACCGGGCGGTCTCCTCAATCACCCTCATATTTGGCTCCCACTACTACTCCCCCCCTCCTCCCCCGTCCGCCGCCGGAGAATCGAGCCTATTCAAAAATCTCCCCCTCTCCTTCCGCTGTCGAGTTACAATGTGCAGCAAATGATGCAAACTCAAAAAAAAACTCTTCCTCTTTTTTTCGATCCATGAGTTAATTTTATAGCAGAAGAATCCTGAAGATCCGCTTGCCTGAAGGAAACTTGTCGCTATTCGTGGTGCCAGGTCTATATGGGGAAAAGTAGAAGACATTGAGTCAAATCATCTCACCTCGTACTTTGTTTTTTTTCTAGTATTAGTTTGGTGAGCTAATGCGATATTTACTTGTTACAACATTCAATATCAAAATTGTGGTAAGAAACATGACTGATAGCTCAATCACTCTTACGAAGGCCGTAGTAAATGTTTTCAATTCAATTAACCGATAAGCCTAGAACGAATAGAAAATCGATCTTAGAATTGTAGCATTTGTATTTTTGTAGCAAAATATTCAAAGTATTGACATCAATTGTTTGATATTAATTACTTCAGTAGATTCATAAAAGGTTGGGAAAAATACAAAAATGGATGCATACACTACGCGTCGACGTCACATTCCTACAGCGTGACTGAACTTTAATTGCAATAGTACTTGTGCAGAAATAATGATAAATTCGCGTGTCTGATTTTTACTCAAATAATTTACACTTATGTCCAAAAATGTTTATCAGTGTGAGTTGAATTTTGTCCTGAAGGATTTATTAAATCGGGTATTTGGTTTCTAAATGTGACGTAAAAGTAAAAGAAGTGGAGATTCATAATGATATGAGGTAGGCCATGTTTATTTCACCGTGTGTATGTATTTTTTTAGATGAAAAAATCAAATATCAATTAACTTAAAATTACTTGATAATATTTCCTTACGAATAAGCGCGATAGGAAATGCAATTTCCTGCTTGACCAGTATGTGGGGATTCGAATCTCATCTTTATGCCAACTCCGTTAGTTTCTGGATACGAGATAATGATTAACAAATTCAATATTATTGACATGGAATCATCGAAGATGGAATCATCGTCCAAGTGAAAAATATTTTCTCATTTACAAATGCATTTATCTTGAAGGTTTTTTTTCCAAATTCGCAAGGTCCTCCTTGAACCACTCCTCTTGTGTTTCGCTAAATTTCCATTGCTAGAAAAATAACTGATTTCCCTTCCGTCATCGTTACAGCATCATCCATTCTCTTACTTGGTTCACCGTCTCGGATTATCGAGGGTGTGGAATACGTATTTTTCGGGAGGGGACAAGAGCGTGACGCCCTCAGATGAATGGTCCCCTAATGCCCGCCAACTGGCCATGTTCGTCTTGATTCCCATGGACTTCAAAAACATGCGTCCTGCTTGGAAGATATAATCAGTTTTCCCATCCATCTCTTTACGCTATAGCCTACTATAACACACTGGAAATTCTGTAGATCTGGGTGCATTCGAAATTTTTTTGTGTTTGATGATCATACTAAATTAGAATTGGTAGTTCTTCCCTTTTTTATTCGTAACTGAGAATCTCCTTTATTCTCACATTACCCAGGTTCAGGTATGCTATGGTTTTGGATTAATTAGATTTAATATTTATCATGATTTAGTTACAAATGATTTTTTATCCCCGAAAAACTACCTCCCCACCACTTATATCGACAAATAAGTGGGGAATTCCAAAGAATTGCATTAAAGTGGGGAATTTTTAAAATCAAACATTAGTTTATTCGTGATCATTGAATTTTTAAATAACCAAGGCTAGTTATTTAATTTTTGGGCAACAAATCTTCTAGATTAATAATAGTAATTGGCAAAAAAATTTTCTCTATATATGTACTCGTACAATGGAAAAAGTTATTGCAACCATAATTTCACTAAATCCCACACCTTCTACTAATACATCCAAATTATGTAAACTTCGGTCTTGGGTAACATTTCTTATGAAATATGTAGCTAAAAGTTTCCCCCGAAAAAAATTAAAAATCATTTTCTACTCCCACTACGTTTCCAAAAATGCTCTGCAATACAAAAGACAAAGTGGCCCCAAGAAAGCAAAGTGGAGTGAATCGGAAAGCCTTTGATGCGCTGTTGTTGTGTACATAGGTCAATAAGAAATAAGTTTTAGCAATAATATAGAAGAAAATGTCCGAAAAGTGTGGTCAAAAGAACCGTCATCCTTTATGGCAAGACATCTGACGGAGTCTTTACATCCGACCACGTTCGTGCACTATGTATTTCATTCGAGTCTAAAACGAGAGTACGGAGTGTACCAGAACAACGTGAGATATTGCAACTTAAAAAGGAAGGTACATTGCTAAATGACTTGAATTTTCAATCATCGACCTCTCATAGCACTGACCTAGATTTTTATTGAGTTTGTTTGGAGAATTTTTTGGAAAAGAAGTTGTGTTTCCAAAATTCTGTTAGGTTTGTTATAGTTCTTTGTATTCTGCGAGGGAGTTGTCATACGAGATAAGGTCTGTGAACTCAATTAACCTCATGGATACTAAATATATGTCATTATAGGATTCACGATAAAATATTTTAAAATTCAAACGAACGTAATAATCATCTCCCAGGAATTCCCATTTACTTATCAAAAATTACCAAATCAAATAGCCGTATTTACCTGTGGATGCCTCAGCCCATTGAAGTACAGGGCCCTGTAGATACGTATTTATTTAAAATACTGAAATTTCCGTGTGCTGATAATTTTCTTGGCATACTACCCCACTAACCGTCGCAAGGACGTGTGGCAGGGAGTGTTAGGTCACCAACAAATCTACTTCTACTCCACTACTTCCAAATACACATGACACCCCACGATCCACCGGAAGGGCGTGTGGAAGAGGGGTGATCGAACATCATGAATGCAGCATCCGTTTCACACATAACGAATATTATACTATTATTAAATACTCCACTAACTGCAAAAAGAAGGCAAATAAGGGATTCCATATAAAAGGCCAGACTCACAAACAATGCTGTCACTAATACCATTTATTAATTTCCATATTACTCAGGCAGGACGGATATATGACAAATTTTAAAACTCTAAACATTTATCTACACGGCACCCCGTCAGCCGACACAAGGACGCCTGGCGGGGACGATAGGATGTCAGCCGTGAAGTAAGTTGAGTAATTTAACTTGTATGTCCCTATTTTCGCCAGCACTAACTCATTTCTGTCTTCGTATTTCCCCATTGCGCTGTTGTCGCTACTTTTGCCGGGAAAAATGAATACTTGTATCTATCCCTTCGGAAGTCTCTCTTATTATGTGACATGACATTCTCTTATTATTGTCAGTCCTGGAAATCTAATTGCGGGCTGAATTACTGTATGTCTTCTATGTCCAATGCAAAATTGGACGATTTGTATCTTTGCAATAGGTTTAATCTAGCTCTTGAGTCTTCGCACATCTATAGGTTCCCATTCCAGATCTTGAATTGAATTTGCTACGCTTTGTGCTCTTTCGTGCGATTGCTTCCTAAATCTGGCGGCCCTTTTCTGTACCCCGTTCAATTTTGTAGCCAAAATTATTTTATTTGGATCCCATATGCTCGTCACATAGTCACTGTGGGGTCTCACTAAAGAAAAGCAGCACCGAAGAATTCTTTTTTGTACAAGAGTAACTAAATTATTGCTGCGTTTGATAGTAGTTCATATAACTTACCAGCGCGTGCACCAGCTGGATACTAATTTAAATAGCCGTTTCCACTGAATAAAAGTTAAGTAATAATAATTATTTTACAGTTGGACGTTTTCTCTGTTAAAGAACGTGTTTACTGGATTCAAACAAATAATCACTGTTATGAACGCACAATATAGGCGATGAAGAACTAAGTACTGGCCTCACCATTTTTCTATCCCAAAAGAGGTATTTCAGTCTTGTTCCCGTAACTCTTTAACTTCTGGTCAACCGTTTGCCTCCCTAAGCAGTAATAGAAATGAAATTCCGCAGAATCTTTTCGGAGAGGAGAGGGATATCTGATGAAAGGTTATTGCTCCTGTATAGAATTCATTTCTCATCTGTGCACACAAACACTCGCGCGGACCCACTCCAGGGTCTCGGGAGCACATGGCCTTGTTATCAGCAACGGGGTGGAGGCGCGGGGAGGGGGAGGATGGGGAGGGGGCGCACGGTGCAGCGGGACTTGTACGAACGGAATGGGGGAGCTCCACTCGACCGTCGCCCTGGAAGAGCACTCGAATCCCGCCGTCCCCGTCCGACTCTTCCCTCCCGAGAAAAACACATCACGCTTGCTTGGGGGCGGGGACACGATATTGCCACGCAACCCGCCCTTCCACCCTCGCCTCCTCCCTCAACACCCCCCACGCTGGAGCGCACCACCCGGAGGGCAACACCGCGCGCGACGGGGCAATACCCGAGCGCAATCTTTCACCTTCCCCCCTTCCTCCCTTCTTCGAAGAAGGGGTGGTTGGAGGCCATCAGATTTCCTAAGGGGTGCTCCTGTCTTTCTGGGCGTACATCGCCGTCACCTTAACACCCTCATCTCCTCACACCAACTCTCCCCCGACTTAAATTCTGGGTGACGTGCGACGAGGGCGAGTTACATTTTGATATTTGGTGTTTGATTGAGTGCTAGTAAACCTACTCGCGCATACTGCAGTATGTGTAGTAGTAATACTTCGATGGCAAATTTTAACTCTTTATTAAGTCATCAGATGACTCTGTTAAAAGTTACCGCCGTGGGATCTCCCGCAGTTTCTTGGAATTAGTCATAAAAGCTTAAACGATTTTATTCGGATAATCTAATCGCAGAAATTGACTTAAGTATGAATTCTACATTGACTTCAATCAACGATCGAAGCTTGAAGAAGTTCATATTATTGAAGAAATTGTCTTCTGACATCTGAATTTAATGAAATCATTCTGAATGGGTAAACTTTTAGTAAAATCTAAGCATTCACATGAACCTCGTTAACCTTAATTTGCATTTACTATAAAGTGAAACGTTCAGTCTACGGCCGGAGTGTAACGGATTCCAATCTAAGCGGTCGATTGTTACTTCCCTGTCTCTTAACTAAGTATCATCGATTCCCTGGGAACCAATACGCAGGAAACAACCCTCTCAGTGGGCGATTAATTGTCTTTGAAATTATTCAACCATCCCATGCCTTGTAGTATGCTCTCCAACGAACGCTTTATCCCTCTTCGAATATCTTTCACCAATTCCTTAATTTCTCTCATTCAATCGAGAACTCCTCATCGTTTATTTTCCTCTCTTTCCATTGTAATATTTTAATCCTTTCCGGAAACACACGAGAAAGGCCGGAAATATTTCACCAATACTCTCACTTCACGGATAAATATACATAATGGGCTACAACCACAGCACTCCATGAAAACATAAATAAACTAGTGCTTGCACTCTAAGTTTCAGAATTAACTTTTACAAATTTTAGATTTAGTATAAAAGATGTAGTACGTATTCCGATCCGCACTGAGATCCGGATTCTTGGGGATGAAAAATGACATGCAACGAAGGAAATTTAGTTTAAATTGAAAATCAGGCTTCTGAAATGTTATAGACTGTCCATTTTTCTTTGTGGGGTAGATATTTTGTTCACGCCTACAGGAATATTATGTTGAGAAATAGCAAAAGTTTTAATTTTCTGGTTCAAGTAATTTTTCAGGAAATTATTTAGACCATTAGATAAACTTGAACGCAACTCACGTATTCATATTGGTGTATACATGCACGTGAAATGATTGAAAATTATAGGAGGATGCGGAGCGGAGGGCAAGCGCGTTCTAGCGTGATCGCGGACGGAATGAATCTCCAATGTGGGGTGACGTCACATCCTCTTCCCGACTACCCAACCCCTTCCCTCTCATCCCTCCCCCCCTACACGCACCACTATCAGCACCCACTAAGCCGTGGATTGCACAATTTTGTTTGTAATCATTTTCGCATTAAGTGCTCCATCGGGTTACCGGAGGGCCCTTCCCATTCGTTTCTCAAGTGACGGCGGCGAGGGCGCTCACGCCGGGCTGGCCTCAGGAAGGGGGAAGCCTCGAGTGGGTCGACGGGATGGGGCCACGGCGGCGGATGGGGGCTTAAATGTGTGTTCCATTACGCGTGTTCGTACTCTCCCAAGACGGACGGGAGAGAGTGTTTGGCTTCTGCACCCCGAAGGGTGGGGGGAATGTTGTCGAGAGGCAGGGGACGTTGAGTGGGGGTAAGGAGGCCCGATATTGCTGTGTCTAACGGGGGAGGAGGCATTGAGAGAATGGGGGTGAGCAAAATCTCGAAAGCTTGCGGGTGTGACGGAGAGCTGAGGGGGTGTGAGGATGGAGAAAGGGAACTGTCGGTGTGTAGAACAAACGGAGACGTGCACGACGCTGGTGTGTGTTTGCGTGTGTGTGAAAGGAAAGGGTTTCTCTTAGATGGAATAGATTCTCACCCTTCTAATCAAAGGTCGTGTGTTCGATTTCGGAGAGGAGTGTTGCGCTAACGATAATGGCCACACTCCGCATTCCCGCAGATTGATAAACAAATTAAAGCATTTAAGTTTTAAGGTTAAAGACCTAGGTAAGCAATATTGAGTTGTCAGCTCAGGGTAAGGCTCAACTCACAGCAGCCCCTATTTTTTTTTAAGGTAATCTACCGGTTAAGGTAGGTTTTCGGATGGACATCACTACCAAACAAACATTTTTTTACTCCTAACAAAACACGAAATCCATCATTCTACTCTATATCAGCTCCCTCTTCATCTCTGAGTACTTTCTTCCTCCCTTCATCCCGTCCAACATCCCTATCCTGTTCCTTCCCTTTCCTATTTTGCCCAACATTCTCCCCAATATCACAGTATTCAACATCCCACTGCGGGTCAACACCCCCTTCAGCCACTTTTCCTGCCTCCATAGGATTGCTCCCAACAAACCCCTCTCTTCGCCCACCATACCAAGTACTTCCTCATTTGTTTTCTTCTATGTCCATTTCACCTTCTCTATTCTTCTCCACACCCACATTTCAAAAGCCTCCAGTCTACGTCTATCCTCCTGCTTCAACGACCACGTTTCCGCGCCGTACATAGCTACGCTCCATATCAAAGTTTTTACGAGTCTTTTCTTAATGTCCTTACTCAACGTCCCTGTCATCAACTCCCTCCTCCTTGTGAAAGCCTCTTTGCCTAGGGCAAATCTTCTCCTTACGTCCCTACTACTTTGACCGTGTTGGTCCAAAAAAAAACCTAGATACGTAAATGTTCTATCAAAAAACGATCTATTGGAGGGAATACCTTTGGGAACGAAAGTGTAAAATATGGGAAAATATACCTCTACACGTATGTTTCAGAAATTTCGAATGAAAATCAGAATTAAATGGATGGTGAAAATATAACGTAATTATCTCCCAAGTGTTTCTCATTATTATGGTAAGCATGTTATAAAGAGTTGAAAAGTACCAAACTTTCGGTGAAAATGTCGGAATTAAAAAATTGTTCCTAATCAGAATAGAAATTTTTTCCCATAAAAATTATATCGACAGCATCATTAATATCTTGAAAATTGGGTATCGAGATTGGGCGGTGAATAATGTACTTGTTCACCTTCCTAGGGCCAGGGTTCGAATTTCAGAAGTGGCAGGATATTTTTCAGTTGCATAACGATCCCTAATTGGGGTGGTATATGGAGAGAACTTGAAGTTAGCATGCCATCCGTGGAATGGAATGTTGGACCCGTTGGCGCCTTTTCATAAGAGTAGGCTAATGCCATCGCCGTGTTTTTCTCCACATTTCCTCCATTCCCTAGACGTCCTGCCCCTACCGAATCGAACACGTATTTCTAATGGCTCAAATGACCTTAGCTGTCGACCGCCTCCCCCAATAGCTAATGCTAGCTTTACGTTTAAATATCGATACGTGCATCTGGTTGTCTCATGTAAATACCGGAGAATATTGTGATAGGTTGTCCGGTTTCCCGAACGGGCTTCCACAACCGACGGCCAGGGGGTAGCATTGAACTCTTCCGATTTATCCACTGGCTCCGTTTCCGCCTCCTGCTTCGTTTCGTTTGCGGCTCTCTGGAGTATAATATAGGGACGAGTTGAGAGTCTCGTTCGGAGAAGACTCACTGAGCTGAATCGTATACTACGGAAAACGCAGTCAGTTCACGACCGCAGAAGAGGAAGGACGTGTAGGTGTCAAGAAATCAGAAAGCAGGTATGCTGTACGTTGGTAAGTGTTGATCTGACTTATTAATATATATATATACATATATACATATATATATACATATATATATATATATATATATATATCTATATATATATATATATAACATAACATATATATATATACATATATACATATATATATACATATATATATATATATATATATATATATCTATATATATATATATATAACATAACATATATATATATATATATATATACATACATATATATATATATATATATATATATATATATATATATATATATATATATATATATACATATATATATATATATATACATATATATATATATATATATATATACATATATATATATATATATATATATATATATATATATATATATATAACACTTAGCACTAGTGGACACAGACAAAAACACAGAAACACTGAGTTCTGTCCCTCTCTTCCTTGATAAAGGTGGCAACGACCACCGAAAATTCGAAAAATAGGGAGTCTCTTTTTTGTGTGTTTCTGTGTTTTTGTCTGTGTCCACTAGTGCTAAGTGTTATACATTATTATTCACGTCCGTGAGACTTTCAAAAAGTGTTATATATATATATATATATATATATATATATATATATATATATATACACGTATAATACTACATACATAATAATAAATGTGTACATATATATATATAAACCATAAACACAGTAATCAACCCGAAGGTCGGTTTAGTAGGTGATGGCAGAGATCACCCAGTACTAAGCCCTACCCCGATGAGTGAAAATTCACACATCGGGGTAGGGGGGCCATTTCCTTTCCCATATATATATATATATATATATATATATATATATATTTAAAATGACACTCACAGGGTAAATTGTTCGAGCTTTCGGCCCTCTCAGAGGCCTTCTTCAAGTTCAAGTTCACTTGAAGAAGGCCTCTGAGACGGCCGAAAGCTCGAACAATTTACCGTGTGAGTGTCCTTTTAAATGTTGCTATTCTATTTTTTTTTCTTGTGCCGTCCCATTATTTGCTTCTCGTGTGAGTGATTCCGTATAATCGTTATATATATATATATATATATATATATATATATATATATATATATATATATATATATATACATACATATATATATATATATATATATAAATCCTGTTTCGTAGATTTCAAAATCGCTTTTGATAGAGTGAACTGGGAAAAATTAATGATTATTCTGCAGAAAATAGGAATAGATTGGAGGGAAAGAAGGCTAATCCGCAACCTGTACATGTCTCAGACTGCTCAGGTGCGGGTGGGAACGGGGAGTCCGGATGGGCAGTGCTAGGAAGAGGTGTAAGGCAGGGTTGCCCATTATCAACGTTGCTGTTCAACCTGTATGCAGAGGAAATGATCAAAGAGGCATGGGAAGAACTCGAGGTAGGAATGAAAGTGGGCGGGGAATTCGTAAAATCAGTTAGGTTTGCTGATGACCAAGCTTTAGTTTGTCAGTCAGCCAAGGGTTTGCAAGCATTGCTGAGGCAATTGGGAATTCAGTGCGACAGGTATGCGATGAGAATCAATATTAATAAAACAAAGGTTATGCGATTTTCAAGAAAGAAAAAGACTAAGCTAAACATTAAAATAGGAGGGCAAAAAATAGAGCAGGTAGAACGTTTACGTATCTATGTTTTTTTTGGACCAACACGGTCAAAGTAGTAGGGACATAAGGAGAAGAATTGCGCTAGGCAAAGAGGCTTTCACGAGGAGTTGATGACAGGGCCGTTGAGTAAGGACATTAAGAAAAGACTCGTAAAAACTTTGATATGGAGCGTAGCTATGTACGGCGCGGAAACGTGGTCGTTGAAGCAGGAGGATAGACGTAGACTGGAGGCTTTTGAAATGTGGGTGTGGAGAAGAATGGAGAAGGTGAAATGGACAGAGAAGAAAACAAATGAGGAAGTACTTGGTATGGTGGGCGAAGAGAGGGGTTTGTTGGGAGAAATACTATGGAGGCAGGAAAAGTGGCTGAAGGGGGTGTTGACCGGCAATGGGATGTTGAAGACTGTGATATTGGGGAGAATGTTGGGCAAAAGAGGAAAGGGAAGGAACAGGATAGGGATGTTGGACGGGATGAAGGGAGGAAGAAAGTACTCAGAGATGAAGAGGGACCTGATATAGAGTAGGATGATGGATTTCGTGTTTTGTTAGGAGTAATAAAATGTTTGTTTGGTAGTTGTGTCCTTCCAAAAACCTACCTTAACCGGTAGATTACCTTAAAAAAAATATTAATATTTTATTTTTTTTAACTCTACATTGCTACTTAAGAAAGGTAGTCATGTGAAAAATATGGTAAAAGAATAATGTGGGAGTTATCTGTTGACTTCATTGCATCTGAATTCATGAACTCATTATGCCTTCACTTAATTTGAAACGTATGACTAATCAGTATCACACACTGAGACATTGGGAATATGTGGTTTTTTTTATTCCTTCAATTTGTGATCGCCACTACGTTGATTTCCCCGAGATACATGGCGAATGTAACATTTTTCCTTTTTCTTTTTTTCACGAACACTTCATATACTTAATCAATGATAGATAAAACAGATGATAAAATAAAAAATTGAGATAATTCAGTTCGAAGTATAGATAAAATCAATGCGAACTGGGGTGGATATTCTCCTCCAGTATTTAGTGTTTACATACTCACAGATAACAGTGGTGATCATCAAGCAAAGAGTAGTGATAATCATACCTAACACACTACGTGTCCAAAGATAAGGACTTCAGTCATAAATGGTCCCTTGATTTCACGCTGAATCTATTCAGACATTTTATCTAACTAATCTCAACGAACTCTGAGTCCAAGTTGTTAGGAAAGTGTATGGTAAGAGTTAAAATCCCCCGTGTCGTATGAGGGTTAACCAGAAAGATCGGATGGCTCGGTCAAATGATAGCTTGGGCTTTCAATCGAAGTGGAGGGGGTGCCCTGAGTTTTCATCTGGATATGAACCTGGGAGCTTCCAGTAAGTGACCGAATACTACCCAATCATTGGTCAAATAATCCGTCCAAGGTTTATTTTTTTCCAAATTCAAATGACGCCGAAATTTCCTATGCAATATTCCCATTTGAGGTGAATAATGTCGGACTTTAAAGTTTGGTCCCAATCGGAATGGTAATTTTTACTCATAATGATAAAAAAAAACCATTTGCACAGTAATCAACCCGAAGGTTGTTTTGGTAGATGGTGGTAGAGTTCCCCCAGTACTAAGCACGCCGGGGTGTGAAATTCACACATCAGGATAGGGGGGCCAGTTCTTTCCTAGGGCGATCTGGTATCCGAAAAATCACACAACTTAGGGTGCCCAGAGAGGTGTACTGTGTAGAAATTGAACTCGGGCCCCCCGATTAGTGGTCTAACGCTCTACCCCTGGACCACCGAGTCCCTATTATCATTATACCTTAATAATTATATCTTAGCTGAAAAATCACAGCTTGTGTGGAACTGAGGGTGTCCAGAGAGGCTTGCAGCTAATCGAACCCGGGCCCTTCCGTCAGTAGTCCAACGCTTCAACCCTGGACTAACGCGGCCCCATCATACTTATAGCGTTAGCACAATTATTATCTTGAAACATTTTTCTAATCGATGTATGTTCAAGACTGGTACGATAACTGTGATACATTGTCTGGGGTCGCTACTCTACAAATGCATCTCAATCTGCCGACCCAAGTACTTTCGTCCAACCCTTCCCCTCCTTCACTTCCTTCAACAGCGACTCACCCTGAATCTTCTTATGAATACTTACTCACCTCGTGCGAGACGCGGTCTCGAGATCCAAGTTCATGGAAGGATGGTAGTTGGGAGGAGGGGAGAGGAGACCGGGGAATGGGCGAATCAAGTGGTAGCGTGTGCGCGATGGTGGATGTTAGTGTTGGGGCAAAGAAGCGACACAGTTTGCGGAAGTCTTCGCCATTCGCCCTTTCGAGTAAATGAAGTCCCGTGCGAAATCACTTCCACCTCGTCGGAGCCTCACGTCCTTGCGGCGCGTGATTTGTGGGGCATGGAGCGGGCGCAGATGCGTGTTGCAGGTCTAATAATATTTCTCCTGAGGGGGGCGGCCGGCATATCTCCCCTTCCCACTCCTCATTCCCCCGCCGCCTATCTCACCCCCTCGACCCCTCCCCCATCTTTCCGTCTTCCACTCTCGCCCCATCCCCCTGATCCAATCCCAGTCACAACCACACCCCCTCTTCACGAAATTTCCCCCTCCCACTCTTGCGCCCACGCTTTTTCCTTCCCTAATAGCGGACCCCTCCCCTTCCCTCTCTCTCTCTCTCTCTAGCCCTTCAAACTACCTGCTTCCCCACGCCAATATCCCGGGCGCTCACATACAGCCAGTGGCAATTTATCTCCGTATTATTTACACGTCGATTGAGCAGCACATGTCTGCAGGGTGGTGGATGTGATGGGTCGAAATGGTGGGTGGGTGGGGAAACGAATGGGGGTGGGTGGCTTGGGGTGCAGCCGTCGTCGGCTGACGGGCGGAGTGACCGGGCGGGGGTGTGTTGCGGGGAGGAGGAGAGGAGAAGGGGAGGGAGACGTGGGAGACTGATATCCAAGGCAGACAAAAGACGGACTCGGAAGTGAAAGCGCATGAAATAGGAGTTCGGTCTTTCCCTTTCTACTCCTCGGTACGAGAAGGCGAAAAAGTATTTGGGAATGAGATGTAGTAATCTTTCATTTTGCATGAGCAGGTGACCCCAATTATATTCTCTTTAGTAAATCAACTGAAAAATTAGGAAAAAAATCGTGACGAATTAGAACAAACGTTAAAACTTAATGAGTTAGGAAAATGTGAGAAACGAATAACTATGCATGAACAGGCCGTAAAAAGGCGGCACTCTTTTGTGAACGAATTGAAACATTTCAAAGTATTTTTTCTTAAAAATAACCATAAACACAGTAATCAACCCGAAGGTCGGTTTGGTAGGTGATGGTAGAGTTCACTCACTACACGCCCGGCGGCGTGTGAAATTCACGCATCATCATAGTAGGAGGGCCAGTTCCTTTCCCTGTGCCGGTTATGGTTTCCCTGGAAGATCTGGTACCCGAAAAATCACATAGCTTGGGTGGAGCTGCAGGTGCCGAGAGTGGCTTGCCCGGAAATCGAACCCGGAAATAAACCATATTAAAAATCGAACCACCTTGCCCGGTAATCGAACTATCTTTAAAATATGTTACCACGAACCCAAATTAAACCTCTAAGTAGAGATGAAGCGAATCACAATAGGGCAAGTGCTCTGATGAATGCACCATGTAAGCAGCAGTATCGTATCAATTACCAGTTCTCTGCCACGTGGCAAAATTCTGCTATTACTAGGTACATGGTTAAATTAATGCCTGTGATACCACAAAATTCGAATGTTGATGTTTTTCTAATGCCATCCTGGCAGTCAATCAAGCTATTAGATCTTCTACATATTAAATTGATTTTATGATATTGATGAAGAAATTTAATGCCTATTCGTAGAAAAGTGTGGCGTTGTACTAGAATGAGTTGAGCGCTAAGCTACTGACCGAAGGGCCCAGGTTCGATTCCGAATCACCAATGCTTCTGAGAAACCTTAACTTTGCCCAACGTGTTTTTTTACGTCCACCAGATCTTCCTGGGTAACCACATGTGGAATGGAAAAAGAAACTGCAGGAAATGTGATTATTACACACGCCATATACATAGAACGTAATATTTAGTGGGATCTACCCTCACGAATAAAACCAACCTTCATGTTGATTACTGTAGTTTTTAGTTGGCAAATACGCTCAAGTAAATTTTTAAGTGAAAATGCGTTCGAAACTTCTACGTTAATTATTTCATTGGTGAAGTTGGGAAAATATCTATTGTATTGGCGTGAATACGTCATTTTCGCAAATATTTTTATTTGCGAAAATAACGTATTCACGCCAATTAAGAAGCTTATTCCAAATGAATATCCGGTTCCGATACGCTTCCCTTAATTTTATTGAGTAGTTAGTAATCCTTCAAGCCAATCACAAAATCTTCTCTTCTTGTTCCATTGAAAGCTCGGGATCTCCAATGATGTGATTATTTTTTCCAATATTTTTGGTTAAATAAAAACGTACTGCGGCTTCGATTTTTAGCAATTTATTTTAAGGAAAACAACTTCATCCAAAATTTTACATCTGATGAGGACGTTGTTGAAAATATCTGCACGCATGTTTTGTATGTTCATTTTCTAAAATCAATCAGTTTTTCTGGATGGACGCGTGTGAATGGCATAGGGCCCCGGAAAATCGTGTGCAGTACGTATTGAATATTTACTGCTTAGAAAGACCTTGGAAATTTAGACTTCAGCTATTCACTGTATGAAGAGATGTTTGCAATTTGCAACTCTTCTTTACGTTCTAGCATCTTTAGGTAAACTGTAAGTTCATTTTATTGAAATATGTTTGAAATGGAACAATACATTGTACGGATAAAGTCTTCATTCCTTAGTTCTATCATCTGTATTGCGTCGGCCAAGTCTCAGTCTTTACCACATATTGCGTTGCCACTTATATTTTGCCGGAAAAGAAAAAAAATCTCATTGTTTACTAGCCCAAGTTGTACTCCATAGTAGTTGTGCCCTAGAAAATTGGTTTTTGGACTTGATATAATGCGTTTGTTACGCTCTCTTAACTAAAAAATGACACTCAGTCACACGTATACTTCTACACCGTGGGTAGCACGCGCGAAAAATTGAAAATACTCACGGGAAGGAAACAAAACAAGTGAAGAGAGCCAAAAAGATCTGTGTTCGCGGAGGGAAAGGGCTCCGGGCTTCTTTCTCGACGCTTACCCCATTGCCACCAAGGGTGAAGTAGGGTGCGGTAACATTGTTGTGATCTCCCCACCCTCTCCTCAATTATTTTCTTCTTTACAGAACGAACGTTTATACCTGCGCGCGTTCCAAGGGACCCCGGCGCTGCAAAAGCGCCCGTTTTTTCCCGTTGTGCGAAAACATTAACGGTTCTGGTGAGCTGCGTCCCTCGGAGTGAATGGAAAAGAAGGGGAGAGAATGAATAAGGCGGGGGATTGTATCAAAAGAACCGAAAAATGGCGCGGTAGGACGCGAAATGGGGGGAAGAAACAAAAAGAAAAAAGCGTTCGCGGAGCTCTATTTTGCCTCCCGAGCGCTCCCCTCTATTCCCAACGCAGCCAGAACAGGAGCCCGCAAAATGCCCCTCATTCGATTCATTCTTCTCTTTGCAGCATCTTGGATTCCTCCATTTTGCCACGCGGCATTTTACGAGGCTCCCGCGACCTTCTTGGTCAACTGGAGTCCTAATAGAAACAAACCTTGCTCACCTCTTGTTTTTGAGATCCCCCCTCGGGGCGAAGGGAACCCATTCCTTTGCCTTTGCGTCCTTTTCCTCCGGGAGCCCACAGAATGGGGGAAGTGAAGTCTCGATCCACTTTGTTTCTTCGTACGCAAGTTATACGCGTCGCTCCTCCCCGGCGACTGCCCCCGCTTGGTGGGCGGAGGGAGGTAATGAGGAAGGCGGGCGAGGATGGCGGGCGCAGTCAGACCCCCTTGCGACTCCCGCCCAGTGACGCACGGCGCCGCTCTGTCTTCACCCCTCTGGAACAAAGGATTAAGAAGTTGGCGAAGAAATGCGTGAAACCCCGGCCGAATGGTCCGCTGAGGAATGAGTGCGTTAAGCCGAGCGAACGAGTTTGACGTACGGCGACGTGGAGAGAGACCTAAGGAGTTTCTCCCCGAACCATTTGTATTTTTACGGCTGAACCGTAAACGCTTGCGCCCCCACAGGTGTAACGTACCTGTCGAAAGAAGCCTTTTAAAATCAAGCACGTGCAGAATATTATATGTAATTACAGTAAAACACGGCCTTGGAATACTTCCACTAATCAATGACTAACGTGGACCATGTTTTATGTAATTCCTCATCAACTTCAAAAGAATATAGTGTTTGACTTTAAACCAACAAAGAATCGAGTTGGCTCTTCCTTCAAACTTCAAGGCATAGCTAGGAATTCATCATTCATGGAGTAAAAGCCACTACCGCTAACGTTTGTTGTTAATTTCTCCATTTATTTTAACGCAAAGTATTCAGGCTAAGGGATGAAATTTTAATCTTACCAGGATTATTATTTCTAGTCTCCTGCTTAAGATTGAATTTGATTTGGTAAGGATTTAACGCCACTACGCGTGCATTTCTCAGCTTCGTCTTGCAAGACACAATACTTGTAGAAACAAGCCAAATTCACTCATAAGATATCACCCTTACAAAGCACCACCATACCAAGATATCACCCTTTTTATCCGTGTCACACTGCAAGTTGCCACTGGGACATATGGCATGCGTCTTTAAGTAAATCAGTCATGGGTCGGAAACCGGCTGTTTCCTTGATATAGGCAGTATGTGCAAACATGCGAATCTTTGGCTGATATAGCAAGTTCGCGGATTTGAGGGCCAGCGTTTTATCGTATCAGAAGCCGTTCCACCGCTTACCGCTCTCCGTCTTACAAGTAGTCTGCCGACGCAAGCGGAAAGAATATAGAAGTACTTGTAGAAGTATAATGAAGTCTAATGTAATAAGTACGAGTTCTTGTATTGTAGAAGTTACTTCAGGTTTTCCCCAGGGAATTGTTATCGGACCTCCTTTATTCCTACTTTACGATAACGACATATACTCCGTAGTCACTAGTAAGATACGTTTATTTGCCGAAGTTGTTACGACGATTTGCCGATGGTTTACCGTGATATCCTGAGGATACAGAAGCTTTGTCATTTGACCGTAATGCTATATAACGCTGGTGCGATACTTGACAATTATAATTAAACTTGAAAAAGTGCGTAGTCATAAATTTTTGGAAAAAGAGAAATTTCCACCCGAACGCCTTCTGTATTGGGAACAACGAAATGGAATGTGTACACTCAATTAAATACCTAGGCGTTACCCTCACTCACGATCTCTCCTGAGTGAATACAGGGAATATGTGGACAAGCTAACAAAAAATTAGGATTTATTAGAAGAGTACTAGGTATTAACCTAGTACTCTTCTAATAAATTTGTTATGGTATGGATGTTATGGTAAACTTAGTAGCGTATCCAAAATATTTGAGCAGCTAGGCAGGGAATCACTCACGGAGGGAAGGTTATACTACAGATTGTAGCTCTTGCATAAATTCGAAGGAGGTCTCTTAAGCAGTGATATTGAAAATGTATTATTACCCACATCGCACTGCGGTAGAAGAGATCATTTAAATAAAATTAGAGAGATTAAGGTTAGAACAGATAGATATAAGACGTCATTTTTTCCACGAACGATAGGGGATCATAATAGCGACCGTTCGACCGCGGTAGGGCCATGTTCAGGTAAAATTATTCTGATGTGTATTCACCCCCAACCACACACCCTGACGGTGGCTTGCAGGAAATATAAAATAAAATAACAAAAAAATATGTAATGTTTTATTTAATTTTATTTATTACTATGCAAGTCACCGCTAGGGTGCGTGGCAGGGGGTGATTTTACTCCAGACTACCCTTGACCCATTATACCTTTCCCCCCTAGCGCGGTAGGGCGAACGTTCTTTTATTATGAGTTCTTATCGTTCGTGGGAAAACATTTTAAATCTATTTGTTCTGCGCTTAATCTCTCAAATTTTACTCACATGATCTCTCCAACGGTAGTGCAATGGGGCTAATAGCACATTTAAACATCTTTGCTAAAGAGTTTCCGATTTATGCAAGAGAATTAATTTGTAATTAAACATTCGTTCCGTTTTTTCCATAGTTATCTCGTTATTGGAATGTACTTGTTTTCAATTTGACTGTCTCCTTCACGCTCAAGCGTATTTCTCGAGTCGCTGGATGTTTTCTAGCACAACCAGCTGAGAAGGTAAGGTCGAAAAACAGACTGATCAGTTTTCAATTTCTGGGACGATATAAATTACTTTGCAACTATGTGAACAGCAGCAAATATTTCGCGTGAGGAAAATTAAAAATATTGTATCACAAATAAAGGAACACAACTGGCGCAAAATGCGGATAGGGAGACCTACGTAATGCAAAAACTAAAACACAAACGTGAAATTGCTATCTTCCACATTTCTATCCTACTTTTATTCCAATCTCTTTTCCCTTATTATCGAACCCCTCAAAGCCCATTAGCGAATTTAAAAAAATGCTGGTTTCGTTTTATGCGTTAGACCTACATCTACACAACACGATACCTCGCAAGTTGCCGCAAGGGCGTGTGGGCGATGGTGTCAGGACACCGCCCGTAAAATAAAATGCAACTACATACAAAACTAACATAAAACATGCTAACGCACATCTACACAAATGTATATATTTTTGCAAAACTTATTGTAACGTGCAAACGTGCAAAATCCTACACGAACAACTAATATGCACAATCACATGCACCCACGAATGCACTAGATGTCCACGCAGCGATTAATCTGTTTCCCGCTTGTAACAACATTAACGTCGATTTTTTACTATTATGAGGAGAGAACGAACATTTGTATCTATCTGTTCTGGAGTCTATCTCCCTTATCTTGTCTATGTGGTCTAAAAACTACCCAAAAAGTGTGGAGCCATGATAAATTTCTAACATCCCCTGCCACATGTCCTTACGACGGCTCGTAGGGTAGTTATAGCTGTAGATGTAAAACTCTCAATCCATCCCTCAAGGAAAGCTCGAGATTGCGCAATATGAAAACAATAGACCACTTCCCACAGCGCATTCTTACCAGCTTCCCTGAATGTCTTTCGATTCTATTCATACCTTTTTATCTTATTTCCTCAGGTTAGCATCGCGTCTACTTTTTCAATCCGTGACAATTCTTTCGCTTAGAACAATCCGTTGTATTCTTCGCATTCTGGTGCTCTTTTTTGTGTGTTGAATCATCCATCGCGTCACATTTTCCTTCCATAATGTTTCCATCGCTCTTGCGGCTCTCATCTTAAGTTAATGACTGGAGTCTCTCTATATTTCTCTCTTCTAGTTCTTGTTCACTCCCATCCACCTTTTTCTTTCTTCTTCTTTCCCAGTCTTGTATGCAGTAACCTTGGCAATTATTTATTTTCATTTTTAGTGACTTGTCATTACTGCTTCCTGCATCCTCCTTCACCTCACTCATAGCTTATACCATCTCTTTTTTACAATATTTCCTGCTTATCCCTTTCTTTCTGTAATTCATGTATGGCTCACATTCTTTATCCTCCATTCGAATTTTATAGAATTCATCTTGCTTTTTCTTTATAATTTACAGTTTTACATTCTGTAGACTGCATTTTGTCCTTCCCACCCTTTTTAATTCTTTACTTTGTAATTCAGTTTTGTCACAGTATTATGCTCTGAGTCTGTATCCCCTTTTGAGACACTGTACTATTGGTTCATTTTGGTAAGCACGTCAAACAGTTCCTATTTTCGATATTATTTTATATTTTTCATCTGTAGATTAGAGGAAAACTTAAGATCTATAATTCTGGAACACTAGGAAAAAAAATATACAGAAAACCTTTAAGAAGCATGATATAAAGAGCTATAGCCAACTGCCATGGGCAACAAACATAGACCTTATGGAATATTTGTTTTGGTATTGAATATAATCATGTCTTTTGGTGCTCCGCCATGTATTATGATAGCCTCCACATTATTTCTAAGGTTGATTTTAGAAGGTATTATTTTCATATTCCTATCATATTATGCAAATAAATATTTATTTTTAATAAAGTAGTGGCTGCATAAAACTCGTAATAAGAACTTGAGGAAATTTGGTCCCTTTATGCCAGAAGTAGAATTACAGGCGTATTCTCACCTGAATATGCTAAATATTTTGGTCATATCTCTAGTTTTTTCAGTAATATACCTTGGTGAATTGTGGGCACATGGCTCCCCAACTGAAATCACTGTTGCCTCAACCCCCAAGTCCTTACTTTCCGTAGTACAATCAGACGGAACCTAATTTTTGGCAATCCATTTTTGGCACTTCCATTTATGCCCCATAATTCACCGGTTTCCCATCTCCCATGCTAATATGAGAGCTTACTGCAAGATATGAATGACAGAATTGCCACAACGCCATAAAATTAAATATTTAGTAATTAAATAAAATACATCTTAACTAGACGGGTTTACTCGTAAAAACATATTTTTTTAAAATTTGAGCAATTATGAAAGTAGTTCATCACGAGTCAAGGCTATCGGAAACCTTGACAAATGGAATAGAGCATTCATCATGCATAAGTGCTCACCGGAGAACTTCTAAATTCTAACACATCCATATTTAATGCTTTTTATAATGAAAGTCCTACAATTCAGAGAAAATAAGGTTCTACTCTGAAATATTTTTTTAGGAGAGATATACCTAATTTTTAAATCCAGATTGGTCCAAAGGTCCATAGTATCTCTTTATAGATCCTTTGTGATATAAATTCTATGCTATAAAGCATCACAAAGGCAATACAGAGTGGCATTTGGAACGTCAGCAGGCCATCGAGTAGAAGCGTAAAATTACGGTTGTCGTCGGTGTCATCAAAAGCCGCTTATTAACCTAATTGTTTAAGATAATTGTCAAATTAGTCTGATTTCGTAGACTGTACTTAATAATCCGGTTACTCGCTGTCAAAACTTCAATTATATTCGCCATTAAAAATCGATTATTTGCAATGTTTACGTGAAATTTATGAAATAATATTCCAATATCATGTTATGCAATATGGTATTGAGGGGAATTCTGATAATCACATGTTGAGAGCGTGTGAGTATTCAACTTTTTTACCTTACCCTAAACTTACCTGTATGCCTTACAAGGTATTTATGAGTGATTGTGGCTTCGTCACTCGTAGCTTGAATGAGAAAGTATTTATGCACCGTGTGTTTCGTGCACATCACTTTTCATCAATTGTTCATTTACAGGTTACCCTCGAATTAAGTTTTGGGAAAAGTATAGTCGCGATATAAGACACACAAGGTGACATCGTGTTCTACGTTTCCTTTGCTTACAAGCTGTGTATTCCTACTTCCAGATCGAATCCTGTCTTACGCCAAACGTCTTGAACGACACTTTCTAGCCAATCTGTCGGCGATATAGATGTGAATGTCATGGCTTATCAGTGTCCAGGGGTTGCGAAATCCCTTCTTAGTTCCGAAATCGCATCTCTTAAGCGAAGCGGCATCCAGCAAAAGCGACGGCGCCTGAAATCATATAAATGCCCTCTCCTGCGGGCAAGAAATTCGAGATTCCGCCGCTGAAGTGGCAGCACTCTACCGTCTCGGCGGCATCTCCACCCCACTCCTCATACCAGTCTCACCTCCACCCCACACCCTGCTCTCCCCACCCTTTTGCCTGCGTCTCACTCTCGTAGACCGGCAGATGATTTTCCCCGTGTTTCGGGAGTTTCGTGGTCGAATTTGGATACTTTCCTAGACACGCATGTGAGTGTGTGACGGTGGGACTGAATATTATTATTCTGCTTCGTATGCCATGCAAGGTAATGATGCAATATTTGGCAAAGTTTGCAAGATGCCATTGCGGTGGCACGTGTGGTTCTTCCCACGAAATATGTTCAATTTGCCATTACGTTCGGTACACAGAATTTTGAATTTTCCTCTCTTCGCAGTTTGATGTAATTATTTGGCAGTTTTCCAAAAGAATTATATTATTCGGTTATGTTAACCTATATCATTCGAACCTGAGTCTGAAGTGGCAAATACGTGAACTAATGCAAACAACTTGCTAAATAGCTACCTGTATACTTACTTAAGATTTCCATTGATTGATACTAATTGAATTTTTAATTTGAATAGGGAATAGATTGTGTAAGTAATAATTTAATATGTAGGGGAATATTTGACGATTTCCTTAACTGTTTATTCTAAACTAAACCAGATGCTCACTGGAGGAGTGGCTGATGCAGCCTTCTACATTGAGTGCTTAGTGTGAAAAAATTGGCTCAATAAGCTGTACATCATTTTGATTATGTTTAAAGCTATTTTCTTGGTTTTTGGCTGAAGAAACCTGGACTTAAATCTGGTTAGTCCACATAATAATTTATTTTGGTTGAATATAAAAAAGGATGGAATGAAAATAGTTATTGTAATATGTTGTTATTAATATTAAGATATTCGCCTTGTTAGGGTCTTAATCTACACCCTTCTTTTTAATGTTTCTGACTTTCTCTTCCTATTATTGCTTTCATTTCACTTTACTTCACTCGTATGTGCAAGAAATGGCTAATCCTTGAGCTAAGCGGAGAGATCCTTTCAAATTTATGTCATGATATTATCAGTCGTGAAAAACTAACATGAATCGATGTGAAGTTGAGTGTATTTTTGTATAAACCAGGAGTCAGTTTTCAGTATTGACTTAACAGCATATTCGACAGAGGGAGTTCTCGGCAATAGCATTCATCGGTGATAATAACGGGTGTATTTTGTATTATTTCAACTTCATCTCTCCCTCCGCAGCTTCAAAACTGACTGACGGTGAGAACACGCTTCAGTATACTTCCTACGTTTCTTAGAGATTCTGTGGGGAATTAGGTATAACTTGTCAGGTTTCTAGCTTAATGGGGCCAGGATACTGCGTATTCTTTAGATATGACATAATATTCAGCGGGTGATGTGATAAGACGTAATTCTGTTACAACGGCCTCTATCATTGAAATTATTTCTTCAGCTCCTTTTGGCGCTAACAACTCTCGGACCACCATCGGGGATCAGATGGGAGCATGACCGCCTCGACAATCACCCTTGACCTTTGGCTACGTGTACGTATCTGCTACTCATTGCTTATCTCACAGCTGAGGCTTCATATATAAAACGGGTAGAGGTAAACTCTTTCGAAAGGAGGCGCCTAGCCATCCATACACGCCGCCGGTAATCCGGCTAGGACTTCGGCAGAAAGAGGCCTACGGAGGATTTACAGAACGAATGTCCCCCCTCTGGGCAAGCATTCTTTTTCCCGCAGCTGGCTTTCGGAGACTGAGCACGTGGGCACGCACGCCATTCGGTGAAGTGAGGAGGGCACCTGGAGCCGTGCATGTTTCCCCCGATCGACGTTCCGGTGCATTTTATGCTACCCGTCGTCGGAAAAGGTATTATCTTTGGCCCCAGGACGACTGGGTAAGATTTGCCAAGCAAATATTTCCCTTCATCACAATGGTTGAGAGGATAAATCTCATAATGATGGACATCGCCCGGTAAAATGTTGATTTCATGGTTTCTGCAAAGGAGGACTCAATACAAAATATACCTTCCTGAAGTAATCCCATTAGGTGGCATAAGTCATGCTGACTGAACGAATGTGCACTATTTGATTCCGACAGTGAAGTAAGATAACCATCATTTATTGCAAATTATTCCATAGGATCATACGGAATTAGGAACCGGTAGAGTTTCTAAACCCTATTGTACAGCAGATCGGGAAATGGGTTACAATAGGTTTTGTGCAATACGAGTGTGAGACATGGTTCATCACTATGGCATAGGCATTCATTATAGCTTCCATGAAAGACTGGCGACCCGTTTTTTTATAGAGTGAGCTTAATGCAAAATTTCAGAGTTTAAGAGGACGCCGCGATAACTTAACCGGCTAAAGCAGTCGAACGGACATCGAGGGATCCAGGTTCGAATCCAGGGCAAGGTGAATGATTTTTACACACCGAAATTGTAGCATTTTAATGCACACTTAGCGGATGACTCTGTTAAAAGTTACTGTTGTGCCATCTCTCGCAGTTTCTTGGAATTTGTAGGCACGTATTCAAACAAACATCCTGGTTGCAAGTTGCAGTTACATACAAGAAACTCTTGCAATAAAAAGTAAGTATACATAACTTTCTTGGGACAAAATAAATTTGCCAGTAATTACACCCATAATGCTGTGCATTTTTTAACGAATTACAAATCTTAGAGGAGGGATTGTTTTGATTCTCCTTCACTTATTGTTACTTTCGTCCAGCATATTGAGTTGAATCTTGTGGCTGCTTGTACAGGATTTTGATAGTGCAGCCAATCGGTCATTATGGTGGGCAACAAATCAGACCAGATAGCCCGAATTCAGCAAGCGCTAATCCAGCTTCGGCTCGTATTCCGTACCTATTGCAATGATTTAATGTTTGATTGTATTAAAGGCGAGAGCGGACCACTCTCCTCGAAGCGCCTTAAACATAAATACATTAGGCGTTAGCATTTCGGTGGGGTGAATAATGGCGTTATTAAAGATTCCTCCCAACCAAGAATCTTAAATTTACCATTCAATGTCTTCTCCACGGACATTCGGTCTCAATCGATACGGGTGGATTTGGTTCCCAAGACCATCTTTCTGCTTAATCTGTGTTAATCGAAGAGGAAAATCCAGGAACCAAACCCCAAATCATTATTGAAGGAGGATTAATTATGGATAACGGTAGAAAAGGCTAATCCCAGCCAGGACGATGCCACCCATGTCCGATTCGCCCATTATTCTTCCTTTCCCTTCCCAGCCGCGTCCGTCTCCTTTCCCCAGCTCGTCACCGCCCTCGGACCACACCGGCCTGGGAACGAGGCGGCGGCCGCGGAGCACTTGGACGGCGGCCCCAACACACGGGCTCCTAACACGGCCCGCCTCACCGGATGGTCGGTCCCCATTAGCGTCACCCGAGCAGGCCAATCAGAAAACATTAACGAGCTCGGTCATCATCCGGCCTCATTATTGCTCTTCTCGGTGAGGCGGCCGTGTTTAATAAGGCGGAACCTGTACATCGGTATCCTCTCCGACGGATGAACGTAAACAAAAGTCGAAGTGGGCTGATTTATTCAGATAGTAATTGCTACATAATTCCCGCGACGACACGAATTTCGTTATCTTAGAAGGATGTGAACTCTCTAACGGCAGTGAAGGTTAGACATAACATCCACACAAGCCTTTCGAACCAATTATTTTCTTTCTTGTGATAAAAAAAATGATCGCACTAGGAAGAGGGTGTTCTTCTCTGTCCATGTGGACAGCATTGGCTAAGTGCTCGATCAAGAGAGATAGTTCGCGCATAGTCCCTACATCCCTTCGCCATCATTTGAAATTCTCCTCATTGACAGATCATGAGGGTTGAAATGATCTTTAATCGTAAAAAAATTCTTTCCGCTGTTCTACATGTATTTTCTTGATCATCTGTTCTGGTATCCACATATTATCAAATTGTATTTACAACACTTATAAAAAAATTGATCACAGCGATTATACATTAAGAAATAGGTTATGTACACTGGGAAGTGTGTGTTTTTATATATGCAAGTGTTTGTATACATACTTATATGCATACGGATATAAGTTATAATTTATTTTAATCTGAGTTTAGATTAGAATTAATCAATATTCATTAGCATTTCTCATTGCCTGGTCATGCTTAACAAATATAAGAAAAAATGCATTTAAATGTATGTGATGATTTTCAAAAAATGTTCCACATATTGGCCAATACTGCCAAGTGACAAAAATGAATTCGATTCTTACCATGACTAATTATGCCACTTAAAGGCTTCTCAGGTTTATTAGCAGCTGCGCGTAGGTTTCTACTGCCTAAGCATAGCTGCTTTGGTGGCCGAATAGAATCAACTCGTAAATTACTAAGTGAAGTATATTTCAAAACAGTAACGCTGATTCCTGAGAAGAGATTTCCGCAGGCAACATTTGGATTATTCATGATGTGCGTGCACTTAATGAAGTAATAATATTTTTAATATTTATTTTAACTAGTTTTGTTTCATATATTCTCTACATTCCAGATTTTTGAAATAAAAAATAACATTAAATAAAATACCCTATAACAATGTCCATAGCTTACAGCAATTAGTTAGAATGTTTATCGCGCATTTAAGTACGAGGGTTGTGATATATATTTTCAGCCTAGTAATGAAAATACAATTATTTATTGTTGAAAATGGCTTGATTGTTTTCGAAGTATTCTCCATGATAATGAAAACACTTTGGCATGCGCTCAAACCAATTTCCGGAACAATATTTCTTCTCCGATTGAGGTACCTTCAAAACATGGTTTTTGAGTGCAGCAACGGTTTCTTCAGGCGCCGGAAAACGTTGGCCACGTAATTTTTTTTTGATAAACGGGAATAAAAAGAAGTCATTTGGCGCTAAATCAGGGCTGTACGGAGGATGACCCATCAATTCGACGTTTTAGCCAGTCTAAAAGGTAGTTGTTTCAGCCGATCTGTGAGAGTGCATTGTCATGATGAATGATGATCCTTCGTTGCCGCTTCTTTTTCCGTATTTCACCCAGCACTTTTGGCAAACAAATGCTTGTGTACCATTCAAAATTTACGGTTCTAAATTGCACTAACGGTACGTTCTCCACATGCCCAGTTATTCCGAAGAAATAGGCGATTATTTGCTTCGATGTGCTTCGTGCACGGATCACTTTTTTCGGATTTGGCTCGTCTTAGAAGATCCATATAGTTGATTGCTGTTTTGTTTCGGGCTCATACGCATAGATCCAAGATCCGTCGCCTGTGTAGGTGTTATACACATCTTTTGATGCACCGCGATTGTATTTGTTGATCATTTATTTGCACCAATTGACAGGAGCATCTTTTTCAGGTTTTGTCAAATTATGCGGGATCAAATGCGAACAAATTTTTTCACAGGTAAATGTTCATGCAATATCTTATTAATGCTCGACATACTTATCCCCAAAGATGCCTTAATCTCACTATAAGTCTCATGACGATCCTGTTTTACTATTTATTGCATAGCATTAATATTTTCTGGCACAACGACTGATTTTGGACGACCTTCGTCGCTGAGCGTATGGCGGCCACCTTGGAATTCTTTATACCAGAATTTCACAGTGGCAAAGGATCACTTTCAACAACACAAGATCAAACAACAAAATGTTCCGAAGAAATGTTAAAAGGGTCAAACTTTCAGATGGAAACGTCAGATGGCGCCTAAAGCGCTTAGTGCTGTCGATGCTCAACATATAAATACCAACCCTTTTACGTATATATTTAGGTGGAGATCCAACTACTAGATTTGTACGGTAATTTAATGTCCTCACCCTTAAAATGAGGAATCCAACTAAAAATATTTTATCTAATTATAACTGCACAAATCAAGTCATTTCATTCAATGATCACAATTGTAGCGATCTTATGTTATTAAACAGTTACTATTTTTTTAAGTACGTCTCACAGTTTACGTGGCACAATTTGGATATAGTTTTTGATCGAATGAATCTGTGTAGTGAATGGGTGATCGAGGACATCTTCGAAAGCATTTTAAGGTTTTCAAATGCTTTTTAACTGCTTTCCCTTTGCCCGATCGTCCAAAATTTCTGTGACATAATCTACACATCAAAGAAATCCTTCCTTTGTTCATACTGATTCAGAGCCCGTTTTGTGTCTATGTCTATTCCTAGATCCTCCCAAGTAACCGGTTACAATTGAATTCTCGGATAAAGTGTAACGAATAGATTTATTCGAGCGTTGAAATCTCTTTGAAGAAATTGACTCAACGTAACTAATCTCTTCCACATTTTCGAACCTCACTGATTTTCAAAGGAACGGCAACCCCATTCCATTCAGGTATTTTGGACGCCCTAAAATCTCTCGAATTTTCACGATTCCTCAGCTGTTCCCGAAGCCATAGTTGCACTACGACTGCATGAGGGGATTAGGTTTGGCCCTACCGCTCATCCTTGAGTCAATCACAATGAGAGAAACTAAATTTGCCCTCTAGGCGTGAAAACACCCCGAATCCCTTCCATTACTTGAACATGTGTCGGAGTAATGTCCGCTCTTTAAATAGAAATCGTGATCTATTTAATAAAGCTGGTACTTTTGATCTTTTAGTTGACTTGAGTTACTCAGATCATTCATGAATGAATGCGGAGAATGAGACGGATGCAGGATAGTTTAAAAACCTTTTATGAATTAAATTAGACTTAGATAAGCATTTTTAAAAATGGATCGTAAAGAGACATTGTTAGGTAGTCTTTTCATCAGTTGTTCGTTTCATGTAAAGTATTCTACCTAATAAAGTAGGCTTTTGAACTATCTTCTAGTAGTCGCGAGAACTTTCTCTTAATTCCTCTTCAGATTTCCTCATACGATTTCCTCGTCGATCCTATAGCTGTTAAATATTATATGCTTCATTATGCACGAAACGAATGAACATTTCTTTTATCATTCTCATATTAGTGAGCGTTTAAATTCCGGTGTAGCATAATATTCTTCTTCCTTTTACGTACATATCGTACTCTCTTTATAAGATATAGATTTAGATATACATAATAAGAAATGTGTGTCATGCAATTGAAGCCATTTTAGAGTAAAAGATAGCATTTTGTTACATCCTCAGATGCGTGCACATCGGCTAAGTTCTTTGGCTCGTGCTGGTTGAATAGAGTAATAAAATAATGTATTGATTATGATATGAAGTCATGTTATTTTTATCTATTATTATAATTTACTCTCGGGGTTAATATCTTCCTCAGGGCTCCCCAACAAATACAATGGCATTCTTCTGCATTCAAACTTATTTGGTGTGTCGTATCAACGTTTCGGCTACAAGAGAGAAGAGAGAAAACCTTCGGTTCCTGTCAATGGTTACTGCAAACCCATGAAGTGGAATTCTTTCGGCTCGGAGGCTTGTGCAGATGGAAATTGTCAATATAAGATCAAAGAGTACTACCGTATGAAATGATCTATTGATTAATTGGTTGTCTAAAGCCTGTCTATAAGCTCTCTCTTGAAGAGGTTTATGTATATTGCATCAACCGACTTCCAGAGGGGATTTTAAGGCATTAACTTGCAAGGTTCTGTAGTTTGGGTGGTGCCATTGAGGTTTGTATTGGCCGATGGGAACGCTATTCGAACAGCTCACCACGATATACCATTTAAATGGCTTCTTACGTTTACTTGACTGATTGCCACGTTACACTGAGCATTCTTCCTGACGTAATAGTCTCTGTATCAGTTGGTAAAATGAAACCGCGAGGGGATAAAAACGTTTCCCCTGCGCAACATCACTGCCAAATCATCTCTGCAGCGATAGGGCGGGCGGGGAGCTCCTCTCGTTCGTTTCTCCTGTGCAGGGCAGCGCGGACGGGAGAAGAGGAGGCATCAAGGGGGAAAGGTGTCGGCGCGGCCGTTGGCACGGCGACTTGGTCGGGTACGGGGCGGCGTTGGTGCTGGATTGGCGGTGGGGGTGGGGGTTTGGCGCGCGGCTCGCTTTGAATTCGCCAGCCGCTTGAGATGAGCTTTAATTAAGCCTGGGCGGTATCGTACCGCATCTTTTCTGCTTCTGCGGCGGAGAGTAGTCAAGGGAGGAGGGTAGGTCGGGTGGGCGGGCCCTAAGGAGGCGGGCGGTCGGTATGGTGAGGGGGGAGGGGGCGTCCGTCTTCCATGCGCTCGAGTGCGCACTGCGGTCGAGGGAGGGGGAGGGAATGGTGATGCTATGTCATTGGAAGAGCGGAGTGGGTAGGGGGAATGGGTAAGGCGGCCGGCCAATAGGGAGAGGGGAAACGAAGGGGGGCGGGGAGCAGGAGTGAATGGAGGGAGGGGGCGGAAGTGTTTCCGACTGACGCCCGAGCGGCGGCCGGGGGAAGGCGGCCGCGTTTGGGACACGGGTGCTTCTTTCCCCTCCACCTCCTTTCTTCCCCTCTCTCTCCTTCCCGTACCCCTTCCCGTCCAGAATATTGAGGAACCGGTTAAGAGGGCCATGTGCGTGCGTTCGCGTGCGGGACGAAGGCGTAGCGGTTTCCTTTGCTCTCTGCCCCCCACCCCCCAGGCATGACATCCCGCCTCTTCAATCCCTCATCTCCTATTATTCCAAACTCCTTCTCCTAATCTCATCGCCGCGGAGGTATCGACCCTCGTATTGATTTACATCAGCTCTTCCTCATACAATGCTTCCTTTTTCTCCGATTCAAGCTGTTTCGCTTACATTAACCTGGAGCAATAAATGTCTTAGTATTTCATTCTCGTTCTTCTCTACATCCGCACGGTAAAACTCAAAACTTGATCAAAAAGTTCCCGGAATAACCACCGTGTGGCGCTCCCATCGTTCCGATTTGAGTTCTGTTTTTTTTGTTAAATTGGTACATCTGTTGTTGATATTCCCTTTAAATCTTAGTGTCATAACTTGACATTTGCAAAAGTTACGTAGCCAAGAGTACATCTATCTCTGTGTGTGTTGGCGATTTTTTACAATTGCAGAAATGGATTTAAATTTGCAAAAACGAACTTGTATTAAATTTTGCGTAAAAAACGGATTTAGTGGCGCACGGACGTTGGAAATGTTGGAAAAGTGTTTCGGCAACGATTCTCTAAAAAAAACGGTCGTTTACCAGTGACACGAGCGGTTCAGAAGTGGTCGTGAGTCAATCGAAGATGATGAACGCAGTGGCAGACCATCGACATCGAAAGTCGGTGAAAAAATTGATAAAGTAAAAGAAATGTTGGTCAATAACCGCAAATTAACCATCAGAGAAATAGCGGAGGACTTGAACATTGCCTATGGATCCGCCCAAGACATTGTGGTTAATGATTTGGGTTTCCGTCGTGTAGCAGCAAAGTTGGTGCCAAAAGACCTCAATTTCATGCAAAAAAGAGACCGTGTTGACGTCGCAAAAGACATGATTTGCGAGGCTGAATCCGATCCCACATTCATCAAAAGGATCATTACTGGAGACGAGACGTGGGTTTATGAGTACGACACGCAATCCAGACATCAGGCAAGTGAATGGCATTCACCAAATGAGCCGAGACCAAAAAAACCACGTCGTTTTCAGTCAAAAAAGAAGGCAATGCTGACGGTTTTCATGGATTACAACGGTGTAGTGCATCATGAATTTTTGCCAGAAGGCCAGACAGTAAACAAAGAGTATTATTTGGGCGTTATGAGACGTTTGCGTGAAGCAATTCGCCGAAAGTGACCAGAAATGTGGGCAGAAAACTCGTGGATTTTGCACCATGATAACGCACCGTCGCACAGTGCTATCATTATTCGTAATTTTTTGACGAAAAATGCAACAAATACCATCCAACAGCCACCGAATTCACCTGATTTGGCTCCCTGTGACTTCTTTCTGTTCAATCGAGTTAAAAAACCATTACGGGGAACGCGTTTTAGCAGCCGAGAGGAAGTAATGGAAAAATCGCAGGAAGCACTGATGGACATACCGAAAACCGAATATAAAAAATGTTTCGAGGATTGGATCAAGCGCTGGCATAAGTGTGTTGCAGTCGATGGGGATTACTTTGAAGGGGACAATATAGATTTAGATGAATAAACTTGTATTTTTAATTTTCTGAATAAATTCCGGGAAATTTTTGATCAAGGTAGTATATTAATGCTTAAAGAAGTGGAAAAAAATAAATCTGCCTGTCCAGAATTCACAATTCGCGCAGCATCATCAGGCGGCAAAACAATGATCGGGTGATATGTGAATTAAGGAATTGTAGTGTTTTCTACAATTCCGTCTTTAAGGAAAATCTCCTCATAATTTACCTGAGGCAGTGCCCTATGTGCTAATGGGATAGTTGAAACGCAACTGACTTCTGTACTTCAAGTTTTAGACCTGATTTGGTTGCAATATTAGCACAATGGTGTATCGATGTCAAACAATATATATATATATATATATATATATATATATATATATATATATATATATATATATATATATATATATATTGCAGGTATCGGAAAACAAGATGTCTGTGTTACGCGCCCTTTATTGAAGCACTGCTTTCTAATCATGCGAATAGATATATATTTTATGAAAGTTTGGTATCATCCCATTCCTAATATATTTTTCATATTAGTGAAAATCTATATTATATTTGGGTGAAAAACGTGTCCCAGTAGATATCGAATGTGCCTCTAATTATTAGAGATAATAGTACTGAATTAGGTGTATTGATTATAATAATAATAAGGAGGCATAGGTAACAGAAAGCTGATTTGAAGAAGATGTAATTATTCGAGCTCTTCGTCATATTACTAGGCTACAAGGCAGAGATGAATTAAGTGTGATCTCACATGTGTCAAATGTTTTCCGAGAGTAAAGCCAGAGAAATATTTTGGCTTTCCATAATCGTTGTGATTTTAATACTTGCTTTGAGTTTTACTAATATTTTTCGTGATCATTCACTTCGTTTCATATACCACGCCAATCCTTTCCTTCGCGGGTTGGAGCCAATTAAATGCCAAAGAAAGGCAGGTCGTATGTGGAGAAAAATGTATCTAGATGAAAGTACGCACTGCGGATCGAATGCCCGAGCACCAAATATTCCCTAAAGGGAGGAGAGCTCTTATTTCGGCGTGGTACCCTGAAAAAATAATGTCCTCTCCAATTCTTTATCACTCCTTCCTTACTTGAGCTCTGACGCAACGGAGGCTCATAGGGGAACACTTTTTCCAGTCCCATTCCCACGTTTTGTACCCTCTTCCTCGCTCCTCCCAGTGCATTAACAGCACACTCCCGCTCCTCTCCCATCGCTCCTCCCCACCCCCCGCTCCCCTTTCTCCCTCACGACCCTCCCCCTATCCAGTCCTACCCCCGTCGCTAACCCTGCAACCTCTCCCCCTCCCCCACACTCGCTCGCGGGGCAATTTTTTTGCTCTGCTGGTCGTCATTCATCTCCCCCCACACCCGTGCAGCCTTTGTGGCTTTGGCTCCACGGCCACCCTTAAGGTGTTGCGCGGGATGGGGCATTTTGTGGTGGGCTGGCGCGGGGGTCTGTGGTGTCCGAGGGGAGGCGGAGGAGGAGGGGGCGGCGGCGAAGGGAAAGGTGCTCCGGGATGAGTTTCGGATAGGGTAGCCGCTGCGGCCCCCGGGGGAAAGGGGGCGGTGGACCGGAAGGCACCGGCGGCCCCCGGGGGCAGGTGAGGAGTTCTCTTCCCAGCCCTCCCTGCCCTCGAAACCCCTCCATACACCTCCTGATTTCCCCCCTGTGGTCTCCATTGCGTCCCAACCCTCTCTCCCTCTTATAAATCGCCGTCATCCGGGAGGGCACGTAACCTATGTGCGCGAGAGCTCGCGGAAGTCCTTGAGTTAGGTGAAGTTGCGTAGAACGATCCCGCATAGGTCGGTACCAGAGTTGAATAATTTTAATCTAGAGCACGTTTCACCAGGAAATTTTCATCATATCCAGTTACAATATGTTCGCGGTACCAGTTTGCCTCGCCTGTGACTCCAGCCAATGTCCTTTGGAGTTCAACTCACGTCTGATACACATTCAAGTTCCGAAGAAACTGCGGGAGATGCCGCAAGAGTAAATTTTAACGGAGTCATCCGCGTGCATTTAAATGCAACAATTTCAGAGTAGGCGAATGATGTTTACACTCTGAAGTTTTTGCATTGAAATCACATTCAAGTTCTTAATTTCTGTGATAGAGTGGTGAACGTCCACCATTCTCTCAATGGCCCAGCGGTAGGGCTAAAAACCACTATTTTGTGTGATGGCTGGTCACAATCAATGGTTGTTTACTTCTTAAAGGTAGGTTTTCGGACTCTCCCTAATAAATTTTATGTACTGCAACAAATTGCGTGGAGGGCCGGCTTATTCTGGCCTGACCTGGCTTCGTCGCTTGTTTTCCCAGAGCCGTCGTAATCACAATGCTTTATTTTCATGTAACATTTACAAAACCCTTGCGACTCGTATTATTTATGCTTTCATGGGAACAAACCCCATCTCTAAGATTTCTTAGTTAAAATTTAATTTTCTGACTTAATTTTCGATAGTTAAAAACTTTCTTAAGTTTAATTGGAAGACTGATATTTAATTTTTTTTTTACACAATGAAAAGTTTGCGCAAAGAAAACTCCGAAATCAACCGATCTCAGTGGGTAAATAACATAAAAAAGTTGCCGGGGCTTCATTATAGAAATCTCGTTTCGTATATCGCGCCAATACCTTCAGGGTTGGCTTCGAGCCTTTGAAGTGCTAATGAAAATCATAATCGAAGTATATGTTACTGTGGTTGTTATGTTTTTATGTCTAGCCACTTAGTTATACATCGCTGTTGGACCTCGGGTCATAGATGACGCACGCACACGAGCAGTAACTCAATTTGAGTACGCAATATATTGACTGAGTTGAAACTCTTCTGTTGTTGAAATGTTCGTTCAAAGACATATCGTGTGATATCTTAATCCTCCCAATTATGATTACCATGTATGAATTAAGACTAACTTTTTCTGTCTTAATTTAATGCCAGAGTGAATGATTAAATGAAAAACTCCAATAGCCGTTAGCAGTTAGGCTAGCAGTTTACGGCTATTGAAGTTTTTCATTTTTTCAATACTACTAGCCGTAAAAGCTCAATCCAATCAATAAATATAAGAGTGAATGAGTTTTCTGGGTGTCTGACCAGCTACGTAAGTATAACTTTTTCAGTGCATATATTACAATTGACCTGGAGAAACGAGGCATGGCATTCATTGGTGTATCTGATTTTCCGGCTTGCCCTTCAGCCCGCTACGTATCGAACCGCTACAATCGAGTTTTACACATTTAGTAGAGAGATCAGTTTCAAAGTTTAAGAGCAAAGTCATTTCAGTACATTTTCTGAAATATCTGAGTCTTTTTTTCATCAGTTTTTTCAGCACTTCTGGTTGAAAGAAAAGAGTATTAAAAATAGGCTTCTCCAAATTCTATCATTTAGTTTGAAAGTACATTTCACAATGAATAATTTAAATGTGTATTTCAGGGTTTGATCTGCAGCAAGCATTTACCAGCCTCTGGTCTGTCCATTCTTAGTATTCGCTCATGAAATTTAATTTCCATGAAGCTGCCCAAACATGACCGTACTTAATTGGAGGTGTAACTGCTTTTCTCGAAGCTCACGCCAGAAGACGTGAAAATTACCGAAGTTTATGAGAGCTTCTCCTGCGGTCGAGTTATGTCTCTACTCCATTGAACTTCGCTACCTCTTTCTATGACTCATTTCAGTCCCTTAAATGATCGTTTTTTATGTACCTCTGGAGATCACTATCCTCATTACATTCAGATAACTTCCATTCAAAATATTAACGTTTCCTAAGTCAATAGTTGTGGTTTCTTTCCTTGTCCGAAATCCACATACCAAATTTGTTTAGAAAAGTGTCTTTGCCATTTGTGTCTCATTATTTGATATAAGCATTATAATGGGGAGGATATTTAGTAAAGTAAAATATTAGTTGTAGTTTTTATTCTCCGTAGTTTGCAAATATTAAAGGAAATATCCTATAAGGAGAATATCTGGAAAAGTTAACAAAAAATTAGGATTTATGAGAAGATTACTGGGTAAATGGAATGAAAAGTTAAAAGAGAAACGTTATCTGTCGCTGGTTAGGCCTCATTTAGAATATGCAGCAAGTATATGGAATTTTCACGTAGTTGGATTAAAATCCAAATTGGATCGCTTGCAGCGTAGAGGAGGTAGATTTGTAAAACGTTGTTATGAATTTATTTATTTAAGAATTACATTGCAATTAGGCAATTGTCCTGGTGGCAACGGTCAAGTTTGGTCAATGATCACTCTTACAACGAAAAATACATGCATAGACGCACTATAAAAACAGATAAGAGACAAAATATTTTTACATACAATGACACTTCTTTATGATTATTTTATGATAAACAGTATCGTATGCAAAATATTAAAGGAGGTAGGCTGGGAATCACCCACGGAACGAAGGTTAAATTTAAAATTGAAGCTCCTGCATGCATTGGAAGGAGGTCTCTTAAGCAGTGATGTAGAAAATTTATTGTTACCCCCATCGTACTACTATAGGTGAGATCAAGTCAATAAAATTAGAAGGATCAAGTGTATAACAGATGGATATAAGATGCCATTTTTTCTACGAACGATTAGGGTCCAGAAAAACATTGTCCGACCGCGGTGGGGTCATGTTCGGGTAAATATTATTCTGGTTTTTATTCACCGCCTGCCACTCACGCTAGCGGTGAAGTGCAGGATACTAAAACTAATAAAAAATGGTATCTAATGGCAAAACCACCAACTTTTTTAAACTAACGGCAAATGCCAGAGGTTGTATCGAGGGTGTCACTCAAAGATTTAATGCAATCTTTACCGTAATATAGATTTTGGTGATGCTGGTAATAACATTTACCATTATCTTCCCTAACATTTTACCAAAATCATGGTACAGAATCAGGTTCTGCCCCTTCGCTTAAACAGTGTAATTTCTATGCAAGATCACCCTCATGATTTTAAATATTTTACACCGCTATGGTAGCAACATACGCTTAAGGAGGAATGCTTCTTCAAAGACCAATTTAAAAATATTTAAATATTTTCTGTTACGCCCTGAGTAATGCTCAAGTTTGTTTTATTTTCGAATTATTGAATGTATCATTTAACTTTGTCAAGTGTTTTTATTTGTTTATTTGCGTACCCCGTAAGCCACCGCTAGGGTGTGTGGCAGGGGGTGAACACATACCAGAACACGACATAACTAATGCCGAACTAGGCATAAGCAATGTGTGAAAATTAGCGCTCACCCACATCTACATCTACATCTACATAATACCCCGCAAGCCGCCGCAAGGGCGTGTGGCGGGGGGTGTTAGGTCACCAACCGTAAAAAAGAAAAATACCACATGCAAAAAAACAACACGGAAAATTACACCCACAGCAGCGCACACACTCATGCAAAAATCCCTTCATCCGATACTCATGCAAACACATATACCGCAAAACAACTAAAAAACTGCACCCCATGATGCAGCACGAAAGCCATCCTACAACACGGAAGCCAGGACACAACAAGCAAGAAATTGAAACACCACATGAAAATGCACCACGAAACACTCTGCCCCCAAAGAGTCTTTAAAAGGCAGGGAATGCGACCCAACGTTGCAGGTAGCAGGAATTTCCCCCCGCGGAGAGGGACGAGGGATTGAAAGGGAAACTTAAAAACAGATGAACAGAACATGAATGAGGTCATTCGGAAAGAATGGGTTATTATAGCAAAACACATAAGGTTAGTGGAAGAGCATGCATTTAAATACAACTAATTATTTTTTAGACGCTGAGGGTGGCAAGTGGAATTTTTTCTATCTATAACCCTGCAGTTGCTATCCCGTATTGTCCGTGGGAAGAAGGAGTCCTTGAGTCGGCTAGTACTGGCATCTATTTCCCGAATTTTATATGCATGATCCAAGCGACCAATGTATGTAGGAGTACGAATAATTTGCGAGACCTCGGTGCTGAAACATGCGGATCTAAATTTATTTAATAATTTCAATCTTGCATTGAATCGTCTTTCAGCCAATGATTCCCACCCCAAATCCATGAGCATTTCGGTGACGCTTTGCGATTTATCGTAGGAATTTTTTACAAAACGGGCTGCCCGGCGTTGAACCTTCTCAATTTCCCGAATGAGACCTTTTTCACTCGGATCCCACACGCTGCATGCGTATTCTAAATGAGGCCTTACAAGAGCGTGGTAACAACGTTCCTTGACCTTCGAGTCACTTTTTCCGACAACGCGTCGAATGAATCCCAATTTTTTATATGCTTGACCGCAGACTTTACGTATGTGAGTCCCCCAAGTTAAGTCTTTTGTGAATGTGACACCTAGGTATTTTACCGTATCAACTACTGCTAGGTCACCTCCAGCTAATTTGTAAGCAAATCCCGTTGATCTTTTAAAGAAATTTACCACTGAACATTTATTATAATTTAGAGTCAATCCCCAGTTAGAACACCATTTAGTAATGCAATCTAAATCCTGCTCTAGAATAAAACGATCCTCATCCCCAGATATCTCCCGATAGATCACCGTGTCATCTGCGAACATCCTAATTTTACTTTTCACTTCGCCGTTCAAATCGTTAACAAAAATCAAGAAAAGCAACGGCCCGATCACACTTCCCTGAGGTACCCCCGACGTGACTCGAACGCTGTCGGAACTAGCGCCATCAAGGACTACCCTCTGTTCCCGCTCCGAAAGAAAATCTTTAACCCAACTTATGGCGCCCTTATTTATACCCGCGACCTTTAATTTATGAATGAGTTTACCATGTGGAACCTTATCAAATGCCTTATGAAAATCTAAGAAGATGGCATCCACTTCCCTACCTCTCTCACCCGATAAAAGTAAATCATGTGTAAATAATCCTAATTGGGTTTCGCAGGAGCGGGTTTTCCTGAATCCGTGTTGATTGTCACTTAAAAAGTTAATATTGTCAAGGTGTCTCATTATTGAACTGACAATTATGTGCTCTAAGATTTTGCAACAGATAGAAGTGAGAGATATAGGTCTGTAATTACTGGGATCCTCCCTGTCACCACCTTTAAAAATAGGCGTTATTTGCGCGGTTTTCCAAATCTTAGGTACTTTGCACTCTGTGAGGGATTTGTTAAATATAAATTCAAGGTACGGGGAAATGTTTGGAGCTAAATGTTTTATCACCCTAGCTGGTATATTTTCGGGACCCGGGGATTTGTTGGGTTTAATCTCGTTAAGCAATTTTAGAATTCCTTGTTGGTCCACTGTTATTTTTTCCATGGGTGGAGTATGTATTGTTTCTTGGAGATATGCGGTGGCAACATCATTCGAGAAAACGCTTTGGAAGAATGAATTTAAGATGTTAGCTTTACCCTCACTGTCTGTATGAATTATATTGCTACAATCCCTTAAGCAAGCCACGGTTTGTTTACTCCCATTTACTTCCCTAACATATGACCAGAAAGCTTTGGGGTCAGTGTCCAAGTGCTCGCAAAGTACTTTACGTTTAAAGTCCAGTAAAGCGCTACGTAATTGTGTTTTGGTTTCAATTTTGGAGGATCTATATGTGTCCCATAATTGTTTATTCTCAGGGGATGATGTGTTCACGCCTGCCCTCTTTACCCTAGAGTGTAGCATTCTCTGCTTTCGAAGGGCTTTTCTAACGTCTTTATTGTACCACCTGGGGTCGCGATTTGCTTTAACGTATTTTATAGGTATGAAATCTACGATTCCTTTTTGCATGATATTGACAAATTCTGTCCAAGTTTCTTCCACGTTGACATGACTTAAGCGGGTTTTGAACTCGGGTAGTGAAGAGTTTAATTGATTGGCAAAGGATTCAAAGTCTGCTTTATGGTAATTATAAATTTTTCTTTTTGGTTTAATGATCTTTTTTATTTCTTTGTCCAAGTGGACATTAATTGCTTTATGGTCACTCAACCCCTCATCAGTTGATACACTAATAATACGTTCAGGCGTGTTTGTAAGAAATAGATCCAATATGTTCTTTCCACGGGTGGGCATGCGTACTGCTTGATGGAGGGAGTTTCTTTGAACCAATTTTATCATGGAATTGCAAGATTCGCGATCGCGGGTCCCAGATTTAACGATATTGTTGTCCCAATCTATACCAGGGAGATTAAAGTCGCCACCAATTATGTTTATGCTGTTATTATATTTACGTGTAAAATTGTAAATTTGATCGTTGAGGGTGTGAAGTGTTTTCAAATCTGAGTCTGGAGGTCTATAGAAAGAGCATAAATTTATGTTGGGTTGATTGGTCCGTATTAAGGTGCACCAAACACTTTCTATGTTATTATTCTCAAATGAAAGTTGCCTGCTTTCAAAATGACTTTTAACTGCCACGAAAACCCCTCCTCCGGGTCTTGTATCTCTATCGTGTCGGTAAACTTTGAAATCTATTGGGAAAATTTCTTGGTCATTTATGTCATTGCACAGCCAACTCTCTGTGCCTAATACTATATCAGCGGAATGAGTTTGGATTATGTGTTCTAGATCCGCTGATTTGTTCTTGAGGCTTCTGCAATTTATAACAAGTATAGTTAAATTATTTTGATGTTGAATAACGTCCTTATTTGTGCCTGACTGTATTTTAGGACGCCTTTGTGGGGAAGTGCGTGTCACATGTCTTTCTAAATCAATGCCAGTTTTGTCGGTGACTTTTATATTTTTATTAATAATATTATACGCGCTATCCCCAGATGTTACTGACCCACTAAGTGACCTGCCCTCTATCCTAAAAAAGGCCTACAGTGGTCGAGTATCCTATCCGCTCCGCTACCCACGGTTCAAGAGACCTGGTAGTTACATAAAACCTGTGCTGCGAGTAATACGCAATGTAAAAAAGTCATTCATTAAATACGTGGGGAAAGGAAAACAGTCATTATATCCACACAATACGCCGCAAGCCCACAGTAAGGATGTGTGGCGGAGGGTGTTAGGACAATCATCATCAATACATGTATAATCATTAAATTTACATATACAATCGAACAGAGTTGATTTATACATAAGAGGTTACTTATATGCAAAAATATTCAGCAACAGGAAAATATTCAAGTCATACGGGAACCATGTTATCAAAATCGTTCAAAGAACAAAAACTAGCTAAAAACAGTTCTGGTACCTATACATACCTCATATTGAACAGGAGGAAACAAAGACTAAACACGTGAGGGAAAAAATAAATAGGAATAACGACAACTTTGAGAACATATAGTATAATAAGGTGCCACTGTAAGACGGTAGTCCACACACATACAATAAACATGCCCTTGTAAACCACAGCAATCAACACGGTTGTTGGTTTGATGGCTTAGGAGTAGGGCTCATCACGAACCGAGTCCAAAAACGTGTGAATTTTATCCAGTGACACTGAAGAGGGTTATTACCTTACGTTGTGCTGCCAGATATTTCCCAAGAAAATCTCGCATGCAATTGAAATATCACTCAGCGTGGTTTACTTTGGGGAGTTCCCAGAGCCGTCTCCCAGATGGGCATGGGACCCTTCCTTCAGAAACAGAGTTCCATCAATTAACAGGCTACGACAAATATTTAATAACTTTTATTTGCCAGGACCTGCGGTAATCTCTTGTTTTGATAGGCAATTATTATTCCACGTCACTCTATCGGAAAACTACCATAAAATTTATCATGTCATATGTACGGCATAAGAAAGCATACTCCCTTGCGATGTTGGATAAAAGAGGGATGAAAAAACCTTTTAGTGGTAAGAAAAAATTCTCCGTCATCCTTATAACATGATTTCGATTCGATAATTTTTTGAAATTAGAGGGCTGTACTAGGTAGATAAAATTCTTAAAAAATTATGTATTCGCGTATCTCGGCGACCATTTCCATTCACTCTTCCTCGTCGTGCCAAGCGACGCGTTCAGTACTGCGAGTGGCGTAGTTCCGTCGCGCGGGAGAATGATTGCCTCTTCCCCTCGACGAGGCGGGAAGTCTTAAAAGGGGGCGACGACCGCAGAGGCGGGCCAAAACTCGAGGAGGAAAAGGAGGGATATTTTGAAGAAAGATAGCGATAAAACAAAACGCAGTGGAAGGCTCTGAGGAGGACAAAACGCGAGAGAAAGAAGGGGATTTTTTTCAAACCCCTCTTCTTCTTTTTCGTCGGATTCTTGCCTCAGCCTCTTTAATTTTTTTCTCCCTTTTCTTCCACTACTATCTCTTGTCATTATCACACCGCCTCGAACCCGGAGGGGTGGGCGGGTAGGGGGGAGGAAGGAGAGGTCCTCTTCTCATCATTTTTTTCGGAGAAGTGATGATAATCCGAGCGTAAAAAAGGGCGGCCATATTTTTTTCGGCTGGGGTAGGATCCGGTATCACGGTTTGATATTTTATAAAAAGGTCCCAACTTCACGAGATACCCCACCCAGCGTCACCGCTGCACCTTTTCGCTCTTATATAGTATATATATATATATATATATATATATATATATATATATATATATATATGTATACATATATATATATATATATATATATATATATATATATACATATATTCATGCATATACATGTACATAAAACTTATGTGAAAGTCTCACGGATGTGAATGATAATGTATATGAAGTTAGTACTAGCGGACAAAGACAATAATACGGAAATACACAAAAAAGAAAAGAAACTCACTGGTTTTCGAATTTTCGGTGGTACAAGCCACCTTTCTTAAGGAAGAGAAGGAACGAACTCTTCTTTGAGCTCCGTCCTTCTCTACCTTGAGAAAGGTGGCTTGGATTATCAAAAATTAGTGAGTTTCTTTATTTTTTGTTTTCTGTTTTTGTCTTTGTCCGTTGATGCTAACTTAATTTACATTATATAAACATAGTAGTAGAATTTAGGGGAGGCGACCGACAGCTGCGGTCATTTGCGCCATTAGGGATGGACAGGAAAGGATGAAAGGTGGAGAGAAACCCGGCGTCGGCATTAGCCTACTCTTAACGAAAGGCGCCAAGGGGTCCGCAGCTTAACGTCCCATCCGACGGACGGCGTACTCACTCAAAGTGCCCTCCACAAAGCATCTCAAGTAGGGATCGAGATACCACTGAAAAACATTCTATGCCACCGGGATTTGAAACCAGGCCCTCTGGGTGGGAAGCTGGTACGATTGCCACTGCACCATCTCGGTCCTCTTATATATACATAAATATGTATATATATATATATATATAAATATATATATGATGTATATGTGTGATGTGTATATATATATGATGTATATATATATATATATATATATATATATATATATATATATATATTTACACACAACAATAAAGACAGTAATCAACCCGAAGGTCGGTTTGGTAGGTGATGATAGAGTTCACGCAGTACAAGCCCGACGGCGTGTAAAATTCACACATCAGGGTAGAGGGGCCTTTTCCTTTATCTGTACCGGTTATGGTTTCCCAAGACGATATGGTAACCGTAAAATCACATTGCTTGGGTGGAGTTGCAGGTGCTCTGAGAAGCTTATCCGGGAATCGAACCTGGGCCCTCCGAGTCAGTTGTCCAACGCTCTACCCCAGGACTGCCGCAACCCACACCTATGTATATATATATATATATATATATATATATATATATATATATATATATGTTTATGCATGTATGTATGTTTATACACACACACACACAAACGTACATATTTATACACATTTATACATACACACACACACACACATCTGAACTTTTACATTGGCGTCTCTGGAATGATCGATCTTTCCCTGTTTCTTCGTTTACTCAATTCCATACCATTCAAGGTGTCAATCGATATCTCTCCAACCTTGAGATCTGAAATAAACATCCCGGGGTTTGTATAAGATCCAAGTTGTCATTGGCTGCCAGATCTTCTGATAACCGCTGTTGTCACAATGTCCCTTCTATAGTAAACAGAGAAAAATTAGTGTAGCAGTCATTTTATGAAACAACGTCAATTCAATCAGGTTGTCTATTTCTGGCACAATTCATAAGTTTTGTATCATAGTTTAATCACTCCCTCACGGACTTTCTTAGCATTTGTAGGTTCATATGTACTGTTAAGCATGCAGGACTCCACGCTATTGCGAATTTATATGTTTTTTTAATCCAGCCCATTTTTCGTCGATAGCAAAGTTAGCGTGCAATTTTATCTGATGGCCACATCATCAATGTGTTATTTAAAAAGGCTTTCTCAGAACACTGGCGATTGTGAAGACTTATGGGATGAATAGTGCAGAGAAAACATCGTTCATCGAAATAACCCATTTTTTATCGTTCAGTCGTCTCAGAAGCCAAAAATACCCGTGCGAATTGAGTGGTACTGGACGATATAATGCTCAGGTCATGCTCAACATCAATTACGTGTGCTAATAAAAAAGCATCATTATGCATTAAAAGGGAACCTCAAAATCCCAAGAAGTGCACTTTGATTGCCTGACCATCGATCATGCCAAAAAAAATGCTACGACGACCCGGTCACAGACCATTCAACGCGGAAATGTGGAATGCACTCATTCAGTAAATACTACTTAATGCTCAAAAATATTTTTACATTGAATATTTAAACTAAATTCACATCATTTGCAGTATAACGCCCTAATGCTGAGGAGAATTTTGAAAGGTTCATTGGCTGCAATGTCAGTAAAGGTAACATGAAAGTTAAAAGAAAAAAGGCCCGTAAAAAATGAAGTATCGTTCCGAAAGAGCAATGTGATTAATAGCGTAATCATTAGCAGGATAAATAAATGCCTTGGTAGTGAGTTGCCAATGTGAATCTAATGGGTATTGACGTAGCAAGAGGAGTTTCCGCGGTACGAATCCTCAAACAGAACACCAATAATAAGACATTCATCGTAAATAATGAATAACAAAAACCTTAAACACAGTTATCAACCCGAAGGTCGGTTTGGTAGGCGATGGTACGAGTAGAGCTCACTCAGTACTTAGCCCGACGGCGTGTGAAATTCACACATCAAGGTAGGGGGGCCAGTTCCTTTCCCTGTTGTTATGGTTTCCCAGGAGATCTGATACCCGAAAAATCACATAGCTTGGGTGGAGCTTCAGGTTCCCAGAGACTTTCCCGGGAATCGAACCCAGGACCCTCCGGTCATTAGTCAAACGCTCTACCCCCTGGACTACGGCAACCCACATAATGAATAATAAGTTAGCAAATTAATCCTTTATATTTCTAATCAGAATAGTTAGAATGTTGGCCAAAATTTAGATCAAAATTTTCCCCTATCCATGAAAACTCTTCTAGTTCCGAGTGGTCGTCGCAAGGGCAACACCATCCACTGGTATGTGCGACAAAACGTTCGACTTCCAGGCACAAATACGTGTGCAGTCACTGGTGTCCCTTCTTGAAATATCGGGCACAAACCTTTTACAGATGCCCCGCTTCATCCTACTCACTGGGATTGGAGGGAAGTTGCGGCCCGCTCGTCTATGGCTGGCTAGCGGCGTCAAAAGCACCCCTTTCCGAAGCCTATCTTCCCCACAACAACCTCCATTCCCCCCTTACCTGCCTGCCTTCTCGTAAACCTCCACCTCCCGTGACCCCCCCCCCCCCCACGACCCACATATCCCCATCAACACCACTCCAATCCCCCAAAACCAGGCCCGAAATTTTTATCCGCTCATCTCTCGTGTTACCTCCAAAGAGGTTCCCGCCCCCCACCCTCGTTCCGACCGCGGCACCCATCAACGCTCGCCCCTTTCCTCCTCCCAAACCCTCTCCCGTTCTCCACCCAAGGGGGAGGGAGACCACCCTCTCGGCTCCTTGCCAACCGCAACACGTTCCCCTCCCTTCCACCTCCCCCTCCAAACATCCCGACCCAATAATGGCCGGTCGAGTGTGGCGTCGCCAGCGTTGGGGTTCCCTCTCGAGTACCGTGCCCTCCGAGGAAGACGGGGTGGGGAGTAGGGGTGATGATGGGCCCCGTGTGGGAAAGGCGGGAGGGAGGTGATGCAGCCGCCTTTCCATGGGGCGGGGGAACTGGTCTCCGTTCCCCTCCTTGCCGTAACCCCGTAGCCGACAATCGCAGCACGCGAGCCGTCCCTCACCCGCCGTCGCCGCGGGGCCCCACGCCCCTTCGATCGGCTCCGCCCGACTGTACCCACCCATTATCCGGCAAGCCCCGCCGCCCTCCCCAGCCGTTACCCCTGCTCGGAGGACGCGGATTCAAGCGGTAATTCTCTGCTCACGAACGTCCCGCGGGAAGTTTTCTTTGCGACGCAAATGGCGGCGGCATTAGTTATCGGGAGTTCGCACGCGAGTGCGAGATTTTAATTTTACGCGTTCTTTATGCTTACCTGCTGCAACCCTACCTTGGGTCGCAATAAATGATCGCAGCAATCCATTCTCACCAGTCGTGACTTTTCCTGTCAAGAATTTGAGACGGTGCAGGGTTATATTTCAAACCCGACTTTCCCTATTTTATTGTTCTCTTTCTTCACTGTCATTTACTTTGAGTAAGTGTGCCTGTTTACATGAATACTTAATTTATATATATATATATATATATATATATATATATATATATATATATATATATATATATGTATATGTTTATATGTAATATGTACTCGACGATGGGTTACATGGAAGAAGGGACCATTTGGTCTCAATTTTGCCCAAGTAAAGACCTCTATCTGTCTTTCTATTATGAGTAAATAGTTCTACGATCGTTTTGCATCTCTAAACATTTACATGATCCTGTTTCTGCCAACTCCTAAATTCAATATTTCATCTCCAGGGGTGCTTGCATGCTTTTTATCGCGTGTATTCTTTTTCTTTCTTATTTTGCCGCCTGAGACGCGAAGAGAATAAGCGAGACTTAGCTTTTACCAAGGTTCAGAACACACGAGTTTAGCGATGACACAAAGGGAATTTTATGGCCACATACTCTTTGGACCGATTGTATTATTGAGATAATACAAGGGGTGTGACCTCCTGTACAGATTAATGAAGGTATTTGCTCTCGGATAATCAGAAGTTCTAAAGAGTAAATTGTCAAATTTACAATTCACAAAAAAATCGTATTTCAAGCAAGAACGAGATTAAACGCTTCGTAGAAATATAATGAATTCTTAGATGAATGTGGTTGTGCATAGTTATTTTTGTATTTATTGTCATGCGTGTAAGCTAAAATAAGTTTTACGTAAACATACACTTCAGTGACAGTGTGCATTAGCGTTTTTATTGCTGGTTTTGTATTGGCGTTCTATTGTGCGGGTGGTGTCCTAACACCGTCCGCCACACTCCCTTGTGGGGTTTGTGTAGGGGTGCATGTATTTCTACCATTCCATGGCTCCGTTCATTACGCTCTTCGGGCAATTGTTGTAGTAGTATTAATTGTGGGAGTGCACTTATAGCTACAAAGTTATCGTTTATCGCAATGGGCCCTGATATATATTTTCTCTTCACTCAAATTAGTAGGTAAAATTTTTATTGGTCATTCTACATAGAAATGAACAGTTGTTTCTCTATTTACGAAACTATGGTTTAGTTTATTACTTATTCAACTCTGGGAGTTTCTAAATGCGGTTTAGAACAGTATTTTCAGGAATATAAGAAACATTCTCAGGTGTCTGTTCGCAACTCAGAAATGTTTCATCTTGGTAAACGTTGATGAAGTATAAACACTGAATTTCCCCACACAATAAAAAATATTGTGTGTTGTATTTCTAGTCATGAACAAATGGTAAAAATTTTTCATTTTTGGTTTAAATTAATATCTAGTGGAAAAGTGGCCCTACTTATTTTCTCTATATCGTGCTCGAATTCCACAAAACCACGCCTGAAACTACGCAATTCGTTGCTATAGCTATGTTGATACTTCATCAAATTTTCTCAATTTTCAGGAATGGGTATTTCAAAATCGGTTGTCTTGGCATTTAATAATCATTCTTACGTTTGTTTGTACAAGTAATATACCTCTTAATAATGAAAAACTATGACTTTGTAATACCTCAGAATTTTATTTAGTCACGACCCTGGTTCTCGAAGTTTTCGACGTCATCATCAGGTCTCCAAATCTCCCAATAATATGCCTTTATTAACAGCTATCCCACGCCGTAACAAGAAAAATCAATTATTAACATAATGAAAATCTTATTTAGGTTTAAATAAGGCCACTCGACATCACTAAACTCTCGCCATATTCTTCACATCCATTTCGCCGGTAATTCTCACGTCTTACTTTATTTGCTTTCAAGACCGTTTGTATTGGTGATCCTCTCTTCGTCTTCCCTCTTGATTTTTCCTTGTACAAACGAAAACTTCACTTAAGTTCACCTTAATATAGTATCCACCGACTTATTGTAACACTCTTCAAATTAAACTTCTTCATTTTTCACTTTTCTAAACCCTTTCATTTTCAACAGAAATTTTCGACGAAGTTTTGGTAACAACTTGGCCAAAGGTTATCCACCTTTCTAATTTTTCTACAGTAAATCAAGAGAGATTTTTAATATACCTATTGCCTCCTTATTTTTCCTTCAAATACAATGGTCTCTCTCCATTAATTCCCATTTCTCTAGAGTAACCCAATATGGCACTTCTTTCGTATTACGTGATATTTATTCTGGGGTAATAGTTGTGGCTACCCAATAAAAAAATGAATAAATCTTCGGAAGCCCTTATTAGTTGAAATGCATGTACACCATTGAGAAACTCCAACCACAAACTCTATGCTCCGCAATGAGCCGAAAACTTCGTTGGCCGATCGTAATGATGTTGCAGTGCTTAAGCACACTAAAAAAATTATTCCTGTGAAATAAGACAAGAAGTAATTCTAGCATCGGTGCAGAAAAGATATTTTCTTAATGCGCACTGCAAAAAGGAATCCAGATATTGGTTTTGGACCGTTTCGTTTTACAAAGGTGTCATATAACCTATAGGTCGGGGAAGATCGACACAGGGCACGAAAACGTCACGATAATAATCACGAAATGGTTCCCTGAAGAAAAGAGATACCTACTACTAAAAGTGAGATAACTTCATCATTTTATTACACTCTTGCTTTAGAGAAATGGTTAACCGATAATTTAATTTACGGTTTATTCATTTTCCAGGAATATTTTAACTTATGAAGAAAGCTGGTATGGTGATTGGATTAAAATAGTTGAAAATTGCTCTGACGAAAAATCATCCATGATTGCTATGAATTGTCTACTGTTTTTGTAAACGATAATGATGAGAGAAAGTGACCTTGAGAAGAAAATGTATCTAATGCTCATCATCTTTTTAAGACAATAACAAGAGTTAAATAAAACTCGCTATGCTTTTGACAGTCATTTTAACAATCTGCTAGAAGAAATATGAAAGTGGCAGTAGGTTGGGAAAAATATATTGAAAATCATTCTCGTAGAAATCAGTAAAAACAGTAAAGATAATCGATTTTTATCCATAAAAAATAAATATTCAAGAAGCGACAGTAATGAGATTTTTTTAAAATAGAGAAGGGGAAGTTTCCAAATTCGAAAGCAATCGCATGACGTATATTGCTAGTAACATTTTGTATCCGCCCGGTTTATCTCTATGGCAAATTAAAGCCCATTGTGCTTCTTATGCTACTATTTGACGATACTTATAGAGGGAAAAACAAAAATTCCTGTCAATATCCCCCTCTCTGGTATCAAGCTCGAGCCCTTGGCGTGTGACGCCAATATGTCCACTAATTTGTCACAAGAATATCTCTCGTAAAAGTTTTGCTTAATACAATGTTTCCAGCTATGTTTAAAACAAATAATGATAGCTAGGATTGATTTTACACTTCATAGTTTTAATTCAATTGTTATATATATCTTTCGTTGCTGGCCTGCAAGATGTTGCTAAGTAATTTATAAGAAAGCATCCCATCAAAACATCTAAGAAGAACGTGGTTCTAAACAGATATGTCACGAAATTGATCTTGTATCATAATGTATTCAAACCGAGTATAAAAAATGTTTTCGAATCGATTTTTATGCGTTAATGGCCCTAACACCCCCACCCCCCGCTCACGCTCATCTACATCTACTTAATACCCCGCAAGCCGCCGCAAGGGCGTGTGGTGGGGGGTGTTAGGACACCACCCTTAATTTAAAAAAGAAAAAAAACCGCATGCAAAAACCACAAAATCATACATCCACAAAAAAACATGGCAAAGATTCATGCATGAACACTTACACCCCACTCACATGCTAACACTCAAACTACATCTTACAAAGACATGCACCTGAAGGTATACCTAACAGCTTTGCAGTGTTTAACTTTGCTCTGACTTTTAAATTCAATTTTTTTAATATTTCTAAAGTGACTTCGGCTTCTTACTATTATGATTTCTGATTGTTCGAGGAAAGAATGAGTATTTGTACCTATCTATCCTGGAATCTATCTCCCTTAGTTTATCTTTGTGGTCTGATCTACCTAAGTAGTGTGGGGCCATTATAATTCCTTCAGTGTCATAGTTAAACTCGTTTGTTCTGAACCTTTCTAAAAGTCCAAGCCTCGCTTGTTCTCTCCGCACTTCAAGTGGTTCCCAGCCTAAATCCCCTAAGAGATCTGTCACACTTGTGTTCTTATCATAACAATTTTTAACGAATCTAGCGGATTTTCTCTGGACTTGATCTAATTCTTTTTGCCAAATTTTCTCCCAAGGATCCCAAATACTTGCGGCATATTCCAAATGAGGTCTAACTAGAGCAAAATAACACCTCTCTTTAACTTTTTCATTGCATTTCCCCACCACCCGTTTTATGAAGCCAAGTTTCTTTTTAGCTGATCCGCATATTGTCCTGATATGTGCTTCCCCTGCCGCTCTTGCAAATTCGATTTTTAAAGGGAGGAGCGAGACCTCTCAGTGTGTGGGCTAAACAAGTCGCGGTTTGTTTTTAACTAGCGGGTAAATTCTACGTGCTGGGTGCGAGTAATCAACGCCAGGGATGAAGAGTGTGGGAGCAGGCCTTTCGTGCGCTCCCACCCCGAGAGTTGTCGAGAGATGTGCCGAGGCGATCGCAGTGAGGGAGACGGACCACCGCGGGTCAGCTGTCAGCTCTCGATGCGAATGAGGAGTGCCTCCTTCCCCATTTCCCTCGTGGAAGGGACAAACCCCTCTCGCCCCACTCTCCCGTCTACCTCGGGGGAGAGGTCCTACGTTTTCCGCAACTCCTCCTTCCCTCGTCTCACTCTCGTGGCATCCTCTCCATCCCCGGCAAGTTCGCTCGCTGCCTTATATCAAATCATAGAGCCAAGGGCGTGTGGATTGAACATTCCCTCTCCAGAGTCTTTCCGAGCGGGGAAACCAACTTTTCACAAGGGCATGTTTGATAGTCAGAATGAAAGGTTGCAGTAGCCAGCAAGCGCTAATACTTGGCTTTAAATTGGCCTAGTCATCCTTTTCTTGCGAGCGGACTATGATTCCCTGCACTACGATGGGCATCATTCCTGTGACTCATATTCCACATCGGACATAGGTGTGCCTAACCTGGTATTAGGGTTTAGTAATTTGGTTATACATCTGCATAATAACCCGAAAGCCGCTTCAAAGGCGTGTGGCATGGGGTGTTTTGTCACCAGCCATGCATCGTATGATGTTAAACGGTACATACTGAGCATTCTCCTAAATGTGGCACTGGGCTGGAAATATATTTAAGGACGAATATATTCGGCAGATGAAAGTATATGAGCATATACTAATATATATATATATATATATATATATATATATATTCGTATAGATCGTATAGACTCAAAATGTTTTTCCTTCATATAATTAGAAATAAAAATAGATATGACTGCGGGTGCGAAGGAGATGTATTAGTAGTAGATAGTGTATTTATTTGATCAACATTCTGCATGTTTTTTTAAATAGACCCATCTTTTTAACACTTTTTCCGCATTGTACTGATATTTAATATTGTTGATTGTAAGAACCATCTTTCTTGTGTTTAACTTAGTTTCAGTACATGATCAAACTAACACTTGTGTAGAGGTGTCATTATTGGGATTGTGCATGTAAGGCTGGTGACCTAACACTCCCTGCCACACACCCTTGCGCGAATTGCGGCGTGTTATTTTGGTGTAGATGAAGCAGTTGTTCAATCAGCCGCTAGTTGCGCTATTATTAACAGTGAAGAGTACAAACACACATGCATCAGCGGCTGGTGAAATTCTTGTACAGCGTTTCACCTAGATGGTTTTTACATGAGGAGAGTCTAAAATAGGTGTTGCCACATGTGCAATCAAAGCTAATTGATTGTCTGTTTGTGAATTGAACCCCCGTTTCCGCAGATAGTTTTCATTTACTGCTGTTTATGATGGTATATTTTTAAGTCTGATGTGTGAAAAATAGTTGTCAGGGCTCACATTTGTAGCATCGTGTTTTAAATGTGGGTACTCAACGATATTTTTTCCAAGCATATTTCTGTTCCATTTAGAGAAAATTTGCAAGAAATTATGCCACGTAATTGTGAATATAATCAAAAGATAAAGTAACGGAAAACGTTTTATAACTATATGTTGAGATAGGGACAATAATGTGGGGTACCCATATCTGGTACAGTTACCTCATGATTCCATATGGCCTTAGGATGTGGTGCACCTAAAACAGAAATTTTACTTCTATTGAACATTTCGGATTCCCTTCACGTTCACGGCCACCCGCGTCTCTCACGTTGTCACCCACTCCTCACCCCCCAGTGGATCGGCTGCTGGTTGTTAGTGCCGACCTTCCCTCCCCACCCCATCCCCTCCCAGCCAGCACCCATCCACCACTCTGCCCTGCCGTCTCTGCGGTGGTCCCCCCGGATCTCCCTCCCTTATCTCCCGACCGGATCTCTCTTTCTTCCCCGACTCCCTCCTTCTCTGGCGACTCGTCCCTTGCGATCTGCCGACGCTGTCCTCTCGTCGTCTCCCGTCCTCCTCCACTCGCCCTCACTCCCCCCTCCCCTCGCCGCGACCTCCCCGGTCCTCCAAGAGGCGTTGACCTTGCTCCGTCTTTATTAAAAGCCGTGAAACCGCACCGCGCTCCTCCCTCGACCACCTCCGCACACACCCGTACACGTTCTCTCCTTAACGACCCTTTTGTGGGGCTTTTTTCGGGATTTTGATATCCAAGGGAGATGGGACACGGAAGGAGGGTCTGTCTCTCTTTCTGCTCCCCGACGAGCAGAGTGAACCGACCACCGCCTCATCCTAATCCTAATCCCGATCCTCCCTCGTCACTACCACCCTCCCCGTCCTACTCTGCTCCTCGCCTTCCTCCCTCCCTCCCTGCCTTCTGTCCTCGTCCCCTTGCCTCCTCCTCTTTGCTCCTGGCCCCCTCACCCGCGTCGGAATCCCCATTGCCCATGGGTGATGCGGCGATGTTTTGAGGAGGCCACTTTATGAACTTGGCTGTTTTAGACTTTCCTAAAAGTAAAATATGGTTTCTTAAAGTGTCGCTTCGTGTTTTCTTAGATCACGTTAGTGACATGCGTAACTAGCATTGACGGTCGGCCAAAAATTTACAAAATATCCTTTTCATGGCAGTTTCTTTTAGGTTCTTCCATTTTAAATATTCCCCTGCGAATCCAAGCGACATTTTAGAAAAATATGAATCAATGGAGTCCTAAGGACATCAGTTTCTTAAACGTTTAAGGAAAAACTCTTCTTTTTAATCACACATTTGGTCATGGCACAACTGAAAGCTGGACTTAGTTGTTACTAAGCTGGAACAAGTGAGGAAAATTAATTTTCTAAGTTGTAGTCTGGAATCAAATTCAACGTTTTGTACTTAGTAATCAGCTACTGCTTTGAATTTTTGAACTCATTCCACGAAAGCCTGGAAGAAACGAAAAAATGTCAACGGAATGACGCTATAATGAAATTCTGATACTTCTCCAGGGTTAGAATCTTCAGGAGTCTTTCTCCCATACACAGTGTACATACGACGGCTCTATCCTTCCTTCAAGTATCCTCTCTTCCGGTAAAACTCTCAAAACACCGCGGTATGTTTTGGAAATAGATTATGTAAACACTCTTAGTTTTTTCAGTTGATAGCTGCCATATATATATATATATATATATATATATATATATATATATATATATATATATATATATATATATATATAATACACAGCAACATACAATATAGAAACAAAAAAAGAAGAACACTCACACGTTATTTCTTGATATTTCGACGGAAGCAATCCGTCTTCATCTGAAGATACAGAAGTAATGACTGCAGTCAAGAAATCCGTCGAAATATCAAGAAATAACGTGTGAGTGTTCTTCTTTTTTTGTGTTTCTATATTGTGTGTTACTGTGTATTGTACTATTCGGCACTTCCGTGTTACGTATATATATATATATATATATATATATATATATATATACGTATATATATATATATATACTACCTTGAACAAAAAGTTCCCGGAATAACCACCGTGTGGCGCTCCCATCGTTCCGATTTGAGTTCTGTTTTTTTTGTTAAATTGGTACATCTGTTGTTGATATTCCCTTTAAATCTTAGTGTCATAACTTGACATTTGCAAAAGTTACGTAGCCAAGAGTACATCTATCTCTGTGTGTGTTGGCGATTTTTTACAATTTCAGAAATGGATTTAAATTTGCAACAACGAACTTGTATTAAATTTTGCGTAAAAAACGGATTTAGTGGCGCACGGACGTTGGAAATGTTGGAAAAGTGTTTCGGCAACGATTCTCTAAAAAAAACGGTCGTTTACCAGTGGCACGAGCGGTTCAGAAGTGGTCGTGAGTCAATCGAAGATGATGAACGCAGTGGCAGACCATCGACATCGAAAGTCGGTGAAAAAATTGATAAAGTAAAAGAAATGTTGGTCAATAACCGCAAATTAACCATCAGAGAAATAGCGGAGGACTTGAACATTGCCTATGGATCCGCCCAAGACATTGTGGTTAATGATTTGGGTTTCCGTCGTGTAGCAGCAAAGTTGGTGCCAAAAGACCTCAATTTCATGCAAAAAAGAGACCGTGTTGACGTCGCAAAAGACATGATTTGCGAGGCTGAATCCGATCCCACATTCATCAAAAGGATCATTACTGGAGACGAGACGTGGGTTTCTGAGTACGACACGCAATCCAGACATCAGGCAAGTGAATAGCGTTCACCAAATGAGCCGAGACCAAAAAAACCACGTCGTTTTCAGTCAAAAAAGAAGGCAATGCTGACGGTTTTCATGGATTACAACGGTGTAGTGCATCATGAATTTTTGCCAGAAGGCCAGACAGTAAACAAAGAGTATTATTTGGGCGTTATGAGACGTTTGCGTGAAGCAATTCGCCGAAAGTGACCAGAAATGTGGGCAGAAAACTCGTGGATTTTGCACCATGATAACGCACCGTCGCACAGTGCTATCATTATTCGTAATTTTTGACGAAAAATGCAACAAATACCATCCAACAGCCACCGAATTCACCTGATTTGGCTCCCTGTGACTTCTTTCTGTTCAATCGAGTTAAAAAACCATTACGGGGAACGCGTTTTAGCAGCCGAGAGGAAGTAATGGAAAAATCGCAGGAAGCACTGATGGACATACCGAAAACCGACCGTAACTTTTGCAAATGTCAAGTTTTGACACTAAGATTTAAAGGGAATATCAACAACAGATGTACCAATTTAACAAAAAAACAGAACTCAAATCGGAACGATGGGAGCGCCACACGGTGGTTATTCCGGGAACTTTTTGATCAAGGTAGTATATATATATATTTTTTTTAAGGCAATCTACCGTTTAAGGTAGGTTTTTGGATGGACACAACTACCAAACAAATATTTTATTACTCCTAACAAAACACAAAATCCATCATCCTACTCTATATCAGGTCCCTCTTCATCTCTGAGTACTTTCTTCCTCCCTTCATCCCGTCCAACATCCCTATCCTGTTCCTTCCCTTTCCTCTTTTGCCCAACATTCTACCCTCCATCACAGTCTTCAACATCCCATTGCCGGTCAACACCCCCTTCAGCCACTTTTCCTGCCTCCATAGTATTTCTCCCAACAAACCCCTCTCTTCGCCCACCATACCAAGTACTTCCTCATTTGTTTTCTTCTCTGTCCATTTCACCTTCTCCATTCTTCTCCACACCCACATTTCAAAAGCCTCCAATCTACGTCTATCCTCCTGCTTCAATGACCACGTTTCCGCACCGTAAATAGCTACACTCCATATCAAAGTTTTTACGAGTCTTTTCTTAACATCCTTACTCAGAGTCCCCGTCATCAACACCCTCCTTCTTGTGAAAGCCTCTTTGCCTAGCGCAATTCTTCTCCTTACGTCCTTACTACTTTGACCGTGTTGGTCCAAAACACTACCGAGATACTTAAACTGCTCTACCTGCTCTAGTTTTTGCCCTCCTATTTTAATGTTAAGCTTGGCCTTTTACTTCCTAGAAAATCGCATAACCTTTGTTTTCTTAATATTGATTCTCATCCCATACCTGTCGCACTGAATTTCCAATTCACTCAGCAATGCTTGCAGCCCCTTGGCTGACTGACAAACTAAGGCTTGGTCATCAGCAAACCTAACTGATTTTACGAATTCCCCGCCCACTTTCATTCCTACCTCGATTCCCCCCCCCCCTCCCCGGACTACAACCTTGACGTGGTGGAAGGGCTTGTGCGTTCCGATGACCCCTAGAGCTGTGCTGGCGGGAGTAATAATTATTGCTCCTGGTAGGGTCACCCATGTCAGATAGGTCGAAGGTTAGGAGCCAGACGAAAGGTAGTCCACGCAGCGTCTGTTCCTCAGTGAGGCGGCTGCAATGGCGTCTGACCCCAGTGGGGCGGCCAGTAAGTGATGGTGTCACGTTAAAAACACTATTGAGGAAGGCAACGGGAAACCACCTCAATTATCATTCCCTAGAAAAATATGATGGACAATAGATATATATATATATATATATATATATATATATATATATATATATATATATATATATATATATATATATATATATATATATATGCCTTTGATCTAGCATTTTCAACATGACACACTTTATTTCGTTTCCAAATTTCAATTATAAATGCTTTGCGCTGTCTCGTGTTTGAATGAAAATACGTAAAAGAGATGAAATTGTATTTATCAGACTTCAAGATATTGGTTGATACCGTCAAAACAGAAAAGGTGGGTAGAGAATAATCAGCTTACTCTTCAGGTTTTAGCTGCGGTCGTTTTCTTTGGTGAGTACAGAAGTTTCGCTTCGGAAATATACGGATTAAAGCGAGAGAGATATGCTAGAAGGAAAAGTATGTTGTATATTCATTGAAATATGCATTTATAATAATACGAGTCATGACAGAGTTCATAGCATCAAAGAGTGTTTGTTGCGTAATATTTTTCAATCCTTGTTCCACTGAAACAAATAAACATATCTCCATAGACGAGGATACGATGTTTTTCTTCGCTGGTTGGAAATAACCCGAAGGCGCGCATAATGGCCAACAAAGTGGCCGCATTACCGGACGGAAAAGCCACTCATTGTTCCCGGGGGGGTAGGCGAAAGGAAGACAAAATGGGGCGGGGATGGAAAAAATAAGTGAAGTCATTGTGTGCAAAGCACTCCCTTTCGTCTCACTTTCTTCCACCCCCGCCCTCCTCTCCTCATTCCCATAGACTCGAGGGTATACTAACCCTCCACCCACCCCCCACACCGGCGGCCTCCACCCCCATCCCGTCCTCATCCGCCCCGAGAGAGGGAAGAGATTATCCCCCGGCCGGCGCAGGTATAGTGAGCGGCCTCCTCTCGCCACTCACGAGTGGATGTTTTGGTTGGCTACGGCGACTTGTTCAATGAGACCGCCCGCGGGGTCCTCTTGCCCCTGGGAAGGAAGGAAGGGAGTCGGCGGGAGGATGGTCCCCTCTCGCCGCCCTTCGCCGGATCGGAGGGACCCAAGAAAGCGACGGAGACCTCCCTCCTTTCAACTCAACCCCCGTCTCCTTGCCCCTCCCCGCGAAGAGCACGGAGTAAACACCGGCCTCCTTCGGCAGGGCTGAAAGATTATCGGGACGGAAGGGAAGACGTCCTCGCCCACGAGGGTGCTGCTGGCGGTGGGATTTTTTTTGCCCGAGGACCAAAATGCACGAGTACCGACCCACAGAGAGAGTGGAAAAGAGAGAGAGGGAGGGGGAGGCGGGGGGCATATAGAGAGTGTGCCCTCTCCAAGGAAAGGTACATGTTTACGCTCGAAAAATATTTTAGCCACAAAGGGATCCGACAGATTGCTTCTGACAAAAGAGAGGGAGAGTGCGTGTCTCCAAGGCGAACCAAAATAGTTTGAAATGCATCCAGCAGCCAGGAGGTGACCTTCCAATACGGGAAGGATGAGGCGTGAGTCGCCATGTCTTCTCGGCTACGCTGTTTTGAATCGGAAGGCACACAGAGACACGCGTGCTATCATCCGCCGTGGCGTTAGGTTCACACTCTCTATCCCATGCAGTGCATGCGGCCGTGTGCGGGAAGGTCGTCGAGTTCCTATTTTGGACGTGTTACTCACCGTTAATACTCGCGAATCACCAGACGGGAATGTTGGTGTCAAATTATTTGAATTATTTGTTACAATTACGACTTTCGTGGTGAGAAGAGCAAGAAGATTATTGGAAAATTTTGAACGCGATATATTTGAAATCGGTCAACTTGCCCAAAATATTCATTCAATAATGGATATATGCCAATCTATTGGTTTGGGGATCTTGAGATATAATTGGATGAGGTGCATTAGGCGATTATCCTTTACATAAAGGTCATAATGTTTGATTATATATTATTAAATCATTTGCTATCGTACTCTTATGTTAGAGTTATGATAACTAATATTTATTGAATTAAATAAAGTATTGCCACCATTAAAATATCGGACGCCTTTCAAAATATATAGTGTTTTTATTATCTGTAGGATAAGGACAATATAGCGTCCATTAAATATGAAAATAATGCATCTAGAGTTGAAACTCTACGGGGTTCTATTTTATATCAACGCCCTGCGAGCCACCAAAAAGATGTACATTAAGGTCAAATGGCTTGATGATATTCCTCTCCCTCTCTGCACGCGACATTTCACGAATAAGAAAACGGATTCGCTGTAGAAAACTTGAAGGATCCTATTGCTGTGAAATGTCTCAATTTTCTTTGCGTTTGGAGCAGGAGAAAGAAATGAAAAAACAATCCACTACGAGAAGAGACTAAGCGTGACTGGTGTGTTCGAGGAATTAGGTTGGGAGCCTCTTGATTTACCAAGACAACAGATAGGACAGACTTTAAGAGAGGCACAGGCGCCTCATTTTTCTGGTGACTTAAGGGAAATAGGTACCAAATTGTATTGGTGGATTCGACCACCGTGATATTGTAACAGAGAGAGAGAGAGAGAGACAAGGTCACCGATAAGTTTCAGATACTCGCTTTCCCCCGAACGATACGCATTCATAATAAAAACGTGCCTAAAAACTCGAATATATTAACATTAAGACGAACATTTTGTAATTTATAAAACAACTGCGTGATGTATAAAGGCAAATATGGGTGTATCTGCTCGAGTGTTTTTGTATTTTACATAATATGTATTTTAATGAATGTGTAAGCTAATTATTCTGCATGTTTACCTGGGGTCCTTAATCACCCCGCCTGACGGCTTGTGGAGTATTACGAAGTTGTAGATGTGATATGGTAAGGGATGTTGTAAGTTGTAGTTGTTGTAAAAAGGGGTTTTGCATGAATGTATACGCTACTATGGGTGTGGTTTTTCATAAGTATGTTGATTTTGTATGAGTTTTTGTTCTGTTTTACGTGTGGTGACCTTACACCCACCACCCTTGCGACGGCTTGCGGAGTATTATGTAGATATAGATGAAGTGGTGATATGATAAGGGATGGGGGAAAATTGCACATTACTCGCATGTATACTTACTTTTTATTGCGCTTATTTTACTTGCAGCTTTCTCGTTTCTACGACACTAAACGGTGAGTAATAAGTGTAATTTAAATGGAAATTGATGGCTGTAAAAACCACAAATATTGTCTTTCGGCTTTAGTTTTCTTCAAGACTTTCCATAATTGTCTTTGAGGTTGTTATTTGTACCAGTCAACCCTTCCTTAAGAATAGGCAAGTGTCAGTAATGTATCAGGTTTTTCCCCCTGGGTTTTTACCATCGAGTTTTCCTGATAAATACACCATTTATATCTAACTCTGCAAGATATGCTCCTACTTGTTAATTGGCCGGGAAGTCATCGAAAGGCAACGCATACACCCCAAATTGGTTGTCATCCAAAGAATTCTAGAGTCAATACTTACACCGATTAATGACTCATTTTGGCATGCAGATTAAGAATAGCAGAAACAGTTTTTTATGGAGGCCCCTGTTGCGAGGTCAAATATACTGGATCACAAAGCTTTATTACTCCTGCTTAAAAATAATTACTACACAATTTTGATTAAACTCGTGTCTTTAGAAATTTACTGATAATTGATGAAAAGCTTTTGAATATTGATATAAAGAACACCTTTGTGTCTACTTATTATTGAGTTTCAGTGAGATATAGTTTGGTACATACATTTGGTGTTTATTTAATTATTTATTGAAATAGCTAGGAAATAAATAAAATCAAACTACTTTTCCTTATCCCAATGGTAACGACATATCGCTTTCCCACACCACACGGAATTCAAATCCATTCAATCAACATGGGCCTTCAAGCAGTTGTCAGTGGCGTTCCGACGGACTTAATCCACGCATCGAGGAACTCCTTTGACGGCGGTGTGTGCACTGCAGATAGTGTGCACTCCTTGCAGAATTGATTCATTGGCTAGATCGAGAGATTCCAATTCAATGTGAACCTCTCTGCCGTGCGCGGAAGTCGCCGCATAATGCGATAACCTGAGATTTCGAAAATCTCGGTGGCCATTTAGAGCTCCTTTCAATTGATTAGCACTAGCCGTGAGGTGGTGGATTTGGAATTTCCTGACTGAAATGTCAAAAAAAGATGCAATCTTCAACTTAATTTAATAACTGATTGCGACCTAGTTTCAATTTATAACATCACAATCGGAGGATGATGGTATGGTAACGCATTAAAACCATCCTAGTAATAGATTAATTTATCCTCAGGAAAAAAGAATGTTTTTTTCATTAATTCAGTGCGTCCATTGTGTTAAAATACCATTATATTAATCACCCTTGATTCTCATCAATCTTAGTGCTGGCTCTATACAACTCTCAACCAATTGTTATTAGAAGCTAGCCTCTTCATATGTAACATTATCTTTTAGGCTACTTTTTGGTTGGTACATCTCACCTGGATATTCTCTTGGCCATTCCCTCACTTTTTCCTCTTTAAATGCTCCATGACATAAAAAATGTCCGACGTAGGTACCCCTTGTATCCACTATACTCTTCAATTGGCGATCAAAATTCTCCCAGAAGGTGCTAGAAGGATTGGGGTGAGATCTGAAGAGTTGGCCTACATCTGGCTCCTGCGTGTATTCGAAATTCCCGGATTTAACAGAGGTCACTGGTTATACCCTACCTACAGTCGTCTCTCCCTTCTCCGGCACAATGCATGCACATACACTTCCATCCTAACCATTTCCTTTCCGCTCCCACTCTCTCGTCCTGCTTTAAGATCATTACTCTCTACTTTGCAGAGGAAGACAGCTCAAGCTGCTGACATTACCACAGTTTCAGCTTTCGAATCGTCAGTAAATGTGACCTCTTTTCTAAGTTTATTGATGGTATTATTTATACATAGTGTGTTGCCGCTCTTTAGAAGCACTTCTTCAATTTAACATAAAGGTAATAGTGAATCTTATTGTTCATGTAATTATACAAAAAGTCCTATTAAATCCCTGAACTACATTATAGCATTTCCAGTAAGCGATGACATTATTTTGTTGATTCAAAAGCAATGGGAAAGAAAAATTAATTTAATAAATTTCAAATTGAAAAAATAACTCATGAAAATGGTGTAGAAAAAGAAAATCTGATTCATTTAGTGTAACATTATAACATATATTTCAGGATTGGAAACGTTGTGGGGCTAAATAAATTGCATAACGTATCGTGATGAACAGACGTATGAAAAAACGGGAGTTTCTTTTAATAACTGTGTTTTGTTATATGTAAATAAACGTTCTGTTTTTCAGATGCACTTTCTCGCACATTATCAAGGGTTGCCTTGAACACAGAAAACTGACCGTCCCTTTTATGTTAGCCGACTGTGGATACATTGAGGGAAGGGCTCTCCAACGTTTTTTTCTGGATTTCAACCCCCCTCTCCTCATTTTCTCATCCCATTTCGCCATCGCCTTTTTGGCCTGACGATGAAAATCCCATGTCCGTGAGAGGGGGCAGGGGAAGGGCTTCTTTCCCCGGGGGCGGGAGAGAGGGCGAGGGGTCTCCGAAAAAGTAAAAGCGTCGAGAGGGAAAACTTTTGCGGCAGGAGTGAGGGGAGGGCAAAGGGGAGTGGAGTCGGGATGACAGCCAGCGGAAGGAGAGGAGGGTGCGGGGCGTGGCGGGTGGGGGAGCAGGGGGCGACGTCTGAGGAGATGACGAGAGGTGGGATGGTTGGCAGTGGCAAGAGGGCGGATGGATGGGGTTGAGGGAAGGGGAGAGGATGGATTCAAGGGGGAATTTGATATCTGGACGCTGCCGCCACATCTCGAAGGGAAGAAGAGGGAGGAGGGGGGTCGTCTCTTCCTAACTCCACCCCCTCTCTATTCCCCAGCCCCTCTCTTCCCCTTCCCCCATCATCCACTTTCACCCTTCGACCAGACCTCGCTGTCACTGTTAGCTCTTAAGATTCCATCTCCGACGTCAGCCCAAGACTTCACCTCCCAGTCTTCCCCCACCCCCGCGCTCCTCACCCCTTCCCTCCTCGTCCTCCTCCAATCTCCCTCCCCCCTCGTTCACGCTCCCCCAACCCCACGATTTCATGTATACACCGCTCGCTCATACAGAACGTGTAACGTTCAGCCACCCCATCGTCCGCCGCGCCTTATCCCCTCCCTCGCACTCTGAAGCGGGGCGACGGGGAAGGCTTGCCACTCCGAATTAAAACAGCTGCACAAACCTATGTGAGTTAAAACGAGGGAGGAGAGGGTGATGAGGGGAGAGGCGTGGAGTGGGGGGTGCAGCAAAGTGACGTGTGACGTACGAGAGACTAGTTTTTTTGAGGAGAAATAGAGGAAAGTTAGGCGTTGGTGATTTTTTTTATTTGATCGTCGCACTCGGTGCATTTCTCCCCGATACTTTTTCATTCGAGACGAAGGCTTTACGGACAAGAGACGGTCCCTCTTCTTCGGTGCGGCCCCTCGCTCCATGTGGCCGAGGAACACTCTTTAAATATGTACAGCGATTCCTCGATTAGAGTCCTCGTATTGTCTGTCGCTTCGGGCAGAGTTTTCGCGACGTGGTCGTCGGAAACCCTAGTCTCAAGTATTGTTTTACCCTTGTGGAACTCATTCATTCAATGTCGTTGGGCAGCCAATTGGTCGTGCCGCGTGAGGTTTCCTCTATTTTTGAGGAGTTAATACCGGTTCCCATTGCCATTGGTACCGTGCAAATATCGTACCGTGTCATAGTTGAAATGTGATGGAGGGAAAATTCAATTTTCACATACCCTTGACCACTGGTGTTCTTTTTTAATTGGAATTTTTGGGTTGGCGGAAAAGAAACACTAATCGGTCTAGAGAAATCATTAATAAACTAGGTAAATGTAATACATAAGCACTATTCATAGTAGTTTTGCATCGGAGAATGTTGGAACTTTTGTTGTCATAATATTAAGGTTAATTTAAAATATATTTATTGGTACTGGTTATTAATGGTACTTTTATATTGAGTACCTACGGATAATTTCTGTCCTCAATGTCATGGCTGCATAGGTACGTGTACTTCCTATGAAGCAACAATGGCGTATGAGATAATAGAGAAAGCATAGCTAAATCCTACGTACGAAAAGTACATTTGATCTATTAAATGAAGAATACCATGTATTTTCCACTGTCCTTACATTATACGTTGTACTGTATTTTTCATTGATACATTGTATTCTTCATTTAATAAACATGAATCTCCACAAAGTTGAACCGGGAACAATTGAATACATTTGATCTATATGAATCCCAATTTTAATGATGAGGGTAGATCCGTGAATGAATATTTGGATATGCGGACGCCAACACTGTGTCAATTTGCCTATCTCAATAATTGTAATAATATCTAAATTGCTATTTGTAGTCATCTAATTGTCAAGGCAGTACTTTTATGAATCCCTGGACTATGCACATCTACAGCCTTACGCCCCAGATAATACCTGAAACACGCAACACACGAAACTCCACTAAACATTTATTGAATACCATTACCAATCTTATCTCGCTTCATTCCAAAGTTAGGGAAAGAATACGTATTCTTGACATTGCAAAAAAACGGTACCAGTTTATTTCATTAGAAGAGTGTGCAAAGATTATCAGTTTTCATGTATGCTCCATAGGCAGTAGATTAATAATACGACCTCTTCAGTATTTAATAGGTCCAGGAAAGATTTTCTCTAAATTAGCTCAAATCCCTAGAGTAGATCATTCCTCAGGCTTCGCTGCTATAGGTGGAAGTCCAAATTTTGACACGATCCCACCCACGCAGCAGATACGCTAGTATTCACGGACACCACAGATGATATCACAGAGCGTCCATTCAATTACATCTGCATATGACTTGTGTGCCTGAGCGAAAAAATCCTGAGCATCGCATATTTTTTTGCCTTGCGTTCGAAATACCTGCCAATAGCATTCACGTCTGGCGATTAGATAACGACGGAGCATTTGTCGAAAATGCTTCCGCTTAAAAATAATTCGTGTTTCCCCTTTCCTCACTCTCTTTCGACGGCCCCCCTCCCGCCGCCGCCGCCACCACCACCCTCCTCACCCCCAACCTCCCCGGCGCCCTACCCCCGTGAAATTGGATGGCTCCTTTGTTAGGGCAGGAGGCCCTTATCGCATCATTAGGATCATCCCACCCCCCCTCTTCCTCCCCAAACCAGAATCCCTCATCTGTTCTCCCTCTAGCCCTCATCCCTCTTCAAAACCTCCTCCGACCCTCCACCCCCTTCACGACTACCACCGTCTCTACCCCGTATGTCTGTTCTTCCCCGAACCAACAACCAACCTCCTGCTACACTGCAACCTCCTCTTATGGACAACTCTTTCCGCAAAGTTTACTCTTGACTTGCGCGTCCTTTGGTCTCTCTCTCTCTCTCTCTCTCTCTCTGTATTCTCTGCGACTATAAGAGCATGGGAACACAATTCCGTTTGAATTATAACACAACCGCAGACGTCATCTTTAGGAAATACTATTTGAATTCTGCATCCCGAAAGCAAGTATCATCCTTTTAATGCGTGAAAGCTTTTCCAACGGTTCTGCACATACATCTGCATACGTACATGTTATGTATAATATCCCACAAGCGGACACAAGGGCCAATAAACTGCGGGAGATGCCTCAACAGTAACTTTTAACGGAGACATCCGCTAATATGCATTTCAATGCAACAATTTCAGAGTGTAAAATCATTCGCCTTGACCGAAAGATTTTTACGCTCTGAAATTGTTGTATCACTACAAGGGCGTTAGTTCACCAGCCATGCAGGCACAATCACAGTCATGACATCTAAATGCATATATTGGTTTGATCATGAGCAGGAACAAAGATAATCACCCGAAAAAGGTACTTACTTGCAACAATATTCAATATCAGGATTCGTTTATTCAAATCATGAGGGGAAGCTTTTGAAAAGATGGGTCTATTAAATAAAAAATAACATGCAGGACATCGACAATATGTATAAACTACCAATGCTAACAATCTCCTACGCGGTTTCTGTGATATCTATGTTGATCCCTGATGGTACGAGGAAAAAACAACGTTTTTAAGTCTATTCGTTCTACTATCTTCCTGATTATACGTAAGGGATGTGATCTACCATAGTTAGTCGGCACCCGTAATATGTCTTTAACATCGTGAGATAAGTAACCTGCCTCAAATTTATGCAGTAACTTTAACCTGCATCTTGGCCTATGGTCAGCTAGAGGCTCCCATCCTAATTCGTCCAATAGTGTCATGACAGTAATACCTTGTTCATAACAACTTTTCACAAACCTAGTTGCTCTACATTCCACTCTACCTAGTTCCAAAATTAAGCCTACCTCATGAGGATCCCATATACCCACAGCTAACTCTTGGTGGGGCCTAAATAACGTGTCGTACAAAAACAAAGCTCCTTGACCATCTCATTACATTTCCCAAGCATCCGAAATTTTTTTATCAATCCAAACTTTATTTTGCTATTCTTCTGATTTCATGAATGTGTTTTCCCCAGGACACTTTCTTATTTATCGTTACACTCAAGTATTTTATCGATGTTACGTTTTGTTATGTTGGTCCCCTTCATGGTGTGTTTTTGTGTATACTCTTCCTCCAAAAATTTATCGAAACACGTTTATGCAAATTTAATTCTAGATCCCATACCTCGTGCCTCTTTCGTATTGCATTTATGTCATAAGATAATGATACCCTATCTTTGTAACTGTATATTTCCCTATCCAGTTTACGGTTTGTAATTTCAGTGAGATCGCGGGATGGATATCAGGTCTCGCCTCGGGTGCGTGTACACAGCATTTGGAATTAATAGCTATAGGATTTAATCTGTATGGCGCAACTATTGGTGCAACACTACAGCTATCGGATATCCTTATACCTATACCATAGTAAGTAAATATTCCGATAGGTATGACTTGGTTATTTGTGATTTGGATTAGATTTGAATTAGGGTATTTCTTTAAAATTTATATTGGAATTTAGGGTTTTATGGAATAATATATATGAGCACTGCCAAACACGATATCTTGCAAAAAGTTGACTAACCTGAGAATGACTTCAGAAATGCTTACAATATTTTTCATGCAAGAGTTTTTATAGAAAAATGGCTCTAGTGGGCTTGGAAGAAATACCAAAAATACTACTACCAGACTATTAGGAACCGACAAAATGAATACCTCATTTTAATAATGTTTCACCCAAACATTTCTCATTTCAGATTCTGGAAAAATATTTTTAAAACATTATATTTTCATAACCTAAAATGCTATATTATCCATAGAAGTATTTAAAAAACAATGGATTTCCAAAAACAAAGTTTTTAAAAATTGGAAATCTAAATTAGCTTTGAACACACGAGAAAAAATATTATTGATTATGAATTTGGTTTGCGAAATACTTTTTTTAGCATTGAAGGACATTTCATAACTTCTTCTTCGTGGAACTATAGACAAAAAAATAGTAACTACCAATGAAGGCCTAGAGAAAATACAAAGCCTCGCTATTATCGAGAAAGGGATAATGTTAGCCTCAGAGAATGTGAAGGAATGGAGAGGTTATCTTGTAACATGATACCCTGGAGAGCTACTGAGAACCAATTTTGGAATGAACATCTATGGTTGAATCTCAGTTTCTCTTTTCTTCAACTTGCTAGAGGCGTAGAACGAAGTGGAAGCTGTTCTCCCAGGTTTCAGTAAACCCAAGAAAGTAGGTTTAAAGTATATTAAGATAATCGCGAGTATATCTTTGGAATATTTTTGCAAATGAAGTGAGACAGAAACACCGATTAAGGATGTGGAATTTGTTTTTGAATTTTTTGAACTCTATAGGACTTTTTTCATAAAGTACGAGTAAATAATAAAAACAATTATAATTTTCTAGAAAACTTCCAATTTTTCTGGGATCTTGTGTAAGATGTATCAATTTTTATAAGATACGAAACTGATTATTTTAGGGTTTTAGTTGCAGAAGTTCTGCACGTACCTCAATGAAAAATGAATTCCATTCTTTTTCAAACATCGACTCATATTATTTTCAACAGATTCTCATAAGTTTTTCTAATAAATGCCTTATTATTCATAATCTAATTCGCTTTACTTTAGCTGCACACTTCTTTAACATATCCATCCAACATTATAGCGCATTTACTTAATTTCTTCACATTTGGGTATTTGCAAGGATTGGTGGATCACCGCTTCCGTCATTTGTACCCTCATTTGTTATTGATTTGCTTTAAGTACTGTTCTTTAACGCTCAATCATACACTAAATAAAGCATTTTTAGCTGGGTTCGCGAACGAAATATAGGGTTCAAGAATTAATTTTTGAACTTGATATAAGCATTTCCTTCGCGTATAAAGGGTTGACTATAGCCATGCCCTGATATGCTGTCTCAGCAATATAATCTATTCCTTTGTTCTTTAGAGCTAATTGATCTTAATACGTCAAGGTTTTATCTCATCTCATCTTTCAAATTCTATCCTTCTCACTTTTCGTTTTTCCTTTTCATCTACAAAAGGAAATATTATGAAACCGTAATCGTTTCCATCAAATCAGGTGGGTCATAAATTCTAATTAACCAGTCCAAGCATAATAAATTTTGATCCACATTTTCTGATACAATTAAATTAGTTTATTTACTTTCCCAGAATAATCTCATTTTATATTTTTTATATGTGATTCTATTTTGTGTTTTTCATATTCTGTCTCCCTTAAGCTTTTTCGAACCATTTTTAATATTGTTCGTGTCCTCGTACCTTTGCGACCTATTCATGCGATATAATTTTTACGCGATACCGATCTTGACCTTTTTCTTTACATATTCATTTCTTAAGTAATTAGTCTCAAAGAATTGTTGACAAAATTTGGAAAAGGTTGATATCAAGCATTGACGTGGATAACTCGGGTAAGGACTCAATGTTAGCGAAGAGTGTAAAGGGCACAAACAAGGGTTGATTGATCACACACTATTGCAGTGTCACTCTACCTGTTCTGTGCGTCAAAGTTGCTTGGGAAGGCTTTTTCCTTCTCATAGCAACGCACAACTTAATGAAATTAACAAAAAATTAAATTATTTCAAGAATAGGATGGTGATGATTTCTTTGGACACTCTTCTTCGATAAATTTCAGTATAATGGAAGTATTTATCAGAGAGACCCATTGAACACAGCTACTTCGCATTCGACATTTATATCTTGCCCCATCTTGGTTTTAGTGATGTGGTGAATGATGTCGTGTCTCTACGGAGTATATGTTTCTTCCTTTTGGAATACCATGTGTCTTTCCATCAAAACCTTTCACTCAGACCATACTCATATGTAAAGAATATAATTTCGCGTGGGAGTATATTAGTAAGTAACATGTCGTACACCACCTTGTTCATTTCATCGAAGAATTATAGAACCTAACCGCTGAAAAATCCACGCCTGGCATTTCGGATACATCGACATCAAGAGAGGAAATTTGGAAGACGATTACTTTTTTACATTCAATGGTGAGTAGGTGAGGATAAAGGCGGGAAATAATCCTCCCCCTTCTCACCTACAATTTGAATCCTGGAGATCTTCCTTTCGATCAGGATCGATTCTCCCGCATCAAGCCTGAATAGCGATTTCATCTTTAATGAGTTCAGCGATACTCATTGAAACGGATTTCTTTGCCGGTTCCACCTCTCTCTGCTGCACTCGCCCTTGGATCCTCGTCTTGCACGACTCTCCGGCATCGCCCCTTCGCCTCGGTCACCCCCGCTCCCCGTCCCCCTCTCCCACCCTCACCCACCCCCCTTCCACCCTCCCCCTGCCTTATCCTCCTCCTCACCCGTGCGTCGCCACAGTTTTATTCGTCCCCCAGTCCCTGACCTCCTCTCCCCTCCGTATATCTCCCCCTTCACCCCCCCCTCCGGTACTCCACCGCGACCCCCTGCCCATACCTCCCCTACTTTCCGCTTCCCCCCTCCGCCCTCCCCCTCTATATTTTCCATCCCATTTCGTGCAAAGGTTCAACTGAACCGAATGCCCTTGTAACCGTGTTCCTCATGGCCCCTCCCCCACTTTGCCCTCTCCCCCGATTCCTTCCTTTACTCGCTTCCCTCCCTCCCTCCCCGCTCTTGTAGCCTATCCGACTCTCTCGGGTCACCTTCCTCCCTCCAACACAACCCCCCCCTCCTTTGCCCTATCTCCTTATCCTCGTCTCCATCCTCCCCCGTTCCTCCTCCGCCCTCACGCACACGGCACCCGATCCCCTCCTCCTCCCGACCCTGCTTCCTTAATGCACCCTCCTCCTGGTTCGATCCACTCGGTGCCACATCCTCCTCATTACCTCCGTCCTACCCACATTCGAGTGATCCCTTCGGCCCTAAGGAACGCCCTTTGCACCGCCCCTTCCCCGCACCACCTTTCAGAGTCGTCCTCCTCATGGAGGGGACTCAACCAGACCTTTCCCCCCCGACCTTTTGTCTCTTTCTTCCCGTTCCTCTCCGTCCTCCGTCCCTTGCCTACTTATTCTTTTGCTCCGGTTGGCACTCGGTCCGTCGGCGGAGCCAAATCCTCCTCTATCCCCGACCTCCCCTCTTCATCTTGTCCCCCTCATCCCCCACCCCACCGAATAATCCCTCTGCTCTCTCTCTCGCAAATCCCATTTTAATTTTTTCTTCCTCCACCCTTCTCCTTCTCTCTCTCTCTGTCTCCTCTTCCGTCACATGTTCCCTCGTTCACCCCCCCTCCCCCACAACCCCGCGCCCCTTAGCCCGCTCTCTCCGAAACCCGCCCGTCCCACTCCCCACTTTCCTTCCTCCCCCACACCACTCTGAGGGATCTTTCCCCCGACCCGTCGTCCTCCCGCATATTTTCTGCTGTTTTTTTGTGCCCGTGGTAATCTCATCCAGTCGTAGCTTTTATAATTTCTCAACCCTTTTAGGAATCTCCCTTTTCTCTCTCCCTCTCTCTCTCTCCCTCCTTTCTCTCTTCCTCGTCTCTCCCCTCACCTCTTGCCACTATTTTCCCAACTTAATTCCTTATTTTTCCCCCACAGCTCAGTCCCTCTCTCTCTCTCTCTTCCTCTCTCCCACCAACTCGCGCCGCCTCAATTTCTCTCCCACATCTTTCGCATTATTCGCCCTCGCAGCTCCCCTCGCAGCTCCCCTCGCAGCTCCCCTCCCTCTCCCTCACCCCCCCTACCTCCCTCGAGACTCTAGGGCATTAATTCATCCACCCGTTGCCATCCCGTGCACTTGTTCCGTCGACGCCTCTTCATACGCTCGCTCATTGTCATCACCGAAAGCAACGTTCTCGTGCTCTCGGATTTTTCTGATCCTTCGCATCCCAATTCACTCGAAATTCTTCAGTTGCACTTGCGGGGTGCGATTTTTATGATTTAAAAACTTATGTAATAACTTTTAAGCGTTTTAACTTGGATATCGCCATTTCTTCCCCTTGCTCATGAATGTGTTAATAAAGATGTGTGTTCGAGAAGTGAATGATTATAATTTTTTAAGTTCCACTGATTATTATTTGATGTTGATCAATCATGAGTTCCACCTGATGATGTCGACTATTCGACGAAACCAATCGTTTTTTTTTAAATAAAAATCAGTGAAACTTACAAATTTATTATTATTCACTTTTCGTCATGAAATTCCATCAAGTTGAGGTGAAAACCATAGAATTCATGTTTGGGTGTTTTATCGGTTACGATTATTCCTTTGGTGAAAAAATGCCTGCGTTGGGTTTTGAATGACATGATGGATGACCAAGGGGAATGGAGGAAAAAAGGAAGAGGGGTGAAAGAATAAAAAAAGAAAGGAGGAATGACAGGAGGAAAGGGGGCATACTTCCTTGGATTAAATTTTCTATGGTTACGCACAATGATAGGTATGTTAAGTTATCTTCCGACCCTACGCCTAAACTTAACACCTCCTGAAAGTACAGCATGGGCTACGGGTAGTAGTGTCATGTGCAGATGAAATTTAAACATGCTTTATAAGGAACGTTCACGGTGAGTTCTCCTCCACTCTGGGAGATGAGAAAGAGTGAAATTACCCAGTAGTATTTACGTAGAGTTGGCTGTGGTTAGAATCATTTCATTGACTACTCAATATTGGCGATGACCGCTCTAAACAAATGCCAGCATCTGCTATTTTTCAAATACGGCTCCTCAAGTGATGAACGGGGTGTGCACAATGGCATTGTTTCAGTGCAATTCAGATGTATACCCTTCAGCTATGAAGGAAGGGAAAGGGAAGAAAAGAATTAGGTCAAAATACACCTGTCTTAATTCAGTAATTTTGTTTAAGCATGTCGAAAAAATATTTCTAATAGTAGTGGAAGTCCATGTCATAAAGGAGACCCATTTATTTGGTATTTTTGTAAGAAAATTGAAAATTGTTCACAATGGATTTCCACAAAGTCTCGGCCTCAACCATCAATCACAGAAAATTGAACCGTTATATCCTTTTGTGCAAGGAATACTTTATGACTGTGAAGGTATGCAGCTGACTTCACTTCATGCAGATGTCCACGGGTTGGACTAAGTCTTTACTGATGAATGAATAAACTGGCAGCACGGTTGAGATCTCAAAAATATTTCTAAATGTGTAAGTTGAGCACTCCATGGAAGTTGAGTACTCATCGAAAATTATTGAAGAAAGACTCTTGAAAAAATTATTATCCAATTACTCCTCTTTTCATTGCATTTCAATGATTTTCATTCATGCCTACCTTTACCGAGTCTCAATACGCTCGTCGTGGACATTAAAATGAAATTCATCGACTTAGATTGTGCAAAGCTCTTACTTTTCGTCATGTTTATCCTTTTTCTCGCTGATGCATTTTTAGGAAAAATTATATTAGAAGTTGACGAATTCACGGTGCATTGACACAGTACTGTTTAAGATTTTAATTCGCAGATCATACTATATGAATGGACTATTTTCCCCTATCCTGCTGCCAAATAGAGCCCCAATTTCTATCGCAGCTTCTCCTTGCTTGTAACATTAGAGAAATGTTGGGAAGGCAATGAATAAGGGATACGGGGGAGGAAGTTACCTCCCATCCACCCACTCCCTTCATCTCTGTCTCTCACCAGAGTAAAAGAATTCCCATTAGCGAGGGTATACGGAAGTTTTCTTCATTTTTTTTTCCTCCGCATATTTTCCGTCATCCCCATCTCTCGGGAATTGCGTCCCGTTCCATAAACACCGGTCACGTTTTCATCGCCGCTGAGGAAAGAGGATCGTCTTCCATTTTAATGTTCAAGTAAAAGGTAAAACAAAAATAATACATTTTGAAACCGAAGGGTTGATGAAATATGGAAGTCCAAAAGTAATTCAAATTGAAGTCGGCAGAAGGAAAAGTTTGTCGGCGTATTTTTTTTCCGACGACCAAAGCACATGTTCTGAAATGTCAAAAAAAAGGGAGGCCTGAAGGGATTCCTAAAAAAAAATCTTCAGCAATTATGAACACTTCCTAATGGGTTCTCGAAAATTGTAACTTCCTCTTCCCGCTTACAAAGAAGGAAAGTGTAGCATGCACCTACGAGGGATTTTCTGGTGCACACACGTATATACGAGTATACCTACGTATTTTGCCTCCCGGTGGTTTTTCACGAGGGACGTTTCATCCCGCTTTCAATTATTACTCGCGGGGGAATAAAAAAGAAAACATTTTCCTGCATCCCGATACTTTTCATTCACGTCGTGCATTAATTTTTCCCTCGATTTTTTTTCTGTTTTAATCACGAGAGCAGAGATGCGATGGCTGCTGCATCATCATCGACCGAAGCGATCCATTTCGATTTTTTTTTGTTTGTGGTGATTGCAATATCGGTACACTCTCGTCACGATGATTCCATCGCAAGGGTTTCTTTTTCCACCTCCCACCCACCTTTTCACCCATCCCACCCTTGCTTTTTTTTAAGAATCACTACAAAATTTTCAAAGTACGTTCATGCCCACGTGTTTTAAGAGTTCTACAGAAAATTATTACAGGGGGAGAAGGAAATTTTCTCGTTTGCTCAATTTCTTATTTTTAACCCGCCTTCAACCACCCTCGACCCCCGTCGCCCACCCCGTCCATGTTCTCACTTTCCTCCCGAGAGTGTGTCCATCCCGACTCCTTTCTGCCCCCCCAAGTCTCCTCGCCAACCTCCCTCCCTCCCTCCTTCGTCTTCCTCCCCCGCACTTTCTCCGCTCCTCCTTCCCTCTTCCGACACCACGTGGCACCCCCGCATCTCCCGCACTCCTCTCCCCCCGTCGCCCTCTCCCCACTCCTCGCAACCCTTTGGCTTTACGCTCATCACTAACACGCTTCTCTGCATCTCCTAATTCTCGTCCCACCCACCCTCCCTCCCCCTTATCTTCCACAACGCCCTCCCCTCTCTCTACCCCCCCCCTCTGCCTTTCCTCTCCTCCTCCCTCCCAACCTCTCTCTCTCTCTCGCTCTCTCCCTTAGCGGTCCTTCTGCCTCAAATACTTTCTACCCTGATATCACCCGCTTCCCTCCTCCTCTCCCTCCCCCGCCCTTCGCAATCGATTCACCCCCACCTACCCCCCATTTCCCTCTCCACCCCCCTCTCTCTCTCTCTCTGTCGTCTTGCCGCACCAACTCCTTCTTACAATCCTCCTCCTCTCCTCCTCCCTTCGTCCTCGCCCCCGTGCTCCCCCACCCTCTCTAAAACCCTCCGCCCCCCGTCATCTCCTTCCCCGTCCACACCCTTCCCCCGCACCCTCCTCCCTGCTCTGCTCCTCCGTAGCCATTACATACGCTCTCCAGGACTCGGGGCTCTGGGTACATGGATGGAGCGGGGGCCGCCGTGCGGTGGGGCGGCAAGAAGGGGGCGGGGGGAAGGTGACTAGGATGATGGGAAGGGGGGAGGGGATGGGTTAGTCGGTTAGATTGTATGTGGCGAGGGATGGCCGTGTGTGTGTCTGTATGTGTGTGGGGCGTGGAGGGGGGTGGTTAGAGGAAGGGGGGAGGGGGAATGGGGTCGGGTAGCGCGCGATGGGGGTGGGGGGTTGAGGAGGAGGGGCTCTGTATTAGCAGCTCGTTGAGCACGAAGCTTATATACCGGTTTCACGGGTTGCTAACTTGGACGTGTAATTTTGCATTTGGTGTGCATGGGTTCTGGAGGGGTAAAAAGGAGGGAGGGAGTGAGGGGCGGTGTTGGAGAGGGGGGAATGGGGGGGTGGGCGGGAGAGAGAGAGAGAGGAGTTTTTAACGGTGGTGTGGGCACGGAGGAGAGGATGATGGTGAAAGGGGCGGGGTTGGGTTAGTCTCTGTCTGGGGGGGGTGGGGAGGAGGAGGAGAGACTCAGGAGGTGTAGGGATGGAGGAGGAGGAGTGTGTGGGGGGTAGGAAGGGGGTGAGAGAGGCGGGCAAGCGAGGTAGAAGGAGGACGGATGGGGGGGGGCGTTTCTCCTCTCTCTGCTGGTGGCGTAGTTTTCAGTTAAGTGGTCCACAAAATTCGGCAACTCTATAAAAGGTTTGGTGGAGACCCTCCGCGGTCTCAGTTGCCGCGGACGCCGGCGCTGGTGAGCCCCCCGCCGACGGCGAACGGGACCCTCTTTTGGCGGCCACTCACTCTCTCTCTCCTCCCTCGGCATCGCTGCCGTCCCCCAAGAGTGGAGCGTCTTGAGCGCGTCGGCACACCCGGAGGGGTCTCGTCATTTCCGCGGGGGGGGAAAGTGGGGGGGGGGGGCGGAGGGGGTCACGTTCGGTAGGGGGGTGGGTCGCGAATCTTTCCTTCTCGGAGAGACCCCTTGAGACGACACTCCCGCTACCTTTCACCGGTCTGTCATCCATCCGTCCAGCTTACACCATTTCCATCTTCACCTTACCCGCCCCCTTTTTAACCGAGAGTCGCCATTAGCAATAGGCAGCATCTCGAGGGCGCCCGAAGTCGCCGTTGCATTCGTTAGAGAGAAAGGGGCTGTTGGTGGGACCCTAGGAATTTTAGAAGGAGGGGTACACATGGGAGGAGAAGAGATAGGCGATTTGGGGGGTGGAGGGTTCCCCTCTTGAATGGGATGCGTCACTGTTAAGTCCTTCTTTCTTCAAACCAAGGCAGTCGGCCATCAATGGTCTCTTTTAGTCTCTAATTTGAAACTAATAATTGCTGAGGGATGAGATATTTTTTTTCCATCCATCCGGCTACATTCATATTTTAGTGGATTTCATACCGACAACCATGAATCCAGGCGTCTTAGATCCCGCCCCCGTCCCCCTGGCCTCCGCGGCTTACGTGTCCTTCAGCCCACTCGCTGCCCCGCGGCGGCACAAGCCACCCTCGCGTGCTCCTTCACACCCTCGCGGGACCACTCTGCACGGGGCGCGCGCTCATTCCTCCCAACACGTGGTGTACACATTCGAATTTCCCCCCTTCCCTTCCCTCCCACCTTTGCGGCTCCTCTTCCCTCCTCTCCATCCCCCCCCCTCTTGCCTCGCATCTCCTCCCCAGACCCCCTCCACGCCCCCCTCTCCATCACCACCACCACCACCAACTCCTCGTCTTGAATCGTCTGCATCCATTCCCTCGCTCGCCCCGTTGCCATAGTGACGGCCCGAGGAGGAATTGACACGTGACATCAAAGTTTGAAATCTCCCGCGTTTAAATGGTAAGGGCGCTTCGATCGCTCATGCGTACCATCCGACAGTTAAAAAAAAAGACAAACATTTGTTGCCTCTCGACTCGCGGTTCCCTCATCCCCCCACCGCCCAACCCCCAACGACTTTCGGATTTTCTGCTCCGCTTTAATTTATTTTTTTTTGTTATTTTCACGGCTCCAATCAACTCAAATTTACCCAAGTCTGTAGGAAAAATATAGGCAAAGTTTCACTCTTCGAGGTTCATGATATGTGACAGGATTTGGGAATTTCACAAAAGTCGTCAAGTTCGCCATCAACGTTTACTCCAAAAGGAATTCATCGACGTTTTTTTGGGAGTGATTGTTCTTTTTTTATCAGTGCACAAGGAAACCAGTTGTAACTGTCTATCGTTGGAGAAGATATTCCATGAATTTCGATTGGGATTACCAGTGACATCAGCAGTGAATTGATTGTTCCGTGAACCAGATTGCTCAGAGAGTGACTCCTCCAGTGAACTCGAAGTTTGTGGATTCGTGATTTTTTTTCGCTCGAGTCTTTTAGTGCTTCTCTAATATTTTTGGACGCACGGAGTTTCGATGGATATTTTTTTATGACCTTCAGTGGCGACGTGATGTTACAGACGAAGACGGATGGACTATTGACATATCTTCCAGGTGGACTTAGTGACTCGTCAATGGACATCCTCCACCTGGTTCAATTTCATTTCTGGATAAACATAACATCTGGATTTTGCCGTCCTTTCCCCTTCTCTTGACCTTACTCCCAAAAACTTTCCGCCGACTTTCTCTCCGACTGTTGATAGGGATCTAGATTGCCTTTTCCATTAGTAGTGTATTATCTTAAATGCCTTAGATTTTGAAGTGTCACCTCAGCTCTTATTTTTCCCTTACATTTACTAGAGGAAGGCAATAGTTTAAATCAGTAGCGTCCAACGCGGCACTCCAGTCTTGAACCGCCCTCGTATTCAGACACGATTGATTTTGTAGTAGTATTTTTTAAATTAATACAGAGTCCACAGAGTAAATTTTGATATAGCTTCACAATTTTCAGTTATTAAAATCATGCATTCAAGGCAGTACTTGAAAGCCTCATTAATGAAGACGAAATGGTACGACGACCATCAGCGAAAAAAACAGCCATATGCATCAACAATATCTACGTGTGTGTATGAGAATTATCGACGGGTCTTGAACACAGTTCATCTCACTTTGGCAAGGAAAAGAATAATATTGTTTTGAAACATCCGTGCAGATTGACTGTATGGTGTATTTTTTTATGTTTTGAATGACCTAACTCCTGGATCACTTAAATTTAGATTCTCCGTTTGCCATTGGCGGATGACGCCGTAGTAGGCCGCGTTGTAAACGTGTGAAAGAGGGTTTGCGATAGGGGAGCGGAGCCTCTGGGAGGGGCTTGAGGAGTAGGGGGTGAGAATTGAGGAGTAACTTTGTGGGGGAGGAGGAAAGGGGCGGAAGTGGTGGGTGGAGTCTGGAGCATGGATGTGGGGGGGGGCGACGACCAGGGCGCCTGGGTTTTGAGAGGGTGTGTCGTGACAGGACCGTGCAGTATCGTAATAATCGGTGATGGCTCGATTGTGGGAAGTTAAAAAGCACCAAAAATGGGATGACTACGGGTACAATTGCCATTTGAATGTGTAGTCGTAATTTTTAGTCTTCGAATATTCGCTTACCCGTAAAAAAAATTTACGAAACGATACATGTCGTAAAGCATTAAAATAGCATAATAACCGGTCCAATATAATGACTACAGAGTGTAGATTAATCCGTCAAATAAAGGAACAGTTATACCTCAATTTTAGCATGATTTTCGGTTGATTTTGCCCGAACCGTAACGTACGACCTCACTATTTTGTATTTCTGTGGACGGCTCCGGGGTTACAAAAGCCATTTGCGATATTTTTCTGTAGCTATTTGACTAAGCGTGTCCAGGGTTGAATTTAATCTTTCAATTTAATCACAGCTCAGATATGAAGTCATTATTCTATTTCGCCTTTGTATAGCTACATTTACAAGATTTAACAAAATCACATCGCATTGTTCCTCACGTGAACCATTTTAAGGTAGCTTCAATAATTCTATAGTCCTCTAGCTTAATATTAATTTAATAATAAGTCCGATTTCGCGGACAAATTTGAGTTTAAGTAATTATTTAAATCATTTTAATCGAATCCATTTTTCTAAGGTAATTTGTATTATTAACTATCTTTCACATTTTTCGGAGGTTCTGGATATTCTAAAAATAAGTTTTCCTTATTGTCTCATTAATTTAATATGGTAAATATACGTTTTCACTACATATTGTGTATTGTGTGTGTCTGTGTGTCTATATGTATGTATATATATATATATATATATATATATATATATATATATATATATATATATACCTATATATATGTACATATATATATACCTATATATATGTACATATATATATACCTATATATATGTACATATATATATATATACCTATATATATCTATATATATACCTACGTATACCCATATATGTATATATATATATCTATATATATTTGTATGTATATATATATATATACACACACATAAATTTACATTCCTAAAACTAAACTTGTTCGTCTATCATTTGTCGCAGAGGATCTCAAATATCTTAACACGGACTCAAATTACTAACTAGAAAAATGGCAGTAGTGTCCTCAATCATGAGACCTGCATTAAATAGGAATTTATACGAGTATTCAATTTAAACGAATAGCCATCCACTCATTTTAATGGGATGGTTGAATCATCATTAGGGATTCAGAATATATACTCCAATTAACTGTTCCTAAAAAGTTACGAATCAATTTGTTTGATTGTAGACAGCTTAGCTCACATCATAATCCCAGTGGTAAGTTTGATAAGTAATTATATGCCAGCGTAAATAGTATTTTCTATATTTGGATAATGAAAAATTCTCGTAGTTATATCTTTATTTAGCACGTATTTCATGAAGTAAACACGGTAATTCGAGTATTAAATGTGATCATTCGAGTTTAGCAAGTAATTTTGCATTGCGAGAAATATCCTCATTGTTCCTTCTGAGACTCGGAGGTTGTGCTCTTCATTAGAGATGTTTCCCGTGTGCTGTATTTATCAACTTAGTTTATTTTGGGTATTTCTTAGCCGTTTTTACGTAACGTTTTATATGTTTGACCGAATTAGATTACACCGAAATGTGTCCGTGAGCATATTTTTTATACTCGCATTTAAATTATAAATTAGTCAACATTTTCAGGCTAAAAATTAAAAAAACATCCGGACCCAGTGCACGTATCTGTGTGATCTGCAGAACTGTGACTTTTAAGATCCACCCCGTTTAAAAATGGATGATTTTCCTCCTCTCATGATATACGAAATTAATGTGTATAATATAATTTTAAGTTTTCATTTTCATAGCTAATGGAAGCAGTTACGATTTAACGTGTCGTGGAGATTTAAGGCTAACGTTATAATTTATGGCTCCTATGTGAGTATTCCTTTTCTCTCGACTGTGATGCTGCGATACTTTTTTGTAGTAAAATCATTAAGTAGAGGAGGCGTTATTAATAAGCATCCTTTCGAATTTTTTATCCGTATTCAAAATTGAATTAGTGTATTGTGTTGAATACTTTGAATGCCGTGTCGTGCAGTTACCAGTTTACGTGGGCATTCACAAACTTATCACCAATTCTTCTGTAATTTAAGCTGATCATAATTAAAATTACACTACAGCACTTTGCCTTTGACATGATAGTGTTAGTATAAAAGGGCATAAAACCACTCAGGCCTTCAGTAATATCTTGCTGCGATTAATTATTGAAAACTAAGCTATTGTAAATGGATTAGTTCAGTCGAATCTCCTTTGCAATTCTTAAGTATTTTATGTAGTTGTATTTATGACCTTGATTTGAATAAATCATAAAAATAATGTTAGTCATTGAATACCTTTTCGTTTTAATTCCTGAGTGGGAAAATTCAACCGTGGTAAAAAAATTCACTTTATTTCATTTGCTATGACAATAATCGAAATTATGCGTACTTTTATTTTATTTTTTCTCCATTTTCATGGTACTTGGTAGATAATGCATTTCCTAGTTCGGATAGTCTTCATCAGTAGCATAACCTAGTACACCATCAGAAATCCACGCAATCGTCATGGCGAATACTTCTGCATCACCGGTGATCACAAAAATCATGTTTACCAATGCAATTTCCGCCAGTTCCTGAAGAAGTCATTCAGGGCATTCTTATGTCTAGGATAACACTTTATAGCTTGAAGTACCTACTCAACAAATTATTTTAATTCCTTTATTATTAATTCTCTTTAGGAAAAGGTTCAGAACTATCGAGTGCTACATTTACACAATACCCTGGAAGCCGCCAAAATGGCGTGTGTGTTGAGCAGAAGCAAGGAGAAAGTGTATCTAGAATTCAAGTCCGTACTTACCATATTTTCCTGAGCATTAAAATTTGTTTTCCTGACTTGAGCACCTTAACATGCAAGTAGCGTATTCCTTAAAATGTTCGGGATCGGAAAATTACTTACGGGTAGGTACCGGAATGCAATGATTTTCCTTGAAGTATTGAAATAGTTTTCCAGAGAGATAATTAATCTTGTCCCATGTACGAGTCCTCGTATGATTAGCCGGCCGAGACTCCCATCATGAGGTGCGCTTGGCGGTCGTCATGGCAATCCAACCATATCCCAGGTCAATCGAGGAATGGCCGTACTAACTTGGGACATAATGCTCAACAGCCATTGAGAGGAAATTAGTGAAACGGAGAGAGAGGTGACCCGGAGGGACGGATTAAAACAGCCGGGCACTCGGTCGTTAGCCATTCGCCATCGGACAGGGCGGCGTTGTTTACCGTTCGCACACCGACGGCCTACCGCTCCCCGCGCGCCATCCGACATCTCCTGACCACTCCCTCCCCTCTCCCCCAAGCGGAAGCGCCGGGACCGCGGCGAGGGGGAAGGAGGGCGCGTGGGCCCCAGCCATCACCCCTCCGAGAACCATTTCGGAGCCGAAAACACCGAGGGCATAAAAACTCGGGCGGGCCATTTCGTCTTCGCCGACGATCTGCGGGGAACTTTCGGCCAAAAGTTTTGGCCCTCTATGGTGAGATGATGGGAATAGGGCGGGAGGTGGTGGGTGCGTTAGGAGGGATGGGCGTGTGCTGCTAAGGGTGGGCTGAGGGGTCTGGTGAGTTTCGAAGGGGAGAGGGAGTGTGAGAGGCGTGGGGCGGCTTGTTTTCTCGCCGGCGACCGAGGTATTGTGGGAAGAGGCAAGCTGCGCTTCTTGCGAGGAAAGGGGCGCCCTTGGTGTGTGAGAGCCGCCCCTCCTGCAAGCATTGGGGCGTAAAATGGGCGGGGACCGAAGGGGAGGGGGGACGTCGGGGTCAACAAAGGAGTTAGGGGCAGGGGGGAGGGGGGTGGTAAGGGATGTGGGGCGGGGATGAGGTGGTGGAGGTTCCGGGACCGTTTTCGAGTGTTTGTGGGTGGCGGTTGTTACGGAGACGGTCGCCATGGGAGACACTGCAAACTCTCCTCCTTCTCGATATTCAATTTTCGGGGCGTGAGAGACTTATTTGTCGTCCGAGGACCTCTCTCCTGCCCTTGGGTTCCCTGCCTCCTGCTCGCTCTGCGACTGCGACCTCTCCCGCGCGCCTAACTCCACCTCTCTCCCGCTCGGTCTCTCTCGCCCTCGATGCCATTTTGGCGCCCATTCAGGTTATGCCTTTCTCGCCGGTCCAATATCGTCGGGAGTGGAAATACGTTTACCGCCACGACGGATAGACGGGGACGCCTCAGATTCGCAGTATTCCCTCCGTCACGCTTGCCGAGAGGACTCCGTCCGATGGCACAAGTCGATATTCGAAATTATATTACCGTAATAGGGCACTTGCAAGCACACGTGGTGGTAGGTACTTGCACACTCCCCACCCCCGTTCGATTGGATTATCCTTGCCGTCTCGTAAACTCAACTGATATCTTGACAATTAGCGCTTCGATAAAACAAGTGACCGCAGTTAATGTAAAAATGTTTCCTCGTGACACTCTTTTTTATTTGTTGTAACTCATTTGAAAATAATAAAATATAGACGTAGTATAATGAGCTTTATCAGGAAAATTATCTCTTTAGAAAATACAATTTGGATGGAAAGTTAAATTAAAAACTAATTGGCTGGCCGCATGAATTTGGAGATAAAAATTCTAAATGATTTGATTAGTCACAGATTTTTCCTATTGTGCTACTCCAGTTGGGTAATGCCAAATACACCTAAAAAATTCATTTTTTTTCTAGAATTATTTATATTGTTTCTTCCCGTTTTGTCGGAATACATTTTTAATTTTAAATGTCCACATGTTTACATCCTTACAATAAATGATTGCGATTTGGCACTGCATTTCGTATCAAGGAAAGGAAGTAATTAATGTTTACGTTTTAAGGTCGTACATGCCAAAATGTATTTAAATAGCTACTATTTCATTTCAACTTATTAATGAATCGAATTCACGAATCTTAGCAGTCAGGCATCACGAACCTCAAATTAGTCCATATTCATGAAGTGTTTGGACCTAGAATTGTAGCTTAAATTGGGCCCTGGTGTATACTATATATTGAATGGTTTGAAATCGTGGTATTTTGATGCTGGAAATGAAAATTGCAGTACTTTCTCTGACATAGATCCTTCTCGGTTAAATTTTGGCAGTATTAATGCTTGGTTTAATGGTTTCATTTTCTGTGATGGTTCAAGTTAAGCATTGCTGTTTTCATAGCCCTTCTTTCAAACTTGCCTTGTATAGTTATCCCCTTTCGGTTTAATATATTTTTTTGCAAATTATGAATGAATTCACAAGTAAACTCTAATTCTTCAGGGAAATTAATTTAAATATTATTAAACCTGTCTTCATGTAAGTATCATTTGGGGTTTTCGCGAAGAAAGCATTAATTATTAAACATTTTTAGGATATAAAAAACTTCTTCAGAATCCAATATGAATTTTGAATGCAGACAGGCGTCTACCAATTCATATGCATAATGACATGCATTACACAATATACATATGTGTAATGCATATCATTTCTACAATATATTTTTTCGACGGATATGTCAATGACGGATTTTCAAGCTATCCATATGTTCCTTTAAACTGGAAACTCATGGTATAGTACCATGTAATATATAAAAATAAAAACCTGAGTTTTTAAATCTAAGATAGGATGAAAAATATAACTTAAGTCGACTTATGCAATAACAGTTGACAGTTGACATTTCACACTGGTCATGAGAAGAGAGGAAAATGCTATCTCGATTGCGTAGTTCTAGGTAATGCTTAAAAATGGTTTTACCTGGTCGTGCTGTTATCCTAAGGAAATATTCTGTTGGACTCATATTTGATCATTAATAGTATTTCATTGTTTTCTATTGTTCCAATGATTATTACAGTACTCTGATCTATGATTTTGCGAAGGAGGTACTTGATATATTTTGTGGTTATAAGGATTTGTGTATTCCTTATAAACAACTTCTACATCCATAAGAGTAAGGCACATGATTTGAATTTTTTCCTATTCCAAGGTTTCTTAAAGTTCTTGTGGAATATGAACCATGTGAGTTTTAAGTCCTATTAGTCGAAGTCAAGGAAATAAAAACCGACACATGGCGTGTAGAGGCTCGGCGTCTACGCGCGGCGCAGTGGCATCAACCCGGTCTGTCCGACTGCGGTCGAATATACTGCAGCGGCTCGGTGATGTTTGAGTGCGGGTATATTAGGTTTACTTATTTACTAACCCATTGCGATTTTTTTCTATCTTCTTCATTATCTCAAATTCACCAGATCCGAGCTTAGATCTGAATTCAATGTTAGTAGATGACATTCTCGATCTTATGAAAAAAAATATGTTGACTTTAAATTGCACACAAATGAATACATTTAATTGAAGGCATAAATGAAGGATTTTGAAAGTCAAACTTATCGCATTTAAGAAAAATCTAAAGTAAAAATTATTAAACCGTAACCTTTTAAATGTGCTCATCATATTAACAATTGAATTGGCGAGATCCCATGATTCTATTACTTCATTTTGGGATTCCGTTTTGCCGTGGGTGGGGAAACATTCAGGGTTCTGTGGGTTCACAAATTAACTTGTTAATTTTGAAATTGTTATCCGTATCACCTATTGATGTAAATAATCAATGATTTAAGAACGTGATATTTTTTTACATATGACTTCGATTCCTTTTCAAATTATATTACCCACGAAAAGTGAAGAGTCAGGCGTGATGTTGTGGAATCGAGACATAATAAAAACTTTGTTGTAATTTTCCACAGTTAAAACTTTATTTCGACCATGGTTTCGATACACTGTATCAAAACCATGGTCGAAATAAAGTTTTAATTGTGGAAAATTGCAACAAAGTTTTTATTATATATTACCCAATATTACCTATCACAGTAAAAGAATTTGAAGATCTAAAATATATTTTATTTAAATTTGCAATTGAAGTCTTTGTTTTAAATCTAGTCATGGACTAAAAGGACAAGGAAAATGCATCAAAGACGCTGGTCAAATATGTGGCAGGGCCAAAATTAATATGTTGGTTTATGGATTGCATTCTCACGTATTTGATGGTATGATAAATGATGGCATTGGGTGTGGTCTAGTAAAACTTGCTCATTATAACAGCCAATACGCTTGCAGTTTAACTTTGGATCATATTTTTATTCCTGCTAGTTTTGATGCTTAGCATCAAACTAAAGTTCTGTTTTGATAATTATGTAAGGACTGAAAAAAAATCGAAATGTAGACATTATTAAGTAGAAATCTGAAGCATAATTTTCTCACTATGGACAATACACATTATTGTCATGCCCTTGTGCTAATCACTACCACTTTCTTGAGGCTTAATTTGAACAAATTTCAACAAATTGAATAATAATTTATTTTAAATCCATTCTGGTAAAAGTAACTATTACCTCATTAAAAAAAAGTTTGCTATTTAATTTACTTTCAGAAAAAGTTTTATTTTGGGTTTTTTCAAGAGCCTCCAAAAGCAAAATAGTTTAAGATTTAAATTTAAAATGCTTTTCTGGGATTACGCATTACAAAAAGACCTAAAATTTTGAGCACTCATAATATTATATTCGGAGGATACCATTTGGCTGACTCTAATTTTTTTGAAAAAGGTCTCCAATTGAATAAGAAGCAGCAGTCACCAGAAGAGATTTAAGTGTTTATCTCCATCGGTTACGTTTATGATCATGCTAGGAACTTAGTATCGGGAAATTCTTTGGACAAGAACGAACCAGATGCGTAGCTTCTTCAGGGGCTCCAGGGGAAACAGGCGGGCGGGAGTGGTTACACGGCACGGCACGACCGGGAGGTGTGATAACTGCGTCTAACTTGGGGTGAATGTGAGGAAGTGGGGCGTAAGGAGTTGGGTGGATATCTGATGATTCACTTGAGTTATCCTACCACACCACTTAGGAATCTGTATGGAATGAGATTTAGGCAGGTTGTAATAAATGTTACAATTGTCTAAATGAAAATTAAGGTGAAAGCGTACCAAATGTACTAATAATATACTTAAGGTGGCATATAATATTTAGGCTGTACGTATGTGTATCAAAATGGAGGATCTCGGGTGCGAATACATGTCTTTGGGCAAGCTCACCTATGATACCGGCGACACAGTGCCTCTGGTCACAATGAGCTTCGTGGGAGACCGAGCGGTGTCACTAAGAGGAGCAACCTACCATGAGTGTGTGCATTTGGCATTCTTTAAAGTGTATGGTGCGGAGCCAGCCCTACTGGTCACTATGGGTGGATCTTTATTCTAAGAAATGAAATAAGCATTTCAAAGACAAAACTTAACGCGGAATTAAATGTTAATATTTAGAAGCTATCAGTGTGATGTTAGTCGGTTAAATTGAAAGTCCAACCAATTTTTAATATTTTTTAGGCATTTAGCAAGCAAATTTTAAATTGTACCCGCGATTACTGAAATAAATACATAAATTAAGTATGAATAAATCGTCTTTTCCCTTGTGAAATCGGAATTAATTTCGTAACATCCCTTTTTAAGGGATATTACTTATTGTTACCTCTTTATTTCCCTTTAGAAAGATTTAAATGAACCTATTTCTGCGTAGTAATTAAAAGGGAGATGACATCGTCGAATATCTAAAAGATATATTTTTCTTTATTATAAGAGTCAACCAATGGGTAATAAAGACTCTGTTTTTCTGTACGCTGAGCATGTTCTTGTCAATAACCCGACAGTTTTCTGACGAATGACAAATGATGATAAATCACCATTTAAATTGGAAATTAAATCATTTTCCTATTTAATATCCCATGATATTCCTCATAGTTTCTTGCATTCAGAACTCTTTGCCCGTTTTTCAATCCCTTTTTGAGTGTAACTTTTCTGATCCATTTTTTTGTGTTTCCCAACCATTACATTAGAGGAGTGCTGATTTTCCCCGAGCTGGCTTATCTATTGATTGAGATGATATTTTAAGTGGTTGCATCAATTAAAATACAGGCCAGGAAATAGGAAGAGAGGGAAACTGATTGGAAATAATCTGAGGCACTGTAGTTTACTGTACAACATATTGGAAGGAAAATTGAATGGGAAGAATTACCGAGCAAGGCCTATAATGAACTTGTAAAGTTTTATCTACTTTGTGAATTGCTTCGGTGATGGAAAAATTCGGTGGAACGAGGGAATGCAGAGAAATTGAAAGGAAACAGGACAGATTGGAGAGCTGCGACGAACCAATCCTCGAATTGATAACTCGTGATGATGAGAAAAGGCCGAGATTTTTTATAGCTAGATAAAAACTACTTAAAGGTGGACATTTGAACTAGAAAAATATTGGTATAGTAATCAAAGAGAAAAATTTTAATATGAATTAATTATCACACAATATAGAGTTCCTGTTTTGACATGGCCGTCGTCATTGAGAAAAAGATAATGCTCATCTCATGCTTATAGTAGCATAAGCCGTAAGAAATGGGATGAGGGATTTGAACGGATTTGGTGGCACGTGTGGACATTTCGGCGGCTTGACCTTTTGGCCGCATGCGGTCCCGCGCGAAGGCAATGCACTGTGATGGGGGTGTCGGGAATGAGGATTTAGGGGGAAGGGATTCAGGGGGTGTTTTAAGAGGATCCGGAGATTGTGAGGTGGCAGGAATGTAAGGGGTTGTGGTGTGCGGGCGTGGGGCGTGACGACGGAGGGCGAGGGGAGAGCGAGAGGGAATAGGAGAGGTGCGAGGAAGGGAGCATGTCGAATGGCTGTCGCGGGAGAGGTTAATGGGGAGGGCCGAGGTAAAGGAAGCAAAGTTACCGGGTTCCACTTTTGTGAGGGTAATATGGGTTGGGAGGTGGGTGAGGGGAAGGGGAAGGAGGGGGTCGTGTGGGTGTGAGAGAGGCGGAAGGGAATGAAGGGGGAATGTGGCGGGCGGGGAGAGCGTGGTGAGTGGGCGTGTGGGGACGTGTGGGGGGGGAGGGGTGCCGGGCGGAGTGCGCGATGGGAGGGGGACGAGAGTGCAAACAGGCGATGTGCGTAGAAAGAGGTGGCGATGAGTTTGCACACTTTTAAATGGAATGCCCCTCAGAGGGCACCACCGCTCGTCATTTCTTTGCTCGGAGTGCCGAACGAATGGATGAATCATTAATTACCCCTTAATTGGAGGTTAGAGATTTCTGAGCCAAGTCGAATTTTTATCAGGGTGACAATCAGGACGCTTCCGTGAGGGTATTCATATTTTTCTAAGGAAAAGAGGAAGTTTTATTAACCACGCTTGAAGTTTTACATTTTTATTACACTGTATTCATTATGTCTGGCAAAAAAAATATTTTTTTTCATACCCTACTAACACATTTATCTTGTAATTTACTCAATTGTCATTTATAACCAAAAAGCAGGACAATTTCCATCCTTCCATGCCAAATATAGCACTTTGAAATTTTATCATACGCTGTGTTTCAGCTATTATAATTGCTTCCTTGCTGTTAATTTGATTCAATTTGAGCTACTCAATTTAAAAAAACATTTAGATATTACATTTTTCACACAAGTGAAATGTGTAGTTGACCTACCTATGCACAAGCAATTCCGATCCAGAATGATAAATATTCAATATCTTTGTTACTGTCAATAACCACTGCTAAGAGCAGCGACATTGACGTAACTCAGTGGTGTTAAACGAGGCCTTTGCTCGATTATCGCTCGTATTAGAAGATCGCTCGCGATGTTTAATAGAGTACGACGTTCTGTTAACTTAAGTCACCACCTTCTGCATTGCTATCCTATGCTGAGTATGTTAGGACATTTTTGGCAGGACAGAAAAAGCCATTCATTGATCATCACTCAAGAAAATAAAATTATAATTCCATGATTATGGATTAAAAACTAAACATTAAATGATTGATTCGTTGGAAATGTAACATGAACACAAGTATTTTCAGAACATTTTTCAAACTAGGAGGGAACTTATCGCCTTTGGTGAAAAGAGAATGCAGGCGTTGGAATCTCTTAGCTCTCCTCCACTTAATTTCCAATTTTACTTCACTCCATTGACTATTCACTTCACTGGTTTTATCTCTTCTATTATTTTAACTTACGCATTACCTTAACTATCAACAGCAACAAAAGAAAGCATTTCTCAGGCTGCAGAAATATATCCATTCGGCAAGGATAATGAAATTACCCTAATATTATACGTACACTTGGGCTCTTGCCCAAGATAAAAATATTTGACTCTGTACCTTTGATACTCTTAGACAGGATACATGTGCACCTAGATTTCCGCATTAGATTCTACTACCCACTACACTAGACTTCATATGAAGTTGAATCTTTTCAAATTATGTTTTATTTTGTTCGGTGGCTTTGCAAGTAATATTCGTTATTTTGAAAAAATACATCTAGGATGGGAATGGAGGAAGGGTGGAGAGAAATCCGGTGACTGCATTAGACTACTCTTAATGAAAGGCTCCAAGGGGTGTACTATATTTTAAAGTCCCATCCGACGGACAGCGCACTCACTTAAAGTGCCATCCCATCCCCAAGCAGGGATTGGGATACCACTGAGAAGTCCGGCCACCACCAGAATTTGCACCCGGAGTCGTGGGGTGGGAAGACAATATATTGGCCACAACACCGTCCTATTACCCACTTTTCTTCACTTATAATCAGATAAAAATAGATTTAAAGAATAAATATTTAGATTTATTGCATAAATTAATACTTTTTATATTAATCGATAACTATTTATCGGTATTTTTCGAATAATTAGAGTCATTCAATGTAAACTCCGTTTTCATGTATCATTAATACTTCCTACAATATCTTGCACGATTTCTCAATCTCGATATGCAATAAATCTATTTAGGACGATGCAAGATGGCATGAAATTATTCCATATTGAATCCTTTTTTACAATTGAAACCTTCATTTCTATCAGTGTAACTTCAACCTTTTGAAAGAAAATAATTTGCTGTGGATATATGGATTTTAAAATTTCAGAATAATCCTCTGTCATGGATTTTATCTGAAAATTAATTTGTTTATTTTGGGTATAGAAAAAAATTGACATTTTCTTGTTTTGCATAAAAGTATTATTTATCAGATAATATCCTTCAAATCAATGGTAACTAAGAGGAAATAATGGGGTTCGAGATGGTGCGGGGGCTAACGTACTGGCTTCCCCATCCCAGAGGGTGGGGGTTCAAATCCCGGCGGTGTTGAATATTTTTCAGAGGTATCTCGATCCCTACTTGAGGTGCTTTGTGGAGGGCACTTAGAGTGAGTACGCCGTCCGTCGGATGGGACGTTAAGCTGCGGACCCCTTAGCGCCTTTCGTAAAGAGTAGGCTAATGCCGACGCCGGGTTTCTCTCCACCCTTCATCCTTTCCTGTCCATCCCCTAAGGCGCAAATGACCTCAGCTGTTGGTCGCCTCCCCTAAATACTACTACTATTATGAGGAAATAATACATGCAAACATATGGCATCAGGGGACAGCAGAATAATTCTTACCTACCATTAAATGCTCACTCAGCATATAATGACCAGAATTGTGTTTTTTGATTGGTTTTATGCTAAACTGAAATCGTCTCTAGAATGGGATTGCTTATTTGGATCATGTAGTTTGTTCTGACGAGGGTGAAAATGGGCTGGTTACCAAAATGAGAGAAATAAGGTGGTGATTGGCTTTGACTGCATTGAAAAAACGGTACATATAATAATCCGCACTGAAATGATTTATTCACGATCGGTATATCGTGAACGAGAATTAATTGTCGATGAAATAATGAATGAAAATTCTTCGAACGGGTTTTTTCAAATAATTATTTTACGATGAAGTAGAAATTATATTTCTTGTCATTACATTACATGAATGGTTTTCGGTCGCCCCTTTTCCACGCGCGTAGTAGTTTTTTTTAGGGGAGGCGACCGACTACTGAGGTCATTTGCACCATAGGAGATGGACAGGAAAGGATGAAGGGTGGAGAGTACATCAATTGAAAGTGATATTGGTGTTAAATTTTTATTGTGGAATATTATGTTTATGTGCGATTTTTTTATGCTAAAACACCCGTTTTTTTATGATTTTGTGAACTGGCATGACTCTAAGCAGCATAAAACGTAAACCGTGTGTGCATAGGGCTCATAAAATAATAGAGTTCTTGACGAAGGTCAAAAATGCGGACAATGAGAATAAAACGCACAGTTATTTAAATAATGGTTTTATGAAGATCGATTTTCAGATTTATGTTGCCCAATACTTGTTTATTTTTATAATTTTAATCTCGGAAATTCCGGCCATTCGCTGAACACCCATTCAAGTTGAGAAAATGAAATATTTGATATGAATCGCCAAACAATGGATGATCTTGTCAGTCAGTAAGGGTGAGGAAAGGTGATTCACGAGCATAGCCAAAGACACTCTTAAGAGGACAATCAAGAAGGAACAGTAGTTGAAGGGAATGGATCAGGGGAGGGTTGAGTCTTTGGATGAGTTCACATTGGGTGTAGGGTTAGGGGAGGTTTTCCGAGGGACTTAGGGGATTTAGAATTTTGATGTGGGGAGGGGGTGGAGTGAAAGGATAGTTACGGACGAGCGGGTATGATGAAGAAGCTTTTGTGAGCAGTGAGAAGGTAAGAGTAAAGATAGTGATATGGAAGGTGCTGCCACCTTAACTTTCAGTTTTTATCAAAAGAAGATGAAATAAATGCTTTAAGTATTCGAATATTCACGTATCCATTTGAATTACTGATTGCTTCTCTTTGTTCCTAGAGCCATTTATCAACTTAAAGTCATGCATTTACAATAATTGTTGTGAAATACTTCATAATTATAGTAAATTGTTTCAGTTATGGAAAAATGAAGACTAAAAAACCTACGCTGGCGCTAGATTCATCGTAAAAATGACACGCAAACATGTGAGGTAATCCGTTACACACTGTGCAATAAGGAATGCACCTTTCAAATATAAATATGAGAACTATTAATCGGCGAATATATCCCTCCGAAGGCTTGATTTCATTTGGGGGGAGGGGGGGTGAGTAGAGCTTACCCCAAAACTAAGCCTCAAGTCATGTGCTTATTCAGGGCTAGGGGCTAACTCCTTTCCTTGGGCCACCCTCAAAGTCTTGGCGAACAGAAAAACCACAATGCTTGGAATTTCTCTGTGATTGTTCTAAATAATCATCTTGGAGTTACAAATTATAAAAAAAAACAATTTAAAATCATAATTTATGATAATAAATTACAGTATTAAATTTTAACCTGGGACCATCCGTTCAGGAATCGATGCATAAAGATATATGTATGGAATAAACAGTTACTAAGCTGCTCTGCACGAAGTCGGGTGCATGTTTGTAATTGATTACCTCACCATTTTTCTCTTAACATACACAATTTAGAATTCTAAGTATCCAAAAATTGTCTCTTAGTATTGAGACGATTTAGTGTTCTAAAGGATGTGCTTCAGATCTATTCTTTTCTACCACCATAAATTGTAGATAAAACTTGAATTATATTGGTTCTCATTTTACAACTATTTGAAATGTACCCATTGTAATAACATACAGACATCGTTTGTAAAACCCGAATATCATTAACAAATGCACGTATATTTTTCTAGCTACACGTTAAACGTGATTTTACATTTCTAGCATCAATTTTGTTGGTCCACCACTAATTAACTTGCTTCAAATATGAGGAAAAATGATTAAAGTGATGCATGGTAACTAAAATTATCTCTGATAAGGCACCAGGGAAGTTATCCTTCTTTCGGCTACTATCTATAAATGCGAAAATTTTCCCAGAAGCTATTTTGATGAATTTAATGAAATTAGCCCAAGATAATCTGTTTATTATTTCTTATAATAAACTTTTATGCTCTCTATAATCACTCTTAATATAATTTGAGCATACACTAACGATACCCTCTATTTATCGTTACTATATGCATATATACTGATACATCATTTACTTAGAGAGTCTCCAATTACATAATCAACCAGTAATTCTTGTTATCTATTTTATTTTTGTGTTCTATTGTGCCGTCAAAATGTTATATATATATATATATATATATATATATATATATATATTTATTTATATACCATAAACACGTAATCAACCCGAAGGTCGGTTTGGTAGATGATGGCAGAGTTAACCCAGTACTAAGCCCTATACGGCGTGTGAAGCCAGTCTGTTACACATCAGGGTAAGGGGGGCAGTTCCTTTCCCTGTGGCGGTTACGGTTTCCCCCAGGCAGATCTGGTCCCAAAAAATCATATAGCTTGGGTGGAATTGCAAGTGCCCAAAGTGCCTTGCCCGGGCATCGATCCCGGGCCCCTCCAGTCAGTGGTCTAACGCTCTACCCCCTGGACTACCGCGACCCGCACACACACATATTTTCTCTTACTAGCTTACATTCTGTGAACTTAGGCTTTATTTATTTTCATTTCTGCTGAACTATATTTTTCATACTGTTAATTGACCTTATTATGCACCTTAAAACGAGAGGATATTTAAAATGAAGAATCCACACGTGAGTTGACTTATGTAAATCCCAAACTCATTTTGATTTACATTCAAATTTCACAAATAGATTACCCAGGATTGGGTTGTCGTGAGAGCTTCCAGATCTAATGAATATTTCCACCGCGGAAACCGATTATCTTGGTATGGGATCGTCTACTTCGCCAAGTGACTACCAAAGCGTAGCGTGAAGAAACAAACAGTTATTCCGGAACCGCAAATTGCCTTTGAAAAATACCCCAATTTATTTTTATTTATCTAATATTTTATTGCAGTTTCAGGACTTAAATTTACAACTATATGGTTATTTTTTTGATGAATAATACTATAGTGGAATGATTTGATAATTAGATATCCGATGATCGGCGTCATTTCTCGGCATGAAATTTGTCCTCACAAATGGCAATTCAAGGAATTCTAATAAAAATTGGACTTACGGTCTTCAGGTTGGTAGAAATCGTCACCGACCTGTGCTCTGCATCAGAGTTTGTGGAATTCATTGCAAACACATTTATCAAAAGTGTTAGTCAAATTGAAGGATTACGATTGCAGTTGTCATGAATACCAGCTACGCCAGCTGTGGGTTATTTGAGCGAGGAGGACTTATTGGAGGGTGGGAGAATCGTGAAGAGGATTGGGTGTTTGCGGTGGCCGTTAGTGGCACTTGCTTCCCGACTACAAGCCGCGGTATCGATTATTGGCGTTCAAATTATTTTCAACGATCCTCACATGGCGTCGCGTGGAAATCAGATGCTTCACATCGGGTGTTAAACAATAGTTTCCATGGTGCCTTTAGTCTATAATATGATATCGACTACCTTAGTTTTATCTCCGACTTTTCTATGTTCCTTAAAAACTCCTATCCTTCCCATATTGCCCATATATCCTAAAGCTCCGAGGCAATCCTTTAAAAACGCCAATACAAGTATAAACTAGTCGCTGTGATTAGTTTATTCTTAGCAAATGACGCAAAGGAGGCCGCAGCCTTATTCAACACTTTGTGGAGGGTGCAGGAAATTTAATTTGATTTCTACTCTGCTGCTTTAGTTGGATCTGAAAGGCATTGATAGATCCACCACCCTCGACCTTCGAACCAGGTCCCTCAAAGGAACAAGCTTTTACATTATCCTTTGTGTCAATTAGTTAATCCATAGGTGAGTCAAGAGACTGTATACGAGAGTTACAAAATTTTAAAAAGTATATATTCAAGGTGATACAAACAGCTATTAAACCTTAAAAACCGCGACGTTATTTTAATTTACAACCAAGGATTTAGCTTATCTTGTTCTCCCATTTGTTCCATCTTTTAGGCCGGAGTCATGTAATCATTTTACTTCTTATTGTGAAGATCTCGCATTGTAGTTTAAATATATATATATATATATATATATATATATATATATATATATATATATATATATATATATATATATTGCCTTAAACATAGGAGTGATACTATCAAAAAAAGAATTATATCACTTTTGCAGGGAATAAATTTTATAAAGGATGAGCATTTCAACTGATGGAGTCATCTTCAGCTACAAGCAGAGAGATGGGAGGGGTAGAGGAAGGAAAGGGCAGAGGATCCCTCTCGCCGCCCTTCTTCCTCTGAATATACTCGTGTAGGTCTAATGTCTTTCTCTTGGTTCATTCACCTTGTAGTTGAAGATGACTCTCTGAGTAGAAACGCGCCTCGCCCATTAAATTTATTCAGTGAATAATTGTTACAATTCTTTTATAACTATGAATTCCTTCCATTGCATCAAGCCAGAAAATATGAATCTTAGGCGTGTGTAATATGCATGTATGTATGCATGTCTTCTGTAATATTTTCACAATCATTTGTCGTTGTTCATGATTGAATCGGCATCGACGTTGGCAGACTAGATCGATCAATAGTTGTGAAAATATTACATAGTAATCGAAAAGTTGTGTTCCTTATGATCGTGGATTTCTACAATGTGATGCCGATAATTATTGAATTCACGCTGTATCTTCTTCTTCACTATAGCTTCATAAGTGTCAACTATTGCTCTCTCTGTGCCACGACCACCTTCATATTATTTGGGGCATGGGAAATCGAGAAGATTGGAAAGAAGTGAATACTTTCTCAAAAATATAGTATAGTATAGAAGATCAACCCATTAACCTAGCATCGTAATTATACGTATAAGTATTGTGTCTTTATCGTTCCCAAGCGTTGCATAAATTTGATGAGAAGATGTGTCAAACTTTTTTCCTCCAATTCCTTACAATAACCCTCTATTAAACAACACAGAACTACTTCTATAATATGACAAAAAGCTCAAATAAAAACGGCGCTAGAATTGCATTGCATTGATCCTTGATGCGGTCGAGGTCGACTCCTTTACCAAATATTATCTAATTCAAACTGAAGTCCTGAAAAAAATTGCTAGACCTCACATCAACTTAGGAAGCGTCAATTTTAATAAAACCATGAATTTGACTTAAGTGAAAGCATGACCACATTGGCCAGGATCGCTCAAAATTGCGCCTAATATTTGCATGGAATGACTAAAGAACTATCATTTTGGCGACGTCATCGTTTCGCCCGCGGCCGCAATATGAACGCCATTGTTCCATCTATTACGTACGAGATGTTTCTGCACCTAATTGCTCCCCTGTGCCCTCCAAAAGATGAGATTTGGACCTCCCTACCTCCTTCCCTCGGTCTCCCTCCGGTCTATCTCGTCAGCTCGGCTCCAGGGCCAACCATATCCTCAAATCCCGAAAACCTTAATAAAGACGATTTCATTTTCTTTCCATTTCCTAAACCCTCCTAACACACACGCCTTCTCTTATACTACTTCCCCACCCCTACGCCCACCCCCCAATCTCTTCTGCCCTCCCCCCCACCGTCTCTCGCCTCTTTAATCCATATCCTTGCCTTTTCCTCACCCTTCCTCACTCTCCCAAACCTTCTCCACCCCATGGACCACTTTCTTACGACAAAGGGCTCGTTCCCCCATCGCTATATTCTTCTATCCACCCCCATCATCCTCTCTCTCTTTCTCTCTCACTCTCTCTCCCTTGCTTTCAGCCTCTTTGTTGGGTGTGTGCGTATGCGTGCGTCTGTGTGTGTGAGAGTGGAACCCCTCTGTCTAACGCCCTGCCGCCGCCCCAGCCCACACCGCCGAAACCCTCGGGGCCGCGCACCCCTTGGAGCGGAGGGGATCCCCTCTTCCTCTCGGTCCCGTCTATTACTCGTGTGCTCTGAGTGGGAAAATTTCTCATCCAGCACATGAGTATTTGATCTCTTTGCGAAAGGAAGTGGTCTCCAGGAGAAAAAAATATATATAACTTGGGGAAGAGACGGAGATATGTGCTACACATAAAGGATGGAGCGAGAGGGTGAAAAAGGCGGGTGTCTTCCACCCTTTATTAGTTGCAGTAGTGCCCATTCCTTCACATAATATCACCTCCCCTCTTGTCTACTGACGCGGTCACGACTAGTGCTATCCCCGTACGTCGGCCGATCCAGGGCGTGCTGGATCCTTACAACGCGCACGCGTCATTACTAATACTATTTACGCGTTGAAGAGCGAATACCATTTGACGGCTCTTTTAGTTTTGCGATACGGCACCTAACATGGTGTAATCCGTGGCACCATCATGAGTCATTACTGCCGGGTCGTGAATTAAACTTAAATCACGATATAGCGATGACGCGTGAGGAAAGTTATTGATTGCTCCCTTGGCTAGGGACAAATGGCCATTCAGGTGGTGCGGGGTTTACCTACTCCGATTTCCTGTGTTCATGGCCCAGGGAAAAGAGCTCCCGATAGGTGTACCGACGCTGTCTGTGACTCAGGATCACCCAATACCCTCGAAGATTAACATTCTTGAGCATGAGGGTGTACTCCCCTTAGGATGCAGCAAAAGAGGATAGAATTCCAAAAATACAGGTAACCTGTAACTAAAGCAACCATCAAACGCGAAGAATTCGTGGGGCTGCGAATCAAATTAACCGCTACCATAGTGATGCGGCAGTTAAACTAAATTTGGAGAAACATTTTAGGGAAATTAACTTATTGTTATAACACTTGTAGTATCGGAATTATTATCCTATAAATTCTTTCCCGCTAGTTGAATCCCATTAAGAAATCGATAGAGACGCGCCTTTGAATACATAAATTAGAAATTGAATATTCAACAAAACAGGTGATTTCCACATTTTTCGGGCTGCGTCCGCGTATGTGGAAATCACCTACTCATCGCCGCGGAAACCTTCGAACGAACATTCAACAAAACACTTCACTTGCTTCAAATGCCAAAAAAAAGTTATTCATTCCTCAGAAAGAGGTGAATTGTAGCGTCTTATAAAAAACCGACTTGCTTAGAAGAAGTTTATCATTGCGACTTAATTCTAGAAGCAAGTTAACGCTAAATTGAACACGCATTAGTGTAGTGCAAAAATCACTTGGGAAAATGTTTTCTGGGTTTGATGCGTGCAGAGGTTTGATCCCAGAACCCCGAACTCGACATTCGAATACTTCCATGCTGGCCAAACCACAAACAACGGTCTACAAACTCTTTTATGTGGAAGCAGAAGCGTGGCATTTGTTTGGAGAGCCTGTATTGAATTGTATGAAGTACTGGATTCTTTCTTAGGGGAAGGTGAAAGGGATTGCGAAGACAACTTTTTATCCCATTTCCCGGAGCGGTTAGCGGGGTGGTAGGCTTCCAGTGGACACCGCAGGAAGGGAGCACGGACGTGATTGGTTCGGAGTGTTAGTTCGGTGTCCCAGTCGCATGACATGAAAGTAGGAGTAGGACACACAAATCAAAATTTATAATTTTGAACGTATCTTTTCGCTATCATCATGATAGGGACTCATCGCTCTCAGGAATTCCTTAGCGCAATTCTCCTCTCTAATAGGATCTTTCCTTCCCTCGGGCTCTTTATGCCTTTTATGTTTCTAATTTCTTCATACAAGAATCTTAAACAAAAGTCTTCAAAAGAATGCACTTCTGCCTCACTGTTTCCTTTCTAAACTCTATACGCTATCTATCGCGTCTCACGTGATCGATGAGTGTGATTCTTCTTCTTTCCGACTTATCGATTAGATTTCTGTCTTTTCTCAATTCATCGACAGTTATCCGATTCTTCCATTTGATTTCATTCATTTATTGTTATCTATATAAAACAGAGTACAAATGCATCTCTTCTGGTACCGTTATTCAGCTATACCGATATTAAGAACTTAACAATCTTCGGTATAATGTCAACGTGTTGGAAGTGGGGAAATAAAATTCCAGCGTTGCTCGATTGGGAGGATTGAGACAACGGTCGAATCGATTAATGCGATGACATAATAAATCCTCCTCAGTGCGAATTGACTGCGTTGAGGTTCGCTGGCTTTTTTTTCAACCTTTATGGACTTATAATTTCAAGTTGAATGTTAATCGGTAATGGCAAAATATTTATAGTTGAATTCTCAGAGAGCATATATTTCGGAATTGACATGGTATTTGTGGTCTTCCAGCTCGTTGTATTTTTTTGCAAAACAGATTAATTCTCCCTACAATATATGCATGTTTAAATTGCAATTGACGCATCAATATAATCATTTATAATAAATTAGTATATATTTTTTATGAATAATTTGTTAAAATATTTTGAAAAATCTTTCATTTTATTATATATTAAATTTGTTGAGTCGTAGCAACAAAAGATATTTTGACGATGCATTTCATTTCCATCGATAATGTGTCTACAGTACACATTTAGGGAATTGGTAGGAATACCTTCAATTTCCTTTACTCAAATTGAAACTTCCTCGTTTTCATGCCTTCACTCTATGCTTGCGCTGTTAAATATTATCTTTAACATTACAACTCCTGTAATAAAAACCACTATACTCGAACCGAAGGTTGGTTTTATAGGTGGAGGTAGAGTTCACCCAGTAAAAATCACCATGGCGTGAGAATTTCACACATTAGGGTGGAAGGGGGGGGGTAGTTCCTTCCCCTGTGCTGCCGGTGGTTTCCGAGAAAGATCTGATACCCAAAATAGTATAAATCGGATGAAGTTCGGATAAAGCTGATGATGTCTAGAGGTATCCACGGAAATCAAACCTGGATGCTCTAAAAAATGTGTAACGCAAATGTTGTGCTGCTTTTTTGAAAATTCTGGAATCAGCACGTAATATTTCCAATTGTGTAACGTTTTAAGGGAGTTTCTTTCTACGATGATTGGAAGTTATCTGTATCATGCAAAAAACGAGGGTAGCATCGGCAGTCCCACAGGGCAGCGTACTTGGCCCGCTTTTGTTTTTAATCTATATAAATGATCTCCCGGTTACTAATAGACTCACGTTAAATCTTATATAAGACATTTTGCAGACGACTGCATTATCTGCAGGAAAGTCGAGAATGATAGCGACCACGATATACTGTAAAGGACGTTAATAAAATGGCGGATTGGATGATAAATAATGGGGTGGATATTAATATTAGCAAATGGAAATCCATCACTTTTAGTAGTAAGGTAAATGGAAACAATAGGGAATACAAATACTAGGAAAATATCATTTCAGAAAAGCAAGGAGTGAAAGCTGTAAATACTTAGGTTCATATTTAACTAAGGATTTAGGGTCGGGGCTAAACGTGGAATATTTGTTTAGAAAGCTTTCAAAACTCTTCTTTGGCTGATGAGAAACCTCAAAGGATGCATTAGAGCAACTAAGTAAAGGGCGTATAAGACCCAGGTAAGACCAGTTTTAGAACACTCATTACTTGTATGGGACCCGCACGAAGAAGGACATATTACAAAACTGGAGAAGGTCCAAAGAAAGGCTGCCAGATATGTACTGGGGAAGCATAGGAAGATGAAGAGTCTGACTGAAATGTTTAAAACGCTGGACTGGGAACTTTTACAAAGTAGAAGAAAAATAAGCAGACTTCGTGGAATGTTCCGCATTCTGAAGGGAGAGAAAGCGTGGGCAGAACTAAGGAAAAAGGCGGAAAAATCCAAATTTTATCGGGAGAATTGACACAAATTCAAGTTAAAATGCCGGGTACAAAAAACGAATAAAAAACTATCCTTCCTTAATGAAACAATTTTTGATTGGAGCAGTTTACCCGCAAAACTATTAAAGCCCTTTCCAAACAGGGTAAATACTTTTAAGAAAAGGGGTAACCAATTTATATAATAATTTGATTGATGTGTTGTGTAAAATTGTATGTAACAGCTAAGTTTTGATTTTTCTTGTTCACTGGGAAACTGATGTTAATGAGATGGTTATTTTATTTTTTTTATTAGAGATTTGGTTTTGGAAGTTTCCTTTGAGTGTATTTTTTCTGACTGATTCTATTTATTATCTTTTGTGATAATGATTGGATTTGAGATGTCATGTTATTTTTCCAAGGCAAGTTTGATTGTAATACTTGGGATTTGTGTGCCACCTGACATTGTCTTTCTTCACGTGTAAGTTATAATAATAATGATAATTCGTCAGGGATAAGAGATATAAATAAGTTTTAGAACTCAGTCGATAACTCGAGGATGGTTTGATGCGAGAGACTTTCTAATCGCTCTCATTTCTACTTTCTCATCTAGTAGATGAGCAAGTAGAATTGTCCCTTCAATAGGGTTAAAGGTTAATGAGGATATGTGTACAGTGGTCCGTGTATTTCCACGTATCGAATTAGTCCTTCCCAGTACACCTATTATTTCATGACCAAACTTATCTAGTTTGTCTGTGATCCTCATGAGGCATGTGTGATGGAGGGTAAATGGAGAACTGGGCCCACCTTCCTCTAAACTCATCCAATTGGAAGCATTATACAACGAACGGATTTCTACATGGCTTTATGAAATATTAGAGCATCGTAATATCGCAGAGATCAGGTGTTTTTCTTTTGCGTGTTCAGCATATAAAAATGTTTTGAAATAAGGAAACTTCCATTGATTTGAAGTAAGTATGTTAATGTGTAGCACTGAGCTTCTCTATTATTTCATACTGAAACGTGTCGACACTATTTGTTAAGATAAAATTAAGTTTATCAAGAGCACTCATGAGCTATATTTGTCTCATTTTTTCCATGTCTATCATCGAATAAATATTTCAAATTTAAGGGCATTAAAGTTCTGTATTTTGCTCTCCCTCCAATTTCACCCCAGGACGAGGTAACAATGACAATAGGGTTTTGAATGGGAATCCTCCTGTTATGGAATCTAGAACTACTTTTTAACGTCCCTCTGTGAGTGGGTCACGCAAGGGTAAAACATGTTGAGGTACACACCCTATGGATCACCATCTGCCACCTGTGTGCTTATAAAAAAAACATTGCGCGCTTCTTACTTTGTCTTTAGGCGTCTTGTACGGCGTCGACCTCTGCCTTATTTCGACTTGCATCACTTCTTCCTCTTGTTCCCAGAATAAAAATAAGTCAATAAACAAAGGGAACGATAAGAAGGGAGAGGAAGACAGAAGGAGGGGAGGGAGGAATTTGGGGTGGCGGAAAGGAGAGATTTGAGGATGAGGAGGGTTGGTGCACCCTATGAGAGAGGAATGGATGTTGGCCCGGGCGTCGCACCGCAATAAATATTTCCGAAAAACGGGGTATAACAGGTCTCCCCCGCCCCCCTTTACGATCGAATCGTCCGAGTGTTAAGGGATGGAGAGGCGGTGGCCAGGAAGGAAGGAAAGGAGATTGAGGAGCCAATGGGGGGGGCGCGGGGGTGGTGGGTGGCAGTGTGGAGGGCGGGAATGGGCCGTTTTTCCGGCTTAGAAGCGCGAGTTTTTGTGTACCTTGGACGGCTCCGGTGGTCGTTTGTCTTATGAGCTTGCCGCGTGGGAGTGAGTGGGGGAGGGCGAGAGTGGGAGAAACTGCGAGAGAGAGTATATAGACCTGTATATATATATATATGCATATACATATATATATACATAGATATATAATGTATATATATGTATGTATATATATATATATATATATATATATATATATATATATATATATATATATATATATGGTATATATATATATATATGGCTGTGTGTGTGTGAGGAAGGGCCGAGAGTGAAGTGGATGGGTGCCTTGAGGAAAGATGAGGCAAGGGGGAAAGTGAGAGGCACGTCGCCTATCTCACCCCCTCACACACTTCCCCCCACCCTTTCAGCCCTCCTCGCCCCGGTCCGGTGCCACTAACCACCCCGACCTCTCCACCCCATGACGTCCCCACGAATATCCTATCCTCTACAGGGGGAGGGAGGTAGGGAGGGAGAGGGGAGTTGGTGTGGAGGATGCGGAGGAAGAAGGGCTCCCAAGAGACAGCCGAAGCGTGTAGAACCGGGACCTTCCCTGATATGGGATTTCACCAATCTTTTATTTTCATCCTTTCCCGTCGCTTCCCTTTTTCCACTCCTTACCTCCCTCCTTCTCTCCTCGCCAAACCCTAAGGGCGCGCCGTGTGCACGGGAGGGATGTTGGGAGGAGGGGAGGGAGGGTGGTTGGCGTGGAGGGGTGAAGGGGACGGAGGGAAGGGGGTAGGGAATAGGGCAGAGATTGTCTCCGCGGAGGGATTGCGTCTCCCCTGGAGTGGAAGAAAGAGCGTTGGGGGGGAGGGGGGAAGGGAAGGGGTGTGGAATGGAGAAGGGGGACACGATGTAGAGGGGGGAAATAGGAGTGGATTTCGAGAGAGGGACAGAGAGAGAGAGGGTCTGTGGGGGTGCGAGAGGGAGAGGGTGAGGCTCTCCTCCCATCCGGACCCTTTAAAACCCTCCTCCTCTATCTCCCATTACGATGCCCTCCGGCATCTTCAATCCGGCAACCCCCCTCCCGCCGCCCCCTCCGGTCTCTCATCCATCCCCCCCTCCGCCTCCTGTTGACGACTCCATCCGTCAGATGGCGTGGCTTGAGCCCCGTGACTGACCGTTTTCCAGGGGCCCCTTCGAACGTCGATGTCCACTCTCTTGCCGGATAACCCTTATTCCAATCTCACCTTATATAACTCCACGGCACGTACCCATACCCGTTAGGGGAAAACCTTACGGAATCTCACCCCCTCCCCCATGCGCTCCTTACCCCCTCTTTCCTCTCCGTTCTTATCCCTTGTTTCCTCCCTCCAACTCTCGCCTCGGTAACTCCTCCCGTCTGACCCTTCACCCACACCCCCCCGCCCGCCACTCTCTCTCTCTCCCCCCTCACCCTCTTTCTGCAACCCTCCACGGAAATGGCTCACAAAAAGTCGAGCTCCTTTTTCCCTCTCAGCCTTCTATTACGAGGGAAATAAAAATTCTTGGCGAATACGTAGGCATGTGCATTATGGAGTACCTGCATTGGTATGCGAATATAGGAAATGCCATTTACGGTCGATACTCCCTTGGTAAACCTACGAGTAAGGGATCAAATACTTTTGGGAGAGTAAGAAGATATGTTCAAGTGTTAAGATATTGGTGTGGCTTTTCACAGAAGGAAGTTGAAGAAGATCTATGAGTATGAAGCAAAAAAAATGCTCAGACGTTTTTTAGATTAATTTACTATAGAAATTAGTTGCATGTGACAGTTTTTATAATTTAGAAATATATGTTTGTGACCTTTGTACGGAGTAATTGGGTTTTTAAAGTGCTTAGCCTTCAAATGTCTGGCTGTGCCTTTTTTGTCAAGAAAATGTCCGAGAGGAAAGCAGTGTTTAGGTCTGTCTATGAGGTGATTTTAATCCGTGACCTTTGGTGACCGCTGATGAAGAATGAATCGTTCATCTAGAAAACCGATACTTCAACCGATCTGTCCATCGATAACTTTGGGTTTTAATAACGGACAATAATGATTTATATTTATATTATTGTCATCAGGTTTTTATTAATATCGAGTTACCCATATTTTGAGCGATAAAGGACGGAGAGAAATGAAATATGAGTTAAATTTAAACTTAAAGATATCTGAGTAACAACCGTTGGAGTTCAGTTTTACAAAGTATCGAACTCAGAGTCTACGTAAAAGAGAAGGTAGTTCTGCATCTGAATGTAATTTTAAAAAATCAATGAAACGCACCTTGTTTACAACATAGTTTTTCAGTTCAAAATCGGTAATTTTTAGGGAATTATTTCTTGTCATCATTTAAATGTCATTTTTCGGACCTGACTGGTTTTTTGAGGGAGTTTTTGAAAGTTGCTTCGCCTTCTTATGCTGCAATTTTAATACGCAAAGCGTCATCAAAATACGAGTCGAATACTGTAATACCTTCATTTGGATTTTCTTTACTTCCACAGCAGCTCACGTTTAATCAAAAAACACTTTTCTCATCCAAGTAATGGAAAGACTAAGAGTGCTAAAGTTACTGACATTTTTTCGAGTGCACCTCTCTTCTACTGGAGATCTGGATCCATAAAGATCGATGACATGTTTAGTATTATTTCTTTAAAATTACCCATTTAGAAACGAATTCGCATTGTGTCTATTAAACCCACAATATGAACTACCACATAGAATTGCAAACATTTTTCAATGGATGTATTTAATTTTTTATTTCGTTAATATTTTATTTTTTAAATAGAATTTACGGTCATTTTGAATGGAAACTTTGGCCATACTCTTTCTTGAGAGACCTTACCATTACAGTCGCGTATTGTAATGTGGATGGAATGAGGAATAAAATGAAAAATAAAATAAAAGAGTAATGTTTTCCTCCTGGATAAAAACATTACCCTTAGCTCTACGCGCCCCTTCCTCCCCATTCTCCCCTCCGCGTACTTATCTCGTCGTCCGCTAACCACCGCCTCCCGCCAACCCCTCTCCCTCCCATTTCTCTATCTCGTCGCGATGTGCACGTCTCCGCACCTCCCTCTATCTCTCCGTGCACACCCGAGGGGATATAAGAGAGAAAGAGAGCACAATTATTTTTTTCATTCCATATTTCCCCGACCCCGTCCTTCTTCTCGGAGCGAACATCCACTCTCCGGAGAGATTGAGGGGGGGCCCTGGGGGATCCAACGAAATGGCTCCCTACCCACCCACCTTCTCCCATTCCTTCTCCCATTCTACCCTCCCAATCGACCTCATCTGTCCCCTCCCTTTTACCCCATGATCTTCTTTCTTTTTTTTCCTGGACCCTTTTCTACTCCAAGTTCCCACCCCCCTCCCGTTCTCACCCCTTTCTCTCCCCTTCTCCCTCCCGCTGCCCAAGCGACCAGCGAAAACCCCCTCGCTGGAGGGAGAACACACTCGACCGGACCAATTGTCCCTCTTAGATTTCATCCTCTCTCTCGCCCGAATCCCAAGGCTGGATCGGACCGCTCATTCGCTCACTCAATCCCTTGTCCCCCCACTCACCCGCCATCCCTTGTACCAATATCCCCTCGTTCTCACCTACCTCATCTCCCCACTCTAGACCTCAGTAGCACTGTATTGTATCTCCTTCCTTGATGGTAGCTAGATTTATATCCCTCCCTCTTCTACACCGCGATACCCTCGTCTTTCTCTCCCCGATTCTTTAAGGTGAGCATTAGTTATCGCTGAACTCGTCTGCATCATTTGAGATCGGCGGATGACTAGTTCTATTGTACTTAGTTAAATTGCCGAAGAAACTCATTCGTTTTTCTATTGTTACGCAGTTAAGTGTACTAACGTGTCACCACAAAAATATTCCCAGATTGGTCTTGAAATAATCATTTACTTTTACTGGAATCAGAACCTGAATGTTTCAAATGTCTGGCGGGAATACGTACTTTCTTTTGCTACATTCCCGCGCGAAGTGTGATTTTATGTTAAAAAATCATTACCCCTGATGGAAAATTCTAATGGGTAATACGTATACGTCTCGGAAGTCAATTTGGAAAGAAGATAGCTTAATGGTGTAATCGGTAGCGTAATCTGGCGTATGTTGAGAGGTCCAGATTACAATTACGACTAGACGATCACAATTAGCATTGAATTATACCAGTATTTTTCATGGCGTATCTCCACTCGTTTCAGGGTAAACCCGTTTTTAATCCGTAATTTAGAACTCAGCAGAAGGGAGAAGGGTGGAGCAAAACTCAAGAGTCGGGGTGATCCAATTTAATACTCAATAATTTGAATTAATTCATGTTTAATCACAACGCTGGGAAACTGGTGGAAACCTCTGGCGAGCACCACAATAGTAATAAAATATAAATGAAAATATTAGCTTATTTTTTAATACAGAAATACATTTTCAAAAAGACGCATTAGGGTGCTTTACCTTCAACCAAGAAGGCATTTCGTAATTCCAAAATGATGTCCCTGAAATTTTCACTCTATATCCAATCCCGGTGAAATTTAAAATTATAAAAAGTAATAAAGTCGTTACATGAAGCCAATCCATGTTAGTTAAAATTAATTAATTAAATTTGATTCACAATAAATGGCACTTAATAAATTATATCACATTTTGCGTAAGTGCGTCGGAAATATTTTGATATTTTTTTATGAAAGCCATCTTTGGAAACCAAGCTAAGCCGATTTGGCTCGATCCACCGAATCTGCTTCACTCTCTTCCCATTGAAATCAGCCAAGAAAGGTAGCGTACGAAAGGGTGACGTTTTAATTTCTCTCTATTCCTTAGGTACTCTTTCCCGCCGCGTGGGCAGCCGCCTGTGCATCACTTGGCGCGTACTGGTTACCGGCAATAAATAACCCTTGCAAATATTTCGCCTGGACTAACGCCTCAGGATTCTACATTCTGACGCAGTGTACGGGATAAATCCTTACGCTTTCGCTCGCTCTCCCCGCGGACTAATTTGATAATACTTGGCCCAGACAATGGCGAGTGACTGATGTATTACATCTCCGTCACGGCCTCCCGACTCCGACTTAAAAATAAAATACCGAAAGGCTCATGGATTCGGGTGGGGGTGGTGGTAGGAGACCCCCGCGGCAGAAACAAATGAACGAATCGCTTCGATGCGCATCTGAGAGCGGCGGCGCCGCCACCAAGGCGGACGGTGAGAAATAGCAATCGCTCAGATCGCGCCTCCTACCGTTCATCCCTCTGTTCCCCGCTTCGCCCTCCTTCGACCGTCCACCGAGAGCTCCACGGCCCACTATTCTCACCATTTCTCTCCCTCACCCACCCTCACCTACCCGACCGAATATATCCTCTGTTCCTCTCCCGCTTATTTATCCTGCACCCCCTTCGCCGGCTTCACTTCCCCTATCATCCAACGCTTCCATCAGCCCTCTTTTGCCTCCATTACGAAAGTTTGGCTCATTTTTTCCCTCCGTAATTAGAGTTTCTTATTTCAGAGCGTTTGGAATGGAGTGTTTGTTACAAATACTGACGCTACTTAGAGTGGACCCATCTCCTATTACGGGAAATAAAACTAATGGACCTATTCTTCATCTGACGAGGAACCTTTGATGATTTATGAGTTAGAAATGTGGACATAATTACAATAACTAAACGTCAGAGGAGTCACAAAGGTGTTTGTATGTTCGTATAGGTAAAATTAATTAAAGGAAACGTGTGATTAAAACTGTAAAGTTCATGTAATCCGAAGATAAAACTTAGGTGTAGGTTTCAGTGTAGCAATGGAAGCTCTAAGAAAAGGATTTTGGATGCTGTAGTCATTAATTTGTGTTGTTATTTTTTGTTTTTTTTTAATAATTCTACCCTATCAATAAATAGGATTTATTCAGGGAAATACTTGATAACAATAATTTGAGATTTAGTATTACGTATCTCTTTCATAATTTTTCCTTATTTTCTTTGCAATCAGGAAAATATTTGGTACAAATAGTTAAGATGAAATCGTATTTACGTTATTAAGGACCTAATCTAAAATAGCTGTCAGTCAAGTGGGAATTTGTCGCTAAAACAATAATATTCAATCAAGGTGTACGGTGCTCTTTTACTCACTTTGTGAAATTTTCCCTCAAAAGTCGGTACGGTATGAACTCTTATGAGAGGATATGCCTAACAAGGAAAGATTTGAAATTGAGAGACTCTAGTGCCCATTTTAGAAAAAAATGACGTGTTTTAATCGATTCGCCGTAACATGCCAAACCGCAGATTTTTTAAATGTTTCAAACTTACGTATTTCAAGTTCCTTTGCCTTTTCGCCACTTTGTCTCGGGAGTATTCGGAATGGCATGCTGAACCAGATAAAATTTCGATTTGCAATCAGTAAATGGAATGATAAGTGTACGAGTCATGTTTTCGTTATTCAGCCATATTAGAAATGTATTCTATACTAATAGGGCTTACATGTATTTCACTTCAAGTGACGGCTTTGCTAATAGTATTTCAAGGAATAGAACGAAGGCTGGAAATATAGCCGTGGCTCTCGTATGGCGCCGGCAATCTTAATTTTTCCTATTTTTTTTCGTGGCAACAGAGCTTCGGAGAATTTACGGTCGGACTCGCTTCTCTCATCTCCTCCTTTCACCCCATCCTCCCCCTCAAACCCACCCCCCGCCTCGCCACCCCCATTTTTTGTTTTTCATTCCTACCACGGCCCTTACATCAGAGGCCCCTTCCCCTCACCCTACGCCGACACCAGCACCCCTCTGACCCTCCTCCACTCTCTCCTTCCACTCCGCGCCCCACCCTCTCCCCCCCCCACCATCGCGGCCATCAGTCACTGTCCGCGGGCCGCCGCGGCCGAGGGGCCGCTGGAGGCAGGAGGGGTTCCGCGCGGAACACGCCCTTTGGAGATGAAAACTAATTGATCTCCGTTGGGAAGGTGTCGTGTGAGGGTGGGGGGCGTGGAGGAGTGAGTGAGTGGGTGGGGGGAGGAGGGTGGTGGTGGAGTGGGAGAAGGGGGAGGTGTGTGTGTGTGTGTCGGCACGAAACACACGCGCCTCGCTTCCCATGGCAACGCACCAGTGGTCTTGACGAGGAAGGGGGGACGAGAAAGCAAATGAAATGGGTTACGGGCGTACACCTCCCCCCTCTTGAAACGAGAGGGCCGAAGAACGGACAAGGAAAATAAACGATGAGTTTTTCTACGGCTTCCTCGTTTCTCATAAGGGGAGGAAAGTTCCTGATCAAGCCTCTTGATCATGCACGTGCGTAGTCTGCCAGGCGAAAAAATGGAACTGGGATTCATTTAAAGATTCTGGGATTAAGCCATTTCAATCTCACCCGAAGAGTACAAGAAAATGGACGACTTACGACGATGGTCTGGAGGGATCGACAAACATAAGAGAGGAGGAATGAATGACAATTTAAAGAAATTTGAAGTTAACTTTCCTCATCCGAGAATGGGTCCGGGAAAATGAGATTTCAAGTCCGTTACAGAAACAAAAAACCCTTAAAAAAATTTGTGCATGTGGGAACAGTTTGTGAACCATTTATAATTATTATCCCAAAGCAAAATCCTCACTTATATTTTATTTAGTTTTGCTTAGATATTTGTTGCTCCATCCTTAGGTGTTGAAATTCATTTTCCCTCAGCCATAAGCTCATATTAAGGTTGACTTTGAGTTGACCACACTCACATAAGAATCGAAACACCTCCGAGCAAAGTGATCTTACCCATGGTTCATCTCTCACCATTGAAATACATGAATATGCGACGCATCTGTGACTAGCCGAGAGGCAATTTTGGAATAAAAATTCAAACACTGAATTATTCAAACTTCAGCACTGATACACTTATACTCGTAACAATGTTGCTGCAGTATGATAATCTTCGAAAACACAACTTCGCGCTCTTCTTTTTCTTTCCAGAATCAAGGAGCTTTTTATGTGGTCTTGAAATCACGAGTATCTTATCGGTACGTCATCGGGCTCTCTCAGTATCCGAACCATCCCCCTGAAGTTTCACAATTCCCCTTACCGAGAAATGACCCAAAACTCGTCCGGCTGGCAGACGACCGCATTGATCATCAGGTTAACCGAACCTCCGTTAATAATCTGCGAATTGGGTAATTTCCGAAAATTTGTGTGATGTTTGTGGCGAAATAGTAAAAAGAATGTCTAGCAAATGACCATTACCCGTTACATGGGTGATTTAATACCATTTCTTATTGATTTACGTTCTCCCTAGTGAGAAACTCTTCGATCAGCGAGTGGTTATTTTTAGCACTGATGGAGACTGTTGCATAGTGACTTATTACTTGGATTTCACCTATTCTGAAACTTAATTTAACTCCTTAACCGCAATATTTTGTTAAGCACGAGGGAACTTCTAGTACACCTATCAAACTTGTTACGGCGTTGTTGGGCAGAGCCTTTAACTTTGTGTTACATAAAAACATGGTGAAATATTCTTTTAAATTTTGTAACTACTAATATGACCTGAAAAATTATGATTGGACTCAAATGGAGTCAATTTCTTCAAAGTGAATCTTCAAACGTCAATAGAGAATGTTGCAAAAGCTCTTAAGGAACTATTTGGCTTCCGAGTAATGCTTCAAAGAGAGAAATTGTACATGAGAACATATTTTGGAGATTTGTAAGATAAATTTCCGCCAGTTATTCATATCAGAATTCCGTATTATCTAAATTACTATGATTAGTTAAAATAGACCCGGAACTTTGTAACCACTCAGGTTAACTCCTGTTCCTTCTAACCTAATATACAAGTCACGTCATTCCGACAAAAAATAAGAGAAACACTCAATAAAATATAACAGAGGCAATGTGCTTTACATCCAGGACCGTTCGCGCCTGAAATGATAAGCCTAAATTAATTACTTTCTCGCAGCATTATACATGCTCTTCTTCACAGGTGAAGAAAGTGCCTCTATTACAATCCTCCATGTTATCCTCGCCCCTTGTCGTGCCACACGGAACAGCGAATGATCAGATTTAATTAATATTCACGAGCCTTCAGTACTAAAAAAAAAACACTTCTCTTTTATTTCCGAGCAAACTTTTATTTTATATGCTCTCACGTAAAAGGGGAACGGGAGTGAGTGAAAAAGAGAGAGAGAGAGAGGGAAGTGCAACTAATTCGTTCGAAATAATTAACCTTTTCGTGCCTCTTGAGGCTTTGTACACGGGAAAAATACAAGAAGGGGAAAAAAAAGAGGGAATGTGAGCATGAATAAAAAGCTAACGGAAAATAACGAGGTTGACGCATGGTATGTGGTGGGTGAGTGGGTGGGGGGTGGGGGAGGTAGGTCTGGGATGATGGGGGGGGGTGGCTTCATTTCGTTTATTCTCCAGCCTACACGCGCTAGGCGCCACCCTTTTGTCTCATCTTGTTACCCTCGCACATGTGCTGCTCTCCTTCCTTCCTTTCTCCACCGCGAACCCTTCCCATAACCCTGGTACGGCACTTCCCACCCCTCTCCCACCCCAATCCTCCGTGCCACAAAGTCCTCGCAGCCCCCCCCCTCTCTCTCTCTCACTCTCCGAGAACACTGTGTTTGAGCGTGTTCACAGCATTCGTCGCACAATCTCGCTATTATCGCTCCGCTGACTTTTTTTCGCGGATCGCTGCAATTGCCCCTACAGGTAGGGGGAGGGGGCGTGTGTGAAGGGAGAGAGGAGGAGTCACTCGCGAGTTGGCAAAAAAATTAAAAACGATGCAAAATTGAATAACGAAAACAGTGAGTGAGCAGGGAGGGGAGAGAAACAACAATATTATATGTTTACATATGTCTTTTTTTATATTTTTTTAAAATTCCCATCCGAGGCTGGAGAAACTTGTACGTTTTCCTGGGGGGCCGGGCGCTTCGCATCTTGTGTTCCCGCATCCCGGAAAGGCTGTAGGTTTTGGCTGTTTCCTTCACCCCGCGTGTAGTAATGGCGTCGATGTGTAAGTTGGCGCGACGAAAAGTTTTTAGCACTCTTCCCCTCTTTATTTTTTTTGTCTGCAATAAGTAGGTCCCTCTGGGTATGTAAAATCTCGAAATTTCGACTCCTACATATGCCTACTACCTCTTTCATTAGTCTCGGGGAGAGTGGATTCCTCCCAGGGGACGAGTTCCCCCTTGGGGGATTCATTCTCCATCCTTCGTCGCCCGTTGTAAAAATTATTCCGCTTCGCACTTGATTTATACCGAAACATCGCTCCATTTTCTCGACACTCCGCCCCATCGACAAAGCCCTCGAGGACTTAGTGGAATGGAACTCACTGCACGAAACAATTACGTGCGCGCCCTGTACGCCTGTGTCGACGAAACGGAGGCTTGTAAATTATACACCGGTGCAACTTTTGGATCACTTCGCGTCATTACTTCAATTTTCAATGGATTAAGTTGTAAACGGATATATTTTTATCACCGAGCTCCATCAGTGAATTGGAAGGAAGAATAGACTGAGGCAGTCGAGAGACGTCAAATTTGACGTAAATGTTTGAATTTTACCATTTGTGCATTTATGCCAATCTCAACTCTCGTCTTAATTTTACTGGATTGGGAGAAATTATCACATTTTTTTTCTGAAATAGAGATTTCATGCTTCCTGCAGGAAATTTAATTTTTTGTAAATTCCTTTTAACTTTCACGTAGCTCAGAAAAATTAAGGCGTTCTTTAAAGGTGGATTTATAGAAGTGTAAAGTTTGTAAAATATAGGAATGGAGATACACAGTCTTTAATAAGAATTATATATCCTGAGTATTTGATTTTTAGAGAACCTGAATCGTATCTTGGCGTTATATTTTATTAGTCTTCCTTAATGTTCAAGAAAATCATACGGTTGATGGTGAAAATAAAACCCAAATAAAAACAATTATATCTTTCAATACTTATGATGCATAAGACCACTAATAAACTAGAGGTCACATCGGTTCTACACGGGTTCAATTCTGCGTTTAAGTCTGCCAATTTTATCAGGTATCTTAATTGAACTCACTAGGTTTTGGTAAGAGTTGAGGTTGAAATTTATCATCGTGGTGTCGAGTATCGAAAATTCAAGCAGGATAAAATGATAAAAACCAATGAAATGGTTCAACAAATTACATCGACAACCGGATAAAATTTACCGCTCGAGTGTCATCTCAGTAAAGGAAAAATTCAAGTTCACTTTTTGCTCCTTGAGCACTCCCCACGACTGTATGGACGGCAGCCTAGTCTTCGTTTCCGCCCTGCTGGCGGGCGGACCGCTGGCGAGCGCTTCCTCCTGGGAAGTAACCCTTTACTGGATTTCTCCGTATCGCTTCTCACACCACCTCCTTTGCTCCCACAAAACGCTGTAATTTTTCCTTCCCATCTTCAACTTTTTACATATTTTTTTTGAAAATCAAGTTGCTCAAACATGTAGATACTGTAACGGTTTCATTGACATTTATAAAATGCTCTTTAAGCCTTGATAATGGCTGTTAACATAGACAAATAATTGCGGCTTTGCCATATAAATGATTAATTGAACCAGAGTTTTAAGTGTTCAGGCATTAGTTACCGTGCAGCTTCCCTCACTTGATTCGTATAGGATACATCCCTTGTAATTGCACGGTGACATTTTTTTTGTAGTTTCCTATCTTCCCATAGAAACTACCGAGGAACCTTTAAAACCGTATCAAAATCAATGATTCTGTCCTAGAATGAAGAGAGGGTACTGAGATAGACGCTGATATTTAATTCGAAATGACTAATCCCAAATGATCCATAATAGATTCGAATGCATCCACTTTAAGTGACTCTAAGGATTACATAAGATTCCAACTGCATGCAGTAGTAGTAGTATTTAGGGGAGGCGACCGACAATTGAGGTCATTTGCGCCATAGGGGATGGACAGGAAAAGATGAAGGGTGGAGAGAAACCCGGCGTCGGCATTAGCCTTCTCTTTACGAAAGACGCCATGGGGTCCGCAGCTTAACGTCCCATCCGAGGGACGGCGTACTCATTCAAAGTACCCACCACAAAGCACCTCAAGTAGGGATCGAGATACCACTGAAAAATTTCAACACCGCTTGGATTTGAACCCGAGCCGTAGGGGTGGGAAGCCAGTACGTTATCCCCCGAACCAGCTCGATCCCCCCTGTTGAATGCATACAGCTGTAGTCGTAATTGCACTAGATGTCTCTTGGATTTCGCTCAGTTTAGATTCGAATTTGCTGGCAATGAAAGAGTCCCTGTCCTAAAAAAAATACCTGCAATACAGAAGATGCCCCGAAAATATTGAGGACTAGTTCCTACCTACTTATGGACTAATTTATTTTTGAAGGCTTCTAAGGATAGTTACATAAACTAACATTTGTATCAATCCTTGAAAGCCAATATGCAACTGAAATGACAAGAATAATAATAGCGACAGGAATCGACATGTTGCATTTTTGACTCATACGTAAGAATCTAAATATAAGTGCTTTATTTAAAAAGTTTAATTTCAAGCAGATATTAAATCATCTCTCAGTTCACGGTGAGTCCTGGACGGAATTTTGAGCTGTCTATATAATTACGCGCGAAAGGAATTTTCAAATAATCGGTTTTGCTCGGCGCACTAAATCCTTTTATGGCCAATATCCGTGCAATAATTCTGTTGGTTCAAATGCGTGAAATTCTGATTAGGTAGTGAACTAGCTCGCCGTGGTGTGAACGGACTTGTCTTGTAATCCCATCCACTTCGGTGACCGCATTTCACGCTTCCACGTTCGCTTTGGCTCCTGAGCATAGTCCTAAGGGCTTCAGCAGTCGTGGAGCACATTCAAAGGGGTGCGCGGGAGGAAAGGGCAGCATGAAGGACAACCGTTCCCCTCAGAATCGGCAGCTGCAGACAATAATGCTTGGAATATTTTCCTGCCTCTTCCGATGGGTCACGGGAAAGGTTTTTAACATGCTCATGCCACAAGAGAAAGCAATAAATATTATTTCAGACCGAACTTATTATGAAAACACTGATTCAATTCAAGTAAGAGCAATGGAGAAAGTAAGTGAGATATAATGGAGAAAGTGGCGTGTAGATAATTGAAGTAGTTATAGTAGTTATTAGGGGAGGTGGCCGACAGCTGAGGTTATTTTTGTCTTCATGGGGATGAATGGGTAATTTGGTTGGGGTAGGATATTCAGAGAATTAAGTAAGGGTGAAGGAAAACCCGGCGTCTGCATTAGCCTAATCTTAATAATGGCACTAGCGGGGTCCAAGGTTTAACGACCCTTCCGACGGGCGGCGCACTCACTTAAAGTGATCTTCGCATGACAATTCAAGTGAGAATCGGGATATCACTGTCAACCATTCTATCACCTTGGTGCACCGCCGGAACTCGAACTCGGGTCCAAGGGCTCGGGTGAGTAATTAAATGTGAAAAGTGGTTAGCATCATCAATGGCTCCCAAGTAAACCATCACGGGGCACCTGATTGAGGTTAGACACCAGCATAGATTTCAAAACATTTATTCGGCGTGGTACTTGTGGTATATGAACATGATAATAATTTGAATTTTTTAGTACAACTTGAAATTTTATGAAAAAATAACTCGTCCGCATTTACTGTTTCAAGCAATGTCATTGGTTTTTGTCCCTCACCTCCGTTGGTTTTAAATGCCTTCCCAAAACCAAGATCCCCATTTCTTCTCTCCCTTTCTGTACTCACCGGATGGTTCTAGTGCCCGTCATTCGCACTCGATATCTACTTCTCCCTCCAATTCTCCATGACAGATTCCAAATCCTTCGCGTTTTTTTTTTCTTCTGAATTTACAAATTCCTCTTTCCATGCTCAACCGCTTAACCTCGACAATGTTCACCATAATTATAAGAGTACTTACTGCCTAATAGGAATACTTCAACGTCATCTTAATATTTTGAAGTGTTTACGTTTAAACACCAGTCGAAATTTAATAGGAATACTTCAACGTCATTTTAATATTTTGAAGTATTTACGTTTAAACACCAGTCGAAATTGCAATAAAATCGTGTGAAAAATTACCAAATATCTTTCATTCATCAATATGGAATTCCACATAGTAAAGCCTAATATCCATGAAACTACCATTCCACATGCATGGAAAATATAATATATGAAGCATTAGCGGAGTGCTGACTAATGTATCTATAAATATAGTATCGATTTTCATGAGATTTATTACATGAGCATTGATGAAACATTGTTCGACAGCGGTAGGGTCATCTTCGAGTAAAATTATTTTATATTAACCCCCTGCCACACACCCTGACAGTGGCTTCAGGGTATGTATTGATAAAAATAAAATATAAATAAGTGAAAAAATTGTATCACCTTTGTTTAATTTTATTCTGCCCGAGTTACTTTTTCAAATTTCCTAAGTCATTCGGCGGTGAACAGATCGTCCCGCATTGCGTTAAGGGTTTTCTCCTCCCCTCTTGTGCCGTGAGACTCAGAATGATAGGAAGTTACCTGATATTTAACCAGGTTTTGCCTAAAAAAGAAATGATAAAAGAGAAGAATATCAATGCGAAACGATAAATGACCACAAATAACTCATGCCTACAGCAATTCAGTCTTTGGCCTAAATTAGAAAGAAGAGAGAATTGCAATGTCTTCGGATTTTAACGGTAACTATGCCAAATTTAGCAGAAGCTTATTTTCTATACATGAGCTATCGCTAAGCAATACAGGTGTGTGAGATGAATGGGCTTCCAGATTCAATCTTTGGATACATAACCGGAATAGCGCAGAAATGGTGATTGCAACGACTGTCGACGCACAAACCTCCAAGTAGGTCGGATGCGTTGAAACTCAATGTGGGCATATACGTCCACAGCAGCGCTACAAGGTCGGTCGAAAGAACAGCTACGATTCACAGATTTGAAAACTGTTGCCAATCAACTCACAGCACCACGCAAATGTGAAAGTCTGGGGCGGTATCGCATGGAGACATGTATAGCAAATCAACGCTGGGTTAAATCTATTAGGTACAAAGCTAGAAGTCTATCGATTTTACTTACTTATGACATCGAGTAATTAACGATTGTTCCACACCACCAATATTAGACTCAGATGTACAGGGAGAGAGGCTGTCGAGCCAGTGTATTCGAGTCACTTCCCCCTTGCACAAGTCACGGCGATAGCCCAAACAGACGGAGGCACTACCAAATCAAAATGTATCTCCACTTTAAAAGACTCCGCTTCGCTTTCCTCTCATTTCCCTCCTTGGCTGGGTGCCTGGAAAACCCCACCACACACCCTTGCGGCCTTCCCAGGCCTGACGCGTAGACGAAACCTTGGGGAAAATAATATTGCCGAGGTGCTTTGAAACCATAGTCCGGAAAACGTTTTCAGGCTCAAAGTGCGACCGATCTGCTCGTTAAGATCGAGCCGTTTTAGAAATCTCACCCCTAACCCACATTCATTTCCTCGTGCATTCCGTCGACAGTGCTCGGCACCCGGAGCGAGAAGCGCCTCCCGCAAGGGATGTCACTTCGAGGAACCCCCGAAACATTAAAAACTTTCAAACCTCGGAGACCAGAAGTGAAAAGGAAGAGGAGAATGGGATTTCACCGCAAGCAGATTGCCTGTCATCTTTTGCGAGGAGCGAAAAAAAATGAAGACAAAAAAAACTAAACGTACCCTAGCCATCTCTCGGCGGCGGAACGGTTTAGAGACCGGGGAGGTATGGGAGGAGTGGGACGGAAGTACCTCCCTCGAAGGAGTGGAGAAGGAAATGGTGGGGGGGGTGGAGTTAGGGGCGGAGGAAGGGGAGGGTAAGAATCGAAAAGCTGCGGTGGAAGGGGGGTGGGTGAGGCGAGAGAGGGGGGGAGAAGGAGGGAGGGAGGGAGGAGAGGTCTCCTAACCTATTCCCACCCCAACTCCCCTCCGCACTCTCCCTCGGAAGCCTCCTTATTTTATCATATACAAGTACCTCTCGACATCCCTCCACCTCCCTCCTTCCCGCCGCTCCCTTCCCCTCATCCCCTCCACAACCGTTCCCTCATGGAGAGGGAAACGTGAGGGTGCCTCGCCCACTCCACGACAACAAAACGACCCCGCAGAAGGGATATGCTCCCCCATTGGCCCGGGCGGCTCCTCCTCCGAGGTGGATCCTTATGGCCACGCCCCCCGCGGAGGAGTGCCCTGAGGAGGAGGTGGAGGAGCTCTGCTCTGAGGGAAGGGAGGGAGGCTCGTGCTCCCGAGGGAGGGTGGAAGGGGGGAAGGGAAGGGGAAAGAATGGCGAACATGAGCGGGCGTCGGATCCTTCCCGAGGAGGATTCGGTTGGGGGGGGGGGGGGGGGTAAGTGCGTACTTCGCGCGGTACGCCCGTACACACAGGAATCTGACATATGCGTGTCGTCCTTAACGTTCGTGAAGGGTTTGACGGAGGGTTTGAAACCGCGAAAGCGAGCGATTTTGGTCTAGGTTCCGTGGGCGCGGTTGCCGTCCGAGTCGGCTCGGGCGCTTGAGAGATCAAGTGGATGAATTCCGTGGGAATAAAATGAGTACGGTGAGCCAGTTTCGGATCCAACAGAATGAGCTGGTGGTAGATTGAACCCACTCAGAATTAAACGCCTCTATCTCTGGAATTCGACGTTACTGTGGTTTATTGAAAGATAGAGGCTTAAAGTTAAGCGTTGCTCATCTCGGCAGGGCATAACTGTAGGCTCGATGCACATAACATTACGCTTACGTCATTGCTGCCGATGGCGTTGAAATTCTACAATTCGAGAAAATCTTGGATTAGGAAGCTGAATTATCGCGTTAGTCATGAAGCGGTTATCCGGCCAGTTGTTGTGGATGCTGCCTTCTGAATGAACTACTTGTCTAAGAGCTAGCTATCTCACCAGAGACAGCCAATAGTCGGAGATAGTAAATATTGTATCCCACACCTTGAGCATGGTGTCCAAATTTCATTACGCAATTAAAAATTCAAGAAATTTATAATAAGATGGCAATTATGAATTTTGACCCAAATTGCGTGAAAGGGAACCATCTGGTCTTGGCCTAAAAACAAAAAATTATAAATCTTCATGTGATTCCGTTTTTACTCCCAGGATGTAATTCTTAAATTATCTAACTTAAATGTTTCAATTACATGAAAAAAAGATTTTCTACTATCTAATCTGTAGCTCTGGTAATAAAACATATCCCGGAGTTTTTGTCTCCCATCCCCTTTGCTTGAGGAAATATTAATTCCATAAGCTCCGGCGGCGTATGCCAGAATTTATATTAAAATGTATAAGTAGATGAATTGTGCAGCCAATCATTTAGTTGATACAATTATTCTTAGTTTGAATTTCAATTACCTTAATGTTTGTTTACTCAACATATTACTCGGATTTTTATTTATAAGTTTAGTATGAAAAGGAGAATATAATAATTATTGATGTTCGTAATTAAGACAATGGTTTATGAATAAAAGCATGTATATCTCGTATTTATATGACGCTAATAATATTCGTATATTGTTATTTGTAAAGATTAGCAGAATGGGGCCTTACAATTGGGTTAGAGAGAGATGAAACTATGGTTTCCAGTTCAGTGCCTGTGACACTTATGTATGCAACGAACTTTTCAAATGACATCGAAGATAAAGATGAATGTTGAGAACTCAGTGCTCTGTGTCAGATAGTGAAACCGAAACACTGCATCCGTGTCTGACTTCGGGGCGCGTCAAGAGTGAAACCCTTAGGGCTATATATTTATCGTCCTCTAAGTGAAATCTAGCCAGATATTTCTAAATGACAGCACCAAAATTTTAAAATAATTAAATCCTCCTCATAAAGGCTCATATCTTGAATGTAAAAACTTTAAGGACAACACGGGAGTATGTGCGTGGCTCGGGGTCATTGGGGCCAGCCTTACAACGCGGAGCGTTTCGATCGAGTCGTAGTGAATGAGGGATTGCGTTTTCCCTTTTCTCTTCAGAAGTTCAGAATTCCCCGCGAGAGGTGGGAAAAAATACGCGTGAATGGTGCAAATTCCCTTATTAAGGCTGTGGACTTTGTTCCTCCTATTCACAATGCATGCCTGATTTAACTTAAAATTCTCTTGCTCCATTAGTTAAATGGCATAGTATTTCATAAGAAATGCGAAATATTTTGAGACAAAATGAAGGATGCCTTGAGCGACTATATTAGTTTCTCTAAATCCTAGGTAGGTACTCATTTTCCCCCGTGAATACAAGTGTTTCATAAAATAATCATATAAAATGCATAACGAGTACACTCCATTTGAGGAGGAAAGCCCTTATTAAAACCAGTTATCGAACACTACGGTTAAGATACTCTCGAAATTTAAGGGATTGTTGTTGATAACATTAAAGTTATAAATTTAGAAAGTAGGTAAAAAAAAAGTATAAGCATAAAGTCAGGCTCATGACTCCACCTTCACGTTTTTTTCGAGGAATGGTTGGTTGCATTGTCTTTGCATTTACTGGGATTATATATACAAGACGTATATACAGTCTTGTACATACAGACGACAAATCTTGGGTTTTTTAAGCAAAAGTTGAGTTTCCATTCGTGTTTTATTGCCAGTAGTCATGGAATACACTGCTGGAAAGAGGTTAGTCTAACCGTAAAAACTGAAACACATATCAGTAAATGAACGCATGCCTAAACATGGCTGCGCTGTATCGATTTGTATAATTAGTTGATGTACAAGGCTTATATAAAAATTATCAGTGAAATTTTTTTCCTGACGTGTGCGTAAAGTGCTAAATTCAGACCGTCTTTGTGCCCATGATCGCAGATCGTATTGGTACCACTAAAAATTTGGCGATACAAAAGATCTGATCTGAACTCGTATCGAAGGTCTTCAGTGCCTGAGACGCCAAGGTAACCGGCTATCTGACGATAAGCGACATCACGACGATTCCCCAACCCCTTTACAGTCCCGAGTTGGCACCTGCAGACTATAACCTATTTTCACAAATGGAATCCTTTATCAAAGGACACCACCATGTGACCCCAAGTTCCGTCAGAGAAGCTTAGGGCCCACTAAGGACCTTCCGGAATCCACCTACCAGGAACACTTCGAGTCGTGGAAAAACCACTAGAAAAAGTCTGTCGAGGCGCAAGGGATATCCTTGGCAGATTGTTGAGAAATTGTAGCATTATCTAAAATAAATCTATTTCTACGAAACTTTTCCCGATACTTTTTGTACAAACCATGTATGACTAGTACAAAAATTGATTTCTACCTACTCTATAATTTTCGTTGTTGAATCCATCGCTTTAGTAATGGCTACAAATTGCTCTATGCATGGTATGCATTTAAGCCGTTTTATACGCGATTTGTTTTGTATGACGATTGTTATCATAGGCTCTGAATGTATTTTAAGCCTTAAATACCTTCTTCGGAATTGATTATTCAACTGAAGTAACCCTGTAATAAATATAAAAACTGTAATATTTCCATTTTATTCAAATTTATAACGGAGTAAGTGACAGCTTTAAACTGATATACCTAACCACTGGATGGTTAAAGTCGTAATTTCAAAGCTTCCGTCCCCCACGTAGTCACATAAATATCCATAAAAACAAGCCTGTATCTTTTGAATTAGCCACTGCATATTTTTATTTTTTATTGCAATGTAAAAATTGAAAAACCATTTTTCTTATAATAAATCGAGTATAACTGAAATCATTCTATTCTTACATTTTTCTATAGTTCATGGCGGCTTTGTTAATGGACCTACATGCACTGGCAAAATACATTGGCAAGATTTCGCTCACTGCTGGCAGTGAGGCGATTTTTTTACGGAAGATCCCGCATCTGCACGCGACTCTTTGAAGAGGATGCTGCGGGTACAGAGGGTCGTCTGTTGGACTGGGTGTATGGTAAGATATGACCCTGCGTTAAGGAAATTCTATCCTGGCACTGATATTCTTCCTCCTTTTTTTATCTCTCACCCTTCTCTTTTTGATCTGAATGACGCGAATAACCACTCCACTAAACCTTCCTCTATTCATGGTAGAATTAAAAGAATGAAGTTGAAAATAGATTTGAAAATACTAAGTTCATATAAATGTTCATAGTAACAAGGTTGATTTTCAATCAAAACGATATGTTTTCATTAAATTTCATTTATCATTCAAGGTGAGGTTTTTTTTAAATTTTTGACCGAAAAATTATTGTAGGTAACTCCCAACAAAGGATTATAATATTATCGATACATTTGGATGAATTAGTTCCGATGCATCAGCTAACTCAAAATATATGGAAAGCAAATAAATAAACACGAAATAGGACAACTATTTCGTACGCCATGGGTTAAAAACTCTTCTTTAATTTCGAAACGTACGAAATCATCCATACCTAGAGCTCATTTACTACAGTGGAAATTGTACGGAAAACTATTTTATTTTATATTAATATGCTTTGTCGATTGAAAAGTATATTTTTATTGATTTGTTATTAGATTCAACATATTCCTTTCAATGTTTGATATATTACATGATCAAGAGCTGTTTGAATATTTTCCCTGCCTACCCTTTATGGCACTAGGCTGTTTTTCAACATCTTTTCTCCTAATGAGTGTCCCTCCGCGAATATCTGATTGTGCTTAAGACGCATCCAGTGGGGCTCCACTACAGGTTTGAAATGCTAATTAGTTTCTGTCACTTGGTCTTATTTTCGTGAGTTTGATACCAAACTCGCATACTTTTCCCTTTTTGAAAATTGTTTGGGTAGATTTCTTCTTCAAAGGAGATGGATCGTTGCTATAAAAAAATTGAAACCTCGAGCTAAAATACCAACTACCTCATAACCCTTTACATAAGTAGATGAACTTTTCGAGAGAGAATTCTGAATTTAAGATACTCCGTCCGCGGAATGATGTGCGCGCAATTAGGATGTACGTACGTAAGTAGTGCGCACTGGATATTTTAGATTTTCGCGTTGAAATTTCCTTGAGGAAATTATCGTTAGTTTTTTTCCTTTTGAGGAACATATTAATGCAATACGGTAATAATTCGGAGCTTTGAACTAAATTCACTAAATTTGTAGTAAGCCACCGAAAATCCATCAGTACGAAGAATGCCTTCGGATGGAAATCGCCATCGATTCTCTTTCAATGAGATGATTAACGTAGCCCCGAAAGTGTTTCCTCTTTAACGTATACCTTAAAGCAAAATATTACTTCTGTACAAATGAACAATCATATGCACTGTAGTACCAGAAAGTTGTTTTTATCACTCTCTATTTTTACTTATTTTATTCCCTTATTCCACTTGTTATAGTCTGAAATGTTAGTTTTTATTTATCTAGACTACACTATATTGAAAAAACTTCTGTTATAATTCAAGTTAAGGGAAAGAGCTGAAGAAATAGTGTTGAATTTAAGAACTATGCTTAAAAAAAAGTTTTTCGATGCTTTTGGTTTGCCTCAAAGACATTCTGCGACTGTATTCAAAGGGACTAAATATGAAGCTATGGAAGCGTCTCTCATAGGCGAAGAAGTGCAGAAACGTCTCGGTGGAATATTATGGGTGTACTCACCCTTATTTTCTCGGTATTAATCAGGGAGTGAGGAAATATATCATCCTTTGTTTGAAACATTTTTTCAATTGTCTATAATAACAGTAATAATATGTAGCAATTAAACTTATCGATTATTATATTCAAATTTTAGCAAGCTAAAAGTGGGCCTGCACATAATAAGAAATACTTACATTTCATTCTTGACGAAACGTCCCACCCGACGGACATCGTACTCCCTCAAAGTGTTCACCACAAAGCGCCTCAAGTAGGGATCGAGATACCACTGAAAAGCATTTGTTAACTCCAGGACTTGAACCTGGGTCCTCTCCGTTGGAAGCCTGTACGTAAGCCACCGCACCATCCCGACACTCTAAAGAGACTCCTCCAGGCTCCTTTTGTGAAAGGTATACTAATACCGATTCCTTATTTATAGTCTCCCTAACCCTAAGTTGGTAGGCGGTTAGCCTCATAAGGTAATATTTGATTCATCCATTTAAACAGATACCCTATTCCAGAAAACCTTCTTCATGATATACGTCCATCCTTTACCAATAAGTACGACATTCTGAGCGAGGACATAAACAATATCAGTGCCGTTAGATAATCGAGCATTATTGTAAAATAGTTGGGGGACGATGATAATTAATACGGAATACGAACATTTAACACTTTTTTTGAGGCTGTGATTCAAACTCACTTGAAAGTCTTACTTACCCTTTATTTGTTCCGCTGAAAACGTCCGTAGAACATTTACATAAAATAAAAAAAGGCATTCTAGCGATCAATGACGTGAAAAGATACTTAAAGCTTAAACGTAGAACAATGTTAATTCGCGTTGTTTCTACATCTACTTAATACCCCGCAAGCCGTGTGGCGGGGGGTGTTAGGACACCACCCGTAATTTAGAAAAGAAAGAGAAAAAAAACCGCATGCTAGAACCACAAATTCATACATCCACAAAAAAAACATGGCATACATTCATGCAAGAACACTTACACCCCACACACATGCAAACACTCAAACTACATCTTACATACACATGCACCTGAAAGTATACCTAACAGCTTTGCAGTGTTTAACTTTGCTCAGACTTGTAAATTCAATGTTTTTAATATTTCTAAAGTGACTTCGATTTCTTACTATTATGATTTCTGATTGTTCGGGGAAAGAATGAGTATTTGTACCTATCTGTCTTGGAATCTATCACCCTTAGTTTATCTTTATGGTCTGATCTACCTAAGTAGTGTGGGGCCATTAGAATTCCTTCATTGTCATGGTTAAACCCGTTGTTGTGTCTACATTTCGATAAACAGCAAATAAATGAGACCTGCCCGAGGTAAATTTAGTTTCAAAACTAGGGAAGATGGTTTAAAACTTATTTGGAAATATATAGTTGGTGTGCTCATGTAAGTAATTTGCTAGGAGTAAAAGACGCCATCAAAAGTGCTTGCGGATTGTGCGCTAAAATGAAAACAACGAAGCTTATAGTTCGATCAAAACCTCTCGGAGTCTACTTCGTCATTAAAACTAAGTGTTGATGCTATCATACGATACTGGGAGATATCAATATTCTTTAAAGAGTGTTTCATTCTTTTTTTGGTGTTATTATTTCTTTTAAAAACATTCGCATCCATTCGATCTATGAAAGTCAAAAACTTGCTTAATCACTCAAAGATACTGAGTTTATTAAGGATGGAGTTGTCCGAAGTGCTGTGCCATTTTTTTAACTACTTATTACTGTTCCAATTAATCATAACTTCTCTAAAATCAATGAAAAAGCATATGGGGCCAATTAATAAAACATATTATCAGTTATATTAAATACAAAGTCAGATAATTGTTAATAATAACTAATAAATAAGCTAGAATTGTCAAAAATTGCTAGGATAAGTGTGTAAGGGTAATGGATATGATTGAAGTATAAGGTGTGGAGCTCTTTAATTCACGAATACATCAGGCAAGAAAGAAAAGGCGCAGGGTACATGCGATTTCTTTTAATACCGAGAGAGTCATTACCATGTCAATTTATATGGATATATACGACCTCCGGGATAAAATAAGAGAGATATGCACCATCACAGACGGATTCAAGCACGAGTATGTGAAAATGTAAATTGCCCATTACATCATTGCAAAACCAAAGCTTCTGATGTGGTACTTCTGATAGGTACTTCAAAAAAACCCATTTACTACACTCATATATTCCTTTTTTCGGGAAGCGTAGAGAGCGCTGTACCATCAATCAATACAACGCCCTATACATCATCTGTGTCGGTTTTTCAAAGTTCTCATTTCTTTCTCCGTTATATTTGCCCTTATTGATTGGGTTAAGGAGCGACTCGGAAATGAATGAAAAAGCATCCTTCGGTCAAGAGAGTTCAGCGATCCCCCATTCAAAGAAAAGGAGTGAGAGGTTTGAGGGGTTGGGAGTCTTCCTACAGGGTGGGGCGCAGTGAGGGGAGAAGGGTAAGAATCAGGGCGAAGGGATCCGAAGGACGAAAAGTGGGGAGGGCCTGGTTGGAATGACCCTTAACTCGTTCTTCAATCTCCTCCCTTCCCCACTCTTGGTCGTTTTTTCAACCCCTGGGTATGAAGTCGTAGTAGTAGTAGTAGTAGTTTTGAGGGGAGGCGACCGACAGCTGAGGTCATTTGCGCCATAGGGGATGGATAGGAAAGGATAAAGGGTGGAGAGAAACCCGGCGTCGGCATTAGCCTACTCTTAACGAAAGGCGCCAAGGGGTCCGCAGCTTAACGTCCCATCCGACGGACGGCGTACTCACTCAAAGTGCCCTCCACAAAGCACCTGAAGCAGGGATCGAGATACCTCTGAAAAATATTCAACACCGCCGGGATTTGAACCCGGGCCCTCTGGGTGGGAAGCCAGTACGCTAGCCCCCGCACCATCTCGATCCCCCCTATGAAGTCGTATATATAAGTATCTCTGAATGGTAATTTCCAGTGCTGCAGAGGACATGAGTCTCATTAGCGCCGGCCTTGTCAGCCTGACGGGGCATCAAACTCGCCAGCTGAGCCAGCGACCACAGCTTCGAATCCCGCTTTTGGAACGGTTTGCGTAACGTTGGGAAGGGAAGATTTCGTCAACTGCGTGGTGGGGAGATACTGGAACCACTAAACCATTAAAATACCAAATATAACGTTTGCCTTACTCAATACTCAATATTTTATATTATCTGAATTGAATAGGGTTCTACCTTAGTTTCATTTTCGTATTTGCTTGACTTTTTCACATTATTTGTTTGGGTTTTTCAAAGATAAGCGTGGTACATGTGAGGTGAAAATGCCCGTGATCCTTCTTCTTTCACGTCTAATTGCGATTGCGGTTATTCCGAGTATTGCAGAGCGATAAAATTGAATGTCTTGTTATAAATGCGTTCTCATTTCAAATTTTCATGCGATTCGAATAGATATTTCTGTGACGATTCCAAAAACTTATTTGATATTTCCTTCTTTCTAAAATGGAAATACGCTGTTTGAAAATCTTATGTATTTTCTCTTTGCATCATAAGATATAATTAAAAATTAGTAAAATTAAAGGTTCGCTATTCTAAAAGAGTAAAAGTTGATTTGTTCATTTGATTCTTTAAAAAATTAGCTATTCAATAAAATGTATGGACCATATTTCAATCTTGCTTTAGGTTAATATTGAAAACGAGCCATCACTCGTCTGTTTGGTTTGTATCCCCCCTGAGGAATACGTTGATAAGTAAACTTGGATGTAGAGTAGGTTGCTAGATTGTAATTTGTTAGGAGTCACAACATATTTATTTGGTACATGTGTCCAACTAACCATCTTAACCGGTAGATTACATAATCGTAATAATGAAAACTTACTCTGAAAAAAATGTTTCTGGAAACAATGCAAAATTATTTTCTTTTTTAAATGAAAAAAAATCCTCCAAACATCCAATAGTAGGAATAATTCACCCTAAATTAAGAGGAAATATATTAAAAAACGAGCGAATATGAAATTTTGAAATTTTAAAGTTTTAAACAAATTTTAACATTAATATTTTTTGTACAATTTTTATTGAAAAACTTTTAGTGGCCATAGTTCAATGTGGAATCAAATCTTAATTGAATTTAAATTAATTCTACCTTGAAATAAGATTATGAAAAATTAGCCGTTATTCTGCTATTTTTTCGATTTTTTAGAAAACTCCACTATACAATATTAAATAAAAAAATGACTGCAATACTTGCGATTTTGATCTAAATCCGAGAGTTCGAGGGCGAATTCTAGTACGAAATGTCGTAGAATGGCCCATATGTACGAAGTGCTTATGGGAACTACCCTGCATGGCTGGATCTTTTCCGAACACACCTCGTATGTTTTACCCGTACATGAATTCCCAATCAGTACCTTTACGAACACCATTTCCCCTGAAATTCGAGTTCCTGTTCAACGGATATTATACTTATCAAGTGTATTCTAATGCAGGTCATTGTACTCTCATCCAATAAATTATCCATAATTGTTAACAGGGATATAACTATGTCATTTTCCTCATCTGACCGATTAACTAAGACATGAAATCGGGCAGTAATTGTCTGAGTATCCACTCGCACGCATGTCTTCAGAATAATTTCTTCAAGAGGTCATTTCGATTTCCTTCAACTTTTCCCGGGTCTAATATTTTCACTCGGTCGGGCGTTGAAAAAATTTCAGGAGACGACTGTCACCAGTTTTAAGTTATGGGTCTCCATTGTATAGTTAACCATTTTCTTGTATAAAGGGGAAATTTAATAGTTGATTTATGTAGGTAATGGTTAAAATTTTGTCATGTGCACAATTACGATATTCTTGAATATAAATTGATGACTGTGAAAAATCGATGCTTCTTCTTTTCAACTCAATCATACAAATTAGAAGAAAATAATTCCGAAAGGTAACACATTAACTCTGAGGTTCCTTTAATTTTGCTGCCATCGATTGGACGTGTGGAACTCAAGATATTAGTAGTACTTCTACATGGTACCGTGAAAGGTAAAGAAGCTAGAGAGAGAGTTTCAAGGGACTCCACACCAGATATGAAACCTCAAAAACAAGTACTGCTTAAATACTTGTCAATGGTAGATATTTGAAATAAGTAAATTAATGATATACATTTTTAATCGCGTTACGAGTACGGCGAGTATTTTAGGGTGAAACACTTCTCTACGCACTCGAAGCTAGCTGTAACAAAAAGAACAATTATGTGAACTGTATTGTAGTACTCGAAAAGCCTCAAAATCGAACTTGGAATAAGTCTCCGCGGGCAAATAAACCAGAAAGGAGCAGAGGGATTACTTTGAGGGCGACCCCGAGAGGAATCCCCGCTCCCCTTCCGTTTCCATCGGTCTTTCCCTCATCTTCTGCAAAGGGAAGGGAAGATGGATGGGGGAAGGGGTTGGAAGAGAATGAGTAGGGGAGCGAGTGGAGGGAGAGGGCATTTTTTGGGCAAGACGTCAAAAAAGTCTGCACGGGATAAAATGTGTGGGGGTTGGGTCGGGGAGGAGAAAAGGAGGTGGGTCGCGAAGGAGTTCGGTTGCGCCTCGCATGATGGATTCGGGGGTCGAGGGGTTAAGAGAGGGGTAGGGAAGGGGGACGTGGGTGTGGGTGAGGGGAGGGGGTTGGGGTTAGGGAAAAAAAATGACTCGGTACTTCTTTTTTTTCGCGATGAAAGGATGGGGAGGGGGGGGAGTACGCTGGGGTGAGTGCGGGGGTTATCACGCAGGGACCGTGAGGGCAGAGAGGGTCGGGAGTCATTAAGGGAGCGCGGCGTCCGTGTCGGCGTCGCCCTTGTTTGGTTGGGAGTCGAGTTTTCGAGGAGTTGCCGCAAAGAAGGGAAAGGGTTGGAGGGGAGGAGAAAAGCGGGGGAGGAAGTGACGAGGACAGTAGTCAGCGGTGAAATAAAAAAGGCGACGGATAATAAAAAAAAAAGGTTTTGTCAGAGGAAGGGTATAAGGGGTCTGTTAAAAAGCGACCCGGAGGGATGGGAAGACTTAAAGAGAGGGGATGAATAAGGGCTCATCCCCATTCCAACATTTTCTTTCCTCGAGAAGTCTCCCACCCCCCTCTCCCACACCACTTCTCTCCGTCTCATCATTGTACGGATATCAGCCGCAAAAAACGTCCTTTTCCCACCTTAGTAAATATCCTTCCCGCACCAATGTCGTGTTTTTTCAGTTTCCCCCTTTCTCATTATATCTTTTCATTATGGTTTTAGAACAGATGCAAAGAGTGAGGTGCTTGGATGAAAGGACTATTTTAATGTCGCTCCGTCTTAACTCACCTCTTCATAGCTTATATTTTGGTGAAATCCGAATGTTTCTGTCAAAGTATGTACATCTGCTGACTTAAACCCGAGATTGCAATTTCCTCCGCTGAAAATGCGTTTTCACATCGTGGAAAATATGCCGTTATCATATGCGGAGTGAGGAAGATGTAGCTAAAAATATCAATCATATCAGCCTAAGCAGTAATTATACGTCAGATTCAAAGGAGGCAATTGTATCGAATTTCCAATTGAACACGTTATTGATCTGTCAAATTGACTTCTTCCGAGTGAGAAATTTGATGAAATTATGAAAATAATTTTTAAAAACAAAATCAAATAAAGAATAAATGGGATTGAATTATAAAACTCCGAGCAACTCAATTCCTTTGATCTCAATTTTATTTCAAATATTTAATGGGGAAAATATGTTAAGGAATGTGTAATAATATACAGCAAGTTTTAGCCGTATATTGGATAGAAAAAATCTGATAAGGTGTCAAGAAAATTCGCGAGTTTGGGTAAAATTTATTGTTTTCAAGCTTCTCCTTCCATCCCTCGTCTCTCGGTATAGGGGGAGAGGGCGCCAAACGTTGTCCGCAGCCTACAACGGCGTGTCACATACCGTACCTGTGACTTCAGGAACAGCGAACATGAGTGGTATGTCCATGCAATAGTAGAATCTCCCCTCCTTACTTTTCTATTAAGCATGACCTGTCTTTTTATGGCGGAGGATGGCGGTGGTTCATTTTTATTCCCTTTTTGCGCCTAGTCAGTAACTAATTTATTAGGTGATTTAACCCTTGCTTTGAATTAAACCTCCCTTCAGTAGGTATACAAATTTGCACGTCATTTGATAGTTTTTTACTGAATATTTTTACCTTTTCCCTTCCTCTCCCATATCCTCCATTATCACCTACCCTTCCCACGTGATACTTGCACTCCCTGCTACACACCGGTTTGGTGAATCGTGGGGTATTTATGCCGATGTCAAAATATTAGGAAAAGATACCAATAATACACTGTAAATTACATTGAGATAAAATACTATTTTCGTATTCTAACTCTCAGTTTTTAAGTAGCAAACGTTTTCTCTTCCTAATTCGCCAACAAGTCTTATTGGCTTGCTTACAATAGGCCATATTCCCTCATATGCCGGAATCTGTCGAGAGAGTCAGTCAAACTCCACCCACCACCCTCATATCTCTCTCTCTCTCCCTCCGTTACACCGGGATTTTACACTTACATAAACTACTTATGCATGCATACTTGTATGCATAGTCTAAGCCAGGGTTTCCCAAACTTTTTCGAGACACCACCCCCTTGGAAAGGGGAAAGTTCAATGCCAAACCATAAACCCAACTCAACACATCGGTAGCTCTAAAAATACTTAAATCATAAAACAAAATAAAAACATGTGGATCATTGTCATAATTGAATTAAAAACAATGGCTCGTCAAATTTTGATTTAGAATCCAATAGATGCATGCATTTATGCAAAAGACTTAATACACAATAAAAGGAACTTAGGTGAGAATATACTTTTTACATTAAAAAATTATTAAAACAAATAATTGTAAGGAAGCTTTTTTCAGAAGTATACATGCAATTTTTTACTTAAATTAAGCAATTATTTAATGTGAACAATTAATGAAAATAGAATAACCAATAATATTTTATTAAAATTAGTTAAACATTTAAGTGACAATTGATTATGATTATTCATGGTCTAGAAGTCATTTAAGGAGATCCTATTGCCTAATTTAATAACATATTTCCGTCAAATAAAATTTCAATGGGATGGATAGGCATGATGACCTGACACGAGTTTTCCAATGTCTGGTTTAATGTCTCTTAGCGGGAGTCTTAGATCACCGCGTTCACAAACCTGCAGTCTATTTCTCTGCTTGGGCTGCACTGAAACTGCGTTCCACCAAATATGAAGTCGGAAATACGAGAAAGAGTCTTTAAAACACCATCTATAATGCTGGATAAAAATCGAAAACCTCCTTGGGGAACCAAAACTCTTGATAATTTATCTTAACCTTTGGTCTCAATTCAACGTCATTTTGTAGTCCAATTGATTCTTCCTCTAATACTCCAACTTCCTCAACATCTACAAGTGGATTAATCACCCAGTCTGGAATTTCCAGCAAAAGATCCTCAAATCGCTGCGTCATATTTGAATGCAAGGCGGCTAAATGGTCACAAAAGACTCTCAAATCATCATTACCTATAACAGCTTGTTCTTCTAGCTTAAACAGGGAAGGGAATTGACAAAATTCGCGGCGACCTATATGGTTCTTAAATAAAAGCAATTTGGAAATATTATATTCAAGATTGAAATTTTCTTTTGATTTAAAGAATGACTGTGAAAATTGCAAATTGTTCGAAAAAAGCTATACTTCAAAGAAATGCACAATGTCAGCAAAATTGTGACTTACTTCAGTGAACCGGGAATTTATTTAATTGATATCTAGCCGGAAAAAGGGAAAGTTCAATCATAAGCATACGAAGTAAGAGAGGTCGTCTTTCTGAACTACCTATACCATTTCATGAATATTAAGCAATATACTGGTCATTTATTTTCGTAATATACTTCGCCATCATAAAAACATTCAAGAATACATAATAGCACTATAGCAAGAATGATATCATGCGGCGAATGAAAAATACCTTACCAATACAGCCTTAATATTATCATTGCAAGCAAATGGTTTAGAAAATGATTTGACAGGTAAATATTTGATGTAAAACCACCAAACCTAATTATCAGATGAGCTCATACCCCTCTGGATTCACACCCGTTTTATTCACACTGAACCTTACTGCCGAACTACTCAGTGTCGTGAATTTGTACCAACGATAGAACAAATGATATTAAACACCTTTAAAATTTTTACTTGTTTGAGAAAGGCTTGGAAATATTTTTCAATCGTTGATAATTTAAAATGTTAGGAAACACATGATTTAAATTTCTTCCTGATGCGGGAAACAATGTAAGCTTAAAAAAATGAAGCTTTAAAACGGACACAACAGAAAGGCTACCGAGCCTTCGCAAATGTCCCACTGTCAGGACCCTCCAGCGCCCTCCTGCCACGTCCATGCTTCTTTTTGCCCCCTTAGACTTAAGAGCCGCCACACGGGGGGCGGTAGAGCCCACTTTAGGAATCACTGGTCTAAGCCATATACATACTGTATACCTTTACTAAGGATCTTACAGATGAATATGGCAGAAGATGACGCGCAGGCGTTGAGAACCTGCATTTTACTATTTAGAATAAAGTAATGCCATGTCAATCTGTGATAGTGAATAACATATTCTCTTATTTGCCGATTTTTTAAGGAATATTTGTGTTTTTAAATTTCATTTTAAATCATTCTTTTGAATCCCTTTCATTATGAAGTGTGCCTTATAAAATAGTCTATCATTTGCAAAATTTTTGGGAAATGTTTAATATGTTCAACAGCTGAAAATACACGTATTGATACCCTCCTCACCTTAGTTTACGTGTCCTTAGCCAATGGAGAGAGGAAGACCGTCAGATGATCGAAGGTTTGCAAGTGCGATTTCAACATCGGCACTTGTCACTCATTCTCCAGTCCTTCTATTTATCCCTTTCCCTTCCCTCCTCCTCGACAACGTCTGGTTCACGTTTCCGTTGAATGGAGACCAGATATTTCGACTGGGGGTGACAGGAGATCCACATCTGTTTCTGTGGGAGAAGAGTGGGGAGGGGCAATGGGGATGGGGAGGAGGTGCGCTTGCGAGAGTGTTTCGTTGGGGTTTGGAGGGAAGGAGGCGGTCGAAATCTTCGATAAGATGAGAGGGACACGTCGGCGACCGTTTCACCGAAGGCCGGCCGGAAAAGGGACTCACTGAAATATTTTCGATACTTTCTCAGCCGACCGCGAGTTATTGTCTGATTTAAGGGAAGATTTCGCGATTCGTGAAACATTCGTTTCTTTTGGAGAATGCTGAGAAAATATCTCATGAGAAAGCTTATCTCCACTGTTTTTCCTATCGAAAGGAAGATTAATGACCCTCCCTTAAGCGTAAAACGATTCACAGCATCTTTTAGCAAAAAATATAACCTTTATTATTGATAAGATATATTTTTAAACAACGAAACACCAGCTGTTAAAACAATTCAGCAAAACCAAAATTTCTAAAGAAAATGAGAAGACCTAATGTGTGCAAAATATTCCCAGTACGGTTGGCTAATTATCTCGTGAATTTTGTACTTTATACCTCGAACACCACAGCAAAAATAGAACTTGACCAAGAGTAAGACACTTTATCATATCAATGAACGTAGTGACATTTTTTACATTCAAATGTTGCGATTCGTTTGGCGCTTATGCGATCACATTTACTCTCACTCACCTAAGGATAGTGTTGATAAGCTTTCCTATTAGGTATATTTTAATTATCATAAATGGTAAGAAAATCTTTGAAGTCCAGAATTTCATTCGGAAATTGAGAGGCAACGAATTGGTCGGCTGGGAAGATACTCATAGATATGAAAGTGTAGGAATGTAATGCATAGTCACCCTTGGAAATGTTGTGCTTTGTTGATATATCCATTTCCTTAAAATCAGCTCAGTGCTTGAAATTATTATATCACGAGTATTACAGAAATATATCCATTGCATTGGAAAAGATGAGTGATTCTTCAAGAAAACGTGATGTCTGCGAATTCCACTAAGCATCATGAGGATTCACATTATATCAGCGGCAGGTTAGTTGTTCCCGCAGGGCCTCAGTCCAGAATCATTTTACTTGTATTGTGCAGAATTAGTCTCTGCTACACTTTAGCTGAACACCCGGCGGCATTTTCCTTTCAGTTTTCTCCACAGTGAAAAGCTTAAATGCAGGAATTTTCTCTTACATGCTTGTAATCAAATATGTTTGATTCAACGAAGCAATTTTTAGGTTAGGCAACAACAAGTAGCAGCTTATTGCAGTACCCCCTTATGCATCTATTTCTGGGAGTGCCAATAACAAACTGATTTTTTTGTGTGTATTTGTTTAGATGTTAGTATTACCATTTTGAGATGGTCATACTGCATTTCGAGCGTGCAACCCTATGCAGCAACGTTTCATCATAAAGGTTCCAGCGAATATGTACTTCCCAGATGTCAAAACTATGCAAAGCTTTATGTACATACGAGGGTCATCCGGAAAGTAGTACCCGTTCGTGAAATAAAGACACAAAAGTAAATATTAACAAACATAAAAAATTTTATTTGAAAGAGGATACTTTAAACTACTTCTCAACATAATCTCCAAGCAAATTAAGGCATTTGTCATAACGTGTGACAAGTTTCTGTATTCCTGCTGCATAGTCCTTCGCCGCCAGCTCATTGAGATACGCGAGGGACCCATCTTGCACAAATTTTTGCATAATGCAGATGGTGTTTAACAATTTCATGAACAATTGTTCGAGAAACATTGGGAAAATGCTCACAGATGTCATCAATTGTGACGCGCCGATCGTTCCTCACGAATTCGTCAACTGAGCTCACCAGTTGGTCTGTAATGACAGACGGTCTCCCCGAACGCTCATCGTCGTGTGTGTTCCCCCTCCCCATGTTGAAGTTGCGACACCACCGCCGAACAGACGACTCGTCCATTACATTGTCTCCATACACCTCCTTTAATTGGCGATGAATATCACATGGGCGAACGTTTCTTGCATTGAGGAATTTAATCACTGCCCTCACTTCACAACTGGCGGCGTTCTCAATTTTTTTAAACATTGTAAACAATCACAGAAACAACACAGGCAATGCTAGCGTCACGCAACTTGGCTCAGAGAAGGCAGACAAGCCACTGAAGCTATCTGACCTCGTCCAGCGGCTACTCGCGTCGTCAGCACTTCATGCGGCACGAACGGGTACTACTTTCCGGATGACCCTCGTATATGAGCCATTAATTTCAGCCTTCCACTTAAAGATACTTAATTTCTTTAGATGCAGGGGCTCAGATGCTGTTACATCATTTAAAGTCTTGTATAGAGTTAAACCAAGTGTCGTATTAAAAATAATTCGAAATATGGAGGGCAGGGAGAGGGGTGAATGAATTAATAGGGGGCAGAAGGTGTATCGGTGTGGGGAGAAGGAAAATGTAAGGTGAGTTTGATAAATACATGAGAAACCATGTTTTTTCCTTATTTATTCTGGATTTGCCGATACGCCAGCCGTTTTTATTTCAATATCTGTCCTGTTTAACCTAAATCTGTTCAAAGCTTCACTGGTATAAATTCAAATTTTCACTCTTTGACGAATGTTAAGGAGAGGTTTATATTGAAAATCATGAGTTAATCACCTCTAAATATAAAAATTTAAATAGAAATTTCCGATCAAAAATCGATTTCCTTATATTTAAGTATTATAAATGTTTTACGATTAAAAGTAAAATTTTACTTGAAATATGTTAAAATTAAATAGGGGTGGACATGTTAAATCACGGAGGTTACAGGATATTGTCAGCGATATCCCTTGTTCTGTGTGACACCGTTGAAACAGGTGATCTGAATGCTAGTCGCTGGTAGATCACAAGGTTCCCAGAGATAGGAAAATGGCTAATCTAATACCAATATTTAAAAATGGAGACAAGGAGGAACCGAGCAATTACACACCTATTTCCCTCACATCCTTTCGTGCAAGGTTAAATATTAGCTAGTTCGATCGTAAGATACCTCGATAATCAGAAGTTATCAATGAAAAATCGGCACGGTTTCCAAAAAGGTAGATCCTGCGAGGCACAACTTGCGCTTTTAGTTTATGACATTCTTATTTTGGGAGAGAAAAATATTCCTGTGGGAGTAATTTTTCTAGATTTTAAGGAGGTCTTCGGCAAAGCACCTCATAGTGAACTATTCGCAAAGCTAGAAGCATACGGCATAGCTGAAAACATGCGGGGTTGGATTAAATACTTTGAATGGTCGGGTACAAAAGTAGTGATGGGTGTAGTTAGCTCAAATACAGTTCAAGTTACATCAGGTATTCCTTAGGGAAGTGTCATCGGATCTCTTTTATTCCTCCTTTACGTTAACGACATTGACTCCGTAGGTACTAGTAAGATTCGTCTATTTTCCGTGGATGCAGTGGTTTACCGTGACATCCGTGATCCTGAGGACACAGCAGCTTTGCCAGATGACCTCGATGATATACGACGCTGGTGCGACACTTGGCAACTAGAATTAAACTTAAAAAAGTGCGTAGTCATAAATGTTTGGAAAAAGAGAAATTTCCACCCGAACGCCTTCTGTAATGGGAACACCGAAATGGAATATGCACATTCAATTAAATACTCAGGCGTTATCCTCACTCACGATCTCTCCTGGGTGAAACACATACGGGGAATATGTGGGCAAGCTAACAAAAAAATTAGGATTTATGGGAAGAGTACTGGGTAAATGTGATGAAAAGGTCAAAGAGAGATGTTATCTTTTGCTGGTTAGATCTCATTTAGAATATGCGGCAAGTATATGGGATCCTCAAGAAGTTGGATATATTGCCAAATGGGATTGCGTGCAGCGTAGAGGAGCTAAATTTGTAAAGCGTGGTTATGATAAACTTGATAGCGTATCCAAATTATTAGAGAAACTAGCCTGGGAATCACTCTCGGAGCGAAGGTTAAATAACAACTTTGCATAAATTATACAAAGTTTCATTCATGCATACTCTTGCATAAATTGGAAGGTCTCTTTGATAGTGATGTTGAAAATGTGTTATTACTCCAATCGTACTGCGGTAGAAGAGATCATATTAATGATATTAGAGAGATTATGAGTAGAAAAGATAGGATTTAGGATGTAATTTTTTCCACGAATGATAGGGGATTATAATAGCATTGTTCGATTGCGGTAGGGTCATGTTCGAGTAAAATTATTCAGATGTGTATTCACCTCCAACCACACACCCTGACTGTGGATTGTAGGGTATATATAAATAAATATGGAGTATGAAGGTGGGGTAGGTATGTTTTCGCGTGTGCGTGACACAAAATCCATCCAAGTGAAATGATCAATGAATAGAAAATATGAGAGAGAAAACAAGGAAGTCGAAACAACGCCTCGGTTGCAATACAATCTTCGTCAAAGTAATGTGTGATTACGAAATGAGTGTGAAAATGAACGTGGGGCAGTTTAACGGTAACGGGTTGGGGGATTAGGAAAGGGTGGAATGGGAGATAGAAGAAGGGTATGGCAAGTAATTTAACTGTTTGATAATCCGGAAGGGGGGAGGGCAATTGGAAGAATGGGGTGACAATGTGGCCCAATTCTAAATTTAAACTGTTGAGAAATAAGGACACATTCAACATGGGTCAAGGGAATCGTAGTGGCGGCCTTTTGAACGGATTTTGTCGGCGGGATATATGGAACGGTTGGTATCGTGTTTATCGATGCCTATCTGTACGAAGCATATATAGACTTTTCCGGCCTATTGTTTTTTTTTAAATAAATGCTCTTTGAATCTGATGAGGATTTGTCGTTTGGATTGCACGGCGTTCGTTTTACTTCAAGGTGTGCGGAATTTAATTTGCTACAAATTTGATCGGTTACTGAAGGCTAGGGGCGAAATGCTTTCCACACAAAAAGGTTCCTAAAATAAACATTCCAGAGAAGGAGGTGGATTTATAATGACGGAATATATCATTATTTGGAAATATAGGAAAGACATTTGGTGACAATTGGATAAAATTGGAGTATAATGTATTTCTTTTCGGAAATTGGAAAAAAGATAGTGATACAATGACTTACTTTTTGTATATTTGCTTCGTAAGGATGTATTGGATCGAATCGGTATGGAAATATTGGGGTTTCTCTTCATTTAATCTCGAAGGAAAAAGCATTCTCATTGGGTGGGATCGAGAATAGGCGGCTCAGATGGAAATTGAAAGCAGATATTTTTTTCTGAAGAAGTAGAAGGAATTGTAAGAGATATAAATATTTTAATGTGATTATTTTCTTTATATTTCAAAAGACGAACTTTTATAGGGGCTCTTTCCAATAGAAATACCCAAGGAGGTAGGAACTTGATGGTTTTGTTTTTCATAGTGAAGGACACGGGCGGGGAAACACCGCTGAGGTTAACGAGGAAATCATTTATACGAGTATGCTAGCAAAAAAAAATGTTAAAGATGGAGAAAACCTCTTCATCTTAATTGAAGTAAGTTAATTGAAAATATATGTAGGAAGGAGGGAAGTTGAGTGCAAGTGTTCCAGTCAAAATGTTCCTGCCATCTATGTCAATTCACTCTAGTATACATACCTCCATTCTGTCTTCAATTCAAGAGTAGTGACCAAGAAATCCTATCATATCTGTTATAATATGGACCCAATGAAGAACTCCCAACTACAAAAATCGTCATTCTCTCCCATTCTAACCCTAAAATGTCTATATGATCTCTCACATCCCTCCCCTCGTTTATCAAACCACTTCTTTAATCTCCTTAATCTCCGTCTCAATCCCCAAAAATACAAACTTTGCCGCGCAAACAAAAAGCTTTGCCGCGAAATCGGTCTCAGTGCTCTCCTAGCTGTGGAAGTGGCAGGACATCAGTTGTTGCAAACTTTTGCATGCTGATCGTATCACGAAAAAATGGAATCAACGATCGAGCAACATTACGCGATTACCAAGTTTTGTGTTAAACTTAAAACATCTCTTGAGTAGACTGACAAAAGGATTCGTGAGGCTCTGCTCTATCCTGCTTATAAGTTTCGGAGTGCTTAAAGGCCTTTAAGGAGGGCCGGGAAGAGGTACACGACGAACAACGCTCTGGGCGGCCGTCAACCAGCTAAACCGATAAAAATGCGGCTTGTGTTCGACAATTGTTGGGTTCTGACCATCGATTGAGTATCAAGCTAGTTGCCAAAGAACTGAACTGGCCGTCTACTGTTGTGTTTCGAATTGTTACTGAATACTAAGCAATGAGGAAAGTGAGCGCCTAGCATGTGCCCAAGGTGTTTGCCACAACGCGCTACGAGTCCCCGAGTTCCTGGTCAGACACCAAGTGCCAACCCTGCCTAACCTACCCTATAGACCTCACTTACTACCTCCATCTTCCACATAGAATCTTCCTGCTGTTACCTCTTTCAAAGTTCTACAGCACACACTACCTTTGCCGACTTTGTGGAAATAAGGAATGAGAATGCACAAGTAGATGCTTGGAAGTGAGTGGCATAAAAGGGTACCCGATACAGCCTTCTTCAGGAGTTGAAATAGCTTCATTCCGCTTATTTAATTTTGTATTAAACTAATGTGATAATGAGGGTTTAATGTGTTAATAAAAATATAGATTTGTACAAAATTTTTAAAGTTTCATAAATGACGGTGACTTTCCGGAATATTGGTGAATAACATGAGATATTTCTTTATTTAGCTCTGGTTTTAATCTAAGTTGAACTCTATGAAGTACCTTAATTGCCTGTGAAGCAGAACTTTCACGCATGAAAAAATAGCAAAAAATGCAAGGGAGTGGATCCTTGGACAACTCGAAGAATATTGAACTATTATTGAAGCTAACTATTAATCTACCCTAATACCCACTACCCGTAGTGATTAAAGGGACGGTCTCCGCATAATACCGAAGTAGGGACCCGGATACCACTGAAAAATCTTCCTTGGTTGGTTTTTAACTCGGTCCCTTGGCGTGAAAAGCCAAAATAGCTGCTACCTCATGTAGTCAAAGTCTCTGGCGTTGAATTTGCTGCTTTTCTGATATCTTTTGGGTTCAATCATCACTTTTGCATGCAACTTTGATACAATTTTGGTTGCTATTGTCGTTATCAAGGAACTTTTTCACCCGAAACTGAGTTTATCAAAACTTAAATTTTGAGGGAGTAATCTACATACACACTTTCTCCTGTAGTAAGCCTCTGATGACTTATAAATTAAGTAACATCCGAATTAATGAAAATATACTCTGCACACAGTTTACATGTCAGGCAACAAGTGAACATTATTGAAATAGTATTTTAAATTTTGAACTCGGAATACGAATATTTTGGCTAAATTCATTTAAAATCAAATCAAAATTGTATCCTTTGGAATATTGTGAATTTAGTTCAAGTGAATTATTGCAAAATAGTGTGCGTGACGTCTCCCCGTGTTCCTGGACGTTTCCGGGTGATGAAAAACTTGAGATAATAACCTTCCTGATCGAATTGTTCCACTTTGTCGGTGGCTTCGGGGGGAGTATTACTTATGGGCGTCTCGGAGAGGCGGAGAGGGAGGAGAACGAGTCAGTTCGGTTTCATGTGGCGGAAATTGGAGAAGGATTGGCGAATAGCATTAGGGGATGAGAATCAGTTTGAGCGGAAGCCCGAAAGGAAGAATGGCGTTAGCGGCTGGGGCTCTGGCGATGGAGAGGGAAATGGAGGGGGTAAATTTCGTAATTTTGACGGCATCTCCTGAGGATGCGTGCTGATGAGAAACGGCGAAGATGATTTGAAGTGATAGAAGACTGCATCCAGGACGATCGCGGACGTGGATGTTCAAAATTTACCACTTTCACGCGTCAGGCCTTGAGACTCAGGGTGACAGAGTTAGCATCGGAGGGAGGCAGGGTTGATAGCTGCAGTCAACCAATATTCAGATTGAACCTTTACATCTACATTTATGTATGCGATCCAGGAAAAAGATGCGTGGCATGGGGGTGCAAGAATAAGTTCGTATGGTTAAAGAATAAGGAAGATGATTAGTGTTTCAAGGGTTCGGAAAAAGGGAAAAATATACTCTAAATATTCCCAAAAACACATGCAAGTCAAATTTATTAGTACATGCTACCTAAAAGCGTAGTCCGAATCAAGGGTTAATTTCACCCGCTATAAACGTTCTCGGGTGAATTGTGAAGGAGGGAATAAAAATAAACCAAAACCACTTGTACAACTGGTTTGATGAACAAATGGTGGTGATGAGTAATTTTTCTCACGTACAATAGCTATTTTCACCAAAGTCATTAAGTCTTCTTTCTATATAAAATCAACAGGTTTCTAGGACATGTTAGGAGGAATTGAATATAACTCAAACCACAATGCTTCTATTTAGAGGGAAGGGTGTCTAAACGTTGGTCATTCCTTAATATATTCCATTCCCTGCAGTGTCGATAGGTAGGATGGCCTGTTGTTTTCAACTAAGCTAACAGCCATTTATAATTTTAAGATCCACATAAAAATATCGCGACAGTCCATCAATGATCATTGGAGATTTACAAGTCGAATTGAGATACTGTGTGCGCTTCAGAATACTCCTCTATTGTGATAGCAATGTGCCTCTATATGACGTGCAATGCAAGTTTTGATTTCTGACAAGAGTTGAAAAATACATCCAACTTAAAAGCATATTTTAAATATACTAAAAGTATACTATATGTGTGTATATTTTTTCAAATTTATCGTACGGTATGTTCAAAATATTTAACTTACTATACGACGCCCACTATTTATCAAATGATGAAAACAGCATTTTTTTAACCACGTATGCGCCAAGTATTAGGAAAGATTTCACTGAATACCATTTGATATAAAATTTGATCATATTTCTATCGTCATATTTTATTAGTTGATGCAGAAAAGGTAACAAATACTATTCTTATTTTCAATTTCCTCTCATTATGAGTTCTTAATATTTTGATTTTTTTAGAAAATGTCCTCTTAATATATCACGTCACGTCAATATCCCTACTAATGACATTTGCGAGCACTCATGGTTCATTCATTTAGCGACTTTACTGGTTTGAATAGATTGCCTCAAATACGGTTTTTCTTGACTATGCTGTCACTGTTTGGTGAGCATACATTTTAGACACAGGATTTAAACATTTAAAAGACTCATCATCCCCTTTGTAATCAGGCAGATTGATTCCTGTGCGTTTGGAAATAATTTTTCGCATGTTCTTGTGAGAGAGCAACTTGTCCCACAAGATCTCGCTCTGTTGGGTCACGCATCCTAACTCAGAATCTTCGTGTATTTTTCTTGTCGGAAGGATTTTGCCACATTTCTGTCTATCAACACTCAAAATCTACTCGAAAGAAATGAGCATTATTTTTTGCAAATATTTTTGAATCAATACGGTTATCATTTCCCCATCAACAATACTTATTCTGTCAAAATGTATTCTATTTTAATTTTATATTTTACTTTGTTACGATTAATTATTGATTGAATAGGCCAGGGGAAACCTCGAAAATTGATTGTAGAGCATTTTACTCACCTACCAATATCGCATGTAACGTATTACGGCACCCTTAATATGCGTGCGCACACCCAACGCTAATGTCTACTAGTCTCTCGGAGTGCGTTGGGACTCTATCGGGTTTACGGACAACTTCCAGAGTTGTCCGACTTCCAGTCCACGGCAAACAACGCAGGGGGTAGGAGGAGTGGATTGAGGGATGGGGAGGGAAGGAGTTGAGGGTGGATTTAAGGCACTCACTCCGGGGCTTGGGAACACTCTCGGGGGCATTGGGAGCCGTATTTGAGGCCGACAAACGCCGGCCCTATATATACTGCACCGCGGCGGTGTTCCACCTTCCACGCACCCTCCTCCCCGGCCCTTTCATCAACCGAGTCCGACCCGCTCCCATTAACTCTACCCTGCGACCTCCACACCCCTCCCTTCCTTCCCTCTCTCTTTCTCATCCTTGTGGCGTGTTTGTGGTTTCTTCCCTCTCTTCGCTATAATGCCCGACTTTCTTCACCCCATCCCTCCCCCCACTCTTCCCTGAGCATTTTGTGCTTGCAACAATCTCTCCCTTCCCCAATTTTTCGATTATGCGTTGCTTTTCATTAGTAGAGAGCATTGAATTATTAGGGAGATGGAAAAAAACGTATGGGGAGCTTTAATGTTCATCTCTCTATAAGTATAAAACCTAATGTTTTTCCTTAATTGAGAATCAATATAGATAAACAAAGATTGTTCCATTTTCCAGAAAGAAAAAGGCTAAGCTAAACATTAAAATAGGAGGGCAAAAACTAGATCAGGTAGAACAGTTTACTTATCTCGGAAGTGTTTTGGACCAACGCGGTCAAAATAGTAGGGACGTAAGGAGAAGAGTTGCATTAGGAAAAGAGGCTTTCACAAGGATGAGGAAGTTGATAAGAGGGCCGTTGAGTAAGGATTTTAATAAAAGACTCGTCAAAACTTTGATATGGAGCGTAGCTATGCACGACGCGGAAATGTGGTCATTGAAGCAGGAGGATAGATGTAGATTGGAGGCTTTTGAAATATGCGTGTGGAGAAGGTAAAATGGACCGAGAAGAAAACAAATGAGGAAGTAATAAGTATGGTAGGCGAGGAGAGGGGTTTGTTGGGAGAAACCCTAATGAGGCAGGAAAAATGGGTGAAGGGCGTATTGATCGACAGTGGGATGTTGAAGAATGTGAGAATGTTAGGCAAACCAGGGAAGGGCAGTAACAGGATAGGGATGTTGGACTGAATGAAGGGAGGAAGGAAGTTCACAGAGATGAAGAAGGACTTGATGTAGAGTTGGTTACTGAATTGTGTTTTGTTATGAGTGGCAAAATATTTATTTGGAAGCTGTGTCCATCCAAAACCTACCTTAACCCGTAGATTACTTCAAAAATATAAAACCACAAACCCATAGGTTGTGGGGTGTGATGTTCGGTCAATTCAAATGTTGGGAACTCCCTCTGCGATATTTGAGGTCGTCCAAAGCCAACCCCAAAATCCTCTATGACCGACTGAGTCCCTTTTATTTTCAGCCTCCTCTTCCCCACCTCCCCTCAATTCTACTTCCCTTTCACCCTCTGATGCGTCACTGGATAAGATGGGACTTCAGGTCGCGAATGAGAACATCGGTGACCCCGTGCGTCAGTCGAAGTGCGTGCGATCCCGTGTTCGGAATACGGGGAAGGACGTATTTTTCTCCCGTAAGCGGTCTGTCACACCTCCGCTCTTTAGTGAGGTCCATCGCCAGTGGTTTTCTCTGGATGATTCTTCGGCTGGAGAATACTTTTGGCGTGACAGTAAAAAGGAGCTACATTGATCGGGCCAAAAAATTTGCAGCCAAATAGAAATGTATTTCTCGGAGTTTATTTCGTCAATTTGTTACATAACATCTGCATTGTTGTTCTACATTAATGGTTACCAACTTGTAGGTATACCATTCTGTCTTCAATGACCATTTTGACTTTAGAAACTCCATAAAATTTATTGAATACTTGTAAATTTTAAATGGTTCATTCTCTTTATATATTGTATGATGATTTAGGGCAATGTGAGCAATCACAAAAAAATGCAATTTACTTCCAATATTTTACCATGAGACTTTCGTCCGATTATATCATCATGACTGATATATCAATTCCACCCATGTAATTATTATTAATTTCTATCATTTGTGGTCTAAATAATAATTACCTAACAATAGAATTATGTGAGTAATACTTTATCACGTATTTTAGGTATTTTTTCAACCCCTTTTAATTAGCAATCAAAATTGATGTAAAAAAACAAGCAAAGTAATTAAGCATAAAAAATCATCTTTCGTGTTGCACTAAATTTACATAACTAACAAAATATTACACTAATTAAAGCAAATTTTATTTCTTTCTATTGAAGTGTAAATACAGTGACATATTTAGCCCAAGAAGAAATAGCAGGTACCATGGTACGCGATGCAGAAAGGGTTAAAAGATCAAACCTTTATCCAGCATAAGAGTATTTGGAGAGTTACTATGTATGCATTCATAATGAGCGTAATAAAGGTCTTACTGTAATTCTTAGAGAAGCATAGCTGCTCTTAGAGACTCAACGATGGAATGCTGTAAAATATGAACAGGAGTCCTTCGGTGAATTTTGGAGATACGCCTGATTATTTAGGGGATTAACTGTCACCTGTGACCGACTTGCTACAGACACACATTTTAAATGATGTAATGTAACGCGTATGATATAAAAAGGACCGCTGAATTATATTAAATGAACATCTACATGTTAAATAATGTATTGCACATTATTCCGAAAATCTGGTTTAGTCACTCTTTCTGAAATGGACCTAGTCCTTTGCGGACTTGTTACATGTAAAGCTAACGATTAAAAGTCTTCTGATTGAATGTCACTTTAAACATCTTTATGGATTCTCTCAATATTCGGAGAATTTAAGTGAATGGAAGAAGGTTAGGACGTTGAATAAGGATTGTGTTGCTACTCTTATGCCAATTGGTCTCAAGAGACACGCATAATGGGTGTCAGGTATATTTGGAAAGGGGGCAATCCGAAATCGTTTTCATTTCTAATATATATGGTAAACACCATTCATGATCATTCGCGGACATGAAGAAGGAAGGAGACGAGGATTTAATCGAGTTGCGTTAAGTGGAGAGGAGAGCGCTCGTATCATGTGCTCACAAATCGGAGTTCGACTGGATGGCCCTCGCAAACATTTGCCTTTCCTCCCTCGAGAAAATCTTCCGAAAAGCGAGTATTGTTGGCGAGCATTGTCCTCCGGAACGCCCTCTCTCCTCCCCTCATCCCCTAACCCCCTCCGCGTCTGCTCAACTCCGTCCTGCCCCTCCACTCCCAACTCTCTCATCCCTTCTTACTTCTTTTCCCTCTGCGGCAAACTGCTTCTTAATGATGTCCTTTTTTGGATACAAACAAACTTACCAGGCCTTCTTTGCTTTCTCTTGCCTGCCTAATTATCCCGAGGGCGTTCATTACCATTGCTGCCAACTCGTAACAGACTTCGCACGAAACAAGTTTCCTTCGAGTCGAGAAGTTGAAGCCTCTCTTTCTGGCCGCGGGGAGGCTCTTTGTTTACCCTCGGGCTTCCGTAATGCAACATCCGACAGAAGAGAAAAGAAAAAAAATGAGAATGTTAATGAGTGCAGATAAAAAAAATATCCGAGTAGTTTACAAAGTTTGTTTCAGCTTTCGTAATTCTGATTCGTGGAATATTAATTCATGTAGTAAAACTCAGAGGATGAATTATTCTCTCACATATATTGATGGTAATGGTCACTAACAAAATACGTTATTAACTACTACCTTTTGGATATGTACGAGTTAGTGCTCTTTGTTTTATTTTATTCAAAATGTTTCGTTAAATCAATCATATCCTTCGTAAAAGTGGTCTTCGTTTAATAGGATCAATAGTATTCCATGATTTTCCCTACCTACGATTTGATGTAGAAGCTTAATGTTTTACTCAAGTTTTCATTCAAAATTTAATCGATATCACCAATTATAATTATTTATACTAATGATTGAGTTTTAGGGAACTGGAGTCTTTTGTGCCTTAGGCAAAACGAATACAAAATATTAACTCACAGTATTCATACCAACCACAAGCAACTGAGATGATGTGGAGGGATATATGGTAATTATTTATCACACGGTTGATTATTGAAAGCATTTTACTTTATTTACCTATGCTGCAATATAGAATCTGGTTTTATTTGGTCACTGAAAACTAATACAACTGTTGTGAAACTTTGAAAGCATTTAACCGCAAGTGAGAATTTTCCATTGCTTCCATTACTTTTATTATTACCTAACAATTTCTAGTCTCTCGTTTGTGACATCCAGGATGTCTAATCTCTTTCTTTCCGACTCTCTCAGTTCCAGATCATTTTATTATTATGACAACCTTCAATATCTTATTACTCCTCAGTGTCCCTTTTCCCTTCTCCTCCCCGAATTTCCTTTGTAAGTTACCTCCTCCCCGACCGTATGTATTTGACACTTCCTCATGGGCCCTCCTGTCTATGAAAAATACGAGTAGCTAACCTTTTTACTGCTAAAATAAGAAATAACGATATTGCCAAAAATATGACGACTATAAAAAATATTCCCTATCCATGACGTTGATTGTTCTTAATCGCGGGAAGGTCTCGTTAGGTAAGACTCGTCCCTGCTACACACACCCCTTTATCCCAAAGGCAAGGGAGTTTTTATCATTCAACCCACTACGCCCCATATCCATCCAATCCAATCCCTCTCGCGATTGCTCCACAGCTCGTAAAGCTTTGGGGGAAAGGAAGAAGAAATATCCCCAACGCCGCGTCAACTTCCATCTCCCCACACTACCACCACTCCCTCCCTCAATTCCTCCGAACAGGGACCCTTTCCCCCAACCAAGCACTAATCCATCGCAACCAATCGCCGCAATGCCTCCGTCTCGACCCGCACCTTCCTCTCTCTCCCCCGCTCTCCTCCACCCTCTCAACCTACCCTGTGCCAAATAGGGCGCGAGTTATCAGCCCCCCTACCACGCATCTCCTCATGACTTACGACCCCACCCTCTCCTACACCGACTGGCCCACCTCCCTGCTCTGCAACTACACCCCTCATCCTCTCCCTCCAACTCTTTCTTGCTGTGGCCGTTATCCTGCTGAAGCTCCTTTTTATGTGACGTAAGCATCCCCTGAAATACTTACTTGTTTCCAAAACCGAACTTTAAAGATATATTTTCTATTCAACCAATAAAACAGTAAATAAACCGAATTAGAGATTTGATATAAGCCTTGATTAATGAAGGCAGTTTCAAAATTGTAATTAGGATCCATTACCATCATGTTCAACGTTAAAGATACTGATATATACGTATGTAAATATTTCACTTATATAGTTACATTTCTGCTCTCCTTAGCACAGGTATTCACCAGAACCAGCTCTTTGAGTAAATCCAGGTTACTTTCATTTTATTATTACAATTGTAGCATAATCTTCATCATATATGACATGTAAAGAATTAAGACAATCAATACAACATGCAATTAGAGACAATCTTTATCATATACCATAGTGATATGATCTCCATAATATACAATAGTAGTATAAATTGAAAATTTATAAAAAGGAACACTCTCTCTCTCTCTCTGGTCCTACTAAGCCAGTCAGTTCTGACTTAACAGCAGGTGCCACATAAACGAAAATGATAGCTTAAGGTGTGGAAATTATAAAGCTACTTATATTGTGTCACGTTCTGTTATAAGCCCTAATCCATTCTGTATAATAGCCAGTCTTTTATTCTCCCTTTCACAGCATTTACTGACTGTAATATTCGTAAATCTTTAGGTATTTAATTAAAAATTAGAGGTACAGTAATCTCTAATTTTCCTCTGGCTTGATTTGTATGAAATATTTTCCTTTGTCCCTAAACGGTAATTCTTTTCAATTTAAATCAGTTGTTAAGATGCGAGGTAATAATGAGGGGTTGATTCCATGGAATGATTATATTTTATTCCTAAATCAATAATCACAGTTTTCATATTAAATGTGAACGAAAATGGACGTTCATTATTAAATTCGTGCATGAATTTTTTTGAACTTCTCATTGATCATATAAAAAGTACTTCTTCTAAAGCTATATCACTCGTGGTCCTAATACGTTATGTCGACATGGTGAAGTGTCTAATTTGCCTATTCTCCTCTCATTTTCTTTTGCCTTTGTTTCTCCTGTCCTTGAATACTGCTCCCAAATTTTGGTCACAACTCCTCCCACTTCTCTAAAACTACTTGATTGCCCGTTGAATTTCTTTCTTTCCATCATTTGCCACCGTCATTTACACTTCCGTGACTTCTCTGCAGGTTACATCAGATCTTCTCTCGGGATTTTCTCCCTTACTGATCACCGTGCCTTGAATGATATTTAGTTTTTCTAAAAAATTATCAACGGTAATAAAATGTTATCCGAACTTCTTTCCCTTTTCTCTCTTCGAGTGGCTTTTCGCACGACGCGATTGAGCATCCTCTTTTAATGTGTCATTCTCCGCCTCACAATCACAAAACGCTCATTTACAACATTAGACTTGTTTAGCACCATAAGCTTGTAATGCAATGGTGAAACATCTCCTCGTCTTCGACCCGTTTTGAACACCCCATTCCGTCCATCCCTTCCGTGCTCTTACTCCCTCATTTTATTCGGAGCTCCTTCTCCTTCACTTATCATTTTGTCTCCCTCATTACCGAACGTCTTTTATGTGGTGTTTTTTTAAATATTTATTGTTAACTTTTGTTTTCATGCATTAAGTTTTTATGAATTTCACTTGTGTTTTGTATTATTTGTCCAATGTAATTGGCGTGATGCTGTTTTTGGACTTAACAAATAAATTAAATCTGCTTAACCACCGATGACCTTAATTTACGTGTATGGGGTTTGAGTCTAGAGTTATGAAACGAGAATTTTGATGCATGGTTGTTGATTTCCCTATCGAACTCTGTGTTGGGAAACTAACCTATCGAAGCAATTTAATCCAATTCTACATTATTGTGATTGTGAATTTTCTGCTGTATTCAAGCTTAGTGAATTAGACCCTAAAATACAATTATTCATATCTATGTTAAACGAGAAATTCCACATGCCACAAATTCACCAAAATATTAAGATTATTTCCTTTTTTAACTAAAATTCTTAACTGTCATTTGATTATCGTCCGAAAATTAATACAATTCCTATAAACGATGAAGCAAGGAACTCAAATGCGTTTTCTGCCCTTCATCACGTATTTGAAAGTCCATATTTACGAAGTACTCTCTCGATTCTTTGAATATACATTCATCATGTCAGATTTTTTGCTCCACTCTGACCAAGAATAACTTAGAGATTAACATCTAGGTTAAATGGAAACTGTATACCTTTAGAAATAATATTTAGAGTGTAAATCTATTTCTTTTGGTATACCAGGAAGTTCCAACAAAATATTTTTACATGGCTCATAATGAAACAGAGTTGAGGAGCTTTTTGAAGAGCATGCCTTAATTCATTGATTTTTTTACTAGTTCCATTGTTTAAAGAATGATTCTATCAATTTTTAAATACCAAATTTAACCAATGGCTAGTGTTTTTCACATCCATTTTTGTTAGCTAATTTCTAAGCCTTCGTGCAAAACATTGCTGAGTATACGTTGAGGCACACTTCAATTGACTGAATGACGTCTCGAGTTCGAGTTGCGTAATTGCTTCTGCGGAAACAGCGAATTTCTTGCGATTAATGTTGTGGGATAAATTAAAAATATGAACTTTATAAATTTAAGAAATTAATTGTTTCTTAAGAGAGAGGGGTTGCCATGATAAGGAATTTCGTGAAATGTATAAAATAATCTGTATAATATTAATTCAAATAATTCTCTTAGTACAAGGATGTGCAACGTATCGATATCATGTAATTCCTAGGCATGGATTTAAAAACTCAATGAAAATAAATTTCCATTTTCAAATTTAGTCATTGTGAGAGGACCTCTGATCTGATCTGTTTAAATTAAGCTTAGATAGAATTGAAAAATAAGTACATTTGTTTGCCTCCACAAATATAGATATGTGGAAACAACGTGAAAATATTACTGTGAAATAAATAAATGTGCAGTTCAGACAAGGACACTTAGAAAGACGAAAAATAAGAGAATGATTGCATTCAAGAAAATAGCATAGAAAACAAGCTATGCTATTTACTTGAATGATAGCATCGATAATATATAGCAAGGCCATTTCACAACACCAGGAATGTTAAACATTCCCGAGGTTAACAAAATGTCAAATGAGGAAATTATGCAAAAGGATCGAGGAGGAAAACCCGTGCCAATGGGATATGATAAAGAAAAGAAGAAGAATGTGGATATGAAACTTTGCATGAGAAACTAAAGACTAGTTTCAAAGACAATCAAAGGTTCAGTAAAAGGTAAAATCGCGCAAGGGGCTGGCGGAGATTAGAATCGATCAGTGGAGAGCGACTGGAATTACATAATGTTTGACAACCAATGATGGATAGACTAGACGGAAATCCGAAAAATCCTAGCGTAATAATATTTCGGCATAATATTTGAAGACTTTGATTCATGGCTAAATGATTAATTGAGTGTCATTGCATAATTTATTCAATTATTTGCAATTTATAGGTAGGTAGGTAGTTTTGAGGGGAGGCGACCGACAGCTAAGGTCATTTGCGCCATAGGGGATGGATAGGAAAGGATGAAGGGTGGAGAGAAACCCGGCGTCGGCATTAGCCTACTCTTTACGAAAGGCGCCAAGGGGTCCGCAGTTTAACGTCCCATCCGACGGACGGCGTACTCACTCAAAGTGCCCTCCACAAAGCACCTCAAGTAGGGATCGAGATACCTCTGAAAAATATTCAACACCGCCGGGATTTGAACCCGCGCCCTCATGGTGGGAAGCCAGTACGTTAGCCCCCGCACCATCTCGATCCCCTGCAATTTATATAATTGAATTTTAATGTTTAGCATTTTTTTTTTTTTTTACTTAGTCTTTTACTATCTTGTTTGCTAAAGCTATGGTTTCTAAATAGTTTGATTCATCAAGTGTTCTAGATCTGTAAATGACAGGATAATACGATGAACATATTTCATTTCCGAACTCTTGCCTGAAGACGGCGACTAATCTGAATTTATTTCAGACATAGCTCGAGGTACCCGCAGTGTTTCCTTCCATTGAAACCAGTTTCACAAATGATTTTAATAGCGACTCTCTATTAGCATATTTGTTAACATTTAACATCCGTGATCGGTTGCTATAACTTAAAAAACTTATGATCGAGATTTTGCCTTTGACTTGTTTGATAAAAGGGGGCATGATATAATCAGTTCATGACTGTGGTTCCCAACCAAAATCTCCACCTTTTTTTCTGGTTGCACATTCTTCGTTCTCACGTGCCGTGGGGCAAAACTCCGAGATGGTTAGCACGTGACAAACGGCCGTCCCTTTCGCCCGCCTCCAGTCCTCCCTACCTCCTGGGTGGCCTTAAAGAGGTGCGCGGGCCGGGAGTGTTATGTTACCTGCATTTCTTCCGGACCCGGGGGAGGGCGCATTCCTTCTCTCGGGGAATCCTCCGCCGGGAGCGAAAGATGCGGTGGGCGGATTCCCTGCTCTCCCAGGAGAGGAGAGAGGGCATCTGTCTACTCCTTCCTTTGCTCGACCCCCTTCACGGCGGCCCGCCCTTCTCATGCATTGCCTCGTGTCCGGAAAACCGCGCTACGCCACATTTCCGGTAATGGGACTGCCCCCCTGCATCCCCTCGCTGGCGCCCCCTCCCCTCACCAGGCCACTTCTATCCCCTCCTTCTCCCTTCCTACTCATCCAACGCCACTGTTCCTGCCACTGCCCCTCCATTACTTTTTCACACATTTCCTTTTCGAAATAAGAACATTGAAAGTACTATTACGTCTACTCGCTTTATCTTCATCATCAAAGAGAATTTAACCAGGTAATTTAGAATAGAATCTGCACACTATTTTGACTTCCCATAAGATGTCATCTTACAAATTTTCGACCTGTAATAATTCATACTTGTCCAGAATTTTGACTATTTTGTTTCATCTTATAATAATTTGCTTTCTCTCTCTCTCAGTCCTTAAATACACTCTTGTATGTTGATTCACTAAAATGTTTGTGTCTCATATTACTAATATTAGGGTCAACATGAATTCATTCTTCTTTCGGGAATTTCCGTCGCGTAGGTGAGTTGATGGACGGAAGGAGCGACAGAAATTCCCGAAAGAAGAATTAATTCATCAAATAGACGTCGCGGAAGCCTTAGGAATAATTAGGGTCAACACCTCGTCTACGAATCATGGTTTCGTCTGACTATTTTACTTCTATTTGCTTGAATTTCCTTTCTGGCTACTAATATCTCCATATTGTCTTTTTTCTTCGACTTTTGAGTTTAATTTTGATTTCGCGCACCTTCTTTTACTTTTCTTTGGAATTGTGACTGGTTTCCACGTGTTGAATTTCAATATCCATCGTCGGATACCAGTCATTTAGGTACTTGGCCCTTGAATTTCGGAATAGCATGGGCAATTAATTAATGAGTATCATAAACTATCAGGCTCAGTTACAGCTGAGATTGGTTATTAATTGTCAATTACAACCTTTCGTTTAACTGCAGCTACTCAGTGATAGCTGTTTATGCATCACTCCGTGTTACTCTTTCCTCCGGTCTCTTGCGATCACGTTTTCAAAATTTTACTCTATGAAACTCGTCTTTAGCTTACAATTCTTACCTTTTATCAACCCTTTTTATACTTTATATACAGAACTTTTTTCATCGCGAACTATTCCGACTCCCCATTCTCGGTCCCGAAATCAATTCCCACCAAGGGCTCCGATGATACGATGCCACGAAACAGACTTATGCGAGATGTAGTCAGGGTGACTTTTACGAATTGAATGGCCTCATCCATCGAGGTCATCAGCAAAGAAACCCAGTCACGTGCGAGCTGAATTGCCACTAAGAGTTTGACCATTTGTTTTCCCTGCGTGAAATTTGAATGCCGTCGCAATATGGAAAAACATTCGTGACCACAACAGATAGGTAGAGGGGCACCACAACTTGAATTCTTATCTCCTCTATCTTATCCTTATTTTCATGACTGTGGCTAGAAGCTAGGTATCACATCACTTGCGGCACTTTACGGACTATTGTGTAGGTTTTCTTTGTTGCAGTGCCAAATTTAAGGGCAGGTTAAAAGTTAAATATACAGGTTATTTATATATATGTATATATGTGTATATATATCTATATATATATATGTATATATGTGTATATATATCTATATATATATATATATATATATATATATATATATATATATATATACACATATGGGTCGCGGTAGTCCAGGGGGTAGATCTTCCTGGGAAACCATAACCGGCACAGGGAAAGGAACTGGCGCCCCTACCCTGATGTGTGAATTTCACACACCGCCGGGCTTATTATTGGGTGAAGTCTGCCATCACCTATCAAACCGACCTTCGGGTTGATTGCTGTGTATCTGGCCACCAAAGATTTCCGGACGCCTGTACTCATTGCATAAGGTTTGATTTATAATATGACAACATGACAGAAAAATCAGTATATATATGTGAGTCATTACTTCTATTCCTTCCGATGAAGACGGAGTTGAATTCCGTCGAAATGATCAACAAATAACGTGTGAGTAATCTTTTTATGTGTTCTAATATTGTTTGTACATACAATAGGATAGGACATATTCATACTTTATTGCATGGGAGATTTTTGGGCCAAAATACACCTTGCTTTTTTGCTATTATTTCTAAAACTCCATCATCTTTGATATGCCATCAATACTTGGTTAATTGAAGTACCACATATTCTAGTTGCTAATAATTATTAATACCGCATATTTTACCGAATAAAGAATTAAATATGAAAAAAACTAGAAATAAATACATTTTTTAATTTTGACCCTCGAAAACTAAGTTTTTCCATCAGCTCCTTAATAGAACCTAGGTTTTCCCACGTACATTTATAAATGGACAGCACAGCATTATTTATCGGATTTACGAATGGCGGAGAGAAGCGAAAGAATCCTTTAGCCCTCCCGAAAACTCGTGAAAATGGCAGATTGCTGGCGCAAGACCTTTAGTTGCTCAACAATCTCCGCGCAAGTTGGTACACTCGGACCGGCGGATTCATTGTCCATCCCGGAGGGTGGGGGAGAGAGGAGAGCCCAGTGGTGAAACGGAGTGGGGAGGGGAACCTTCAAAGGGTTTCCGTGAGCAAGCGAGGGCGTTTCACAATGACCCTGTCTCCCCCACGGTCCCCTGCACCCCCACTCCTACCCTCCGAAGGTCCCTTCCGACCAACCCCGTCCCACGCACGCCGCCACAAACACAACAACAAGGGGTCTCTGCATGCGCGTGGTTGTGTATCGCCCGGGGTGGTGGAGGCGTTGGGGTCCGAGCCGCCACTTCCCTCTCTCTCCCCCCCCCTCTCGCCGAGCCACCCTCCGGAGCGATCGCAAACATTGTGCTCACTTGGTGTACTCAAAGGCTCTCCTCCCCGCCCCTTCCCGCTCCGCGGGTGCCCCCTGGCGTGCTCGCAAGAGAAGCGCGCATTATTTCGCGTGACAACGGAGTGGCGCTGTCTCTCGGCGTCGTCTTCCCTCTTGTCCTACCCCCCCCCCTCCCCTGCCCCTGGCGCCCTTTGATCTTCCGAACGGCGGCCGCCCTCGAACATGGGAGGAGTTTCCGGATTTCTAAAATGAACGGGGATTTGGGAGCCACCGATGCTCAAAATTTCATATTTTTTCCGTTTCTGAATGAAATCGCGAATCGGTGGTAAAATATTCATTAGATGCACGACGTATTGGCTGGAAACGATCGACGGGTTATACCCGAGCAATAACTACCAGTTGTTATTTTTCATAATGGCGACACTTTTTTTTTACGTAGGAATTTATTTAAATAATCCATGGAACAATCAATGCATATATACAAAATAATATAAAATATGTACAAAATAATAGTGTACACACACAAAATAATACACCAGAGATACACTGTCACACACACGATGTAAACAATAATATATTAAAATATCCCATGGAACGAATTACGCTGGATTAGCTTCTTGCAGGTGCCTAATAGCTTAATTTTAATTATTTAAAAAAATGTTTAAAAATCCTTTTAGTTATTAATATGTTACCTATCTTGTGGGTTGAGACTAGTTTGAATTTTTAAAAAAAATTTGAAATTTATAAATGAATGATTAACGGTGTATCCATTTCCAATTGATCTTTTTTATTTTAATGAAGCATGTTAAACGCTATAAAGTTATCATTACACCTAATTATAACTTGATGTAACGTTGAAAGTGTTTTTTTCGAACAAAAAACGAAACGAAATGGATAAAAGTAATTTATTTCTAATGTTCATAATTTCAACAAAATGATGGCCACATTTACTCGCTTTATTTACAATTTATTGGAGTTGCGGTGAAATTTAAATGTTCTTATAACAAAATAACATCTTTTTCTTCACAACGATGATTTTTAATATGTCATGTTATTTTTCAATGCAGCCACTAAATGAATAGACCGATAAAATCATCGAATTGGTTGAAGTAAATGAAATTTCGACCTGCATAATCCTATAAAACGACGCATTAACATTTATAATACATTATAATCGAAACCTTCCCCTAAAAAGTTACCGGAGGAAAATTTAGATAATTCCACGGGAAAGCTCTTTAGGCGATCAGCACACGCAATTAAAATACCTTCTACTCCTCACGCAAAAAAGGAAATGAGCAGCTTATTAATTTTGCTGGAAAAATTTTTTATCAGAGAAAAAGTATCTCTTTATGAAGAATAAAAGCAATAGCCTTCAATTAGGGTTGGTAACCGGTTTTTGAGCGTTTTAGATTGTTTAGTTCATTATCATATACAGGGTGCGGCAACACAACTTCCTTTTTTATGAATTAAAACCCCCTTAAAAAAGGAAGTTAGGTTGCCGCACCCTGTAGATATACTTGCAGTAGTTAGATATATGATCGTTGATGACAAAAAATATATAGATCAGCATTAGAATTTAGTCGCGTTTTTTACTGATCATCTCTGTATCTCATTATTCTTTGGGGACCATATCGTAACGGTAAATACGTACGTTCAGTACAGAACGTAACACCAATGAAAATTAGGGGAATAGCCAACTCCCAACTGTAAGCTGGAGGGGGAGTGGAGCAATTACTGGGCAGCTCTGTGCGATTCTCTTCCGAAACCCATATCACGCTCCAGCCTATTTCCAGTGCGCACCAATTATCACAGCGCAGTTTCTATGCCGTTTGACGAGTTCTAAAATCAAGACGATGAAATGAGAACACCGCTTACCCTACGTATCGGCTACAGTCAACGGGAGGAAGGGTGACTATTTGATACGTGGGAAATAGTAATAAATAGGCAACTTCGAAGAGAAGACCTGAAATGAAAAGGCTGGCTTCAGATATGGTATCCTCACTGCATAAAGCCAAGAAACCACTCCTAATGGGGCAACAAGGAGTAACAACGACGCACAGGAGACAAAAGTGGGCATAAAAGTACACGACCCTGTTCCCGACTGACTTAACAGAAAGAGAATGGATATCTACAAACAGCGAAGAACCATGACAAGAGGAGGAGATAAAGTCAAAGAGATATCAAAGAAGATAGGAACACGAGAACAAGATAAATGAAAAAAACTTAACTTATAAACAAAAACAAAAAAAAAATTAGAAATTACCTCCTAAAAGATTCCTGCTGTTAACAGTTTTCACCTGGACGCAGCAGTTCAGACGGTCACGTCGACTGAGAACATCCCTTCAAAGTCCTGAAATGTTTTCGGATGTCAAAAATATAAAATCCATACAAGAGGGCCTCATTGTTTTAACTTATCCGAAGGTCATAATTAAGGATTTTCAGAAACGTAAATCGATTAGAGATACACGGAGAGATACGAAGATATACTTAGAGATAACCTAAGGTCCATTTGGTTTCACAATATGCAATGCAAGAGCTGGTAAATTTTTTACTGGGGGTTTTAACTTTTGTTCCCCAGTCGACCAATTGCCTTATTTTTCATCTTTTCTTTGGATATTATCGTAATATCTGAAAAAATTTGGGAATTCAGAGGGAGTTAAGTGAATCTACATTTCCAAAGTGGTAGTGTTTACCAATATAAAATCTCGTTAGAATTTCATTCCACGTTTTATTCACTTTGGGAACTAAATTTAAAATAAATCTAAGGTAAAATGAAAAATAAATTGAAATATAATATTGCCGATTTCGCTGAAATTAAATTTTAAAGGCCGTCAATAGCGTATCCATGGATACCATAGATTAGCAGTAATAGATCAGATATCTATTTACTACCTCAGTTACTATTATTTATTTTTGATTGTTTATTAAAAGATATTCTGCTATTTTAAATTGTTACATGAGAAATGGGATTCAATTCTTTCTACATAACAGTACCAATCAAGTATTTTACTATCTAATCATATGGTCATGGTATGCAATGGTTCAAAAGAGTCTCTACTGGTGTTTAAATGCTCTTCTAACGAATTAGTTTGTCGTCAGTGCATCGTCTTTCCCTCCACCGTGAACCCATCTCTCATAATTGTTTCCTGACACTCCCCGAAGATGAATTTATTCCCGTTCCTGATACAGATTCCGAGTGCGCCTCTCAAATTCAAAAAAACGGGAGAGCAGTGACCCTTGTGATGCATGGATAAACACTTTCCCTGACGTCCACCGTGGTGGAAATATTTCGTAAATGTCTGAGAAGAAATGACGTTAAAACCACTATCACATGTTGCACATTCCCATTAGGGAATTAGGAATGGTGGGAGATAAAGTACCTCATCCTTGCGAAATAAATAAGCTTTCACGAGAGCATAAACTTATGAATGTTTGAACTAGTAAATGATCAATTTAAAATATACAAAAAAATAAACGTTATTTTCACAGAATATTTTCAACTTCCAGTGAACTCACAGCCACAATCTAAAGAAGGTGAAATATATATATATATATATATATATATATATATATATATATATATATATATATATATATATATATATATAACCGTTATTTACCGTTTAAGCTAGGATTTATTTGGACACAAGCAATACAATTCTCTTGTCTAACTAACAAAACACAACCCAGCAAGTTCCAAGCCCCTCTTCAGCTCTAAATTCTTCCATCCTACATTTATTCCGTCCAATATTCCTATTATTTTCCACCCATATTTTCCTTAACCTTTAAGTAGCTCTGCGGGAGTGTTATGTACCCTACAGTCTAATGTCATTTTAATTCCCTTAATGCACGTTCTAACTTGCTATCAAGTAAACCTGGATCTAAGCTCACATGTTTTATATATGTCTATTTTTTTTTTGCACACAACATTTTGTGTCCTTTTTTGTGTTGTGATTCGCTTCTATTGGCAACCTCAGCTTTACCCGATCGCTGTGATTTTTCGGGTTCAAGTTCTGCCTGGGAAACCATACGCGGTAGAGGGGGAGGATCTGGCCCCATACCTTGGCATGAATTTTACACGCTGCTGGGTTTAGTGCTGGGTGAACTCTACATCATCTATCAAACTGATATATATATATATATATATATACATACATACATATGTATATATACATATGTATATATATATACATACATATATATATACATATGTATATATATATATACATACATACATATATATATATATACATATGTATATATATATATATATATATATATATATATATATATATATATATATATATATATATAAAGGGAAGAGTAGTGCAGGGCTATTTTAAGGAAGGATGACCTAAGCCTTATGGTGGTGACGGCCTAATTTTTTGATAAGGAATGGCCATTCGGTCTCGTGAGAATGGGCGAGAGAGAGAGAAAAGGAGGCGAATATCTCCTCGAAGGTGTATCCTCGAAGGTGACTGGGGTGGGCCTCACCCTTCCATCTCCTTCACCCCCATAGCCCACCTCACCCTCGCGCCTTACCCCCCACTCGTCCCTTCCACGAAGCCCCTTCGGATCCCGCCAGGCGATACTCTCGCAGTAATCCAGCGCTCGCTTATTAAGTAACGTCGGATTCGATTAGACGGGCTAATGCGATCTCCATCCCTCGCCAAGTGCTCTCTCACTCCCCTCCCCCTCTCCTACCCGCCCCCACCCCCAGCCACGAACATCCTCCCTCATGCTCTCTCGGGTCCTTTCCCCGTCCTTCCCCTCCAACAACATCCGCACACCCCTCTCGCGTACCCCGCCACGCACGCGTTATTTGTACACAAATATACAATACAGATAATGCATAGCGTGTATTTACATGGAAATCATTCCCTTGCGATCTGTCACGTGCGCCTTTAGTGATGGAGGTGTGACGACGAGACAAACCGGCTCTAATTTATGTGATTGGAGGGAACTGCGAATTCGTTTCGCAGCTCGAAAGGATAAGAATCTCGCTGAGTAGGACAACGGCTTGAAATATCATAAGGTTATGAAATTTTCGCAGTAAGAATTTGAGGTTCTTAAAAATTTTGTTTAATAAGATCATGAATTGCGATGGAACTGAATAGTACACTTCACCTTGTCAATTCCTGCACTAATTTCATCTGCCTTATTGCTATGTTTAGTGGTTTCAATAACCCGATCAACCTCATAAATGCATAAACTCAAGAGCCGTGTTCCTCTCTAGCAGAGTCCAGGCCCGTTTTTGTCTCTCCGTTCCGGAATGGGCTCATATTCTTTTGCTTAGCCATTTATAATGCATCTGTGCTTCAATGCTATGACGTTTTAACCATTTCTCCATTCTTTTTAGCCAATATTGAAAAAATATCGTGTTATTTGGCAACACCTGGCTCGATACGTCCTATTCGCTGGGTAGAAAAACGCCTTGAGATAGCATGAGTAAAGTAATCGCGGAAGGGGCGGTTAATTTCTTTCTATTGACCCTACGCCCACTCTCACACCTTGTATCAACCATAGAAAAATCCATCGAAATCTTCTTTGAACTCAATCGAACACCTTAATTAACGCATTCTCCAACTGAGTATTTACGCGTATATTTCAACAGCCGTCCTCTTCGCACTCTCTCCATCCCCTTCGCCCCCTCATCATCCTTCCTTTCCTCCACTTCTACCCTTCCCCCGCCACTTACGTCCCCAATCCCCGGATTCGTGATATGATTTGTATGGGACTCGAATCGGGTTTGAAAGGAGGGAGAGTCTGCGTCGGTGGGAGGGGGGGTAGGGGGTGGAGAAGTCCCTGCATTCGTGTGCGTACGTGTTTGCATGCGTGTGCCGGTTGTGTGGGGGGTGGGGTGGGGGCATGGAGGAAGAGGGGAGAGAGAGAGAGGGGGGGAGAAGGGGTGTATAGAAGCTGCTGCTGCAATCCCATTTTCCTCGTATATCCTCTCTCGCGTAATCCCCGCCACCTCCACTTCCGCCTCACCAAACACTCTGAATCGGCCGTGGAATCGGAGGAGATGGCGGCCCTCGGGAGTGGAAGGGCGGGTGCCGGAGGGGGGGAAGGGAGAGGGTTAGACGTGGATGGGGGGGGAGGGTAGGGGTGAGGATCGGCGGGTGAGGGTTGGGACGCGAGAGGGGTGATCGGGGAGGAGAGGCGGACTGTGTTTGCGTGTGGGGATGGGGTGTGGGGAATTTAAAGGGGGACGGGGTTTGGGATGAGGCCAAAAGGGGAGGAAGGGGCCGTGGTGTGGGGGGTGAGCGGTGGCGGGTGCGGAGGGTGCACACGGTGCGTGGGACGGTGTCGGCGTGGGAGAGGAGAGCGAAGGGTGTACGGGTCGGAGGGGAGAGAGGGAACGTTGCCTGGGACGCGTGGGGTGGGGGGTGAGGAGAGCATGTGATGAGGGGTTGGGAGGGCGAGGCGGTTGCAAGTGGTTCACTCTCGCGAGAGGAGGGGGTGGGGGGTCATCGTCATCCACGCGGTTCCACCCCCTCCCTCCCCCCATTCCGCACCACACCCTCTCGCACCCCAATCCTCCCACCCTCCCCCCACCCACCCCACCCCGAACCCTTCGCTAATTGATCCGTCGCGAGCATACAGCCATACACATGGGGGACGCGCATAAGAGGGATTCGGCTATGGGGGAGGGGGGAGAGGGAGGGTGCGAATAGGGAAGGGAAGGAAGGTGGGACCGGGGGTCCCGAAATGAAGGAAAAGGGTCCACGGATGCGGGGTGGCGCGCCGCTTGTGGGAGGGTAGGGGTGAGTGTGGAGGGGGCGGGACAGCTCTCGGGAAGAGTCGGTGCCTCTCTCTGTGTGCGGGAAGAGTGGTGTGGGTGTGTAGGTGGGTGGGTGGTTGCGCACTCCTCCACGAAGAATCTCTCTCTGAAATGAACCGCAAATTAATTTTCCGTCGGGGGATTATTTTGGGATCTTATCCGAATCGCGCGCTGGATCTGATGATTCCGTTGGAAGCGGAAGCATTCGACTTCGCTGCTGGAGATGCGACATTATTAATAATTGCGCGAGGTGCGTGTATCATTTGTCCGATTTAGTACCGGTTGGAGAGATGTGAAGTGCGTGCTATTATAATTATGCATTTATACCTGTATTTGAGTAAATCTATTTTGCGTAATAATTACCCAAATATCTATTAAAATTTACCTTAATTTATTTTTTGAATCTTGAAAGAATTGAGAAATATATTGAAAGCCTTGATAAATCTGTAAGTGGTTGTTTTAATGAGTTTTATTAAGTTATTATCACTAAAACTACGCCATTTAAGCCGTGAATGGCAATTATTCAGGTTATGTAATTGGTATGACCAATAATAATGCAGTAATGCGTTTGGAGTCAAAGATTTTGGTATAGTTTCACATAACTGATTCTGTTACAGGATATTGTTGGAAAGGCCTGTGACATTTTCTTGAAAATGCAGCGAAGGAACTGCTATTACAAAGAAAATGTACTCTAAAAAAAGCCCTCAAGAATTTCATAAGCCCTCAAGAATGTCATAACATTTTGTCTATGGTGGATCTACTTTTGGTGGTGGTAGGGGTCCTAATTGCGTCTTTTAGAATTAGAATTGGTATAAGTCACACATACCATGTCATATAAGTACCGTAAATAATAATGCGAGAAATAAGTGTGTAAAATGGTGAATGCGTACCATTTTTCTAAATAAGAGGAGTCTTTTTTCCATTGCTTGAAAATATCTAAATGGATTATGTTTTTCTGCGAGCTTTACTATTCTTGTTTTTAGCATTTCAAAAACCACAGTCGCATAAAAATGACTACTCAATCTTTTAATTCCAGGAAAAATTAAACTGTGCATTTTAGCTAAACGTCATCTATGGCGGGAATCTGATTAACCTTGTGCTATTTTTTCGTACAATTTTCATTTAAGTGCTTCCGTGGAATGAATGCAAACTATCAAGAATGAAACCGTGTTCTTTTTGTAGAAATGCTTAGTAGCCATCTTGGACGCCTATATTGGAAGAATAGATGAGCTCAAAACACTAGGTATTTCAGAATTAATCACTCATCGCAGAGATGAAAAGTAAATTATTTAATTTTATCTATTAGAATTCAAGGTTTTATTTACGATTGAGCATTCAAATATATAAATCAAAGTTATCGGAAGCAGTTTCTGATATTTCCCCAAAAATTATAATGTTAGGTGAAGAATATGAATGGGTGAAATATGTCCCCCCGAATTTCCTGTGAGTTTAATTAACTGCACTTATTGCAAAAAAACGTATAGTATGGTTGAATAGCTTATGGATAATATTCTCCATCCATCATTTCATACCCACAGAAACATTTAGGGCATCAGAACGAGAGTTGCTAGTTGAATTTCCAAGGCTTGCTTGAGCCTGGTGCAAATTGGATTTTCAGTGTTAATTCTTGCGTAAGTGGTCCGTTATGAATTCATTCCCTCCCTGTAAAAGGCACAGAAGACTGTCTTATATTTCACATGAGTTACGGGCTTCAAATGCTAGAATATTGACGCATTGACTTATTTCTAAGTTGACTATAAAGCAATTTAAATGAATGCCGAGACTTTCACCAAAGTTTGGAATGTAAATATAGATTTTACCAGAAAATATAAATTACATTATTTGACTCCTCTGTAATATCAATAGATATCATGTATGTGTTTTCGTTTAATGTGAAAAAAGCTATCCAGGATTCTAGAACGGTCGTAAATTCCGCTGTCTACACTAGCTTGGACTCGACGCATTTACAATCGTGTATCAAAGAAGCGTCCATTAGATGAATAGTCAATTTGGAGTTAAGTGTATGGCTTGCGTAACGAATGCAAGTGCAAAAAAAAGAGCATGGACTCGGATTTTTTCACGATGTAAACTTGAAGTAAATTTGGGAGAATATGTTGGATGCCAAATGGTACAGGAAAACAGGTATGGAGTTTAATGAGGTTTATTGGATGAAGGAATGGGGTCACCTCAGTACGATGTTTTAAGGATGTAACGTATGGAATACGAAATGGAGTTTAATCGCATGCTTGAAGTGCGTAAAGGCGAAGGTGTTCATGATGTGGTACATTATACTCATTTTAGGGATTAAAGACTATTCGGCATGTGCGAGAATTGCCTTATAATTTTTGTTAATTTCGTCGGTGTTCAGCCAGTTCATTTTATAATAGGCGCGGGTTATGTTGTTATTTTTCTCCTGAAACAATATTTGGAGAGGGGAAAATGATCTATTTGTATATCTGTTGATCTAAACCATTTATGCATTAAAACGTTTAATATTGTATCAAACATTACCCTACAATTTAACTCAATTTTCCGTATATTCCCCAAAAGGTTTTTAAGCGACTCTCTTCACTCTCCTCCGCTATTTTTTTTAATTTATACATTAGTTTTGCTTTCAAAGCTACGATGGTATACTTTAACAACCCAAGAACCAGCATACCTAATCCAAATGCGTGATGTCTAACGAATCGTCGCGTTACCGCACGTTACTGTGTAGGGGAAGATCACAATTTTTCCTTTCCATCCGTGAGCGTGATTGAAGAAAAATCCCTAAGACTACGAAGCCCGCATATTTACCATTGGATGCTGTGCGCTGTGAGTGTCAGGCACCCGTCTTTAGCGAAGCCTAAGGGACCGCGCGTGCCGATGGTGCGCCGGGCGTGGATCCGAGGCATACGCCGCGGCGGGGGGGAGGAATGGGAGGCCATGGTGGGAGAAGGCGGAGGGGTTGGGTGGGATGAGACGATCGGTGAACGCAGAGAGAGTGTTGGTGCGGGGAGGAGTGGGGGATGAGGGTGGGTTTGTTTAATCGGCGGGAGGAGGGTGAGGTACGAAATTGGAACGGGGCCGTGCGGGGATGTCGAAAGGCGAGCGAAAAAGAAATTGGGGCGGAGGGTGGGGGCGTGCTTCCTCTCAGGTAATCGGCTTTATTCGAACGAGATTGGAAGCGCCCTGGGGTTTTGCGGGGGTTGAGTTGGGGGAGGCGAGGGAGGGTGCCGCTCCACGGCCCCATGAAAAAAAAACCCTTCCCTCATCACCCCCTTATCCTCAAACCCTATAAAACCCTCGTCGAAATAAACAATCTTACTCCTTCCCTCTCCTCTCTCTCCGCCAACTTGATGCTAAATGGCATCTCCCTTTCCCGCCGCTCTCGCCCTCCCTCCTTCCCGCCCCAGTCAACTCTCTCAGGATTTCCACGGATTTCTCCGTTTCGCTAATTTAGGCAACGTCTTCTTCGGAGTGGAGGGCTCACTCTCTTCCTCTGCCATTGGGAGCTTAAAGTGGAGGCCATTTTGTGAGAGGCCTTTTATATTCCTCCTCAAAAGGCTTTTCTCAGCCACAACCGGTTCCTGTTCCGTTACTTACCGAGAGTGCTGTCGTTTTTATGGGATTACATTCCCGAAGAAGAAGCGTGTCCCATCCTGTTGGCCTTGCTCGGTAATTTATTCCTCTTTTTTGATTGATATTGTCCTTGGAATTTATTTTTCTGGATGGTATATGGTTTTCTTTGCGGCTGATTGAGTAGTAGAGCTGCAGCAATCTCAATAGGTTCGAGATAATTGATTTTGCGAAAGTAATTAAAACCTCTATTGGATATTTCTCGTATAGAGCATTCACATTATTCGCGTGAAAGATAAAGACCAAAATGGAGCTTAAGTGAGAGGAGAAAGTAAAAAGGTTGATGGGAGTATACATATTTGCTGCATCAAATTGGGTTAACCTGGCTTTCGGAGGAATAATTTGTTTGTATTAATTTTTACTTGATCAGATACAGTGAAAATGATTTAGGTAGTGAAGTAAGTTCGGTACTTTTTCAAGGATATCGAAAATACATACAATTACTGGAAGGTAGTTTTGTATAAAAGTGACAAGATTGAATATCCTAATGGCACTGTGATTCATAAGTGCTAACTTTGAAATGAAGTATTTCTGAAAGTGACAGAGAAATACAAATTTGAAAGATTTGCGCTAAAAAAAAGTCAATTAAACAGTTTTTGTTTGAATCTTCTTTAGTTTGAAAGGGTAACCGCATGTACGCTTTGATTCGGTTTGATATTGGTCGGATTTCAAAATCCACGGTTTCTCTTGCGCTTTGAGCCCTCGGAATAAACGGTACATTTCCAAGGCCCCTGCCTCAATTCATTTGCGTCCTTTCACGCTGTAAAAAGAGAGGCATCTGGATGAGTTGATACCGGAATGTGCCATCTTTTAAAAATATGTTGATATTTTACGTTGATCGTGATGAAGTTTCATCTGCATATTTGGTATTCTAAGTTAGTAATTTGTCATTATTCAATTAATATTCTTTGCAAGCAGACTACTAAAGTACTATTTTTGCCAATAATATTTTTATTTATGGAAAGCTATAATTATTCATTTATTTTACTATACAACAGCGACGAGTTATATGCCATTAGATAACTATTTTATTACATATTCTGTTATCAGTTTTACTTCGCCATGATTAATACGTCTTATGTTCAGTGCCATTATAATTAATGGACATAGTTGATAAAAACGCATGCGCGTATTGGTCTAAGGATAAACCCTACAGGCAAATAACTTTAAGATAAGAGCAAACTTTAAATCAAAATATTTTTTGCAAGGTCACGTAAAATACAGGTTTACTTTATGTTTTGTGGAAAAGCTCCAGTCACTATTTTTAATTATAATGTGCAAAAATGATGGAAAACGGAAACGACAGAATTTCTACATTGCATTGAAGTTATTGATGTCACTTTGCAAAAACCCATTGAGACAATAGTATCAATGACAACTGGTTTCATACGTTGAAATTCGATACTCATGGTTTGATTATTGATCCCTATAATGCTTTTATTTAGCATTGTTTCCATATCAATGCTTTTGGATCAAAGACCATGGCTTCTGTACCCAAATGATATAAAAAATGAATTTTCATGACGTTACAATACCTCGTTCAATCACGCGTTTTTACCATTGCCAAATATGAATACACGTAAGTACAATGAGGGCATCACAAATCTAATGAGCTCGTATCCAAATTTTCGCTATACTGCTGTACCTTGCAGATATTTTTCAAGTTGAACGTTTCTAAAAACGGCATTAACAATGGTTTTTAGGAATTTTATATTATCAGCATGCGCTGGATCTCAAGTTATTTCCTAGTAGGGTCGTCTCATCCGTAACAAGAATCATGGTGCCGCTTTAAACGGTTTTTAACTTAATCCAGAGCAACGTGAATGCCAAGCTTCAGGTTGCTGTCTAATAATGAGCCGTGGAAAGACAAGAATCAAGGGGCTAGACTTTATTTCTCCGACTGGTGGAGCGGAATTGCCGGACCGACTTCCGGAACCCTGCACCTCCGTGTGTCCCTCCCAGAGGTTTCCGAGCAGGGCAGCCGCGGCCTACGCCGCCTGAATCGGTTGGTCCATGATAATTGGGCGATAAGAGCTGGGGAACATGTGTCTATCCCGTGTCGATTTCAGCGTGGCTCAAAGAAGATTCGAGTCTCGAAATCGAGAGGCTTGGATTCACCCTCGCTTCACCCTCGCTCTCTCCGCCCCCCCCCCTCGATCGCCCTCTAGTTTCTTTTCGCGCTCGGCCGTGCGGGAGATGCGCATCTGCTCCACCAGGTGTCAGCACGTGCTCGGATCCGTCATGCGGAAGCCTCTCATCAGTGGACGCAGCCGACGTCTGAAACCCGATAGGATAAGTGGAGGGCATTGTGTGTGGGCGCAAGTGAAATGATTTGCGTATAATTTGATATTCTGGCTGCTTTGTACCGCAGTCATCCGTGATCTCGGCGCGACGATGCTCGATTGTTTCCGATCGTCCATTGCCTATTGAATGGGACCTACTTTGAAAATCTTAAACAGCAGTTCCGCTCATAGTATCCGATATAACAATTGTTTAGAATCGGTAGTTCATTTGAGATTAATTTGATACAAGTGCAATATCCCAAAATTTAGGATCTTTTGACTTTCCCGACCTCCAAAGGGAACGATGCGATGGGTAAATAAATACGTATGAAATAGCTCAGACCTAACGGCTCTTCGGTTCTGACAAGTTTCTATTCGTAATGAGTGCCTGGAAAGGAGAAGATTCGATGATTCGTTGTTTAATCATCTTCATCACTGCTAAAAAAATAAGCGTAGACCGAATTCAAACACCTGCGAGCATGTTAAATCCGCATTTATTTTTTTTTGAAATGATTCGTGATAGAGTGTCCATGTTACCTTCTCAGCGACGGCGGATCAATATCAGCTGCTATTCTGTCATTTGTAACATATAACATTATTGATCGCTTCATAGTTATTTAATTGACTCATTGATTCGGAAATGATTGATTTTGGGATAGTCGTAATATCAAAAAAGGAACTGAAGGCTGTTTGATTTAGATTCTAATAAGTGGTTAAATGACGTTTCCAATTAAAAATATTATCTTCCGCAGTGAAGGATATTGACATGACAGCGTAGTAAGCCAAGCATTTGGCTGCTAAGGTGATGGTTTTAGGATAATTTCCGGATGATGCCTCTGAACAAACCCAGCTTAATGGTCACAAGAATTTCGTGGAAAACTTAAGGTTGTACGGCAAATAGATCCTCTAGTCACCAGCGTACGAAATTCATATGTTGTGGAGAGTCAGTCTATTTCTTTCACATATCAAAATCAAAATCAACCTTTATACAGGGTACCACCAAAAAGTGGTTGGACTGATTTTCTCTGGCGCGAACGGAGCGGTGGAGGGGGGTCTGCCTGGCAGGGTAAGGTGGAGGGGGCTCTTAGCAACAGACCGACACCAACCTCAGTCACCTGCGGGCTGTCGTTGAGTGAGGACACCGTTTTTAGTGAAGCACGTTTTTTGTCCGCGTCGAAAAACAAAATGAATCTGAATATAGACCAACGTTATTCCGTGAAGTTTCGTGCACGTCCAACGCATTATTTCACAGGATTTGGCTATGAACAAGGTGTGCGCCAAGATGGTGCCATGGCGCGCTCGTCGCCAGACAGCTCCTGGCCAAATACGGCGTTGCCATGTTGCCGCACCCGCCCTATTCTCCCGGTCTGGCACCACCGGACTTCTTCTTCCCCCTGATGAAAAGACAGCTCAAGGGACGACATTTTGACTCGATAAAGGCCGTTCAAGAGGCTTCGACGAGGGTAATCAACGGGATCCCCAAAGAAAATTTCCAGTGGGCGTACGGGGAATGGGAGCAACGTTATACTAAGTGTGTAGCAACTCAAGGAGCATACTTTGAAGATTATTAAGTCGATGTTAGTATATCGTCAATAAAATTCTTGTAAAAAAATCAGTCCTACCACTTTTAGGTGCGAACCTGTATATAAATATGTGGTGATGGCTAGGAACAATTAATCTAAGATATCAAGAGGTGGTTTCCAAAAGAAAAGTAAGGGGCTTTGTCATAAGTTACTGGCGCCAGTGCACTGAGGGAAAATTTCAAATGTTTGCATTTTTTTCACATACATATACTATATTCTTCCTCTTAAAACAATCACATTGTTGTTTTAAATACATAAGTCAAAGAAACCTTTTAAGTCTCTTGAGGGCAGTAATAAAAGAGTGTTATATGATTAGAGAACGAATAACTAAAAGGAAATATCAGGAATACGTCGGACATGCAATGGGGAATATGACTGTAATGATTTTAATAATGACTTTAATGCAAAAGCTGAGAGGTCTTGCTCCATCGGTTTAAATGATCAAATTATATGAAAAATTGAAAAAGTAATTTAAAATATAAATTAATATGAACTTAGGCTCTACCTATCGGGAAACGTATAATCGTTTAATGTAATTTCATATGGAACGGGGTAACTGGAAATAAAGTAATGATGGAGCTAAGAGCTTGGCAATGTAGAGAGTTAATAAGTACTGAAGGGTTTTGTTGGGAAGAGAATCGAGTGAAAAACTGAAAAAAAACAATCATCCGCCCTTTTTACTAATGGTTATATTTATCGATGCTTTCTTTTGGAATTTGGTATGCCTTTTTCACGTAAAAAAGTGATCATGAAAATAATCATAAATATGGTTTGATATCTGGATGACTGAGTATGCAAATTAACCATAAGTATTTTACGGAATATTTCATATGACTATAATGCTATCTTAGGACAGCGGACCGCATTAAAAGCCAGTGGATGTAGATGATTCTTTTAGCCGATCGCTTAGCCTAATAACCAAGTTCAGGTATTTCTGTTTCACTCTATAATTTTAATAAGTATACAAAGATTATACATGGGTTTATTTCCAAATTAAATTGTATTATTCAACGATGAAAATAAAATGTTGTCGGCAATAATAAAGATAATTTTTTTGTCCATTTTTTTGGAAAGCTAATGCCTTATTATTTATTTCACCGCAATACTTATGTACGTGCTTTTTAAAATTTTATTTTCCGAAAAATTCTATGTATTTTGAATGTTCATTCTCTGAGTTATGAGTATTGTAACACTTATTTTGTCATAGAATGGTAAATTGCAAAAAATACACAAGTACATACAGGCACCTACGTAATTGATTTTACAGCCATTCGGATCTGATATTTTTCGTAGTTGTCTCAGTTTTACTATAGCACAATAGAAATTGTGCCTAATATTGTTAAGAGGAGAAAATAGAAAAAAGAAAGGAATATAAATGAAAAGAAAATTGGGACAATTTTGGATATATTTGTTGAATTATGTTTTTATTTTTGCATCAAAATATGTTCTTGAGAAACGTAAATAGAGTTACGTACGCTCTATCGTGAATAGGCAGAACCTGAAATAAAAAATCTGACACATTATTTCCATCCAAAGATACGTTCCCTTATTTTTAGTCGATGAACTGCTGTGAAACGAGAATGAAGATACGCAGGCTTAGCTAGGTCCTCGCCATCGACAAACACTTCTCCAATAAAACCTCCTGCCGCCCCTTCACTGCTTCCCGATCGACATCCATCTCACCCGAAATCAGCCTTCCCATCATCCCTTGCGTGACGAAAACCCTCCCATTCCAAAGACCACGACTCGCATTATCACCCGGAATAGTCTCTCGCCAAAAACATCCCCTTATCCGTGCCTCGAATTGTCCCTCAAAAACTCTCTCTCCCTCTCCGCAACTCGTATTTACGAGGCCGTTATCGCGCTATACTGTGGGGCCCAAAATGGTCAGCGGTGGTACGCTTGAATTGGAACAGAAAAATTTGTTCAACGGAAAATAAAATTTAAATTTATCGTTTAAGCCGAATGTGAGTATTCTCGTCAAGTGCAATATTTTGAAACATATTTGAAAGTTTGCACAAGAGCGCAGCTTCTGCCCTACTGTAGCTCTGATGACATGCTCAATTGAGGATAAGCATCATTAGTTATTCTGCAAGTCTCACGGCAAAATTTCCTGTCATTATTCTTTTCATCATTTCATACACAGTATTACATCGTTTTTTAATTGACTCATTAATATGGAAACAATAAACTGAGCGTTAAATGATTAACAAATGGCAATGTAATGCGTATTTGAAGCTAATTTGCAACATACGGAAATAAATATCAAATGATATTAGCTTTCAACAAATAAAAGTCACTTATTTTGCTTGGGTTTATATTTTCCTAACCTAATTTTTCCGTGGTTTGAGTATAATACGTATACTTTACATTAGGGAATTCATTTAGACAGCATGTATTTGAGTTAATCGCAAAACTTTCTATTGCATAAATGGCTTATTATAATTATTATGTGCCTGCGTGCGTATTGTTATTGTTCTGGGCGAAATTCTGGGTCTTGTTATTGGTCGTGTAAACCTATTTAATGCGGTTGATTATACATTGAGGAAAGTCATGCTGGGGATGTCGGTCCTCTTTTCAATTCTGAAATCATTGGAAAGAGAGAGAGACAGAGTAAGTATTATGTTAATGCAAGAAATTCGTTTCAATTTTTTCCTATTGAATAAATAAAAAGCAGACGAAAACTCTTGGGGTGAAGATTTCTTTGAGAAAAAATATTTTTTCTTGCGAAAGTTAATCAAATGATGATGATTTTTTAGAAGCTTTCAATTTTCTTGAGATTAGTGGCTTGTGTCTCATTGTTGAATTCACCTGCTAAAGTTGATACGAGTCAAGGAATGGAGAATTCTTATCAATTGATCGATCGATCGATAGATCCAATTGGTGATAGGTTTGTACCAGATGTGTAATTATTCCACGATAAGCAAGGTTAATGATGGCTCTCGGTAAGTATGCATGGGGAAGAGTGGAGACAACAAAATGTAGTAAGTAAGAATACATTTGTGTGTATATATGTATGTATATATATAATATATATATGTATGTATAATATATACAATTATATAATATATATATATATAAATATATATGATAAATACATATATATATTTATAATGTATATATATATATATTTTTTTTTTCTGGGCACCTGCAGCTCCGCCCAAGCTATGTGATTTTTCGGGTACCAGATCATCTTGGGAAACCATAACCGGCACAGGGAAAGGAACTAGTACCCCGACCCTGTGCAAATTTCACACGCCGTCGGGCTTAGTACATCTACATCTACATCTACATAATACCCCGCAAGCCGCCGCAAGGGCGTGTGGCGGGGGGTGTTAGGTCACCAACCGTAAAAAAGAAAAATACCACATGCAAAAAAAACAACACGGAAAATTACACCCACAGCAGCGCACACACTAGTACTAGGTGAACTCTACCATCACCTACCATACCGACCGTTGATTACTGTGTTTATGGTTTATATATAATTATATATATATATATACACACACACACACACACACATATATATATATATATATATATATATATATATATATATATATATATATATATATGGGTTGCGATAGTCCAGTGGGTAGAGCGTTGGAGTGCTGACCGGAGGGTCCCGGGTTCGATTCCCGGGCACGGCACTCTGGGCACCTGCAGCTCCACCCTAGCTGAAGTGATTTTTTCGGGTACCAGATCTTCCTGGCACGGAAACCATAACCGGCACAGGGAAAGGAACTGGCCCCCCTACCCTGATGTGTGAATTTCACACGCCGTCGGGCTTAGTACTGGGTTATCTCTACCAGCACCTACTAAACCGACCTTCTGGTTGATTACTGTGTTTATAGTTTATATATATATATATATATATATATATATATATATATATATATATATATATATATATATATATATATATATATATATATGCTTTCGTAGACGTAACACGGAAGTGCCGAATAGTACATTACACAGTAACAAACAATGTAGAAACACAATAAAAGGAGCACTCACACGTTATTTCTTGATAATTTCGACGGAATTCTACTCCGTCTTCATCGGAAGAAAGAGAAGTAATGACTTCTCTATCTTCCCTCTCTACCTATCTAGACATTACTTATCTATCTTCCGATGAAGACGGAGTAAAATTCCGTCGAAATTATCAAGAAATAACCTGTGTGTTCCTTTTTTTGTGTTTCTATATTGTTTGTTACTGTGTAATGTACTATAATTACATATATATATATATATATATATATATATATATATATATATATATATATATAAATTATATAATATATATAATTCTTAATGATACGTGTGGAGACGATGAAGGAACGTTTTTTGGGGAAAGATGCTTCTCCCAAGAAAAACCAGTTGTAGACTTTTAGAGTCGATATTGAGCCGTTGGTTTTAAAGGGCACTCAAAAGAGGGTGCTAATCAGTAGCAAACCTCAATCATAACAAAATCTAAAGACCATTTATCGGAGCGGGCTGCGTACGTTTCGAACCGATCTTCCCTTCGAAAACTGATCTTCTCAACGGATGGATACTAATTAGATTGAATAAAATTGGCGGAAATAAATCTTGGAACACCTGAAATTTCTTAAACATTAACTTCTACGGCATACGAAAGGCTGCCGAAGCATATGCCACCTCCGACGACCTACCGGCAGGGAAGTCTCGCAGCGTGATCATGCGAAAATTCACCCTTTACCCATACTATGAACACCCACACCACACCTCCTATGCGTCACAAACGCGTCATTGTATGAATGCCCGGCGTATGTATTTATTTCCCTACCCATTTTTCCTGCTTTTGCGTGTGTGCGTGGGTATATTTTAATCCGCGCACATCCTCGCGGGCGGGCGGGGTGGGAAAACCCATGTGCCGTGTGCTCCCCTGCCCCCTTAGCCGATTCCTCCCACCGCTTCCGACCCTGCCCCAACCCCCGCCACCCCCCCATCACCCACGACAGCCACCCCCGAGCGATCTGCATAGACGCGGGGGTGTGGAGTGCGGGGGGGGTGGGTGGAGGCAAGAGGAAGGAAAGGAGGAGAGGCGCGCAAAGGGAGCCGGGAAGAGTGAGTCACCCGCATTCCGCTCCTCTGGGCTGAGATGTGGGTGCTGCGGGTGATGGGGGGAGGTGCGGGGGGGAGTGTGGGTGGGTTGGTCGGCGGCATCGGAACTAGTTGGATGTAGGGTTGGTATGGAGTGGGGGTGGGTGTTTGGCTAAGGATGGGAGGAGGGGGCGCGCGCGCGTGTGTATGTGTGTGGAGAGGTAGTACAAGGGGCGGGGTATAGAATGCGAGAGCATCCCGTGTGTGTGTGTGTGTATATACTTGGGTGTATGTGTGTGTGTGTGTGTGTGTGTGTGCGGGATCTGGCCCCGATGACGGCGGCACTGGCGTCGCGTTAACCACGCATTGGCGAGCACTGTGATGGGAATCCGGGGCCGGGTGCACGGAGGCGGAAGGGAGGCTGCCTCCGCCGCCGCCGCGGGGACGTAGAAGAGGGGTTGGCGGGGGGAAGGAGGGACGAAATGGGGAACAGAGGAACAGCGTGGGGTGGTAAGGGGAGCGGGGACGGGAGAGAAGGGTACGGGGGGGGTGGGTCGGCTGATATCGGGGAAGGGGGGGAGGCAGGATGGGGCAAAAGATGGGCCCGAAGGGGCAAATCGGGAGAGGGAACGGAGAGAGAGAGCGATGAGGGGGAGGTGGTGGAAGGAGTAGGCGCGCCGCGGGTAGGGGCGGGACGGGGTATGGGGGAGGTTGGGAGTGTGGGAATGGGCTGAGAGGTGGCACGGTGAGGGTCGGTCGGGGGCGAAGCCAGGAAGGAAGGGTCTGGAGGGGGCGACGAGGGGCGGGACGGTGGCAGTGACGGGGGGCAGCATATCGGGAGGGGGCAGATGAATGACGAGGGATGGCGTTAGGGGTGGATCGGAGAGTTTCACGAGGAGGTTGGGATCTGATGGGGGACGGAGCACGGAGGGGGGGCCTGTGTGGGTGAGGGTGATTTCTCTATCGTTACCTCCCTCCCAATCACCCTGCCCCTCCGCGTTTAAGGGAGGATTTCTGTTAATTGGGGCATTTTCTGCGCGCCACGGGTTCCGTGCCTTCGCGAGGGGACGGTGGGGTGGATGAGGGAAATCAATGGGCGGCGATCGCGGGCCGTCTTCACAAAGGAGCGAACCCGGTGCGGCCAGTAGGGTTGCCCGTCCCATGGGGGTCCGCGTGCTTGCATTCGCCCACCTGCCACTTTATTCACACCCGAATGCGAAAAACAGTAATAAGGAAGGCTGGCTAGTTAGAGGAGCGATGTAGGAACGTTATCATGCTTCGACTATACTTCGTGTGGTGGTGGACTCCAATTTGTGGCAATTTATTTCGCAAGTAACGATCAATCATCAAATTGAATTCAGTCATTCTATTCATTAAGTATAAATTGAATTTTTTTAATTGTATGTGGATTATCTCTTTGGAGTCCCGTGTTTGTGTCATTTGTTTTCAAATTGCAAATGTTGACTACTGTAGAGTCACTTTTCAACCGCGGATATTGTTTCCAAGCTTTAGACTCTTGGTCTCAATGCCAGGTGGCATTTATCCGTGCTTATTCTGTCCCTTTAAGAGTTTTCATGCTGGAAATATTCCAAAAATATTACGTTTTTCATTTGACTAGGGGTTAAACTCTTGTCTCCCTGCATCTATTCCATAAATAAATGTTAAAATACACAAGCTTAGCGCACAACTCTATATTGTTGGCTACTGCATAAGAAAACTCCGAATAGACGAATGAGCCTTAGTTTTTCTTTAATTTTGAATGTTTCAGTGGCATATGAAATTTAAGAAAACAAAATTATTTCCATTTCACCTAATGTTTACATCTATATCGGAAAGGTAAACCGACGCTGTCGAACAACCCAACTGTTAAAAATGCATTCTTTGGTCCGTCAAAGCATTCATTTTTTTAGGTTTTTATTCATGATTGAATATTACCATTATTTGAAACCGTCTTTCGAGAGCGTTTTCCAGAACTAAAAACATCTAATTCGTCAGTTAATTGAAATCATTTTGTAATTTTTACTTTTCAATAAATTTGGTATCTTACTTGTTATAATTAGACACACTGCTTAGATCTCCATACTAAAAAACTAAGTTCTTAAAGTATCATTCTTATGAATCATTATTTTTTTAAGGGTGTCATCCATGTGGCATATATCATTCTGCTCTGCTACGACAGCTTGCGAAATAATACCTTAGTTATGAAGTTGCCCAAACTTAGTCGCTATCCATTCATCCATCCCCTGCACTGACGCACGTAAATTCATCATATTGACTGCGTGTTCCTCGACTCCACTTAGTGGAAGTTCATAACTTTGCTCTTTTCACAAGTTGATTTATTGATTGGCCATTTTCACTTCTATGTTGATTCTTTGTTCTTTAGAGTAAAACTGTAGTGCATACTATTAAACAAGGTCCGTAAGTGAATTAACACATGGATTATGTCAAATAATATCTTTGCGTGCGAGAAAAACAGGATCATGGCATACAGCGAGCATTAAAGTTTACTCTTTTCTACATTCTAGTGTATTCAAATTCTCGAATGACGGGATCTATAGTGCCATAAATTACCCTCCTTCACAAAGGGTACTTTTTTTTATATCACTTTTCTGCTTCTTTTCAATGCGGCCGTTCGAAATGCTCCGGAGAACGTATACCACAAGAGCGGTCGTAAAGCGACATAGGATTTTTCGAAATCATAATGCGGAAGTTACATCCGTGGAGTGTTTATTGGCGTCATAGGATTTCGAGCGAGGGATGAAGTCCCCTCCTCGTGCAAAAATGAGGGAGCGCTAAATCGAGGCTGCGCTGTTATAAAGTTTGACTGCCTCGGAAGAGACATTCCGTAGTGATGTGAATAGGGCTCGTATTTGTTTGGTCTCAGTCATGACGAGCCGTCCGGGACATGCTGTGGAGTCGAAAAGTCTAAAAACATCGATGGGGACAAAGGGCATCTCCACGCGAACGAACGTGCCATGCAGCTTACACATTTTGTTTCAAGAGGAAGGATCAATATTGTATTGCTTGATGACAACGGCTATGATGAATGGACACCGTTCTCATGGCGGCATGGTCAAATCTGAATGCGTAGTTTGACTGTTTGAATATCAAAAAAATGAAAATGCTACTTGACAGTTAACGTTAAATGGGCACACTCAATGTTATTTTAAAAAAATCCTTTTTTAAGTTTTCATAATTTTTTATTCATACACTGCAAATATGAAAAATAAAAAATCTTTCAAAAGAAATGAAGATTAAATTGCCAAAAGTTGATTTTTATTAAAATAACTGTTGTATTTCCCATTGCTCTTAGAAATCGCGGATTCGATTTTTGACTTGGCAGTGATTGCTGTTTTAATTCTAATGGTAGCCTTCATGAACACCTGATACCAAAATGCAGAAGGAGCTTCTAATTATGATAAAAGAAAATCAGAGAGTACCAGAGGCAAATGAATATAATGTAAATAGATAAAGAACGTACTACGGCCGAGTGAATGGAATGAATATAAAACCCAAAGCCGTACTCTTAAAAAATTAGACACCAGGTGTTTCGCCTGCTAAGCAGGCCTCTTCAGAGAAGAATGATCAAGAGTGATTAAGAGTACGGCTTTGGGTTTTATATTCATTCCGAATATAATGTGCTGCATGAAACATACGAGTGCAGTATCATATAAAGTGCTAATATTGTAACATTATATGCCTTATTTATATGTCTTTGTTGGTATTCATACTATGGCTTCAAAATCATTTAAAATGCAACTCATATTGAAAATACTTTACAAGAGTCAGAAATTCTTTCTGGTTTGTAAGCCAGACACTTAATTTTCTTTTCTTGATATTTAATAATTTTCTTAAATAATGAAGCGGTTGTAGTAAAACAGGAGATAGGGCAGGAGAAAAAAACCGAGAAGATTCGAAGTAATGGCCAAAAAATGTAAAATTTGATTTTATGATGATAGAAAAGTTTTGGAGGCTGAAATGGAACAGTCCCTCCACATCACACCTGAATCTATAATTTATAGAAAATTGAATGTTTCGAAAATCATTAACAGAAAATTCTCATTTTAAAACCATTATCAGTTTACCAAAACGTCTCCCGTGGTCTCTCCTGCGTTATTCTATCCAGCTGGACGATGGATTTACCGACGTAACAGCCGCTATCTCGAGATCCGAAGTAATGTCGAGCCAGGAAAACCGTCCGTCAGCAGGAATTAACGAAACCGTGGCTACCCGCGAAGCATGATGTCGCCGTTAATGGTTTTTTTATTTTGTTTTCGGAAAATCGGCAAACCGAGGTGTACTAGGTACAGCTTTCACCGCAAATGATCAATATTACATCTCGTTCTCCCTCTCCGGGTGTCTTAAACCCATCATTCCAGAAGGGCATGCGGCCTGTCATTTAGACGAGAGGTGGAAAGGAGGAGGTGTCGGACGCGGAGGGGAGGCAGGAGGTGTGGGACGGGCGCTCATGCGAGAGGGGACCCGCGAGCGCCCCACGGGGGTGGGGGAGAAGGGCATTATCCCTCCCTCGATTGCCGAAATTTTGCCCTCCAAGACAAGGTAGAGGACGGGGCGCGGTTTGGGGTGAGGAGGGAGGTTACCCCCTTTGTTGCGCGTTTAGGGACGAAAGTGAGGTAAACCATGTGAACCGCTTCTTCAGACTCCACGGGGAGGGATTTCAGCATGCGCAATTCTATTGCCCCCTGCCTTTGCCTACTCCCCGACCCACCCCACCCCTCACTTCCCCGTGCGCCCCAGTCCATCTCATTTCATCACCCTGCCCCACCCCACCCAACCGACGATCCGCTATCCCACCAATCCCATTGCACACCAAGAGTGCAGTCCCCCCTTCCCCCGTCTCATCTAAACGCCCCCACCCAACCTCCTTTGCATCCGCCTCCCATACACAGGCCCCTTTAAGTTAGCGGCGGCGTTAGGGGCGGTGGTGATTTGAATTCCCGAAATGCAAAAGCAGAGGAGGGAGAGATATGTTGCACCGAGGTTTTGGGAGCCCCAAAGAGAGTGTCTGGGGAGAGGGTGGCGGATAGGAAGGGGGTGAGGTGCGGGGTATCGGGGTGGGGGAAAGGAAGAGGAGGCAGGGGTCCGCCGTGGTCGAAAGGGTGGGGAGGGGGTGGCGTGCAGTCCCCCCCTTACGGCACAATGGGACCAGCCCATTGTGGGAGTGAATTTGGATAAGGGGTGCGGAAGGAGGGGGCGCGATAGAGGGGGTGTTGTGTGAGGCCCCAACCATCTACCCCCTTTTCGGAAGGAATACGGGGGTTGCGAGGGTGGGGAGGGTGGAAGGGTTGGGACGGCAGGGGGGGTGAGAGTGGGGCAAGTCGGCGTGAAATGCCTCCAATGATGCCTTCCCCCTTCCGCTCCATCCCACAACATCCCCCTCCCTCCACTGCCATTTTCCATTCGTCCACCCCCTCACACCCTTATTAAATAAAAAAAATAAGTCCTGCTATGGATCCTGACTCACTCCTCCGCACACTACGGTGAACAGCAATGCCGCACTATTCCCTCCCCCTTCCCTCCTCTGTCCTTTGCGCGGGTCTTTCATTCCTTTCTCCCCGTCGTCGCCCCAATTCCATTTTTCACGTCCACCCCCACTAAACCACCCCCTCGCTCCTCTCACTTCCCGGCGACTGCGAGTGAGTCGACCTCCCATCTCGATGCCGTTAAACTACCTCCTACCCATTCCTTCGCCCAATGGCTTGCTAATTTCGGCCGGAATCAAATGGTACATATTCGCGGATTGGCGGTGAGTGGTATGCCGCTAGATGGAAGCAGCAACGGGATGGACTGTGGGTTGTAATCGTGATTCTTGACTACGGCTATCCTTTCGCATGAGAGTTATCACCGCCAAAATTTCATGAGTCTTTGTACATCACTTGCGTGATGATTTTCCTCAAATTCATGCGACAATAAATCACTGATACGGTTTCTATTGCGCTAAATTGCTTCTTTCCGACAAAAATAGCATAACACGAGTTTTCCAAAAGACTATAACCAAAGAAATTCGTATTGAACCTGATTTTAGCGATCTGTTGGCAAGTTTGTCTATGCAGTGTCGTGTCTAAATTGGCACGAGGGATTACGCGTATGCAAATTTGTGTTATCACATATTGACACATTGAATATATTTCAGTTGGGTCACTTTCTCGGTCAAAAGATAATTAATTTATTTATATACTACGGGTACTACTTTCCGGATGACCCTCGTATATGGTGACAGGTTTTCAATATATCTATTTACTGAGAGAAATCATGTGAAATATTCTAAAGACTTATATTTTATCAGGTACGTTTTTTTCATTTGAAAAGAACTTGAGTTATGGAATTTTATCGTTTTTCCATTTAGAAGCACCTAACTAATTAACATCTATACCTGCTATCATAAAAACCTCAGCAGTAATCCAATCTGGTTGACCACATTTCCCAGTAAACATCGAGTAAAATACCCTGAAAACCCATCCGTGTCGTGAAATGAAAGGACACAAAGCGTCACTTGACTACAGTAAGATCTAATGTCTGAGCTCTTGGGGACGAGCACTCATATCCATTCCGCTGCTTTGTTCTCCATCCTCACACTCTCCTCCCCGACTCCGTCCCCCACCTCCCTCCACCGCCTCCCCATTATCCTGCTTCTTCTCATCCCTCTCGCCTTCCCCTTTCCGAAGCTTCCTCGCTTCCATCCACCCCATTTCCATGAGCCCGCCTTATTACTTCGCGTCGGCCGTTTGTCGCACCCCATGGCCTCCCCGTGCGAGCGCATGGCCCCGAAGCCGCTGGGTGGCTCCTTTTTGGCTCTGTGGACGATTCGGAAGGGAATAGTACATCCCTCAATGCCTCCGCCCTAACCCACACCCGCTCCCCGCCTCACCCTCCGCCTTCTCCCATTCCTGCTGCTGTCATGTCCTCTTGCGGTGGCGGGTTTAGTGGCAGCGGGAATCAGCGAACTCCTCGCGCAGTGCTTGGAGTTCGCCGTCGCGTTTTAAGAAATGAGTCGGCCGAAGGTTGGAGGTCAACAAATGAGCACTTAGGGAAAACATCGCACGGATTACGAGGCAATGCAAATGAGATCTTACTTAAAGGATTTCATCAACATTTTTTTTCTATTTTTATTCTACATATTTTATTTGGTGAAATGCTTGTGATGGTGTAAAGTGTAGTATCTAGAATGTGTGTATGCTTTTAGTGATTCATCTTTACCTTGCGGGGTTTCAATTCTTCTCTTCTCTTTGCATTAAAATAATGGTAATAACTGTTGACGGAAACCTTAAGTTGCCATACCCAGTTATGCCTTGTTTCGATCCGTGCGTGTGCATTGAAATGATCGGTTGAAATTTATCAAAAACATACATTTTTTTCATATTTTTTTCAAGGTCTCTTCTCCCTTGTTGATTTTTTCTCATTTTTTTCTTGACAGTGGTCTTCCATTGGGCCAAGTTACCGGAAGAAAACATTCGCATCCATATCCTCTGTAATTTCAAATGTGGTTCGATGATTAAAATAAAGAGATGTTCATCTTTCACTACAAGGAGTTGTACAGTCACCCATATCTGAATATTTTTACTAATTATGCTATAATATGCCAATTATAACAGTGAACGTCATGTTACTGATAATGTTATTGTTCAAATAAAGAAATGACTCCGAACCACATTGTTTAAAAATTTGCATTACGCTCATAATCTTTTGACTCAACACAATGTCCAACCTTCGCACCCAATTATCTCATCGCTGGGGATATAGAGAAAATGCAGTTTACTTTCCGAGTGGGAAAATTAAACTCTTTTTAAATTTAGTTTTTATTTTTTTAATTTAGTTTTTCAACTGACTTATTTAACCTTCATCATTATCCATCTGTACACGTAAATTTATAATATTTTCATCACCAGCACATTTAAACTTCCAATCTTTGCTATTATTATCTATTGCGAACATCACACGTGTTTTTTTTCTTTTCTAAATTACGGGTGGTGTCCTAACACGCCCCGCCACACGCCCTTGCGGCGGCTTGCGGGGTATTAAGTAGATGTAGATGTAGACACGTCAAAAGCGAAGCATAATCCACGTATAGACGCATGCATTGATGAAGTGTACTTTCAATCTTGTATTTACGGCTGCTAATGAAATCTCATTCCACTAAAATGGAATATTTTCCTTTTACCTGGGTTGATAAATATTTTCTCTTGGATATTAAACTACATAATTACCCTAGCTTGAAATATTTCATCCATCCACAGTCTTTCCCTGTCTTTTTGGAATTTTCTTCAAAAGTTCTTTTTTCCCTCAGTAACTTAATTATCTAAAGTATTTTCGTTTACCCTTCTCTCTAATCAGCTTTTATTTTCATAATCGTTTTCAATAATTAGCAGAGCTATTTTCGTACAATTTACATACATTTTTACAATAATCTTTTCCTGATGCCTGTATCCTGGTCATCCCTTCCCTTTTTTTTAGAAACACCCTTGTTAATAGCGTAAATCCTCAGTATTTCCATAAAACAAAGCCTTTTGTCCGTAAGCACTCCACAGATACGTGAATATTTGCACATGCTATTAATAATTATGCTTCCTTATTTCAAAATTACCCTTAGACTCCGTTGCATAATATACAGTGTTTGTGCATGTATTCTCGTATATACCATCTGCTTTATTCTCATGTTGTCTCGTATTAAATCAAACTTGAATCCATAAATTAAAATTAGCATTTTTTTACGCCTAGCTAAGGCAGAAAATGTAATCGGCAGAAGTCTTTTTGTGTAGGCAGGATTCTTAAACCACTCGGGGAGAGGTACTTCGTTGCGGGAAAAGCAGGAGCCACCCGCCCTCATTCCGTCGGCCTCGCAACATGACGGGAAAGAAGAAAACCGTTCCCGATAAATTCTATTCCCATAGAATCCACTTATCTTCCTCCAACCCGAGAACCCTCTTCCCTGCATCGCCCTCCTCTCAACTCACCCCGAAACCGCTCCCCCACCAAGAAACTCCTTCCCCCACCTCTGGGGACTCTTTACGGAAACAATCGTCTGCAGACCAGAGGGAGAAGACTTCTCTACCCCCTCCCCCCAGTCCCATACCTCTCTTTTCCCCCCATCCTCCCTTCTCTTTCTTTTCTCCCTCCTAGTGGCAGATAGGGGAAGCCACGCTCCGATGCTCACCACAACGCTTCTCACATGCCAAACCGGTGCCTCTCACCCGCCCACCCACCAACCATTCTCCCTTGAGCCCACCCGCAAGACAACTATCTACCTCTTTTAGATTCCAAAGCTAACGCACGAAGGAAGTACCCCAGGTTACATGCAGGAAAATATTTTATGCATATTTTATGCAGTAACTCCTCCCAACCTGATGAATGTGGCTGGGACCACCGAGATATCTCAAAAGCGGGAAGCTTTTTCTTTTATTGCGCCCCTTTGTTGCGTGGGTACTTTTTATGCAAGTGAACATTTCTACAATGCCTAAATGTTAAGTTTCTTGAATATTTAGTATATGTGTACATTATATAAAAAATAATGTATATATATTGTATATATGTATATTTAAATGTATGTAGATGTATGTTATTTTGTAGATATACGAGATAGATACCTCGTGTATATATATGCTTTCGTAGACGTAAATTCCTTTCGTAAACGTACATTCCTTACGACAACAAGAAATAACGCGTGAGTGTTCTTCTTTTTTTGTGTTTCTATATTGTGTGTTACTGTGTATTGTACTATATATATATATATATATATATATATATATATATATATATATATATATATATATATATATATATATATATATATATACACACACATACACAAACATATAAATAGTTAAGTCCGTCCGTTCGATCTGAATCCGTTCGCGATGTGAATGTGAGAGGATCGGTTTAGGGTAGGGAAGACAACAAGGATAGGGATGAAGGAGTGTCCTAGAGGAAATGAAATGGGTGCTATTGGTTATAAGTATGTTTGGTTTAGACCGGGCGATTCACAAGCCAAATATATATGTGCCTGCTATCGAGTTAACACCCTGATGATGCTGATTCCGGGAGGATTTCTAATGCTGTTATGGTAAAACAATTATCGGAGAATTAATTGTGTGAAACTGTATGCTTAGGAATGGAGCTGCGGATTGGTGGCGGTTTTGTGTGATAAAGGCAAACGATGGTTATATAGCCTTCATTATAAACATTGGGGCAGCTCTGTTCTTTCAAATATGCTCGACTGATAACTCATGTGCTTATATTAATCGCAATTATGGAATTCTTTTGAAACAATGCCAAATACATTGGTCAATATTCCAGCTTCGAATTATATATTTTATATGAAAAAGTGACATTAACTGCAGAACTTAAAAAATATGTAGGAAAGATAATAAATATTAATTAAAGTTTCATTGTTTAAATTTCCATACATCCTTGTACAATTGACTTTTATTGGAAACTACTAAATTTAATTATTCGTAATTTAATGATTCTTAGAGTAAAACGCAGAATCTGGAATTGGATGACTGCAATTCTATCATAAAATTTTATATAGGCTAACCTATTAATTATTCATACTATGCTAATTTTACTCCTATCATCCTCATTGGTCAAATATATATCGGGATATGCTCATCATCAATAGTCTCATACTTCTTAATTTTCCTATTGGTTTCAAAAGCAGGAAATTTCCCGGAATGAGGGTGTTATCTACCAATAAATATTTTTATGAGTAAATAAAAGCAATAAAATGGGTAGTTATAAGCTGGTGTTCATTGTGTTAATGTATCCAGATGCACTTTCAAAAAAGATTACGGATGTTAAGAAACGTACTTGAGCTAATATATTGAAGAAGATACAACTCTTTTGCACCGTATCTGATGTATCTGTTATGCCTGGGGTGTCTTTTGCTGTCTTAACTCAGCTATTTCGTTGTTAATTAGTAATCCGAATAGTATTTTTAACTTAAGGTACAAAATGACCGACTTCCTTCGGAGGATTTCCAAAATGACATTTTTTTAATAGTGTGCGAGATTGCGTTGAACTGTAACAATTTTTTCTTAATTACCGAATCTTGTGTAAACAAATTAACCATACCTTTTACCACCATATAATGCCTAACAAGTAGTCGTGAAGTCGTGTTAAATATATATTTCGTGGTTGGTGGCTGAGATTTGGTGGCATGTCTACTGCTCGTAGGGCTCTTTCCAGTTTGCGTTACAGTTGTTTCTGTCTGTCGCATAATTCAACTTTAACTTCTTAAAACTCCAATTTCATCCGTTTAATGTAATTTTCGCGGGCGTAAAACATTTTCGATTCGCTTAACCCATCCAACGTGGTGGTCCCGTCGCAACAAACCGTGAAATTCCATAAATATTCAATTCCGCTGCCGCGCCTCACGCCACTCCGAGGACCTCCACCCCATAATGCCACCTCATCTCTCCTCCAAACCCTCCCGCCTCCCCTACAATCCTTCTCCCTCCGAATAACCAATCTCTTTTCTCTCCAAGCCGACAAACCTAATGCGATTTTCTCTCTCTCTATCACTCGATTCCATCCCCACGTCGAGAATATGTGCGCACACGTGTGCGTGCGTGCGTATGCGTGTTGTGCCCAGGTGTGTTTTCCGGGCAAATTGTGTCTTTTTCCCTTGTTTCCGCACGCTCTTGTTTCATGCAGTCGCTACACACGTCAAATTGCATAACATACTCAAAAATTGTGCGTGCTCACCAATATCCCTATACACTGTACAAATTGTAGTATTTACCATCATCAATTTAGAATAAGTCTTAAATTTCATGTTGTCAAGCATAGGTGAAATAATGCTGAAGTGACCTGTTTCATGGTCGAGGAAAGCAGCGGAAAAGAACAGTTCGCTTAGTCATCAAAACCCATCAAAATCCATGTAAAATCGAGGGTTATATAACGCAAAGTGTGCAAGAAATTATAGTACGCATAATGGCAAGAAATACTGATATTTAATACTTCTCCAATCACCGTTTTTATTTGAACAAACCATTTTTTGACAATCCACTGTGATTTAATGGGAGGAGGCACTCACCAAACGGTTTTGAATTTCTCCATATTCATTTCAGCGAATGACAATTTGAACAACCATTCATAAGGAAGTAAGTGTCAGAAAAGTGAAACACTCAAGGATATTAGAATGCGTAACTCAAATAAAAAACACTCAATTGTCAATTACTTACCTAGGATTATTCATTTTTCGGTTTTTCATTCAGCTTCATAGTTTTGGTGAGATTTTAAAACATTGCGCAGTTCGAAACTTTGAAATGGTGATTCATTTAAGGAGATAAATACCTTCATAGCCAAATTCGAAGCTTTTTGCAGATGGGAAACGGAACGGCGGGCACTCTTGACTCTCATGTAAATCAAAAGAGAATAAGGAATTCCATACATTTCCGATGTTTCCTCAAAAAGTCATCCCCAGATACTCAGAGAAATCACTCGAATTGGGTGACGAGACACTGTTGTATTTTTCTTGGGTCCTAATTCTCGGCCATGTATGAAATAAATATAATAGAATAAAAATATTGTTGTCATCGAATCATTTGGAAAAAAGCAATTGCAACGCTTTTAAAATAATTTTTGTTTATTACAGTTATTTCCAGTGATTCTTACCATTTTTTCCATTTTGTTTATCGATTCCTTTATCTTGACTCAGTATTTGTCTAATTTTCTCCGGTGCCGCTTCAATCTCCTGGCTCTAGCTCTCAGACATTGCTCATAGGCAGTCATAAACTCATGGTAACCGATGCAAGGGAAGTAAATTCTCCCGTTTTCCCTCCAGAAATATTTACCCTTCTAATACAATGTCCCATGCTTTGACCAAGGGATTTACAACTTTGATACTCATGATTTTTAATTTGACTAGTGCTTTAAACAGGTTTCAATATAAGTTAAAACGCTCTGATATAAATTTTTTGGTAGACAGGTGACCACTAACCGCGAGAGCAATAAGAATTTAACACCGGATATAGTCAATGTCCAGATCCGTATTTTTTCAGCTGACAACGAACAGGATTCCTGCTCTATTCAAACGGTTGTATCTTAAAAATTTGATTCCTTAATTTAGTCACGTGATATACTAAATATCTATTCGAGGTTTTAGGCTCTTATGTTTTCTTAAGAACTTATTTATTTTAATTTCTGCATTCGTTCAAATTTTGTACTCCACTTCCAATCTATAGTATTTCTTCGATTAGTAACGAAGAATTGAAAACACTGAACTTTAATACTAAAAATTAGAATTTGTTGTGACATTGTGACATTTTTCCTACCACAAGATGATCAAAATGGTTACGTAGAGAGAGAGACAGTAGATATCTCTGCAGAAATATTTTCAATGTATGAAAAATAATTATGAAAAAATTCTGCATAAATATAATGGGGAAATTTTTCTCAAATATTTTCAAGAACATCTCTTTACAAGAAACGTCTGCAATCATAATTAGTCTGAACTTTCTTTCAGAATAATTGACAACTTAATTTTAGATTTCATTATATAATTTCGATGGCGTGACTCGTTTGTAAATTACGCTTGTGGCATTGAGGCGTGGTAATACTTCATTAGTAATTCTGGATTTATAAGGCGAAGTGGGTTTATGGGGGGTTAAAATTAATAATCTCTAATAAATGGACAAAAGATAAGGAGCAAGTTACAAATTGCCTTCATTACTTCCTTATAACCTTATAAATTGAACTAAGAAGAGCTCAGTCTGATGATCTTATTTTATTTTTCGTTTTAAAGTATCAATTCCATGGCAAATGGATTTCGTTTTACGAATCTTTTATCAACATTTAAATTTGTTAAGTAAAAAATCAAAGATAACCTTACTGGATTATTTTACAATGAAAGTGTACTGCAGTTTGTCAGATTTTTGAGGCTATGTGAGAAGTTTCTATTGATACACGGTCTGCCCCAAAAGTAATAGCACTGTGTTTAAGAAAAAATAAAATACTGCCAGAATTGATGCATTCAGTCGGAAGTCTTCGAAGTAGCGCCCTTGTGCGTCCACACACCACTGCCAGCAGGTTTTCCAAGCCTCGTACAACTTCTGGAAGGCGGCGCCCAGATTATTGCTTAGCTTCCTCGTCACGGGCCTGTTGTAAGGCTTCCGCTAAATGGTGATCCGAAGAATGGCGATCAACTGTCTAACAGCTTTTGCACTGATAGTGTAGGGGCTAGCTAGCTGAATGGATAAAATTATTGCCTCCTTCATTCAACTTTACTTTTTTTGTTGAAAATTCTCACAAGATAATCAAGAATATCGGCAGGCTGAAGATAAAATTATATGAGTTTTTAAACATATTACTCTAATTAACTCCAATGATGAAACTCTAAATCCAATCAATATAAATATGGAATTGAAAATGCATTTAAAGACCTCTAATCTCATTTCCTAACCTCAACGTGAGTGTATAAATGTTGAGATATAATTTTATCCGATACTTAATAGCATACTTAGGTGGACCGATTGCAAGCCTAGCATCAGAAATATCGATTTGAAAATCTCATCCTTTCCTGATCCCCATCTTCCACCCAGATTTCGCTCGTATTTTCATCTTCCAATTCCAGTCCATGGGGGAGGAATTGGGGAAGGGGAGAGAGACCCACGGGAAATACGCAATAATGATCTTTGCCTCCCGATCCATTATCCGCTCTTTCTTTCGACTCCCCTCTCCCGCACCCGTTTTCCACCCCCGCCCAGCCAGCACCCTCCCTCCACTCCCCCCATCGCACCTGTACGATCCAGTCCCCCTCCTCCTAAGGCAGCTCTTAATTGTTATTCGCTCCCCCAACTACCCCGAGCGAGAGGGATCGGGGCTTCTGTTGACGAAGCGGCGGTGGTCTCCTTCCCACGATCATTTTCTAGTGGAATTTCTTTCTCCCTTTCCCAGAGGGACGGCAAAGCATTCTGCGTACGCACCTACCCCCGCGAAAGAGATCCCTCCTGATCTTTTTCAATTGCCATATTAAGATATATGGGACCTGAGAATTAATATAAAATTTTAGAAAAATATTTTTAACTCTGCAAATATTTCATTAAAAGTTTGAGCTTAGTTGAGAGGATCGGAATGCAATGATCCAAGCTGCGATAACCCCATCTGTTGCGGCGATAACATTCTAATAAAATTATTCTAAAAACTGATTGTAACCAAGTTCCTCGTAAACCAATGCTCAATCCCTCTTGAGTACTATATTTTCCAATGGCACTCGTACCATTTCGGCTATTGGAGTTTTACTTATAATCTATTAACGCATATAAGAGAAAACGCTGAGTGTAACGAAAGCCCTGTTTGTAACACGCAATATTTATGTACTACCCTCTACTCTCGTTTGACACTCATCAACGCCGAATGTAACGAATGCCCCTCTGATGTATCTGAAAAATTATCTCATTACTAATCGGATTGTGCCTAATATGCTCTGTCTGAAATGAAATCGCCAATTGATTAGTCAGATTTAACACGCAATTTCGTCAATAAAATATAATATTTTATTAAAACCGATTCGGAACCGGTTAAGATTGTAAGCCTTTGAAACGAACCATGTTTTAACAGAGTCTCATTGTAGACTGTAAATTTAGCATACATTTTGTTCGGCTCAAGTGAGGTCAACAGAATTCTCATGATTGTAGACTGAAGAAGAATGTCTTGAAAATCCAACTGCATCTTGCATGCGATCAGAATGCAAAGGTTCGATAAATTGGTACCTCCACAAGCACTGGGTTTTCTCTTTTTCATCGTCCATTCCCCCACCTCCAACACGAATTCTTTCCCATCTCGTAACAGAGAGGCGGCCGGAACAAATTTTACTACCCTTTTCATCCCCTGCGCCTCACCCTACACAATTCCTCCCTTCCCACCCCCACGAATCTCACCAATCCCGGTCCCACATTTGAATTTTTATGGGATTATTATCCTGCAAGGGTTTCTCCTTTAGACGAGCGGGGAAGGGGAACGTGGGGGTGGTTAGGGCAGGAGGTCCCCGGGTGGAGGGAGCGGCGGGGGAGGGCGGGGAGTGTGGGGCGAGGAGGTCGGAGAAGGTGATTCAACCTCTTGAGCCTTCTCTTCCCGTTGGCCCGACACGAAATAAATGGGAAGGGAAATATTTTCGCGAATAAACACGTAAATCTGTTGGGAATCCTTTTCTTCTTTCCCTCTCTCCCTCTTTCCCCCTCTCCCCGTTTCCATAAAACCTCCAGACGGGCGAGATTCGGAACAGAGGTGGTGGGCCGGGTGGTGGTGGGCTGAGGAGGGTGTTAGAGACTGGATTGGATGGGCGGGGGGGGTTGAGTGGGTGGGCCATAGAGCAAGTGGGGGAGAGATCCAGCTTATAGGTGGGAGGGGACAATTATAACACTCGGGCAATCCGACGGGAATAATTCATCCCCCCGCCCTTAATCCCACCCCACCCCCACCAACCCGTTTCCTGAAATCGGCGTATCCTCTTTCCTCCATCCCTCTCCTTTCCTTTGCACCCGGGAAGCAAAGGAATCAATCTCCTTATCTCCCCCAAACCCCCCTCCCTCTCCTCTCGCATTCCTCCACCTCCCCCAGTAGCAGCAATCCCACGACCGCTTGCGGATATCTGACTGTTTTTTCGTCGCCTTTGAGTCTCGCGGGCGAGCCTGGGAAAAAAGGGGGAATAATTGGGGGAAGGAGGGAAATCGAAAAAAAGGTCTCTCTCTCCCCCTCAGGAAAGTGTGGGTTGTGGATAATGAGGGAAAGATTTTTGGGGAGAGAGGAATGGGGAAATGCTTGAAGGGGTTTTTCTTATCCTCGGAGGACTCGATGCCTTCCTCTCCCCTTCCGCTCCTTTTAAGGGTCGCTCGGGGTTCGGAGGTGAGGGGGTTACCCTTCCCAAAGAGTGGTGGTTTTCTTATCCTATTTTCCTCACCCCCACTCACCCTCCAACACATCTTTAAAGGGGCGAAGGATTGTTTTTCTTATCAGGGCCGGAGGAGGGCGAAGGAGTGAGTCTAATGAACCCCATCGCGCCGCCCACACCCCTGAAAGTCTTTCGTTTGAACCAGAGTGTGGTTCTCCACGTGCCTTCGTCTCCACGTCGTCATCCAATATCCCCATGAACTTCAGAGGGAACCTTCATTTTTACTTTATCATTCTGAGAATAATGTTAAAATCATGCGCTCCTGATCGTAGGAAGACTATTTTTAACCCGGATATCAATGTCTTCCAAACGTTTGGGTTAAAGATTGAGAGAAGTCGTGTGAATAAATTCTAGCCAGTATTTGGAGAACGGATTTTTACTTAAGGCCCTAAAATACGGTAATCCTTGGATCTTTACCTTCCCTGAGATGGTTATTAATGCAACAATTATCTGATTTGTGTTCTCCAATGCTTTGGGTAAATGCTGTAATCCGATTTGTATCGTACACCAAAGAAGGAAATTTATGGAGTTGACTGAGAGGGAGTAAAAGCGGATGCTCCCTGGGCTAAAATATGTTCGGAAACAGAATATAAGGAACTACACACTATTGTATAGTTATTAATATTAGTACTGATCTACGGTAAAAGAGTGGCTTTAACTGAATCCTGAAAAAATAATACACAATGCCATATTCTTCTGAAACTTGATAATACTAACCACTTTTTAGTCAAATGATTTGATGTGCATTAATGTAGGGAAAAAAATGTTCATGCCATAATTTACTACGTGTAAATAAAAGTTGTTAACAACCATTCGAAAGATATATCCTGTATCTTATATCCTTCCTTCAACCCCGCTTTCATTCTACGAACAAGTACTTTCCTCGTACGATCCTTTTTTTCTATCACAGTCTTCATTATCCCGTTTCCTCTCACAATCTCCTGCTTTTGTTTGTCTTGTCTCCCGCAAATTCCTCCCAAAATTCTTCGCTTTCCCCCTAAAATGCCTAGCACTTATTTGCTTAATTTTCCTTGCGAATTCGCATCATACTTCGCAACAACCAAGGAAGGGGTATGCGCGAAATGAACTTGGGGAGCAATAGATTTCGTCGGTCCCTCCCCCAACCCACATTTCTTACTTCCCATATCTCCCTCTCACTGTTTCCTTCTTCCTCCCCATCCCTTTCCCCCATTATTCCTCTCCTCGCCACTCACTGTCAATCCCTTCGTTCTCACCGCGGTCCCCCCATTGCTGCTGCAATTGGTTCCGCATTTGCCTCACTCACACACGCTCAACCCCTATCCCCCCTCCCCCCCCCCCGGTCGCACTCGTCCCCCTACCGCCGCGCCCCCCCTCTCCGACACAAAAACTGTATCACTGGGATTCTACCGCACCCCCAAAACCCTTCTCCCCTCTTCCTTCCCCTGACATTTTGCCCATTGCAACGTCCACTCGGGCGTCACTAAGGCCCCGCTCCATTGTCCACGTAATCCTCCTCCACTCCTTTCTTCGCCCTAACTCATTTTTTTTACTCGCACGCACATATCCTCCATACCCTGGCTCCCTCCCGTGAGCCCCCCCCCACCCGCCCGCCCAATTCCCCTCTTTGTCCCCCCCCCCAGAACTCCGATCATTATCCCGCGTATCCGCCTTACAGGGACAGAAAGAAAAGGGCGGCGGGGGATGTGGCGGTGAGGAAGGGAATATTCGAGGAAGAACTTCTGGGGATCCCGCCCCCTATTATCCCACACCCCTTTCTTCCGGGGATCTCAAACATCGCCTCCTCCACCCTCTCCACTCTCCCCCTCCATCCGCTACTCCATCCCACGTCATTGAACCCCGTGAACAAAATGCCCCCATCCTCTCCGAAAATAGCGAAAGCAAGGCGTTTTTGCCGAATTTTAAACTTCTAAATTCTCATTGTGGGCACGCGACTTCTCCAATGCATGGGTCTATGTTTGATAAGAATATTTGTTGGAATCAAAGCTTGCTTTGACAATTTTTAATCATAATAATGGCACACAATTACTGGGAGTTGTGTCTTGTGAATTCTCTCAATTTTTCTTGTCCTCGAAATTTCCATGAATTTTCTAATCTTGGGATTTTTTTAAATCTCTACGTTTTTCTTCTCCCACGTTCGATATTTGGGTGTTTAATTACGTCATTTCATTTCGTCCTCATTTAATCTCTAAAATTAACTTTAATCTCATGATTCTGAGTCAAACTATTTGGTTTAACTTATTATTTTACGTTAGATAAACTAAACTGTTCTTATTGAAATGAAATTAAATAATTTCCTTTGTGATTCCACATACACACAATGTGGGATTACAAAGTAAACTATTTCATTACATTTCAATATGTTATGCAAATTCCATAAAGTTACGCCAGAGACAACAAATTTCATTAACTATTCTTGAAACTATTTTTTTGAAGTAGACATATTCATTAATTCTTTGTTAAAAGTTTTGTAGTAGTTATTAGGGGAGGTGACCAGCAGAAGAGGTCATTTGCGCCATTAGAGATGGATGGGAATGGTGAATGGTTGGAAGTAACCTGGGGTTAGCATTAGCCCTACTTTTAACGAAAGGCGCCGAGAGGTCCACAGTTCAACGTCTCATCCGACCCACGCAGTTAAAGTGCTCTCCACAAAGCACCTCAGGTGAAGATCGGGGTACCACAGAAAAAAACCTACTGCCTCCAAGATTCGTACCCTCTGGGTGGGAAGCCAGGACAGTATAAAGTTATATTATATCATTATAAAATTCCATATTTCCTTTTCATCGTCATTCTTCTTAACACTTATAATATGCTAAGTTAATTTTTTTCTTGACTGTAGCAATTAATGGTAGCAATCTACTAAATATTTGTAAAACCATTCTACTTTTTCTGTTTTGTCTGTTCGTTATGACGCTGTATTGGTGAAGTTCCTCCTATTTTTGAAACTCTTTACGATTATTAGACGTTTCTTCTGGATACATCTGACTTGTATTTGCTCAGCAATGATTCAACCTGAAATCCTTCATCCTATACAAAATTAAATTTACCTCTTAGATTTATCATACGTTAGCATGGTTGTTATGGGGTCTACTTCATCAATTTTGAGCAATCAATATTACCCTAACTACTTTAATTAGCGAACATGGATTACTTGTATTTAAATTATAGCTAATTGGGAAATTTTTACAAAAACCGCTTATGTTAGAAGAAATAAATTGTTAACAGTCTCTTTAAAAATAGAGGGTAAGAAATATTTAAAGATAAAAAAATAAGCGTAAAACTCACGAATACTTTGGACCTGTAGGCTGTCCTTCTGTTAGACGGTAAAGACGGTGAATTCCTTCACGCGGATGAGCTTTTTATGCGGCCTTAATATCGAAGTCTTAATGTGTATGTTTTTGTCTATTAATTGTTTAATTTGGGGAATTTATTTATACAAATTGTTTGAAAAAAACAGCATATGGAATTTTAAGCATGGAGTTACAGCGGATTTGTGTGGCCAGCGATATGAATAGGGAATTTGTCTACTAAATCTTTCTGCAGATTAGCATATAGCGCTGTGATGCTTAATTATGGCATTGACATAATGTAAGAAATATCACAAAATATGTACCCCTGTAAACGGAAGGCCGTAAGTTCAGTTTAATGATGAAAGGCTACACGCTTTGTGTATATTCTTTCAATTGGAAACTTGCGGAGACTTTATTTTCACGTTTCGCCGAGTTCGTTGGAAAGATCGCTCCAACGCTAAGTTATATATCCCCGTTCCCTGAGGCTCCTTGTTCCTGGACAATAAATTACGTTTCATTTTTATTCCCTTCCTTTTCCAACCCTCCCCACATTCTTTCTACGCTCCCCCGAACCATTCCACCTCCTACCCCCCTGCTCTTCCTAACACCCCAACGCCACACTCTCCCTATGTCCCAACCCCCTCAGACCCTGAATGTACCTCACCACACCCTTCGTCCCTTTCAACGGTCTCCTTCTCTCGCTCAACGCTGGCGGCGACCGCCGCTAATATTTGTTCTTGGGTATCGTCTGAGAACTTAAAAAATGAGATGAAAGAAAAAGACCGCTGTTGATCTGCACCCTCCATACAGGTTACAGTTTCGTTCTTCGTGATTTTAATGAAGCCTTTGGATGTTTCGTAATCGGTTGGAGTGTTTATCCAAGACAAATTGGGCACCGATAGGTTTCTAATCAAAAAAAGGCGATAAGCGTTGATTACCACTGAAATCTAGCATTCTAATTTCACCTCAAGAGTGAATGATGGTATAAATGCATTTCACTTGTCAAGCCGCCCTTTTCAACATATTTGGACCGATCTTCGCAACATGCGTGTGCTTTTAATTTCAATGAACCATCCGAGGATAGCGTTAGCCGACGCTCAATGCAATGCAAGCCCGTGATTCGAACAAACTTCAAATTTATTTCGATCTCTATATTAAAAATGGCTCTAATCAAAATATTCTGCGTGACAAGTGTTATTTACATAAAAAACTAGCAAAATGCACGTACGCCAGTTATGGCCCTCAGTTCTAGCAAAACTTTCTGACTGCATATTCAGTGTAAAATGATACTAACACATTTTGATACTTTTCGTTAAACCTTCAAATGATGCTCATTTTACCTAACCTTGTAACTTCCCATCTTTAATGTAATATTGTAGATAAAGCTATTACTAGTTGACGTAATGCATATTGCATATTTTTTACTGTAGCTTTATGAATTACCCGAATTTTATGCTATTTGAAAGTAAATATAATATATATGCAATACATATAATTGGTAGATACTTGTCCCCAAGGGATTAGTTGATTGAGCCACTTTAGTATTTACAGGTATACCAAACTTATAGGTTTTTACGTTAAAAATTGAGAAATGTTTAATATTGAACATAACAGTTACGTTCATATTTGCATGGTTTACCATATACTTCATTTTCAGTCATAGAGAATAACGAGTAATGTAACTGTTATAGAATATTTTACGAAATTACGTGTTAATAGCATAGAACTGTTAGCCATTGCAAGTGCAAGGCCTTACTCACACTGGAAAATTAATCGTCACAGTGTAATTTTAAATGTTACCCATTTGGATTACAAGTTTTGTCAAAGTGATACATGCAGAAGTAAATCGCTTTTAAAATAGAATATCTGAAGCACGAAAAAATTGAATCCAACGTTATTACAGAGTAACATAGTATCGTAAATGCAGCAAAATACATCTATCATAATAATTTTTTTTATTTACACTTATCAATAGTTTCATTTCGGTAGTTAAGGGATTCACACTCGATTTATATGCTTTTGATACTCAGCCCTTCTTTTCGCTTCCCCAAACTCTGCTGTCTTTAAATTTTCGGTTCTATTTAGGCCATACCAATCGATGCACATTTTAATGCATGCTCTAAGGACTTAAAATTTATGAAAGTATGTTCTTTATTCTTTTAGTATCTTTAATTACTTGCTATGTTTTCGTTTATCCAATTTCAAGGAACATTACACTCCATCAAATGTATTTCCAGAGTGAGTTCAACGTATTTTGCCAGTGAAAGTGAAGAAAAATTTGTCCCTTCGGTTAGAAACCATGATATTTTTTTTCGAAAAACTCTTTGGGTGAACCAGTGATTTCTTTAACTTCCCAGCTTACTTCAGCGTTAGTTTTATGAGTTCTGGACAGTACGAGTACGTACCATGTATATATTGATAAATAATTAACCCACCATGCGTGTTGTAACAAGGCTTTCCTAGTTTTTGCAACTTTTATTCATCACTTTGTGCCTATTTTTCTTCATAGACATATCTCAGTATTGCTAAGAATTGCCTCACTTCTTCTCAAAATGTTTGATCATGCACATGGGTTTCCAAGTGAGTGGGAACCGTAAAATTGATATCTGGATCGCACTAACGGCGCCATCTTGACAAGCGTGAGGGGAACAGTATCAATACAATCCTCCATCGTCAACTTTTTGCAAAGTGAAAACACGCTTAAATCATTAGGAAGCCTTGTCGATTCTCTTTCACTTGTGCCCCTCAGTGGCAAAGGACTGAAAAAAGTGAAGCCATTATTTATCACGGTACTCTCTGCGTCATCGTGGTATCTCCCCTTTAGCCCCCTCTCCCTCCCGTCTCCTCTCGCCCTCTTCATACTCCTCGATCGCCGCTGGGGGTATCGCGACTCCCACATCCCCCGCAGGGAGTCGCTTTTCCTCGCTTCCGGTCCCGGAGATATTCAATGGCGCGATAAACTCACCTTCGGCCGCCTCCACGCAACCGACCTTCCTCCCTCCCCCAAAAGTGTGGGCCCCCGCCTACTCAACACCAACCCCCTAGCGTGCGATCCCTGAGGGCCGCTTTGCCGCTTTTGAAATACGGGCCCTTCATCCAGCCAAGCGTCTTTCCGCCGCTCAGCCGCCCTTATTCTAACCCCCTCCCCAACCTCACATCTTCCCCGTATCACCCATCCTTTTACCACCCCTGACTCTGCCAACTGATGCAGTGTACTATCAAAATTATTAACGGTAAATCACAAAATATTTTCGATGAACTTACGGTTCATCCATTGTTTTAGTACTTTAAGTAATTCATCTATTACTGGTTACATTTTTCCACAGAATCATTATGTAGAGAATATAATTTTTTCACTTTTAAAAAACATAAATTTTAAGAAGCTACCTAATGATATCATTTTTTCTCATAGTATTTGCTACATTATACCTTCCTTTTCTCATTTATATTCTCCTGCCATTTTAGTTTTTTTTTGAAATGTGAGAGTTTTGAATTAATAATCAAATTCAAGCAATGTTAGGGGAAATACGTTAAAAACCTAATATCTTACTGTGATTAGTGTTTTAGTTGCCTGAATTATGCGTTAATTATGTCGATATTAGCTTTATTACGTAAAATTATTTGCCGCATTTGTTAACGCAAAAACAGTAAGTCAAGCTAAAATATTTATGATGTAACGAATAGAACAGCCTGATCTCAACGTTAACATTGAATTTTTGAGTAGAATTGAACATATGAGTCATTGCACAAACTCTTGAGTCTTAAAGTCCTGAAAACTGGGTGCAGTATATTATTCAGAAAACATTTTGCCTTATTATATAAGGGCTGTCAAGAAAGTAACTCACGTTTTGTCCTAGCGTGACGATGGGAAGGGCTAGAGCCATCCCCTTGGTATTTAAACGTCCCTACCCTCAGTAGGCATTCTGCAGTGGTAGGTTTCAGACTATGATTTTTCTACTTTGCTCACTGCGAACTGTTTATTAGTGCGCTGCAATAGAAAATCCCGAGAGTTGTGAAGTGGAATCTGAGATTAGATTTGTGCAGGAGAAAAATCCCAAGTCAATAGAAATTCATAGGCAACTTTGTAAGCTGTACGGAGAGGGGATAAGTGATGGTGGAGTGAGGGAGTGGTGTATTCAGTTTAAAATTGACCGCACCAATGTTAATGACAAGGACCGCAGAGGTCGGCCTAGTCTTGTGACAGATGAACTGATGGATGACCAGTTCTTGTACAGCATGAACATTAATCCGTTCACTGTTAAACTAAAAACACCAATGTCACACAACACTGTCGAGCATCACTTAATCCACAGCACAAATTTCCTGATGATTGGTGGCAGCTTTGAATTTAATTACCAGTAAAAACCATACTGACCATACTACCATCACTAAACGGATTATACATTTGGCGGAATTACCAATTGTATTGTTTATTTTACTTACTCGCTACTGTAAACAAACGTCAAGCGCTGCCCTATTGTGTGTGTGTGTGTGTCAATACAGCAAACATTCGGCTCCTCCCCTACTTCACTCGCTGCAGGTAAACGAAGGGTACTTTCTGGACAGCTCTCGCTGCTGGATTTTTTCTTTCATCATACTATATGCAGGTCTTTCCCTTGAGATAATTATTATGAACTTGAAGGGGAAAATGAGAAGCGATTAGACAGTTAAACTCAGTAAACTATTGATGACTAATTATTATTTTATGCGATGTACTTTTATCAATAATAATCTAACTTTATGGAATTTCGATTTTAAAAGTGTTTTCTGATGTTTTGGAATTGATCTAACTGCTTAAGTCCCATAACCATATAGTTTTCCTGCCTCAATCTCCGCACTGACTACATTTCATCTATTGCATTATTCCTTCACCGGATACAATTTTTCTTATAAATTGGCACCTGATGGGAAAAAAGATTTAGAGAGATTACTTGGCCTTAACAGTCCAATACTTATATCTAACAATAAATGTTGGCTAACAATCAATAACAAAATAATAGTGTTACCATGAGCTAATATCGCATTTTTCATCAAAAAGTTAAAATTGGCATAACTTCATTTATTTTTATAATATTTAATCATCTTTAGCTAGTAGGTTTACACGAATATGAAAAAAGAATTTTTTACGTAACTTCAGTCTCATACCATATACTATATGTTAGCCCTCCATAACAACTACAAGCGTTGAATTCTCCTATAAAAATGGAGCTTTGTTTTAGTTTTCCCTTTCATAATAAAGCGCTATTAACCTTTAGATTGATAGAAATATTATATATTTAGAGTCATTTAAGGGTTTTTAGTAGGCATACCCATAAATAAAAAAATCGGACGCAAAGGTATTATGAATAGGAGATTTCAACGGCTGAATTGATGGATGTCGGAATAGGAAAATGGAATAAAATGGTCGCAATGGTAAATGGGAAAGATCTTCCCTGTCTACTCACAAGGAATGGTAATAGATTTTAAGGATCAATTCACTTTCTGTCTCTACTATCTCTGCACAGTAGACTACTTGCCATTGTGTGATATAATAGGAAAAAATACCGGTTTGCATTTATTCAGCTCATTAGAAGATAATGTTTTGAATTTAAATATATCACTAGCATTCGCTAAACTTAAAAAAAAGTATTTTGAAGAAAATATTCAATTCCAATAATGTAGAATAATGGGTAATATGTATAGACCATGCCGTTTAATAATATTTAATATGCTCATTTATGAAAAAGTAGCTATATTTGACTTCGTTAATAGTTAGGGTTTCGATTTTGGCGTTATTATTATTTTTTTGGGCGATGCTAAACAGATATTTATATGTTAAAAGGTTTGGTTAAGTATTATAATGAGCCGAGGTGGGAATGTGTCTAATCGTAACATCATTTTCTATTGAAGAATATTCCAACCAAAATAATAAACCTCGAGGGTAAATCAGGTTTTTGTAGCGTGAAGGAATACCACCGATTATTTTTTGTGATGAAATTTTGTAATAAGTTCCAAAGAAATGAAAATAGCGTTCAATTATTCTTAATAAACTAATAGTTGCAAGTTGAAAATTTTCCAGGCAGTAGCATATATTCAATTTATATTCATATGTACATGAAATAATCTCAGAAATGTTTTACATTTTTTTAAATATTTTAATTGTAGTGGCAATACTTTAACAGTTAGGTGGTTACACCATTATAATTGACGAGGTTTTGTTTCACCTTATATTGATGGTAATGTCGACATGACATTCGGTTTTCCCATGCCCTTCCTTCGTTCCCTTCAAACCTTTTTCTTCTGGGCCATGTGGAACATTTCACAATGCGACTGCAGCTCTCTTAATTTTAAAGGATTCCAAGCTCCATTTTGTTTAACATTCCTGTCACAATATCCATCCTCCTATGCTTTTCCAAAATATCTCTGGCGGCTTTCCTTTGTACCTTGTCCAGTTTTTTTCAATATGCCCTTCTTCATGCTGGACTTGGATTACTAACTATGAAAGTGGCTCTGCCACTTTTACTTGTAGATTACATTTCTTGTAATGTAGGACAGAAGAAGAATGATCGACTAATTTCAAATAAATTGAACCAGAAAATTTGCATTTGAAGTAGAATCGCCGGAAATGGTTTTAAATCAACATCAACTTTCATTGATTACTTTTAAAAAGGATCGAATATTACGTCATTTGATTAATTTTTTGAGTAGGCACCGACATTAGCTTCATAACTCCCAGTTGACAATTACTTCTTTGTTTTTCACAATAGACAATAATCCCTGATAAAAGTTCCACAAAAACTTTATCTACGTGACTTTAAAATATATAGTTCTATGAATAATACAATTGTTTTGTCATTTTTGACTTGAAATTCTCGCTCGCCTACATTACATCAGTACATATTTAATTTGAAAAAATATTGCGTCATGCATAAACACAATATGGCTTCCGCCAGTAACGTTTTCCTTAAAAGTATGAATATTATTTTCCTGCTCGTTGCCAATGCTATCAACGTTTTCCAGCATAGTCACGGTTAAAGTTGGAGGGGAGTGTATAGCTTACGCGATGATCTTGGTTTAAATTTCCCGCGGTGATGGATGTTGTTCTGCTACGTAAGGATTATTTTTCAACATGTGTAATGATGCGGAATCTGGTCAAAGTCGTGTAAATATGCAATTACGCATATTTGATTTTTAATGTAATATTTTACATACAATGGTTTTTAATGCAATGTAAATTTATACGGTTCTATTATCTGAAATGGGACTGCTTGATATTGTGTGCGATCTGCGAGACTGATTGTATTATGAAAAAGTATCTTTATAAGTAAATTAAATATGGATTTTCAGTATGGATACCCTAATCCCTATCGAGAGAGAAACCTACGTGGGTACGACCGGAGGTGGGTGATGAACACTTTGCAATAGTATCCATTTGCATCGCGATACGTGGGCACTTTTGCCTGCTCACGGGTGCGTCCCTTCCTTCCTTCCCCCTCAATGCAGCATATTACCCACCCTAAGTTCCCCTCCCCATCATAAGCCCTTTTGAGGCTAGAGTGGAATGAGGAGTGACGATAACGATATGGGGTCTTAGGGATGGGAGGGGTTAAGGGTTCGGGCGTGCCCCCCATGATCCCTGTTCCCGGTGCACGCAATCTTAGGCCCGGAAACGATGAGAGAGAGAGAGAGTGAGAGGGGGAAGAGGGTGCCTTGACACATCATATCCGCGCGCGGGTCATCGTCCACGCGCCGTTGACGCATGCACCCCTGCTGTACGGCTCCTTAATTCAACACTCCCTTTTCATATTTTCGCTTATCTACTATCTATCTATCTATCCTCAGATGATTTGGTCTCCATAATCTGCTGACACTCCTGTTAGTATTCGGCTTGCAATTCATGATATATCGATCGCTGTTGGCTCAAACTATATGTTGAATTGAAATGGAAGGTCACAATCACAATTTACGTAGAAAACTTTCCGTGTTTGTTGAAGAAATAAAGAAGGGAATTTTGCAAGGCGAACAATTTGTAATTCTTCCTATGCGTAGGAGAAAATGGTCGTTAGTTACCGTGCATTCGTAAAAAAACCTTAAATAAATTTCTCATGTCAGCGCATTTCATACAACCGGTACTAAAAGTTCAGAATACCTCTATTACTGACTTTTAAAGTCACTATTTATTTTTAATTTAGAAATTTTACATTATTAAATTCAGTAAATAATAATATTAGCATTATCTATTGCAGGTTTTCACAGGTTTTTTAAACTTCCCTTCATGTGTGGGTGTTTTCTTGCAGTGGATTTTTGTCAGGGATAAAAGCCCTTCCTCACGTTTTTCCTACACTTTACCTTATTCCTTACGTTTCCCACAATTTTGCATATATTTCTACACTCTTTGTACTCCAGAATATTCATTGTAAATAGAATGTCATTATATAGAGTTTTTAAAACATATTTTAGCTCTCAAATGTAATTATATTTTCATTGAATGTATTTGACGATGGTTTATATGAGAGAAGGTACTGCCACAGTCTCCACATTACCCAAAAGATGATTATTATTAAGATATGAACTCTATTAATAAACTTCACGTTTAGTTCTATAACTTTGAACCTGTCAGTGAATGAGATTCACACCTTATTATAATTATTTCTAAATTAGTAAAATTATTCTCTCAAACAAAAATCTATTACCAACGTAAGGCTTTCATGTTTAATTATTTTTAGTCTTTTATCCTACTCTCCTTTATCTCAACTCACCTATTTCTTCGTTTTGTATTTTTATGACTTAGTCATAAGACAACCATTTTTGCTTGAGGTCTTCCGCTGGTTCTCAACCTCCAATTTTCCTTCCTAAATTTCACATGATAGAAAATTTGTTGTTTCCCAAAGTATGTACGAGTTTTGTATTTCAACATTTGTATAGATTCTCCGTAGTTATTTCTTATTTTATGGTCGAAAAACTTCACGTGAGACATAATGAATGTTTCCAATTCCCAAGTTAAATGTTGAACGGCTATGTGAGCAGTAATTACCTATTTTTAAAATTTTTAAAGCCTTACTTTACATCACATAACTTTCCTCTGGCCAAATAAGCCTCATTAAAAAACTCATTAAATAGCATTATGTTATTGTGATGAACTCTTTTAACGATTTAAAGAAGTACAACTTCAAGATAAATATAAAATAAAGGTAGAAAAAGGGGATATATTTTTCAATTATCACTAGAAAGAGACCCACTGGAACAAGTGGAAGAGTTTTGCTACTGAGGCAACAACATTACTTGTTCTTAAAGACGCAAGATTTTGTTGGTAAATGTGAATGACAAAGATAGCATTCCATTTGAAAAAACAACTGCTTACAGTAAATATCACTAACATATTCATAACGATTCATCAAATTGAATTAATTTCATTTAAAATCACGTATCGAAGTGGTCCTCTCTCCTACGTCCTCTCCTCTTTTCTTTACATGTGAGGCGTGGACGGCAGGAGAAGCAGAGAAACGAGATTAAGGGAAATGGCACTGTGGTGCTACTTAAGAACGTTGAAAATAAAATAAGTAATGCAGGAGTTATCCTCAAAGAGTGGTGAAGAGAGAAAACTGAAGGAGGGCTATTAAAGTAGGAGAGGGAATCTAATTGAATGCACTCAGGGCTACGATAGTCTAAGAAAACCATAATTGATAAAAATATAATATGAAAGAATTACAGGTGAAGGCTGGGGCTGAATTATAAGAAGTAAATGATGGATGATATCCGTGAAAGGAGCTGTGAAGGAATGAAGAGCCTGGTAGGGAATAGATCGTAGATTGGTATACTGGAGAGCTACTACATATCAATACGCTTTCTTTTTAAAACCTGTGATGATGAATATTATGTACATATTTCGGTATTTTGTCTTTATTTTTTATGAATTTATGGCTATGGAATGATTAATTATAATTTTTGATGAATTTCAGTCGGTGTAAGCCGTCACATTTATGTTTTTTTTCTTACGAGGGTTTCAAAAATTGAGGTAAAATGGTGTGCCTCATGTTCATTGTATGCTAACACGCATTTATATTCATATGCATTCGTACCGTTAGGATTTAAGTTTTGTTAATAGATGTAAATTAATTTTTACTGAAACACATAGTTCGCTCATATATTATTTATCGATCTCCACACCCTCATGTGATTCCTCAAAGAGAACACCGTTCACTGCACCTCCTCGCAGCTTCCCATTGCCTCGCTTCTTCCAGTCCCTCAGGCGGTCAACAGTGGGCGACCCTTTGATCTTCTGTCAGCAGCCGAGGTGGTGATATGATATTTATAAAACTTACTGATTTTTTTGGCTGGCCATCAAAGAACCATCCCCAATTGCCCTCCATTTTTCATAAAAACACTGGCTCCCGATAATCTCTGGAAGTCCTGTATCATTCTAATATGGCCATAATTCATGCTGAGAGAAAAACTTGAGCGTGGTAAAAGACAGCTTGCTGAAGTACAGATATTGTTTAATGATATTGCTCCTACTTGCTTGTTCAAAGTAAGTAGGAGCAAGTACTTACTTATTGCTCTTACTTGCTGCTTACGTATTCAAAGCTGCGATTTTAGAAAGGATCACATTTGCATTCAACACTTCAATTGTAAATATATACCCGTTTGGTACCACACATTTTTTTACGATCAATTAATCATTATTGTATTTCAAACGATTCAAAATGATGAAGAATATATAGGCAAAGAGAACTTGTTTTGCATTATTATTTTCAAATATGAGAGTAAAATTGGAGAGAGTACATTCATGAATGATAACTTAATTCCTTTCAATGTCATATATTATTTATCTTGGATAAGTATTGAGTACAGCATTCAGTGAGTACAGGGCTAGGCTACTGATCAGAGGTCCCGGAAATATAACTAGTTTCATTCCTTCCCCAGTCCTCCATATTTTCCCGAAAGTGTTCCTGACGTCCAGTAATGGAAATATATCCTGAGTTCTCCTTATATTATTTCATATACTCCCTCATATTATACTTTTGTGTCCTAGCATCTCTCTCCAGCTCCTTATCACAAATTTTTGAATTTCGTCTTCTTTCTTCACCCCCCCGCCTCCAAATGCATCAAACATCATTGTTTTTCTAGCAAAAAATATCTTTTAGATAACTGAAACACTTTAGTCACCGAAAATTGCACCAAAGGATTGGCCGCTGGAGTCACAGAGTATCCCGAGTTGTCCTCCCACAGACGTCAACTACCCAGTTCTATATGCTACCCCCCCCCACAGATAACGCAATCCCTCTCCCCCCATCGGAGCCGCCCTTCTAGTCTTCCTGTATGCATCACGCGCGCGAGCATCCGCAGACAGTTTTGAAATCCTTGTTAGGTCTCCGGGGAGACGTCAATGGATGACCCCACCCACCCTTTGCTTTTGTTATGACGCCGATCGCTTTGTGATGGCGTGGCCTCGTGTCATCATCCTCTCACACACCCACACGCACATACACGCGCCGCCGCCCCCATATCGTCAGGGGGCGGTTGAGGGGACCCGTCGCAGATGAGGGTGGGGGGATCGTAGGGTTGATGGGGGCGAAGGGTGTGGGTGACGATTCGCGTTCCCCCGTTTTGCCAGTCGGCGGAGCGTTAGAGCTTTTGAAAGATCGTGCCCCTGGAAATCCTCCCCGGCAGGAGGAAACACTTGAACCGAGTGAATCGATATTACACCACTTCATTAGTTAGGTAACAGGAGGGAACATTCAGCTTTGCTCTTTTCCCTGTGTTTAAAAATTATTGAGGAAATGATTGAAGCGATTTTTTTACCAAAAATTATTTTACCATCTTTATGAGGGCCGTTGGAAGGAGCGAGTTTGGTTAGAGTGTGCAAATTAAAAGCACACAAGGAAAAATCAAAATAGTTTACATTCCCTCAGGATAGAATTAATTACAGTCAACTAGTTTGGTTACACTGTAGCATCGTCTGGATTGCCAGGCACTCAATACTAAGTGTCTAATTCTTAAAAATCTCTCCGGATCAGTTACAGATGACTTTTTGAAATATTATTCCCACGTATCCGTGAGTGAGCAATTTTATCCAATATATTTAAGTTGTTTTATTATCTCAGTGGCCCTTATGGAAGTGCGTATAAGAATTCAACACAAAATCTATAGAAAGATCATGGAATTGGAGACAACATGTGTCACAAAGGTATCGTCGGAACATTATAAAAGTTGAAAGATGTTGAAATCCGAGGGAGAACATGGAAAAGTGGCATGATTTCTAAATTTAAAAATCTTTCTTTTACTTAGAATATCTCTCAAACAGATGGAGTGCATTACAAAGTTTAGCAGTTTAAAATGTCTAACAGGGCATTTATATAAATTGTATATATTTGTTGTAATTTTTTAATTAATGTTTTAAGTCGTAAAGTATTAATTTAATGTGTGAGTTAAATAAGTGCTGTCTGTTTTCAAATTATCTATTTATAAGTTAGTTGGATAGAAATCTGATAGGAAAAAGTGCTCATATTAATTCTCGTAGGCTTAAAAATTAGCTTTAAACAATCTAGCAGGATACTCATATCCTTCTAAACGAAAGGCGATAAATATGTTAGAATTTACAGAATGAATTGTGAAAAATTAATTTCATCTGTGTATTCACACCGTGCATAACACCCAAGTTTATGGTAAGCTTTCACGTGCCTGATCATGCCAAGCATACCATAGAGGTAATGGAATAGACTTAATCATAAATTATCCGCTAAAGCATCTGTTGCGACGCTGAACTAAATTATTTTGTTCATGAGAGATTCACTGAAATGTACATTGGATATCCAGAGAAGCTTTTCCTCATTTCTTTTGATTTTATACAATCTGGAGGGTTCATCGAAGGGACCGATGCGTGCCAACTGATAAAGAGGAAACCTCTCGTGGCGTTCTTTTGATAAAAAGTCATCCCATTCGATTAACCTCCTATTACTTGACGTCGAAGCAGTGCATTGGGGGAAGAGGGGATGGCGAGCAGATCGGAGGGTGCCGCCGGCAAAAATCATCATGGAGGAAGTCGCATGTAAATTTTCCCGCTCGGTCAACGTGCGAGTGTGCGTGATGAAATGAAAAAGGGAGAAAACATTCATTCATTCGTCAACAACAATTACGTGCGTGTCAACCGAGATGGGATTGCCATCACAAACATATAGCCTGAATCGTGAATGCATTAGTTCCTCCTTTTTATAACACAAATTTTTTTATCTTTTTTTCTACTCTCTCTCTCGCTCTGTCTTTCCGATCGTCCTGTCAAAGGGTCCACGTGGCCTCCGCGCGTGCGCACTTGTACAGGCTCACGGTCCCCAAACGTATTCATACGCGGGGCATCGTTTGAACCGATGACGTTTCAACAATAACTGCACTTAAAAAAAAAGGCAACAGACCCCGTCCCGCTCACTCACCGCCCCCCCCCCCCGGTAATGACCGCACGACGGCCATTTGCATATCTCCCTCGTCCCAGACCTTCCTCCTCCTCCTGTTGCCCGTATAACACTCCCCACCCCCTCCACCTCGGTACTCCCGGCCTTCCTTCACCCCAACCCCTCCGCCTCCTCCCACCCCTCCCCCATATTTGGCCCAAAATCGGGGGTGAGTGGTGAGAGGGGGTGTGTGATACCCTCTTACCGCCTCCCATCTTTATCCCCCAGCCACCTACCCCCCCCCCCCCTTTTCCCCCGACCCTGGGCTCGCATATGCGAATGATTGATAGAGTGTTCATCCACGCTCCGGCGATCTGTGTGGGGTGTGGGTGCGGGGGAAGGGGGTCCGGTGGATCACCCTATGGGGGGGGGTGAGGGGTGGAATTGGAGAACACGGGAAGAGCGGGAGGGATGAAATCGCTATCAAATGGCCATCCCCTCGACGGATGCCATTGTTGGCCATTCCCTCCGCGTGCTAGCGCCCCTCCCCACACCTTCCTCCCCCTCTTCCCTGATCCCCAAAATGGGTGGCTCGATGCACATTTCTCCCTCCCTCCCACACATCACCCCCTTGCAAATCACTTCATTTTACTTTCTTCCCCTTCCCATCCCTAAAACATCATCCTCTCCTCCCCGCTCACTCAAAGTTCTACATAGTTCCCACGCCCCCTTTGCCACTTGTTTGACTTTGATTTGTTTCACCCTATGCGCTATTCCCTTTAAGTGTGAACCTTCCCAATGGTTGGATCACGCTGTAAAAATATTGCGGTGCATGGACTGGAGTCATCGGCATGATCACGCATGTCAAGTTCAAGGCCGCTGAGGTAAAGTTGAGAATCCAATGTCTGACTGATTATTTTATGACTCTCATTAGTGGTGACCAACGTGCAGACCACAGGACTGATTGGCCTTGGGAAGTCCTTCTGTTCAAGCGTTGAGTTATTACGGGGAAATTTACTATTAATGATGATTTAATTGCGGTAAATCGTGAAACTTTCATTATGGATTATATGTAAATATGTGCAATTCAAAAAGTGTGGAAGAATGGAATTTAAAATTTTGTGATCTAAAAGTATCGAAATTTTCATGGGGGAAATTCCGAGAAAACCTTGCTCAAGACAAAGGAAATGAGCAGGAAGAGATAAGAGTGACGGACTCATTCGAAGGAGAAATATTCCGTGTAGAAGAGTATTATTCAATAAATGAAAAAGAAACACTTTGTTCCAATCCACCACTTTATTTCAGGTACGACTAGTTTCGACGCTACGGCGTCATCCTCAGGTACAAAGTTTAAAGTCACAATCATTGTATATATACCCTCTTCTTAAAGGGTGGGGGAGTTGTGGGACAAGTCGTACCTAAAATAAAGTGGTGGATTGGAACAAAGTGTTTCTTTTTCATTTATTAAGTTGAACTTCCACAAAGTTGAGGCTGAACCTATTGAGAGTATTATTCGTTTGCGAATGAAATAATTTGGTCATCAGTGGTAAAAATGTATTTTTGATTTCAGATATGAAAATGGAGTTTGGGTACTTTTGCTATAATACGGGGTCTAGATATTATTATATCTACGAGGTGTGTCCGAAAAGTATGCGACCTGCGATTTTAATTATTTTTTATAACTGTGAGGGTGTTGTGCACTACGAATTTCTCCAAGAGGTCGGAAGATCAACAGAGAATATTACATTTAAGTTTTGAAAAGATTGTGTGATACCGTGAGAAGAAAACGACCGAGTCTCTGGTCAAGCGAGGTGACTGGCTGGTTTCTTCACCACGATAACGCGCCATCGCATTCATCGAACCTTGTGCACCAATTCTTGGCAAAACACGAGATTATACAGCTTTGCCGGCCTCCGTACAATCCCGACATAGCTCCCTGCGACTTTTGGATGTTCCCAAAATTGAAAAGGGCGCTCAAAGGAAAGCGGTTCGACGACATCGAGACGATTCAGAGTAATGCGACGCGTGAGCTGAAGGCCATTACAAAATCTGCGTTTGAGGACTGCTTTAAGTTGTGGGAGCACCGCTGGGAGAGTGTGGTTCAATCAAATGGGAACTACTTCGAAGGATGCCACGGCCTTAATGACGAAGAATAACATCAATGTTGAGATATGAACGCAGGTTGGATAGCTTTCGGACACACCTCGTACATCTACGTTAAACACTACAAACTCCCGGAAGAACGTGTGACGGGAATGTTAGGACACCAGCCTTTCGTGTATAAATATTCACTAATGGATAAATATAACCATATATTTGCATCAACATTCACAATCACACATATGCACGCTTATCTACATCACAAAACATTAGGATTGTTTTAGTAAAATGTTTTATTTTTATTTTTGAATTAAAAAAAGAGGAATGATCACACATGGTTTTGTTATGGCTATGCGCCAAGTGAGGTAAGTACGTGCATTTATGTGCTTTAGTGATTCTGCCTATCTTATTTTGTTCTGGTGGGGTGGGATCGAGATGGTGCGGGGGCTAACGTACTGGCTTCCCACCCAGATGGCACGGAGTTCAAATCCCGGCGGTGTTGAATATTTTTCAGAGGTATCTCGATCCCTACTTGAGGTGATGTGTGGAGGGCACTTTGAGTGAATACGCCGTCCGTCGGATGGGACGTTAAGCTGCGGACCCCTTGGCGTCTTTCGTAAAGAGTAGGCTAATGCCGACGCCGAATTTCTCTCCACCCTTCACCCTTTCCTGTCCATCCCTATGGCGCAAATAACCTCAGCAGTCGGTCGCCTCCCCTAAATACTACTACTACTACTTCTGGTGGTGTAATCTGCTAATGCTATATGCGGCGATAATATAATCTTGAGATGTCACTGCCAAACTCGCTTGTTCTGTAACTCTCTGATAGAATCATCATCAGATTCAACTCGGCGCTTGTGAATCAAAAGAATTCAATCCTAATTCCTGCAGCATACCCGCTATACTAACTCCCTGATCGTAGCAATTAACTACAATTTGAGGGGATTCTCTCTAAAGGTTTTTCAATTCCCCAATTGATATTTTATGTCATGAATGCTAAGTACTTGTCAATCTAAAGCGAAATAACGCCTCTTCTTTTCTTTCACATTACATATTCCTACATCGCATCTAGTGACACCTAATCATGAGTTTCTTTAATGTTGATCCACTTATGTTTCTGATGTGTGGGCCCGATTAAAGGTTTAATGTCAGTGTAACACTATGTATTTCCCTTGATACTTAGTCCCAACTCTTTATATTTTTAATGCGTCACGTTTTCATAAATATATACTATTTTATGTTGATGTCTACTTTCCATACCTTAGTCCGTTGTCTAATTCAGATCGCTAAAGAGTATTACACAACTGCTATGTCCTAATATCTCTGTTAAGAAATTTGCCCTCTACCAATAGTATCATTTTGCCACTGCGCGGGAACTGAAGCCTTTAATATACACGTATATGAAGAGGAGTGGGGTATCTATGGCCTGAATTTATATCTGCATTTACCAAACTCAAGCTATTGACGACCGCTTTTCATTTACGGTTAGATAACTTCTATAATCGGCTAAAGTCAACAGTTGCTGATCCATTTTGTCACAATTTACATGCTTCCTTGAGAGTAAGTATTTTACAAGATATGACGTCCTCTTCCTCGGTAGACGACGCAAAAGAATACTAAATAAATGAAACAAATACTGATATATTCGTCTGTAAATGAAGTACGTTGGTCATTTTCTTTTTGATTCAGAGATTTACAGTGAAATTATTTGAGCAGGTGATATATTTTTAAAATGAAAATTTTATGCTGAAAGTATCTTCAGCCCAAGCAAAAGATCACGATAGTTGTAAGAACTCCGTGCCGCATTCTTTATTTTTCTGTTCTCCCCACCATAGCCACCAATTGTTCTGACCGGTGTGTTTTCGTTTATTCGGCAAAACCATTCATTAAAATGACGTAGAACGGACGTCAAAACTTTCTTAAGAGAGGGAGAGAGAGAGGAATAAAATAAGGGGAAGCTGTTATTCTTTCCCCTCCACCCTCCCCGGAGCCAGATTCTTTTGATCAGAGCACAGAAATACGGTTGTGCTTAGTACGCGCATTGTCCGTTATTTTTTTTAAGGAGTCATTCTGAGGGATTTATTTTACTGCCGCAAAAGACTGCGTCGCCATCGGTGAGGGAACTCGTAAATTGACGAGACGGCGTGTGGTCCTTCTATTATAGTTTTTTTATTATTATTTTGGACCGCGCTAAGGAACGGACTTCCTCTCTTCGCAGGGATCTTGGAGAGGAGTGACATTAATGAAAAGAATCGCGAGAAGAAAATATATCCGCACGTATTCGCCTATTTGGGTCTCGGAGGAGAACTAAGGAGAGTTCTTTGGCCGAAGAAGGAAGGAGGGAAGCAAGAAAGTGAGCAGACATTCCCCCTTCTCAATTCCCCCTCCGCCTCCTCTCCTTGGTCGGCACAAATTGGTGCCGCCGGCACAAGTGGATTCCGTTCTTTTCCTCCCCATCACTCCCCTCCCTCCACATTTCCCCCTCCTTCTCCGCGACTTCCTTGGACTTCCGCCTCCTTAGCGAGGAGAGTACGCCCACCAATTCACGCATCACCTCTTTGCATCCGCAGCAGCGGGCCGCACTGCACACACCCACACTTGCGCAAGCACATGAGTATGTACGCGGATGGAGCACTCCTCCACTGACTCGACCCCCGTTCCGACCCTCCTCTCCCTTTGCCCCGCCCCATCCCTTGTCCCTAAACGCCACACGAAATGACGGAGACAGGGAAGCGGGCCTCGCGCACCACAATGCACCTCGCTCAACCGCCATGGTTCCGTCGCTAATGTCCCGTGATGCCTTTTGTCCCCTTTCGCGAGCTATTGTGCGTGCGCCTCTTACTTACTTAGTCGGGAACGATGAGGGAGCGGGGTGGCCGAGATATTTCTTCCTCGCCCGCCGCGAAAACCCCGTACCCCCGGCCCAAACCCCCGTCCCTCTCCCATCCCATACCCCTACCATCCCGGGGCTTTAATTCTCCGTCCAACGAACCGCACCCGTCCCCCATTAGTCCGATTCTTTCCCTCACAAGTCATGACTTTCATCCCTTCACCACCCCCACCCCACCCTCCCGCCCTTCTTCGCCGCCGTCCTCTCTCACCGTTCGCTTCTCTCACCGTGTTTGCTCTCGTCATTAACGCCAAAATACAACTTCTCACACCAACTGCAGATCCGTGTGTTTCTTTAAATGGATGTTAGATTCTGGTTTTTCTCGGGTGATTTATCGGTTGAGCTTGCTTGCATGTTGCGGTCAGAACAGAGTCGAAATGCAGTGAAATGGAGATATGTTACTAATTGAACATGACAGAGTAAGTTTATTCATCAATGAACTTGACGAGAAGGAAATAAGGTACAGCACAATACATATACCATTGCCAAAAATTAAATGATCGTGGCGTGAATATTTGACTGGCTATATAATATTTTTCCACTTTTCCGCTTCTATATGAATAACTTATATTGTCGAACACACATAAGCTTCACTTTATAGGTTAGCTCATGTTTCCAGATGCTTTTTATTTTATTTTGGGCCATGCAACCTCAATTCTTTTCCAGGAATTGCTAAATTTACTTCAATAGTATCACAGTGACAAAACACCTTTAAAATCAAGAACATATTTACATCGAAAGGATATGTTATTTCTACATTTTGAAATCTGCAAGACAAATAAAATGTGCAGATTTATCGTATTAAAAAATTATTAATTTTACAAAATTTGGAAGAGAAAAAAATGCTAGAGTCGGATTTGATTTAAAATAGCTACGGAGAAATTTAGAATATATATTTCTGGACCGTTTCATACCCTAGAAAATAAGGCATGGTATCTTGACGTGATTTTAGGCCGTATTCTTTCATTATAGATCTACTTTGCCGCCAATTTCTATGGTAAAGCATAGTATATATAGAGAAAAGAATTTATTTGATTCCCTTGAAAGACATTTTATAACTAATACCGTAACTATAATGAGGGCCACCACCATGTCACTTTTAATGCATTAAATTCTGTTTCCAGCGGAGTTACTTTCGTTGTTCTTACCCATGTCTGCGACCTTTGAAGAAACATTTTATGTTTTCCCGGCGTATGTTTAAGCCTCACCGGGATTTCCACTGGGTTAAGTTCCGAGACGAATCCACCAGATACGTTCAAACATCCACATCCTTGTCTATCTACTCTCGCTCGCATCCGTCTATTCGCCCCGACCTCCCAACTTGGAGAGTATCCTCGTCCATCATTATCGGCCATTGCCATACCATCGTCACATCCGTCTTTCCCTCCGGTTTCCGCTCATTTCCGCCAGGGAGCAGTGCACACCGCTCGCCTCTTCCTTCCGCCCTCTTAACCTCGTCCCATCATCCTTCCTTCCCGCAATCTCACCCTCGTCCTCCCTCTTCCGACGCCAGCGCCCCGCGGTGAGCGCCTTTTTTTCCCGATTAACGACCATTAACAGCCGTCTGAATCCCCTCCAACCCCCCTCCCTCTCAGTGTATTCCCGGCGGTCTCGTTTGCACACGACCATATTTCAATGAAGCAGGGGATCACACTCAAAGGATCACAATTCGATGATTAACCGCGCGAACGGACCAACTATTCTGCTGGCTATAGTCGGAATTCTTCATTGCAGTATGCAGGCCGGATCGGGGGGGTGATTGAGAGAGCGTTTGCATGGGTCATGTATGCTTCACTCGTCCCTTCATTAACGCGGGAGATTTAAATCAAGGTATCTTGAATATCCCGTAGAAATATCGCACTTAATAACCGATCCAACGACGCATAACTAATTAATTGAATTCTTAGTTTATTGTTTTATTTGAAATTTTTATTTATGGCGGAACGTTATTTTCATCATTCCCCATGGTTAGGATATGTACATACTTTTGATTTTTATTGTTTTTCTTTGTCTTCGTACGTAGATTACAAGCTGAATTTGACATGTTTTGTGGCGGGTATTTGATCAATAAATTATTTACTCTTCTAGGGTTATTTCTTTTGGCAGAATTTTTCTGTTTTTATGCTTTCACGTGGAACTAACTATACTACCTTGATCAAAAATTTCCCGGAATTTATTCAGAAAATTAAAAATACAAGTTTATTCATCTAAATCTATATTGTCCCCTTCAAAGTAATCCCCATCGACTGCAACACACTTATGCCAGCGCTTGATCCAATCCTCGAAACATTTTTTATATTCGGTTTTCGGTATGTCCATCAGTGCTTCCTGCGATTTTTCCATTACTTCCTCTCGGCTGCTAAAACGCGTTCCCCGTAATGGTTTTTTAACTCGATTGAACAGAAAGAAGTCACAGGGAGCCAAATCAGGTGAATTCGGTGGCTGTTGGATGGTATTTGTTGCATTTTTCGTCAAAAAATTACGAATAATGATAGCACTGTGCGACGGTGCGTTATCATGGTACAAAATCCACGAGTTTTCTGCCCACATTTCTGGTCTCTTTCGGCGAATTGCTTCACGCAAACGTCTCATAACGCCCAAATAATACTCTTTGTTTACTGTCTGGCCTTCTGGCAAAAATTCATGATGCACTACACCGTTGTAATCCATGAAAACCGTCAGCATTGCCTTCTTTTTTGACTGAAAACGACGTGGTTTTTTTGGTCTCGGCTCATTTGGTGAACGCCATTCACTTGCCTGATGTCTGGATTGCGTGTCGTACTCATAAACCCACGTCTCGTCTCCAGTAATGATCCTTTTGATGAATGTGGGATCGGATTCAGCCTCGCAAATCATGTCTTTTGCGACGTCAACACGGTCTCTTTTTTGCATGAAATTGAGGTCTTTTGGAACCAACTTTGCTGCTACACGACGGAAACCCAAATCATTAACCACAATGTCTTGGGCGGATCCATAGGCAATGTTCAAGTCCTCCGCTATTTCTCTGATGGTTAATTTGCGGTTATTGACCAACATTTCTTTTACTTTATCAATTTTTTCACCGAATTTCGATGTCGATGGTCTGCCACTGCGTTCATCATCTTCGATTGACTCACGACCACTTCTGAACCGCTCGTGCCACTGGTAAACGACCTTTTTTTTAGAGAATCGTTGCCGAAACACTTTTCCAACATTTCCAACGTCCGTGCGCCACTAAATCCGTTTTTTACGCAAATTTTAATACAAGTTCGTTGTTGCAAATTTAAATCCATTTCTGAAATTGTAAAAAATCGCCAACACACACAGAGATAGATGTACTCTTGGCTACTTAACTTTTGCAAATGGCAAGTTATGACACTAAGATTTAAAGGGAATATCAGCAACAGATGTACCAATTTAACAAAAAAAAACAGAACTCAAATCGGAACGATGGGAGCGACACACGGTGGTTATTCCGGGAACTTTTTGATCAAGGTAGTACGTATTTTTTAATATCGCGAATCTGTAGAGGCAATCATGTTGGCATCCAATGCAGTAAACTTAACTTTTTTTTCAATTCCTTTTCAAGAGTAGAAAATTGCTAATTTGTCAATTTTTGCTTATTTCACTACTTGTCATTAACCAATATAGAAGTTTAATTTGGCCGTCGCCATTCCCTTCCTCTCATGGCAGTTGTCTCACCGCAAACAAATTCCGGGTCACGGTGATGTCAAAGGTTGGATGTCACTTGTACACAGTTCTCCCGCGGCTGATTCTAATCTTATTCAGTTTTACATGCGTCTTTATTTCCTCTTTTTTAAATCTAACCAGTTTTTCCTTATGGATCCTTTCGTTCTATTCTCACTCTTTACAGTGGTCATCCTCACCTTAATTCTTGTATTTTCGATATTCTTCTGTAAACTCTCTTATTTATCGTCGTCAATGCGTCCATTGCGTTAGCTCTCTTGATTGTGAGTCGCTCTTCTCCTCTGCCTGATGATTCCATTGCATCATCCTTTAACGCCATTCTTCATTTTTACAATGTTATTCTTTTCTCTCTAAAGTTTGACATCAACCGTCGTGGGAAACTTTTTCTCCTCTATGATATTGTTGTGTCATCAGGGTTTTTCTATCATCCCCTTAATTTAATTGGCTCTCCGAGACAGTTTGAGTTGGGTGAACCAAATCTTCACCCTTCCTTTACTTGGCTCCTGAATCGGTGTTTATCAGGGTGCAGTCGATTTCATATTGGTCATATTGGATTCATAAATTTAAATACTATGGGATCAATGAGAAAATAATTAATTGGATTAGAGACTTCTTGTCAAACCGCAAACAAATAGTAGTCATAGATGGGTTGTGCTCAACCGATAGAGATGTAACTTCGGGCGTCCCCCAGGGAAGTGTAATAGGGCCTCTTCTGTTCTTAATATACATAAATGACTTAAGCACACACGTTAGTAGCAATCTAAGGTTATTTGCTGACGACACGGTGATATACAGGAAAATAAGGAGCCAACTAGACCGCGAGCTACTCTCTAGAGGCTTAGACAATATCTCGGAATGGTGCAATAAATGGGGATTAGCACTTAATATAGATAAATGCGCAGTTTTGAAATTTTGGAATAAAGGAAGCGAGGAACAGGATATAAACTACAAAATAGAGGGTTCAGTATTGACTACGGCAAATCAAGTTAAATATTTGGGGGTTGTTCTAACACCACATCTTTCATGGGGAGCACAGATCAGGACAATATGCGGATCAGTTTTAAAGAAACTTGGCTTCATTAAACGGGTGGTGGGGAAATGTAATGAAAAAGTTAAAGAGAGGTGTTATTTTGCTCTAGTTAGACCTCATTTGGAATATGCCGCAAGTATTTGGGATCCGTGGGAGAAAATTTGGCAAAAAGAATTAGATAAAGTCCAGAGAAAATCCGCTAGATTCGTTAAAAATTGTTATGATAAGATCACAAGTGTGACAGGTCTCTTAGGGGATTTAGGCTGGGAACCACTTGAAGCGCGGAGAGAACAAGCGAGGCTAAGACTTTTAGAAAGGTTCAGAAAGAGCAAATTTAACTATGACACTAAAGGAATTATAATGGCCCCACACTACTTAGGTAGATCAGACCACAAAGATAAACTAAGGGAGATAGATTCTAGGACAGATAGGTACAAATACTCATTCTTTCCCAGAACAATCAGAAATCATAATAGTAAGAAACCGAAGTCACTTTAGAAATATTAAAAACGTTGAATTTACAAGTCGGAACAAAATTAAACACTATAGAGATGTTAGGTATACTTTCAGGTGCATGTGTATGTTAGTTGGTAGTTTGAGTGTTTGCATGTGTGTGGGGTGTAAGTGTTCATGCATGAATGTATGCCATGTTTTTTTTTGGATATATGATTTCGTGGTTATTGCATGCGGTTTTTTTTCTTTTTCTTTTCTAAATTACGGGTGGTGTCCTAACACCCCCCGCCACACGCCCTTGCGGCGGCTTGCGGGGTATTAAGTAGATGTAGATGTAGATATTTGGATTTCTCTCTCAATATCTTCCAATCCAATCTCATAGAACAGAGTCGCTAAAAGATTGTTTTTCGACTTTTCCATTTCATTTCCTTTACAGAATTCGTCTCCCTTTAGAATTTCGTGTCTTTAGCCCAAGATACCTCGCACCAATTTCCTCCTCTACTTTTTCAAACACCACGTTTCATTCGTTCATCGTGATTTGTTTTCCCTTACCCTTCGCAGCGATGAGGGCTTTTTGTTTCTACATGAGGGCCGCTAGTTACGATTTCTCGCATCTTTTTATGAACTTCAGCTTATGGCACTATTGACGTCCGTGGGCTCTCCTTACACGGTGATCCATAAGTTTCTGTCTTTATTCTGCCAACACTACCGCATACTTTTTCTTCATTTTTTATTGAGTATGAACTACTGCTCTCTTTTTCGTCTCGTGAGCATACCATTCTGCATTCGGCACACCATAATTCATCAGATCCAGCCCATTTCATGTCAATGACTCATCGGATGTATCATTCTAAAATGACCATATCTATCCCCGCGTTATTTAGGCGTTCTCCTAACTCCAAATGCACGTACTTATTGCAATAAATGTATCCATTTTGAAAGATACTTATATCGCAATATTCTTCTCCGGAATATGTGTGTGGGGGATTCTTTTGTCTTCAAGATTTTTCCCATTAGAAACTCCGTTTCGTCATTTGTGATATGTTTACACTGATTCTAATGAAATTGGTGTTTTGTATCTTCCTCGTGTATGCAATTAAATTTACTTCACTCTATTTATCGACTTTTATACAAAATGAGACGTTTCAGGCGTGATATGGTGGAATATCATGATTATTTAAATATTGGCAATTTTTAATGAAAAAACTTTTATGGATAACACCGGTCTGATGTATGACCTACTTCGTCCATACTGCCTGAGAAAACTTTCTTTCACTGTTTATACTTGCGCAAGTAGGTTGTACCAGCCCTCATTATTGTTATTTTAGAACAGGAAAGCAGTAAAACATCTTGTTAATAGTTAAAGCATTTCTGACTTTTCAGTCAACTACCAATGCTGATATACCTACATGTACTTTTGTCTGTCGTGTGATAATCCCTTTTTCCTTAATATGTAAAACCATATTTTAAACAAACTGCTCCGTAACATCACCCAATGATAACTTTTTCAGTTGAAATTTATGTAGTGCAACAGTTAAATTTTGTAGTAAAAACATGTTTCAAACTCACCATGAAATTTCTCTGCGAAGTCACACTATTACCCATTTCACCAAGAATCATTACAACACACATAGCTGCATTCCATTAAGTCTAGTGATTATAGTAATCAATATTTACTTTTTATTAAATAAAAATTCAATTGTAATTTTAACGATTTTATCCCTAAATTAAATGTTCATACATAATTTTGGAGATTCAAGACTTTCTCTGTCTTGATACGGGTGTATTTATGTTTACATATTATTTAAACTATTTGTTAATACCACAATCATGATACCATTGTAGTACATGGGCGTCGTGCGTATCTCTAATCAACATTTTCTTATATTTATATACTGGCCGCAAAAGGGTATTATCATCCAACCTCCTCAATGGAGAAGGTTTAGTGAGAACACCCACCCTTATATTGGGTGCAAGCTAGAAAAAAGGGGTGATCCAGGGCGTATAATTATTCTTAAAGAAATCTAGACTCCTTTGACGAGTTGTAAAAAAATGCATTATCAAATGGGGAATGAATGTCGTTTCTCAATGATTGGTCAAACTCAGATTTTTATAGAATTAAATATAGAAAAAAAGTAAAATAATTGACGGAAAGGAAATTAAAAGGATTGGAATTGTGGCTCTTTCAATCGTGACACTTCTGCCGAGGAGTCAGCCGGTGCGTCCGGATCGTTTTTTGTCGACTGTGAGCCATAGCAGCACCCATCTTGCAAATAGGTTTCTCATGTCAAAATGTTGGTACAATAGAATTCATTCGAGATACACACACCAAAATCCATCTCACACACGTTGACTGTTTTATCATCCATCGGTACATTAAGGATTTTATCAGTGATTTCTGTGTTAGTCACTTCAAATGGGCGTCCAGAATGCTCACCGTCTCTTGAGCTCATATGGCCAATTCAAAAGCTAATTGAAGGCGCTGATTAATCATATTGTTTATCAAGTTTCTCTTTTGTTCCATAGGTGATTTAACTGCCATAATATAATGTTTAATCAACTCATAAAATCCTCATTTATCTATTTTTTTGGAATTCAATCGGCTTGCTCGAACCAAAGTAATGCTAAATACAGAGTAATTATACGACCTGAATGAAATTGAGTGTGTAGTGCTTCAAAGAATACGGCTAACGGAAGAACATTCTGGGACAGTCAAGTGGTCACATCTCTCATACTTTTCACGGACTTTCCTAATTTACATCCCAAAATACGTCAGTAATAGCTTTAAGAACTCTTAATCTTTCAAATAGTACCTTCACTTTGCGAGTTGGTTAAACCTCGCACAAACCTGAATCCTGATTTACCATTTTATCTTATTTTGTTTCCTTGTGAGCCGATAAATATATTATTATTATTAGGTAATCTGCCCGTTAAGGTAGGTTTTTGGATGGGCATAATTACTAATTTAATAATTTGTGACCCCTAGCAAAACACAACATCCTACTCTACATCAGGTCCCTCTTCAGCTCTGAGTACTTTCTTCTTCCCTTCATCCCGTCCAACATCCCTATCCTGTTCCTTCCCTTTCCTCGTTTGCCTAACATTCTCCCCTCTATTACAGTCTTCAACATCCCGCTGCCGGTCAATACCCCCTTCATCCACTTTTCCTGCCTCCATAGGATTGCTCCTAACAAACCCCTCTCTTCGCCCACCATACCAAGTACTTCCTCGTTTGTTTTCTTCTCTGTCCATTTCACCTTCTCCATTCTTCTCCACACCCACATTTCAAAAGCCTCCAGTCTACCTCTATCCTCCTGCTTCAATGACCACGTTTCCGCGCCGCACATAGCTACGCTCCAAATTAAAGTTTTAACGAGTCTTTTCTTAACATCCTTACTCAACGTCCCCGTCATCAACTCCCTCCTCCTTGTGAAAGCCTCTTTGTCTAGCGCAATTCTTCTCCTTACGTCCCTACTACTTTGACCGTGTTGGTCCAAAACACTACCGAGATACGTAAACTGTTCTACCTGCTCTAGTGTTTGCCCTCCTATTTTAATGTTTAGCTTAGCCTTTTTCTTTCTAGAAAATCGCATAACCTTTGTTTTATTAATATTGATTCTCATCCCATACCTGTCGCACTGAATTTCCAATTCACTCAACGATGCTTGCAACCCCTTAGCTGACTGACAAACTAAAGCTTGGTCATCAGCAAACCTAACTGATTTTACGAATTCCCCGCCCACTTTCATTCCTACCTCCAGTTCTTCCCATGCCTCTTTGATCATTTCCTCTGCATACAGGTTGAACAGCAACGGTGATAATGGGCAACCCTGCCTTACACCTCTTCCTAGCACTGCCCATCCGGTCTCCCCGCTTCCCACCCGCACCTGAGCAGTCTGAGACATGTGCAGGTTCCGGATTAGCCTCCTTTCCCTCCAATCTATGCTACACGTTATTAAAACACATATTAGCCAGATGCCCTAGTGGTATCAAATTGCTGCAAAATTCTAAACATCAATTAACGTCTTTATTAGTGGAAAGTTAATGAAGGTTTCAGATTAATTAAATGAAGAATGCAATGTATCTTTCCACTGTCCTTTATCCACGTACAACTAGTTTCAACGCTCAAGCGTCATCATCAGGTACTGATAACGCTAAAGATGATGCTTGGGCGTTGAAACTAGTTGTACGTGAATAAAGGACAGTGGAAAGATACATTGTATTCTTCATTTAATTAACATGAATTTCCACAAAGTTTATCCGGGAAGGTTTCAGACTCTACACTGCTTGAAACCTGTAGTAGAGTAATACATTTTAGCGTGAAAAAGTAAAACGTGTACCTATTCAGTGAATAGAAAGTTTTGCAGAGTTGGGATATTTCATGACGAATTTCAATAGTAAGCGTCAATATTACAAATGGTTTTTAGCTTTGGTTGAGGGAGTAATTTAGAGATTCGTATTACATAGGAAACAATGGATAGCTGCTGTCAAGCCAGCACTAGTGTGATAACAGCATTCTGAACGCAATCCACGTCGGTCCTCACTAGAAAAATCGTCCCGAAGTAGACAGTGGGATCTTCCGCGTAGGGGCATTGGCAAAAGCACTGCACTGAGTCTACGAGTCGATCATGAGCCATTTATTTACGAGGCAGGGCACGGAAAGAGGGGACTGGAGGTGGAATATATGGGAGTGGGGGAGGTGTTTGGTGTCCAAGGGTGAAAGAGACGGGAGGGTGGCCGAGCCCTGGTGACAAGGGTCACGTCCTCGCGCCTCCTCCCGCCCTCCCAGCCCCTCCCCGGGCACCCTGCCGCCCTCTTGACCCCCTCGCAGCCGCGTCCCTCGTCCCATCACATAACGCCCCCTCGCCCTCCCACCCTCCCGCCTCTTCCCAGCCGGTCAGAAAAGCGCGCGCCCAGCCAAGCGGCAGTTCTCGTTCCTCCGACACGACTCCCTCCACGCCCGCACTCCTCCACCCCCGCGCTCCCACTCCTCTTGCCTCCGCTGACCGTAGTCCCTCGACGCTGCTGCTGCTGCTTCTGGGGACTCAAAGGGCAGGAGCGGAAGGCAAGCCATCAGCGACGACACTGGAGTGTGTTTCTGTGTACGGGGGCGGTGTGGGGAGGGGAGGTGGGTGTCGCGGGGGGCTGAGGTGGAGGTGTGTACGTGCCGGGAAGTAGGTTGGGTGGCGGTTAGGGGTTCGTCCTCCCCCCTCACCCTACACACAAACATGGGTACATACGCGGACCATCCCTTAATCTTTTTTTTTAATTGAGCCCTCGAAGGGAAACGTGAGCAAGCGAGGGGGGAGGGGGAGATGGAAAGTGTCCCTCTCTGCGGACTTCTCAGAGGCAACGGGAATATGAATAACGACTCCCGGGAGGAAAAAAATAGAGGTGGCGGAGAAAGGTGAGAGGAGCAGGATGAGCCGGAGGATTTATTAATTTTTTTGACTGGTCCCCGTATTCATTCGTCCTCTCCTCTCCTTCCGCCCCCCGCCACTTCCCTCTTGCACGCTGCTTGTTTTTTTTGTTCTTTTTTTCTCATTTTCGCGAGGATTACATTTCTCCTTCTGCCCGCCTTTCCCCACCCCGTTGCATTGAACTCGCAAATAAAAGATATCAAATTAAAAATAAATATTATATACGTACATTCTCACGTTAATTTCTCGTGCGAATTCAACATTTTCAGCTATTTCTCTCCATCTCTCGTCTTTATATTACCATATCCCTCTCTCACTCTTTCTCTTTCCGGATCTCACAATTTTGTACAGGCCTTGCATGGGAAACGAACTTTTACGGGAGACTATTGTTTTGGGCATTCCATGTTGATGCTATAACTCCCGAAGAGCTTCAGGTCCATCAGAATTATCTGGGTTGAAAATTAATTAAGATAATTTGACTTGAATTATGGATGAACTCTGGGTCGTTTAAAATATTGAGGAAAACACGGGCGCATATTTATATTTGTGTAAACATGTATTATAGTCAAAAACGTCATGATAAGTTATGTCATCACAGCAGCCGTATTTGCGTCGTTTTGTGTGGATACGCTGGCCATGTCAAAAAGGATTTTGAAGAAATTAAACGGCTTGTTAGTAGGTAGAAGAATTGTCATTTGTGTTACATATTGGATAATGTGCAAACAGCGAATAATAAAATAATGTTGTATTAAAGCTCTGAAATTTGTAAAAGCGTGAGGTAGAAAATAAGGCTGAAGAAATTAAGACGAGTTTTACATTCACAGGAATATATATTCGGAACTTGTTCGAAATAGCTGTATTGAAAAGCAAAAAACCTAAGACATCCGTCCTTTGTGCTTTGTAATCGTATAAATTTTGATTCAGAATGTACATAGATCAAGCATGTGTTCATTGCACACATAAAAACTCATCTGAAATTTTAATATTCATTCTGTTATTTTAAGCATTCAGAGCAATTGGTCACTGAGGGATCCGGGTTCAAATTCCGGTTAAGACGAATAATTTTTGCACGCAGAAATGAAGAGGAACTTCGGGAGCTTAACTAACTAAAGCTCTCGGTCGGAGATCGAGAGATCCGGATTCGAATCTCAGTAAAGGCGAATTATCCTTACACGTTGAACCTTGTAGCATTGTAATAAGCATTAACAAATGACTACGTTATTTATTGTGGCGGCATCACTCGTAGTTCTTTGCAATTATAGGAATGTTTATTTCCCTGAAGACCCGTTATAAATGCGCTCAGTTTATTTTATAAAATAAACCCTAGGGAAATTTTGCAAACCCAGTCATGGTAGGGTGTTTTGGATAATTCTTCCTCCGAAATGGCTGGTGTTCTAACGTCTCTGCCACGTGTTCTTGGTCCCGGGTGATGAGGTGTCGTGTAAATAAATTTGTGCATCTAATGTATGTGCGGACTATTCGACCTGAATGAGTAGAATGCTTCAGTTAGACACTTAAAACCGACATCATATTATATTTTTTCGTGTATTAATCAATCGTGGGAGAGACCATGCCGGAGGTTATTTTGAAATTTTCTTTCGATTTTGTTGGCTGTGGTGAGAAATATAGAGCTGCATTAAAATAGCCACAGGAGTTGAATGATGCACCCATGTGATAATTACGGGAGCTGTTAAGCCTAATAAAACAAGTGCAGAGGAGTGCGTAAAAATTGCATCGAGATTCATCAAAATATTAGCAAAAACTAAGCCGAACGGTCATAAAAAAAATTGAAATGGAAATCCCTGAAGCGTCGGAAATATGGTGGTACCCGCCAATTAATGATTTTTTTACTGACATAAGCCATTTTTTTGATTTCGTGACTTAATCCTCACCCTGAAAAAGTCTCTCGATGTACTAATCTCCTGGTGCATTGGGCTATATATACTGGTCGTGTCAAAAAACCTTTAAAAATGCTCCGGTGGCTTAAGATAGGTTGTTGATGTCGTTCCAGAAGTATTTCAGTGACTGCATCGGGTCATTTTGTTAGCCCTCTTACCTCTTGTATTATAATACACAGCGGGCAGTCATCATTCTTCCATTCTCGCGACCCTCTTATCCACCATCCCACTTTCCCTTCCCCATTTTCACGCCACACACACGAGCTATGCACCAGTGCCCCTCCTCTTTCTACTCCTCCACCCCTCATCCCCCCCTCGCTGCTCTTTTCACGAAAAAAACCCTGCATCTCCCTCCTTCTCTCCCAGTGTACCACGGCCCCTCCATCCTCCTTTTGGCCACCCTCTCTCCCTAAGGCACACCGAACTGGCAAGTGGCTCTTTCCCCCTTCGTTTTAATTAATTGGATTTCCATATCGCGGGCGTACGTAAAAAAATATTTCGGCGAACTAATGACAGGAATTGACGGCTCAGAAAAACGTCTCTCCTCGGTGCCTGCTCGTCCACGGTGGGAATGAGACAGGAGTTCTCCTCGGGATTCGGCTGTGCACCACTTCTTCACTTGTTCCGGATTCCTCGAGAATCGTCACATTTACTTACATACGCGAACATGGATAGATGGCACCGATTCTAAGTTTTATTAATTTTTATTTACCTGAAGCCAAAGTTTGCTCTCTGTGGCTGTATTTACTTCAAAGTTGGTGATCGAATAGTGCTCCGAAGAAGAAAGTTTAATAATAGGAATTTTTATCCAAGGAAAATAAAGGAGAATTGGATTTTAAAATACCTCTAAAATGACAATGCAAAAATATCAGCTCAATGGTTGGTGCTCATATGCGAACTAACCCTTGAAACGTGTGACATTCACACGTTAATATGGCACTTTCCTTGTGCCACCATTGGATGTCCCACCTAATTTGGTGGGTTTTAAGAACGGGTTAGAAAGAGCAGCAAAATAAAGGATAGGTATGGTAGAGGAAAAGGGGATTTGACCCCATCGGCCAAGTGTTTAGGAGGATGAATGAAAGAAAGAAATACCAGAACAATGTTACGGATGTGGGAAACAATGTATAATAGTTTCAGTCTTACCTTTGTGGAATTCCTTCTTGATGAGGGCATAGCAAGAAACTTTGCACTTCCACATAAAGATTTATTGCTTCAAACGACCATGGTTTCGATGCTGCGCATCATCACCAGGTTAAGGAAATGTGCTGTAAAAATTAGTGCAATGATTTGGAAAAAAATCAGATATAAGGAAGGGATAATATTGCTTTGGTTTAACTTTGTATCTCGATAAAAGGTAAGAGAATCGTCAAGGCGTAGCAAGGGAAAAAATATACCTCCCGTGAAATATTAGCCAGAGAAATAATTGATGGGCGCAAAAGAGATTCAGGGATGGTGAAAATGATACAATTACGATGAAGAGATTAATGGTAAAGGTTTATTAAGAATGACATGGTTTGTATAAAAAGTATCGGGAAATGTTTTGGAAAAAATATATTTCAGACACTATAATGCCACAAAATTCTTCAAAATGCACTCCTTGAGTGTCGTCAGACTTTTGCCGGCGGCTTTTTTACGACTCGAAGGTTCCCTGATAGGCGGATTCCAGAAGGCCCTTAAGGGTGCGCGTGCAAGCTTCTTTGACAGCAATTAGGGTCCCATAGCCGTGTACTTTGAGGAAGGATTTTACTTCTGGGAATAGGAAATAGTTTGCTGGTGCCAAATAGGAACTGCAAGGGGGTTGGGGAATAGTCACGATACCACTTTTTGTTAGATAATCGGTTTTCTTGGAGCCTCAAGCGCTCTAGACCTCTGGGAAGAGTTTAGCGCAGATCTTTCGCACCGCCAAAATTTTAGTGATAATGAATGTGCACTGTCATCTTATCAATGCCAATACGATCTGCAATCACGCACACACTCAAACGACGGTCTAAATTTTGAACTTAAAAAACATAAGGAAAAAATTGTTACCGATATTTTTTATAAAAATCTTGTAGAGATGAATTTCAATATAGATGAGGATAGCTTGGACCCAGGTGTAATGGATAGCGAGACAGAAAATGCGCTATGGGATGTAAATTTGAGCAATGCAGCAGGGATATATAACAATTGCGCAGAAAAACATTGAGTTTGGGGGCGAATGGAACAATGGAGAATGGAAAATACGCATTATTGATGAGAAAGGAATATGACCAGAAAATTGCTTCCAGTCAATGACGATACCGATAAAGTGTAAAGAAGTTTGATGTGAGGACTATATGTAGGGCAAAACGAGAAGTTTAATTTCACATGTAGCAGAGATAGTTTCTTAGGATTAATTTTATAAAGTTAGAAAATAGTTCAAACATTTACCTAAACGATTATCACTATGTTCCTCCACAATCTACATAGAAAGTGGAGCGGAACGCGTGATACCATTTCAGTGATGAGAACATTGGTGTAGAATTGTAACAGTAGTATACGTATAAAATATCATCGAGTATCAATAGGGTAGTCATTCTGTGCTTCGAGGAATGGGAGAAGATGTACGACCGAGTAGAGAAGGCAAATTCAACGGAGATGTTGCTAAATATAGAATTGGACTGTAGTAATAGGCGAGTTATTCGGAACGTGTGCATGAATCAGACGGTATAGTATGTGATGGTAGGAGAGAGAGAGAGAATTGGAATGGCCAGTGAAGTGGCAGGGAATCGGGAGGCATGAGAGTTAGGCAGTACGTACTGTCCATCATAGTTCGTACTTATCAACTTATACGTCTATTCTCAGGAATTGTTATAGATAGAAAATTCATAATCGAGCTGGAAACAAATGTGGGCGGCGAAATGATTGATTCAGTTTGGTTTTCAATTATTATAATTTGTTATATAAATTATAATTTTAATGTAATATATTTTAAAATAAGTTATAATTAAATAATTTATATTGATTTCTACAAATAATTATTCGGTAATATATCGAAATATTGATCGAAAAATAAATGTTTTATCTATTCTCTAATTTCTTTCAAATGCTTATTTATGTGTGTCCTCAAGAAATATATTTCTACATTCATTTTAAAAACTCTTATTTTGACGATGCATTTCTAAAGTAAAGAATGATTTTATTTTAAATAAGATGTTTGACATGAAATTAAAAAGAGGAGATTTTGAAATAATAGTCATATGCCTCCAATAACGATGAGTAAGGCCGCAGGAAGAGTTCACTGTACAGTGAGCAAATATGGCCTTCGACGTCGGTGGTACAGGAAATATTTTAAAATGCAATTCCTCGATTCGGAGACTCAATATGGGAATCCCAGTCGTTATCTGTTTGAGAGATTTCTTCCGCAATCCAAATATTATTACAGGGATGGGCAGAAGGCTACTTTAGATTTTTTTTTCATTCCATCTCCGAGCATTTTCATTCCACCGATGCCACTGCCGACGTGGGGGGTCCAAGGCCGCCCATTTCTGTAATCAACCCATGAAAGAGTCCTGTTTGTTCTCCGCTCCCACCCCTTCGGGCCAAACTTCTGGCTCTGATTCGTGACCTCATTCAAATCCATCAGCAAATTGCCTTTCCTTTTATGAAAAGGACTCTCAGCTAGAGGCAGTCGGGGGCCATATAACACACTGGCTAAGTACTACGTATGTACGAAACTGGACTGTGCTCGTTGGCGGTGACTTTGTAGCCCTTCCTTTCTTAGGCCATTTCGTCACCCATACATGCACACATGAGCGCATGCATGTACTTCTCTCTGCAGGCAGTTTACGCATTTACTCTCGTACCTGTGCGTTCGTTGCCGGCACATTCGTCGACTTGTATTCGCCAAAACGTTTTCCCCCTGGTTTTCTCCACCTCCCTCTCTCTTCCGTCGTAACCCCCCTCTCCAAAATGGACCAGATTTCATGGTTGGGGTCTTCATGCTTACCCGGGTCACGTACTCACATCGGCATCTAGTGGTGATATTCCTAAGTACCGGAATGGCCGAGTCTACTAAATGGCGCACGGTGAACATTGGCTCGTATCTCTTCCGTGACTCTGGAAGCACTCCCTCATCCCTGCCAAACTCTCCGATGAGCTATTGATATCGGAGGCAGTCAGCAAGCGAGCTTTGAAGCTAATTATAACGCTTGGCTTGTTCTCTCTCTCTCTCTCGAGGAAACTTCTTTTAATATCTTACTTATTATGCATTATACCCAATAGTTTCATGTTCGACTTTGAAACCAGCGTGTTAGGATAGTCTGTAGTTCTTTGATTAGCTAGTATATATATATATATATATATATAAAATTGGAAAGCAACAAACTATAAGAACACACAAAAAGAACACTCACACGTTATTTCTTAATAATTTTGACGGAATTTAGCTCTATCTTCCTCCGAAGACACAGTTGTACTAAAAAATCAGCACTACTGATTAGTTATTCGTTTGATCGCTACTTTTATAACTGTTAAATTGAGAATTTCTTCACTAATAAGTGCCGGTTTGTGTTAGCAGAACAATAAATTTGATCAAATCAGGAAAAGGCATGTGATCCAAAATTGATTTCTAATTCAGCAGGACTAAAATAGTAAAATAGCTCATAATATAAGATTAGAGAGATAGACTGCAAGACTGGCAGGTTTAAATGGTCATTTTTTCCAAGAACAATAAGAGACCAGAATGCTTGTAATCGAAATCCCTCACTAGTCGGCTCGACATAACAAGTATTAACCTACAAGGTAGCGACTGCACTTGGTTATACTAGTATATTTAGATTTATTTTTTGCAGGTTCCCCCCACCTTTCCCCATTCATTTGAAAAACCCCAACCCCCTCATCCCTAACCCTTTCCTCCTGGTACTGCAGCCCCTGCCACAAACCTTTTTGGTGGCTCGCAGGGTATTGATGTAGATGTAGATAATTTATATAAAAATTGACGCTTTAATTAAATGCCCTGATTGGTTTAATAATGTCATCATTTCCTACATTGACTCCATGATAAAGTCGTCATTATGGCGCCATCTTGATTTCATATATTTTAGTCCGTGTTTTTAGCTCTTATGTTCATGATGCTTTTCCAAACGTAAGGAATTGGTTCACTGTGGTCTATCTACCACTACTGATGTCCAACCATGTTGTATTGGCAGACTCATGCAGCCATCACAATAGTGTTTAGTTTTACTAATACGCATAGCTTTTTAATGTATGGTATGCTAATGAATTTTTTTGATGCACAATGAGCTTTATTCACATTCACTATGGGGTAAGCCGTTAAAATCCACTCAATTAAGTTAAATGGAGTGTATCTTAAAGTCTGCTGGTTCATTATCATCGGTATTTCAATCCACAATTTGTCTTACGGCAATCTTCCACTCTTTCCTTTCCAATGGTATATCACGACACCCGCATCCCAGTTTTCTACTGTTTTCGCCTTCATTTTCCGTAATCAGGAATGACGATTCCTGTGGTGCATTGTTTATTTCATAACTACAAGTTGTGGTCTAGCTTACCACTGCAATTCGTATGAACATTTTCACCTGATTTTCACCATTGATTTCTAAATATCTATAGTTTTAAGTTGCGAATCGTGCTTCTATGACATTTGGTTAGAATTTCTCCATGTCCCCTCTAAAATCTGGGAACCATTTGACATTTATCTTCTTCGTTGAATAGAGTTATTTCACAATTGGACCAAGTACCTACGTCATCTTAAGTACGTATGTTAAGGGATTTGGAATAAAACGGATGATGATTTCTACTCGTTTGTTGAACTCATCCGTTCAGTAAATCCAAGCATCGTCGAAGCGTCCTCACACGTCATTTATCTGCCATTGATTTGCGCCCTCTCCCCCTTGAATGATTAGAGGTGAGGCCTATCGTTTGAATCCATTTTTTTCCCTTCCCTATTGAGTTGGCTTTTGTTCCTTGCACAGTATGGATAGGTCGAAATACGAGGACACCGGCTCGAGTACTATATAGGAACGGCGGCGGAGGACGGAGCCAAAACCCCCCTATGCTCCCCCTCTGACTCACCCTTCCTCCGTCCTCCTCACCCCCGCTTCTTTCACCCTCCTTCCCATTTGATCACCAGAAGCGGAGCCACTCCACTCCCTTCCGCGTACTGAAAAATCCGTCGATTCGGAGTGAATCCCTCTGACGAACGAAGAAAAATAAGCGAAAAAAAAGAAACGATGGGGGCGTAGTAGGTGGGCGTAGGGGGGCGCGCATATCCACGGGTGGTAATTATTTCGGACAAATGAAAGCTCACTCCTCCTTCTCCTCCCACCCTCCACCTCTTCTCTCTCCTCCTCATCTCTCCCCCAACCCCTCACTCCCCAATCTTCCTCTCTCCGTCCTATTACGTACAAACAACTCGTTGCTTTCCTCCCCTCCCTCCCAAAGCCCCCTCCTCCCCCCGCTTTTTCTCGCTCGATGAGGGATGTGGGGCGAGGGGTTGTGCAGGTGAATCGTAGCGTGAAGCGGCTTGAATGGGAACCGTTGGCTCGGCGGCAGCGGGAGGGCTTTTGGGAAGGAGGATGAGGAGAGGGGTTTTCTGCGGGTGATTGAAATGGTGGGTGGAAGATGGGAGAAGCGAGCGAGCGGGGAGCTGGTGAATTAAAAGGCGCAGCGGATTTGAGGATGGTTTGAAAAACGGAACGGATGGATTTGGCTGGCACCACCTATATACTCCGCTCTCATTGGGTGTCGTGAGGGTGTCGTCGGTCCTCTTTCCCAGGAAGGAAACCCCGAGTTAACCTCGACGCCATCGCGACTCGACCCTTTGCAGGGTTCACCCGCGGGAAATCCACCGGTAGTTGGTCCACGGTCCTCTCATACGAGTCCATCTCGTACGAAATTGAGCGGTGATGTACCGGATCGTACGAGAATCGATCCCTCTTCCTCTTCGCGATCGGGTCGCTGAGTCTAGGAGGATCGCGGAACTCTCTAAGATGTTCAAATCGACTAACACCACGGGACACTCTTCATCTTACACTATGTTCTTACGGAAAAGTGTTAATTGGTGGTCCACGCGAAGATTATTTTTTTTAAGGCAACACTTGCTGGAACTTCTTCTCGTGTATTGCAATAAACTAATAACACTTGTTAAATTTTAACATTTGTCCGCATTTATTTTCTTCACCGTGCACTATATGAAATGACCATTTCATGTTACGCTATTACGTGTTAGTCCATTTCATGTTATTATGTTACGTGTTAGTCCGTTCGTGATAACCTGACGGGTGAAATCATTCGTGCGGGTAAATTCATAGATGTAGGATGGGAGGGGGTTGTATTAAGTTATATCCGCACAAACGACGCGACGACGTGCTCTGATTGCTTTTGATTCGGGCTATTCCAAGTTTAGGAAGTTTCCCTTTGTCAGTGGTATGTTTGATGGAGGCGGATAATCATATGTGAAAAAGTTATTCTTGTTATAAAAGTTATTTGATTTGAAGAAACAGGCTGGCTTTCCCTAATCTCTCCATCCTTCTACTTTTTTTCCCTTTCAAATTGCCGATCGCGCATATCTCTCTAAGTAAGTTCTCCAGACGTTCGAGATAAATCAGATCATCTCCGCAATAACCACCTTAAGTCTCTGACAGCTTATGGTGAACATACTATAAAACGTTTCCGAAAGAGGAGATAATTGAATCAAGGGAGGTCTTGCGTTGGCAAGGTAAACACTATGCCCTTTTTTTTATAAAATGTTTGATTATTATAGGGAAAAAATAGTCTCCGCGGTTAAAAAAAAATTATATCAACCGAAACACACATTTTGGATGTAATCCCTAATTGTTTATGATAATTTGGTAAGATTGACCTCATTTCAGTACGAGTAATGATGAGTTACTAGGAAAATGTCATGTAAATCATATACTAAAAAAAAGAACTAGGGTTCTCTTTGAGGCAATAAATTAACTAGGAACGCAATAAAGGGGAGATAGAAGCAACGTAAAAGCGCGATGAGGAAGACCAAGGATATATACGTGAGTCAAATAAGAGGGATCTACCGCGAAAAATGTGTTAGTGGTAAGGCTAGCAGCACTAGATCTGTAATAATAAAGTTCCTCAGTCAACAAATCTTCTAATTTAAATACTAATGACATATTTCCATTAACCCTGGGCAGTGGAGATAGATCAGGAGTATTTGAAACGAGACAGAGGAAAACTTTGGGGATTAGTAGGATTATCTGGCAAGGGGTCATTGAGTTAGATAGGATATTAAAACGAAGGTGGTGAGGTTAGTTTTTGAGTAAAGCGTTCGGCTACTGATCGGAGGGTCCTGGATAATGAATGCTTCCGAATAGCGCCCTCCAAGATCCTGATTACTAAAACGTCGGGAGAAATCGAGTAGTGGAACGGAAAGGAAGTGAACCCTCTACCCTGAAAATGCGGATTTCACATGCCTTAAATCTTAATACGGTATTGACCTGACCACAACCTATCAAATACAGCCTTTGGGTAAATCAATACCATGGTCATGGTTTAACTAATCTTGGAGTTGAAAATTCGTGCACAAATTTTTGTTATTATATTTTGCATGTTAAACTTGAGAAATCCGAACGTAAAACATGTATGTTCTTGATTTGTTTTCCTCTTACAGAAATGACATTTATATTTAACTTTTGCATCTCACGGTTACAATATTATCGCAGTGTTTAGAGGTTAGTAACTTTTTAAGCGTAATTTACAAATGGCAAATGAATGATTCCGTTACGTCTATTATGATGCATCTCGCTGATACAACAATAGATTCCTATGAAAATTGAAACAAAGTTGAGCGATCAAGAGACGGCAGGTATTCAGACTATGACGGCTCGAGATCTGCCGTCCAGCAATAGGTAGAATGTCCTTCAATACCATTTGTTAGAGGACAGTGAACACTGATATCCATGTCAATTTCTAATACTGCTATAATGTACTTAAATATCTATCTAATGACCACAGTTTAGCAGTTTTGAAATTTATTATAATAACAATGAATCATATGAAGGATCCAAACTGATATCGGGGATTACCGTCGCGTAAGTGTGTTGATGGACGATGTTTCGTCCTCAGCCCAGGAGGCGTCTTCAGATCAAAGTGATCGACATCGTTCAGTTTTCAGTTTCAAATGTTTTTATTTGCAAAAAAAATTCAATAAAATACATAATAATACATATGCCCCCTGGGAAATCCAGTTGCAGGCCGTAGCCTCTTCGGCTGAGAGAAGGGCTGTTATTTATTTGGTTTGAATGTGCTGTCGTATGAAGGTCTGCGTCGCGATTTGGCCGCTATACGAGGTCTGTTCAAAAAGTATCGCGAATTTTGAATTTCCGCGGTTTACTTATATTTGATTTCGATTTTTTGTGGCGTTATGTTAATCCTTATGTCCCTCACTTATGCCGAAAAGTTTGAATGTTCAGTTAATTGTTGAGAGCTGTTTTGCTTGGACGCGTTTTGGCTTGTCTTCGATTTTTGCCCGTTCCAACAAATGGATCAAAGTATCAATATCAAATTTTGTGTGAAAAACGAAATTAAGTGCGCGCACGCATTGCAAATGTTAACTATGGCATATGGAGAAGCTACCCTTGACCAAATCAATGCTTATCGGTGGTACGAAATGTTCCCAGATGGCAAAGAAGATGTGAACGGCGAAGAGCGTGCCGGACGCCCGAGCACGTCAACATCAGACGAAAACATTGATGAGGTGAAGCAATAGTATTCGCCAATCGTCGATTCCCCGTTACAGAAGTTGCTGAGGACCTAAACATATCGTTTGGCTCGTGTCATTTGATTTTTATCAATGATCACGCTACGCATGACACGGGTCGCCGCGAAATATTTCAGAGTTTAAGAGGACGCCTCGGTAGCTTAAGTGGCTAAAGCACTCGACCGGATATTGAGGGATCTGGGTTCGAGTCCCAGTCAAGGTGAATGATTTTTACGCTCTGAAATTGTTGCATTAAAATGTACATTAGCGGATGACTCCGTTAAAAGTTACTGTTGCGGCATCTCCCGCAGTTTCTTTGGAATTCGCAATGAAATTGTTCAATTTCGACCAAAAACAGCAACGCATTAACGTTGCTAACAATGTGTTGGACTCTGTCCGCGGCGACCCAAATATGCTCTAGAGGTGACAAACAAACAAGGTTTATGGTTATGACGTGGAAACTAAAGCTCAATCATCCCAATGGAAGCTGCAGCACGAGCCAAGACAGAAAAAAGTTTGCTCGAATGTGAAAGTTTTGCTTGCAGTTTTCTTGTATTGCAGGGGCGTGATCGTGAGTTCTTGCCACAGGGTAGAAAGGCAAATAAGGAATATTAACTTCAAGTTATGCGCAATTTGCGCGAAGCAATCCATGACAACGCCCCTGCTCACCCATCACTACGTGTCTGGCCAAAAACAGCACACTGATCATGCCGCACCCACCGTATTCCCCAGATCTGGCTCCTAGTGACTTTTTCTTACTCCCTAAACAGAAGAGGCCCATGAAAGGACGACGCTACGCTACGATTGACCAGATAAAGACTGCATCGAAGGAGGATCTGGTTAAGGTCACAAAAAATGATTTTTTGGTGCTTCGAGGATTGGATAAAACGTTGGCACAAATGTATAATATCTAATGGGGATTACTTTGAAGGGGAAAAAATAGATATTCATGGATAAATAAATAATTTTTGAAAAAAACAAAAGTTGCGATACTTTTTGGGCATTCGTATATACGAGACGCTGGCTGGCCCGGAGCTCTCTGATTGGCTCGAATAGGAATCACTCTTTTCCCTCTGGAAGTCAGAGTATAGCCGTTGTCACTGTTGAAGTTGTTGGGATTCTTCATTATTTCTACCACGTCTATTATGAATCTCGGAAATAAATGTCTCTCTTTTGCCAGCGCTTAAGCTTGATCAAACTTGATCGCGTGTCCGGGTTCCGACCACGTACGCTTGGCAATTGCCGAGAGTCGGAACTGTTATCTGTCTGTGGCCCTTTGGTACTCTTTAGTTCTGCATCTGATGGAACTTCCTGTTTGGCCGATATAGGACTTCCCACATGTGCACTTGATCTCATATGCGCCTTCGTACATGAGATCGGGGATCCGGTCCTTCGGCTTAGAGATGATGTTGTGGATTTTTCTTTCTGTGGAGAACCTTGTTACATGATGTTTCCGTAAAAGCTTACTATCTTTTCAGCCGTTCCGGCAAAGCACGGGATGGCAGAATATGCCGTCGGTTTTTCTTTCCCATGCTCCACCTTGCTCTGTTTCTTGGCCACAATCCCATCTTCCGTCTACCTCTTTTCTTTTTTGGCGGTCCTTTTATGGACCGGACCTTTTTAGTGGCGCTGAATTATGCCTTACAATCTTTGCTAACACATAACTATGAAAGAGTTTTAACCTTAGCTGAAACCTAAACATATAAGAAACTATATGATAGGTATCTTGGTACCAACATCTGTTTTAGGACTTTTGACGACCTTTTAAAATTTTTAATAAGCTATTATCGTATGAATCTTTTCCACACGATGGGGAGAAAAAAATAAAGTATAATTTTGGCTTAAGACTGATTATAGAAAGGGAAGGGGAGTGTGCCTTCAACCTAAGGTTCCGCTTGGGCCTCACTTGTTTACCTGATCCTAAACTTTATCGCAAGATAGAAGGTGAAACTAAACGTTTATATTTCTCCAAAGAGGGTAAAATAAAAATACGACAAGGTATTCGGTCTGATTTACTCGAAAATCAGAAAGATTTGTATGATGATAGTATTGAATTGGTTTAAACTTTTCAATTAGTTTCTCCTACGAACTTGTAATGTACCTATTTTTTCAGGGGTAATCTCACGAATCGCTCGCCATTTCGGAGCATGCAGGTAGCTATGTTACATGGTTCACTTTTCCTGCTTTTCGGTGGGAATATTCTGTACCAGTTATGAGCGCAAACTCACTACCATGCGCGTTCCTACTGCAACTCCATGGCTACAAATATTTCTTTTCTTGCAATCACTATTTAAAATTTGCCGAACAAGTGAAGTCGTTTCCCCCTGTAATTCACAGCTGGTCGACTGAGGGAATCCCGCCCATTCAGTTCCCTCCCTCAGTCCCTGAATCACTCCCTTATCCTCGGATTATGTAGGCGAAGCTCTCTTCTCGATTTTCCTGTCGGTTATCCTGTTTGTGTCTTTTTACGTATATTGTTTCCTTTCTGAGAGCCACTTCATGTAGGCATCGCATTCTAAAACTTCGTCTGTAGTTCTGCCACTTCACTTTTCCTTCCACTATTGTAGAAGCCATTTAACCTAGTTTTTGGAGTGCACAGATATTCAACTTGTACTCTATTTTTTGGCTAACAGCGTGTTTCAAGATATTTCAATCAATGTATCCCTCCCGGTCGTTTATTACAGGCCTTTATGTTGGCTCACTCTTCACAGATCTATTTCATTTACTCCTTCCCTAAATCTACATGTCTTCCTTTCAGAGCATAACAAATTTTCATTAATTTCAATTAATTTCCTCAAATAGTGCTCATTCATATTTTTGACCCATGGATATGTTCATCAACGCTATACAAACTAAAAAATATATGCCCCTTTAAATTTTTTTCTTCCAAATGGGGGCTGTATGTTTTGCTGTGGGCAATTTTTTCCTCGTTAAAAAACCCATCTTTAATTCTTTTCTTATGCTAAATGTATCGTTTTTGTAATTTCCATCACTGTTTTTTCTGCAACTAAAATAGCTTAACTTTTGAACTTCTTCTGGAGCTTGCTTGTCCGTTTCCACTTCTTTGTTTCCAGGTATAGAACTTTTGTCCTGCAAAAATTAATACCATACAATCAATACAGTACAACTAATACAATGCAACTTGGCGTTAATGTTTGTATGCATATGCTTAATCTTTATTCACCCTTTTTTGACCAGGGTGTTTTAATAACAGAACTGCCAATGATGAGGGTAAGAAAGAAACTTTATGCTTCCGCAATAAAGACTTAATATTGCACGACCATGGTTTCGATGGTGCGCAGTTGCTGATTCAGCGGCGCAGCATCGAGACCATGGTCGAGCAATATTGAGTCTTTACTGTGGAAGCGTAAAGTTTCTTTTCTACCCTCATCATCATCACATGATGATGATGCTCAGCGTCAAGAACATGGTCGTGAAATATTAAATCTTTATTGTGGAAGTGTGAAGTTTCTCTTTTACCCTCATCATGAAGGAATTCCGCAAAGTTAAACCGGAAACTGTTATGTTTAGTATTGCCCATGTTGTTATGAAATAATATGGGTAATAATGAAATAATTTGTCCCCGAAATTGGATATTTTCATTTTTTACTCATGAAATGAAGAAATATGAAAAACTTTTTCTGACAAAGTAGCAGTGGTTAGGCATTCATAAGAGAATATTCGTTCAATTTCTTTGATGAGATATACTTGCCCTCAACAAAGCAACAATAAGTTTCTGGAAGAGCTGCAGAATTGGCTGATAGTCTTTATTTCATCATTTTTTGTTCTCAGTTTTACATAGCAGAGAAATGAATGATGAGATTTTAATGAAGAGCATGAGATGAATTAAACCAAAATAAACATTAATGATAATTCTGTATTTTTTTATCAAATTGTGTTTTTCCTATAAATTTCACGCACTTACTCAACAAAAAGTCAAAGATTGGCACAATTCTAGTGGAAAAACTAATCAACTGAAAATGAAAATACACAGTAATAATAGTGGTTGAATATATATTTCATGATTATTTCTTTTTCTCACAAATAAACAGAGTGAGACATTTTCCTTTTTTATCATTCTCATTCCGTGAAGAAGCCTATTCTAATAGGATTATGTGCTGGTGCAAAACTTTGTCAAAATATGAGAATAAAGTACATTATATTTTATAGTATTAGCAGGGATAGATTTTTGCTTTTTGTTACTGTACTGCAGCTAGAAAACTGCTACCTTTATTTAGTAAGCTGATTTTTATCTACGATATATTGCTACAACAGCTGGTAACGGTTATCTGCCTCATTAAACATGGCCTTATTTTACAATGTAAACAACCAAGATTTGAAGCTTTTAATGAATGAACGACCCAATGAAAGAAATATGAACTAACAGGGGTACCCAGTATTTTCCGGATGGGTACCTGATTGTACCTTTCTGCCATAAACTTTCACCCCCTTTCTGAGCATGAAAATATATGATTGACCAATATCCCGTTTATATTGCCGGAAAATTATTTCATTTCTCTTAGCTTAGTTCTTGCTGGTAAACAGTATTTTTGCTTTTTTGGGAATTAAAATTTAGAGATTTTGAGATGAAAAGATGACAAATAATTTTTGCTTGAAAAACAGTTTTTCTTCAAATGAATGTCCTTGGACTTTGTGCTTGCTTATAATAGGTATGGTAAAAGCTAGACAAACCGGGAATTGGAGAAACTTGAATTGAAACGGTATATTTATGGAAATCGGTGGAATTCTCGTAATTAAGAAACCTTTTTCTTAAGCACAGTCTTAATAGATGCTTTCATGCTGTGTAACTTTGATAAAACAAATTCTCGATTTAAAATCTAGTTACATTGCATGGTCATAGTAGGTTCAAGTTCCTCAGCAGTATAACTGGACACACCCATTTTCGAGGAACAAATTGTGGTCTGTTACCCGCAGACTTCAACCCCTTTCGCGAATCGTCTAAAGCCAAAGTACAATGGGAGAGTGTGCCATATTTTGTGTTCATAAATTGAAAACTGGATATCTTTGTAATTGAGAAACAAGTGAACTAGCAATCATTTAGGTTCATGTAATAAATTATTTACAGCCCCATAAAACTTTTTTAAAATGGCCTTGGAATGTTCAGTCAAAAACTTTCTCATCGGATCACAATATAAATGCATAAAAGGTACTAGCTGTTCTGAAACACTAGATCGTAAGGACGTTTTCACCTAGGATTTAGGCCGTTTTGCTTTTGTTCCGACCAGGATCGTCTATGCGATTCGGTATGCAATTTATGATTTCCGTTCATTCGCCCTCTGTGGATAATGAAAGAAGTTGGCGATAGTCCGGGCATAGAACACGTGTCGTTCCTGAACGCGGAGGATACCTTTCAATGCGGATCTGAAATTGAACAGATAATGGGACCGTAATTCGAGAGCGCTCGGGAATCAAGTCACTTGCATGAAGCGGGCGGTGGGAGGGGATTTCAGCTCTCTCGTTCCGGCAGCAGCGACGTAGAAGAGAGGAGGGGAGGGAAGGAAAAAAAAAATATGTGCCGAGGAATTATAAATAAAAGAACGCAAAACCCTCATTGTCCGGTTTTGGACAATGAACTCTTTCGGAAAAGCCCCTCTCGCGATTTTCGCGATCGAACGGATGCGATGCGAAACGGAATTTACCAAAAAAAAATAAAATAAAGTCAAAAGGGGCGGGGTTGGGCACGCTACGTGGGGTACGAACCGGGGAAACAGCGGAAAGCGGCCTTTTCGCTAACGAAAAATGAAAGCAGGCCTTTTGCCTCCCTCGCTTCTCCACTTCCCTGCCCCCACGCAGAAATCCTGCGAATGCACCCCCATAATCGCGAGTCGGGTCCGCGAAAATAGCCCCAATAGCGGGAGGCCTCCTCCATTCCACCGATTTACTTCCTTCGCATACACCATCAACACCCTCCTGCCAACAACTCCCCGAGGACCACCGTTCGCCTCATGGAATCCTGTACGCCCCACCTTCCTCCCTCCCCCCTTCCCATTCCCTCCTCGGGGTGGGAGAGAGTCACGTCGGTGGATGGTCACGCCCTCCCCTGCCACCCACACACTCCCTGCCGCCACCCCCACCCTCTTCCCCGCGTATTCTCGCCGAGACCAGCACCAACACCCACCCAACCTCCATCCATCCACCCAGCGACCGAGTTCACCGCCACGGCCTTCTCTCTTTTGGCCGCTGCGGCGTTCTCCGCTGCAGTGGGGACTGAATTGATAGGGACTAAGTCGGCGAAATTAATACGCGATTTACTCCGCTCGTCAATGGAATCGGGAGATAGGTGATGTGGAAGGATTTCCGGTCCAAGGGTCCACGGATGCGGTGAGGGGAGAGCGAAATGGGGAGGTGTGTGAGAGGAGAAGGATGATGGGGAAGTAACAGGGTGCGGGGGACGAGGGAGAAAGGGGGTGGGGTGGCGGGGAGGAAGTTCGTGGAAGGGGGTGGAGTGGAGGGAAAACTGGGAGAAAAGTTGGAGAGAGGGAAGGGGGGAGGAAATGTGGATAGTGGGAGTAGGTATTTAAAATGGTAGAGGTCTCGTAGGAGGTAGACATTTCTGGGCTGGAAAGCAGTGGGCAAGAGTGTGCAGTGTTTGATTACGAATTCCATAATGAGTACCCCTTGTCCGCCTACTACATTCGTTCCCGCTCTTGCTCTCTCTCTCTGTCGTCCTCTTAGTCCGACCGTCTGTCTGCCGGACGAAGAAAGGCGGCGAAAATAAAAAAAAACGAGCCCCTATAGGAGTACGTAGGCACATGCTTCCGCGAGCGTATTAGAGGGGGACGGCCGGACCCCCTTCGACCCTCTCCCCCCCACATGACGGGGTAGTAGGATGAAACGCATCCACGGGTCGCTGGTCCCGACCTCCGCGGGTCGTCCGGGCGAAACGGAAAGCAATTCGCCCCACATCCCTCCCCCCCCCCCCCCAGACCCCTCCCAGAGAAAACGATCGCAAACACAGGATTAAAACAATCGAATCTTTGGTGCGTGCGTGTGAGTCGGAGAGCGAACTGGTCGTTCCGATTCATTTTGAAAATTTTATTTTATTTTTTTTTAAATTTTCAATTATATGCCATACGGGCACGTAGGTATTACCTTATATATGCCTCCGCATTCCGGTATGGGCTCTGCATGCGGGAATACGGGTGGGGAGCGCAGGGAAAGGTGATTTGGGACGAGGGGACGGAGAGATGGTTGCGCTGACGTCGTATGGTGGAGGCCGAGAGGGAATAAGGGAAAAGGCAAACACGATTCGTCGCCGAAAAGGGAGAAATTTCGGTATTCGTAAAAAAAAAAATTCGCGTGAAATAATCGAGGGGATCGCTTTGGCCACCGCTCCGCTTCGCCCTTAGAGTCCCATCGCTTCGCGTTCTCCGCTCGGAGATGGGGAGGGTATGCCTCCACCTCGTGTCCAGTCGCCTACCCTCCCCGCGCTCGGGAATCAAGAGCCATCTCCCCCATTGAGACACCGATGGTCCGCCGTGAGGGGTCCTCCACCTCCCGAATGGGCATCGAGACGCGTGGGCGGCCCCGATACGCTAGAGTGAGAGGCTGCGGGAGAAGGAGGAGAGATTTATGGCCACGAGATCGCGCTATAGTCAATTACTACGACTCGAACTTTTTCATGAAGCAGCAATATTGAAATAATGATAGTGAAATTTCGTGTCCTCTGCTAAAGTACATTGCTAATGCGTTTTATATTTTCGGCAGAAAAAGAAACAAATCAAGCATTCATCTCATAACTCGCCTACCCATCTTTTGATAGATCCGTTTTGTAACACACCCGACGACGTAAACCATGCACACATAATTGCATACGAGTATAGGTACATTTACCTTACATTGCGGTAGTCCAGGGGGTAGGGCGTTGGACTGTTGACCAGAGGGTCCCGGGTTCGATTCCCTGGATTTCAATTCACTCTGGGCACCTGCAGCTCCACCCAAACTATGTTATTTTCGGGTACCAGATCTTCCTGGGATACCATAACCGGCCCAGGGAAAGGAACTGGCCCCCCTACCCTGATGCATGAATTTCACTTGCCATCGGGCTTAGTACTGGGTGAACTCTATCATCACCTACCAAACCGACCGTGGGGTTGATTACTGTGTTTATGGTTTTTTTTATATAGAAATAATCCTTGCCATCAAATTGCAACAATTACATTGTGTAAAAATCTTGGCCTTGACCGAGATTCAAACCCGGATTCCTTGATGTCCAGCCGAGTGCTTTAGCCAGTTAAACTACCGAGGGATCCGGGTTTGATTCCGGTTAAGACGAATGATTTTTATGTTCCGAAATGCTTGCGTTTTAATGCACATTTAGCGGATGGCTCCATTGAAAGTTACTGTCGTAACATGTCCCGCAGTTTCTTGGAATTTTCCATCCCATGTTTCAGCTGTGTATTTGTGGAGTTGCTGCCAATGTTTTTGCTCTTAAAGGGAGAGAGAGAGAGAGGACAAACTGCAAATGTTACTGCCTTAGAATTAAAACTTTCTCGCTGGTTTATGGATCAATTGATGGAAACATATTAACGACAAAGTGTAACATCTAGAAAAAAATCGCGTCTTTCTTTGTCATTGGATGGACCAATAGATCAGCAATGTGATGCATAGTCTTTTTTGACCTATCCAAAGGGAGGTTTATAATTGGTTTCCAGTTTGAAAGAAATTCGCCTGGCTCCAGTTCAAGGTTCAGCAATTGAAATTAACTAGCTTTTGCCGATCTTGATGCTTTGATGTGTTTGAATTCAAGAACTTTTGTTAGGGATGGAAGTCCGGAAATTCTCTTTGAATTCTATTTAATACTGTATACTTGTAAAAATATAAGCCTATTACTGCAAACGTTTCGTGCATCGTTTCTTTGACGCTCTTTATGTTCAAGAAAAGGAGGTTAAATAGATTTTAAACTTTGCTATATTCTAAAATATCACCAATCCGCAGATAATAAGCTACATTTAATACACTCAAAGAATCAAACTCAGCTCTAGTCAATTTAAATCAATTTCTATAAGAAACGCATATAAGGTTCATTTTTATCGCTTGCAGGTCTTTTTTAAATTACAAATTTTGACCAAAAGTGATGACACTACGGATTAGAGAAAAAGGAAGAATATCAAACAAATTTTCTTACTTTGATCATGGAATTTTGTTTATAATTCGAAATTACGAGACTTATGCAATACATTTTGCAACTTTCGCTCTATTTGAAAAGCTTCTTCTTGGGAAATTGTGCAAATTGAAGACATTTTGGAGGAAAACGCCCAAAAAGAATGAGACAAAATAGGATTCATTTATTTACCCACTTTTTTCATTATTTGTTACCGTTAGTGCTGAATTAATGACAATTCCGCGTTTGCTGTTAACAATAGTAATTCTCAGAAACTTAGATTCGACATAGTAGGACTACAGTGCATATATATTTATGTTCAGTCATAGACTGTCGTACGGAGAAGTATCCAGATGTCGATCAAAGATTAAAATGCAAAAATATGATAATATTATAAATATTTTTCAAAACTTTTTCGGAAAGAAGTTACAGAAATAAATTAGTTTAAATATTTCAAAAGTAAAATTTTCTCTTCTTAGTATAACTGGCGAACGAAGAGAAAAAAACATGGCAGTCATATGCATGCGACCTCTAGTTGATTTATCATCATAATTTCGTTTCAATATCTATTGGGCGATTATGTCTATTGAACTCAGTGTTTCAGCGTTCAGCATTTTTTTCTCTCATTGAACCACGCAAGGTACGCCGAAAAACACGTAAAAAGTTGAATGAACATGGGTAGAATCATTTTAAATGGTATATTGGAACAGCTGCATGTAAATTAAATCCATGATCCTTATTTTTAAACATAAAATGAGGTAATAAACATACCTGTATATCCACAATTTAAACATAACTTGTCTCTATAATCAAAAATATTTATTCTCAAATCCAAGTTTGAGATAATTTAATGCTTGACTTGCAAATTGATAGCGAGAATTCTTTTTCCGAAATCGCGAGGCGATTTTCAGCCAAGCTACGGCCCCCTGAGGCGACTCGCAATCTGAAATAACTCTTTGACCGTCGGAGAGATCCAATGGCACCAGAAATCCCAAAGCCCAATTGCAATGGAAGAAGAAAAGCCGGGAACAATTTTTCCTTTTCCGAGAATATATTGAATTGCATTCAAATTTTTGAAATATATATTTTTATTTTCCGCCAACCTTTGTCCTTCAAACCGCCCGTTTGCATCGCAGAAATCGGCACAATGCGCCCCACCGATGGCGACCACATGACTGCGCTCGTGTGGGGTCGAACCACCCTTCCCCCTCCTCCAGGTCCTCCCTCCCTCTCTCCCAACCACCCACCTCAATCCATGCACTCCCTCCCGCCCCTAAACTTCCAATCCGCAGAGCCACTCGCCGCTTATCGGCCTTTCGCTGCTTTTGCCCGTCTCGCGCCCTCCACACTCCGACGGAGGGACGAGAGAATGCGGCGCCCCGCCTCGCCAGATAGGGAGCGACGGCGGGGGAAAGGGGGGAGGAGCGGTCATTTGCGCCCGCAATACCACCCTCGGAAAGCCTTCAATCCCCTCCTCCCCGCTCGCACACACACATCCTCGCCATCCCAAATAGCACCACCGAAATACTGCATTCTCTTTGTGTGCGTCGGCACCCTACACCCCGCCGCATGGTGGTCTCCGTCCGTCGGCTCTTTTAATTTTTTTTTAGAAATCCCGGTGCACCGAGAATGGCGAGTTAAGTGTCGTGGGTGAAACGTAGCGATCAGAGGGTGTTGGAGGGGATGGGCTCCAAGGTGGTATCGGGTGATGGGGTGCTGGGTGGGCTCGGGAGAGAGTGAGGGCTCGCTCTGGGGTGCGAGGAGGAATGGAGGTTATAGAGAAAGGCCACGCGGGTGTGTGTTTGTGTGTGGGTGTGGGCGGGTGGGTGTTTGGCGGGAAGGTTCTCCCGGGGGCGATTTTCACGGGCGGCGGTCCCCAGAAGATTGGGCGCTGGGCTGTGAGGTGCCCAGGAGACCGTGCTCTTCGGGAGGGGGAGAGGGAAGGAGGGCGGTGGCGAGGTATTTCGCTTGCACGCGTAATGCGACGGTCATTCGCTCCCCTCCCTGACTGCCCCTGCGGATCTCACGGCCGCACGGTCCGCCGGATTCCGCGTCAGTCCTCTAAAACAATCCCATTGGCACGGGGGAGGGCCAGGAGGGGGGGCTGTGGGGGCTCAAATGATGTCTCTCTCCCCTCCCCCCTTCCTCCCCTCCCACCCCCCCGGTGGAGAGGACGTGGGAAGAACGGCGGCGAGCCGAGAGTAGTGAAATTAATGCCTTTAATGCATTCTCTCTCCCCCCTCCCATCCCATCCCACCCGCCCCTCTTGTGTGTTCATTGCGTTCTTCCGCGGCTCGGGTGAACTCGTCGCAATCGTCGTTCCCTCACCCCGTTCCCATTTCACCTCACACACACGCGGAGTAGAGAAACCTTACACCCTCACACACCGCGGCCCACGGGATCCTCGTGTCTCTCCGCTCTAGGCCGCGTCTCCAAACCCGCGCGGAAAGTAATTTCGGTCTCCTTCAGGATAGGGTACCACGAGAATGGAGAGGGAAGGGGCTGGGCATTTTAGGTATTCCTCTGAGGGAAGGGGGAAAGTGTGTGTGGTTTACTCGCTCGTGAGATAGTGGTATGGCGAGTGCGTTCCACACTACGTAAAACCCTAACCCATTCCTGCGCAACTCCGCCCTCAATTAACCAAGGAGGGTGAGAAGCGGTCTCCCCAGCGGAAGCCCTTAGTGCTGGAAGTCGATCGCTGATTTTTACAACCCATTAGCTGAAGACGGAATGAATATGCTTTGGTCAGCATGGGATTCGATGGGGCCGCCGAACGAAGCGTGGACCGGAAAGAATTCAGAAGATTGGTCAAAGCGGCGGTGCCGGAAATTGTCATCATTTCCTGATATAGACGAAACCGCGCTCTCAAGAGAACTCTTTTGAGAGCACTCGCATTTTTATTTTGATTTTTCACACTGGCGATCTTTTTCTTATGTTAATAATCCTCAAATTGATTTCCAGCAACACTTCAAACCCATCATTTTACCAGTCGATTTTTTCATTCAGTTATGGTCCAGAGCGTTCAAATCTTCCTCAAGCGTCTGCTCATAATTGTTCCTTGTACCAACCATTTGATTCCTCATCTTATTTATTTTTCATTTTGGTAACTGGTAAATTATCGTGCCTTATGATGAACCCAATAATAGATTTCCTCATTCTAGCATGTCTTCACGCCCTTCCCTTTCATTCGATTTTTAATGTATTTCATTTGCTACTCTCGTCCACTCATTTTATTTTCATCAATATTCTGTTTTACTAACGATCTTAAATTGAGAATTTTAGAAAAGTGAATGGCACAAGTAATTTTGACGAAAATTAAAATATTAAACTTTCTCTCTCCCTGTTTCTTTTATTTCTGAGGTCTTGATACCGGCATAGAGAGCATAGAGATGTCTAGGTATTGGCATCCTGGAATATTTTCACGAACTTATTAAGCCAAATTTCCATATTGACAATGAGTTTTGTGCTGCTGAGTCACACGTTGTCGGACTGCATATTTCATTTCCGTATATCTTCAGATATCACTGCTGAAAAAAGGTAGTCTACTACGGTGCCGTGATTTGTCCCGAAGGTCGATGCCAAAGAAAGTAAATCTCAAGTCTTATTTTTTGAAAAAGAAGCATTTTTCCAGAGAGAAATGTTTAATTGCAGAAAATTCCATCCGTTTGATCATAAACTCTTTGGTGGAAATTTTCTTCTTTTTTATTTCTAATTATTGAATATTTTACGGTGAGAAATACTGTATTTATATAAAAAAGACCAACACCTTATTACTCTTTAATTCTTTTAAAAGACTGCCTCCTCGACATGTTTTCTCATTGTATTTTACATTGAGTTTCTGTGTGCTCCCTTGGAAACTTAAGAATACATTTTGTGAAAAAGAAAGGATCTATCTATTGTCTCAGGCCGTAATTTATCCATTATTATGAAATAATTATACCTTGAATCCAAAATTATTTGAATCCAAGGCGACAATAATACATTGATTGATGCCTGGCATGAACTACTCGTAGAATATTAATGCTCAAAATGCACTCCAGCTAAATTTACTAAAATCTAATCCATTGATAGGTTATATATGGTTTATAGAGATGTAGTGTTTCGATATCCACCCCCTGCCACGCACCTTTTTGGTGGCTCGCATGGTATTGATGTAGATGTAGATGACATTCATTGGGAGCTGTTACAGATCTTTTGTATCTCTAAAAATACGCTTCAAAATAAAAATCTTCTTGATAAATTCCTTCTTAGTTTCTTTATAGTCTATGCATATTAAGTCATCAAAAAATGCGTATTCATTTTTACATTCTTCACTCAGGACTTAAAGATTTCCCTTCTATTCAGCATTCTTTGGCATCATATCAATTCCCAAATATTTCGCGAAATCTCCAGGTTTCCTGGTCCCTACCGCGTTGATCCGTTTCGCAGACATATTTTCACTAGCTTCGCTGTATGTATCTTCAGATCCAACATTTTCGTATGTAATATTGCCTGATGGATCTTCCCGCCAAAATTTCGGCGTGCGAAATAGATCAACGTGGGTATGACCCAAAATTTTTGGTAGTCATCGGTAAACTGCCGAAAGAGTCTTTGTAGTACCTCATGCGTTTATTCCTACAATTTACTCAAACTTTATACCTGCCCGCCTTTCACCCTTGACCTTTAGCATTCAGCACAGTTATTTTTCTTAGCCATAATGGAAAACAGATTTATGATGTCATTTCTCCACGAAGGACATGTTAACGATATTAAAAACGATAATTTAACGATATAAAACGGTACTTCGTAATTAAATAAAAATAAAATCATTTAATGCGAGAAAACCATACCATTTACCTCATGGCTGCCAAATTCTCAGAAATTAACCCTGGTGGGTGAATTTCATTGCAGTTGTGGTCAACTGTCGCAGGAAACATCCACGTACCTCGCCGCTCTCTCCTCGCCGATGGACTCCGGAAAATACGTCCCCTGACGGATTATCCCCTCAGCAGTAAGGGTTTGGCGCCAGTGTTCTGAGGCGGTCGACCCTCTATGCCCAAAGGATCGCTACTTTTTACGTCTCTCCGTCTTCGTCGGCATGCTCTTTTCAGTGTGGAGGCCACCCGTGTCGCCACGTCCATCTCTTCCAGGGGGACTGTCGGTGCGCACTCGTCCAAAGTCGAAGGTAATCGTTCCTCGCTGGGCCCGGAGAGTGAATTCTAGCCGACAACGGAACCCCATCGCCTATTTGGTGCCTCGTCGTTTTTTCCAGGCTGCATCTCGGTTGTGTTTGAAAAGTCTGTATATGTAAAATGCCGTTTCTTCAGTTCTAATGCCGATGAATTAAGGTTGGTAGATATTCCGGTGATAGCTCCATATCTTCTTTTTGGGCATTGCCTTTTCTCATTCGCTTTCATTTATAGCCCTGAGATATTAGCCATTTAAGACTACGATTTCGTGTTTAATTTATATCAAATACTTATTATTATTAAGTAATAAGAATGGCTGGGAATCACTCGCGGAGCGAAGGTTAAATTGCAGAATATAAAAATATAGAGCTAGGCTGGGAATCACTCAAGGAGGGAAGGTTGAATTACAGATTGAAGCTCTTGCATAAATTGGAAGGGCGTCTCTTTAGCAGTGATGTTGAAAATGTATTATTACCCCCATCTTACTATGGTAGAAGAGATCACGTCAAAACAATTACAAAGATTAAGTATGCAACAGATAGATTTCAGATGTAATTTTTTCCACGAATATGTGATCAGGATAACATTGTCCGACCGCGGTAAGGTCATATTCGGGTCAAAATTAATCTGGTGTGTATTCACCCCCTGCCACACACCCTAGCAGAGGCTTGAAGGGTACTTAAATAAATTCCGCTAGCTATGCTTTGACTAAAAATCCCAATTACGTACCATTTAAGGAGTACACTCATTAGGGTAAAGGCTAAGCTAGGATAAAAATACGATGAATCTATCATATTCCTTGAAATAGCTTTAGATACATTATAGAAAAGTGGAAGAAAACCGTCTGATTTCTTCTTTTCCCTAATGTATCAATAATTTTTAGTATTAGACAAATCAATGCATTAAAAGATTCGATGGTTTGAGGCTGTACTTAGTAAAAATTCATTATCACTTGCTAAATAAAATTTTTCACACAAAAAACTTGATTATAATACTACCGGTTTCGACATATAGGCTACACAAACCAGTAAAGGCTATAATTTTTCAAATTACCGGAAGACAACCTCCACTGACTATATTATTCCATGCTCATTCTAAACTCTTCTTAAGAGAACCTAAAATGTATAATACTACCCCATGCGACTGTAGAAGAAATAAACAACCAGCTCCAAATTAATTTTGTCTGATTCCAACCATGTGACCCTTCTTAGACGCGTGGAAGTGCAACTTAATCTTTAAAGGAATTGCAAATTGAGTTGTCAAAATCACAAAACGGAGTCAAACCCATTACTTGTTTTTGGTTGCACAGTCTCTAAGTGTGATAGAATGCTTGCGATACATATGACTATGGATTAATGGAACTTTCTCCTTCTTACCCTCCAGTTCTGCATGACATGCCCTGCCTGGTATGGTGGTCTATCGTGTAAGTTGTTTTGGTTCATTTATAATCGCTCTTTTTCGCACACAAAAGGACTTCTGCAGCTAAACTATACGCTTCGTTGGCAATAAGTTTTTTACTGCTATGCACATGAACTTGCAAGACTTTTTTTGGTTTTTTATTGCGCGTTGTTCCCATTTCTTAACTCTTTTACTAGCCTTCATCTCCCTAGTATCTTAGCCATTCATCCTGGTGCTTGCATCCCCTGTATCACACCTTTTTGATGGATCGCAAAATATTGATATAGATGTAGATTCTCTTTTACTCCCACAACCGCCTTTTCCAAACCTGCCCGTATTTCATTTTACAGGGTCGCACCCAAAAGTGGTAGGACTTATTTTTTTACAAGAATTTTATTGACGATATACTTACAGCGACTTAATAGTCTTCAAAGTATGCTCCTTGAGCTGGTACACACTTAGTAAAACGTTGCTCCCATTCCCCGTACGCCCGCTGGAAATTTTCTTTGGGGATACCGTTGATGACTCTCGTCGAAGCCTCTTGAACGGCCTTTATCAAGTCAAAACGTCGTCCCTTGAGCTGTCTTTTCATCAGGGGGAAGAAGAAGAAGTCCGGTGGTGCCAGATCGGGAGAATAGGGCGGGTGCGGCAACGTGGCAACGCCGTATTTGGCCAGGAGCTGTCTGACGGCGAGCGCGCCATGGCAGAATTTTCGGCACCATCTTGGCGCACACCTTGCGCATGGCCAAATCCTCTGAAATAATGCGTTGGACGTTGGATGCAGACAGACCCAACTGGTCTGCAATTTCTTCACTGGTTAAGCGTCGGTCTGTGTTCAGCAGTGTCCTCACTCTGTCCACATTCGTGTCGGTTCTTGCCGTCGACGGCCGTCCGGAGCGATGGTCGTCTTCAACGAGCTCCCTACCCTCTTTAAACAACTTGTGCCACTCAAATACTGTGGAACGGCTTAAGGCAGTGTCCCATAAGCCTGCTTGGTCATATCGAAGGTCTCAGTTGGCGTCTTCCCGAGTTTCGCACAAAACTTCACGGAATAACGTTGCTCTAAATTCAGATTCATTTTGTTTTTCGACGCGGACAAAAAACTTGCCTCACTAAAAACGGTGTCCTCACTCAACGACAGCCCGCAGGCGACTGAGGTTGGGGTCGGTCTGTTGCTAAGAGCCCCCTCCACCTTACCCTGCCAGGCAGACCCCCCATCCAACGCTCCGTTCGCGCCAGAGAAAATCAGCCCTACCACTTTTGGGTGCGACCCTGTATGTTAAATATATTGCTAATTATTCCCCTAACAAAATTTAATTCTTCAGAGAACAATATAATGAAAATGATTGAAGTGAGAAACGGATGCAGTCAGGACTTAATTTAAATAATGCTGGATAAGAAACGCTTCGGCAGAGCAAGAAATCTATTAACCCAAGGTAATGAGAAAGAAAAATTTCGCTGGTGTAAACTTCGATGCTACGGACACATCTCTAAAAAAATAGCTAATCTATTCCCGAAAGACAAATTTGGGGTTGCGTCCAGCAAGAGAAGCAATATGCGAACGGTTTTGAAAAGAACCAAGGACAAAGTGGAAAACAAGGAAAAACGCGGAATTTACAAACTTGAATGAAAAGATTGCAACGCAGTCTATATAGGACAAACGGCATTCAAGCTGCGCGCTGAGGAACAGATGCGGAATTTCCGCAATGGGAATGTCGCCCAATCTCATTTCGCCAAGCACCTATGGGAGATGGACTATAAAAGTGAGTTTGTTCCGGACATGCTTCACCTCGAGGAAAAGGGGCAAAAAACGGACATGCTGGAACAGTTAGAAATAGAAAGAGAGCAAATTACCGGACGCTTAACGAAAACATCTTTGCAAGATACCTGTTTTGGAAGTTTTATCGTTCATCAACAAAGTGTATTCGTAAACTCTGTCTCGCCCCCCCCTGCTTATTATCCATCCCTTACTACACATTGGCTCTTCCCCTCCCCCGTCAGCCACCACATTGTACCAACCCATGCCCCTCCCCACCCTGCCCCCACGCGAATACGTCCTAACCGATACTTTCCCCTCCGCCCCCTTCCCTCCGCCAATTCTCTTCGATAGCCCACCTCCCCTCCTAGCGAGAATATATCTACTTCCTGGCCAAGCATGAGATTTTATACCTAATGATGTGGCCTATGCTTTGGAAACGACCGTAATTTACTAACGGCATTCGATGACAAACGAGAAAGTACTAGGTATGATTTCGGAGAAGAGAGAATTTTTAGAAGAAATTCAAAGAGTTAGGAAAGATTGAGGCAGAGTGTTTTGATTGGGGATGGGATGTTGAAAACTGTGTCGCTGGGCAAACGAGAAAGGGGAAGGAATAGGATGGATGAAATGAAGGGAGGAAATAGGTATGCGAAAGTGAAATGGGGGCTTACTGCAGTGTCCTATTTCAGGTTTTTTTTCAGGAGAGGCAAGTCAATGTATTGTGACCAAGTGTAGGTTGTGTCCATCTTAATCGGTTGAAAATCTGTAATAAATCTATGATTGAACGTGATTTTTTCATGATTTTTGGTATTATATCATATTATATAGCTACAAATTATTACATAAAATAATATAATAGCCAATTAACATACAGTACATTACTATCAAATACAATAAAATAATCCACTTTCAACGTATTTGTAAACGATTTTTCGGGTACCAGCCGCACAGGGAAAGGATCTGGCCCCCTACCGCGATGCGTGAATTTCACACCCCGTTGGGCTTAGTATTCGGTGAACTCTACCGAAACCTACCAAATCTATCAGCGGATTGATGGTTTTAGCCATCAATCCGCTGGCAATAGCCTGGCAGCCAGTGCTAATGGTTTTTACAGCGTAATATACGTACAAAATATTGTCCTCAATAGTACAATCGACAACTACATACCTCCACTTATAATTGAATGAAGTTTGAATAGATTTCAAAAATATGACCACTTGCAGTCAGACATAACACTGTGGGGAATAATATGATTTTTAATTCAAATAAATATGATTTTACAGTCAAATTCAATGAACATCCATTTAAATTTTATAGGAAATTGTTTCCCGCGTAACTGTTGGACCTGCTTCTTAATATAAAACAACTCAAATGTCTTGGTCATTCCACATAAACACATATATTTATTTTTTATGTAGAATAAACAAAGTATTTGAGTTATTTTATGTCATTAAAATTATAGTTGATTCAGTCATGTTCTTATACAATTATATTGCGTGCAACATCTCAGGAAATGTTTAAGTTTGGCATCGGTTGTGCGAAGGTACGCCAGATAATTCATATTTATGATTTAAAATATTATATATATATATATATATATATATATATATATATATATATACTTTTTCTCATTACTACTATTTCTTCCGATGAAGACGGAGTTGAATTCCGTCGAAATGATCAAGAAATAACGTGTGAGTGATCTTTTTATGTGTTCTTATATTGTTTGTTGCCGTCAAAGTTTGTTATATATATACACATATATATTATATATATATATATATATATATATATATATACACATACCTCTTCTTACGTAAATTCATTTGGTAAATTCAATTTGCTCAAAAATTCTTGTCTAGGCAAGGAATGGCAGGCTCTTTAGTTTCTTGATAGTTAAATTGTACGTTGTGATTGCCACAGAGGCGTAGTTAACGGCACATTTTTCCATTTGCCAAGCAATCAAAACGTAAAACAGTGCTTTACTTGCACAGTAAAGATAGTGTCCATGAGGAGAGAAGCTGATTTAGAATTATTAACAAGCCATCTTAACATTTATGGAATTATATCTTTTCCGATTCCTGTAATACTCATCATTTGAAAGTAGAGTCACAATTGTTACGCCAGTGCAGTCTATTGCACAAATGACCACTGAAAATTGATACTTAGGGCTGAATTTATAATAACAAGAAACGATGTGGTTGGGTATAACATAAGTTAGCTTTGAGGAACTTGATTTCATTGGTAACTATTTTAAATAATGACCATGGTATACATGAACAATTTTCAATACATTTTCAAAGATTTTAAAATGATCTACTCAAAGCTGCATTGTTCTTTAACTACTATGTAAACCGCAGTAAATACTTCAAGTATTTAAATTTTGATTTTGTGTGTTTTCCTCTTAATTATAGATATAAAATTTCATTGTCATTTGTTTTAAACCACAGCTAAGAGTGATACAGTAACATTGAACTACCATAAATAGAATTGGGTAAATTAAGGTTTTTTAGAGCCCCAGTGTAGGATGAAGATCGAGGGAACCAGGGATTTTGTATTCATTTTTAAATATTTTATCCGGAAAGTGGTATTATCAAGCAATTAGAGCTAGCATAACAATTTGCAGTGATGTTTGATGGAGCCCGTGACTGCGGAAAATTCACCCCAGGTTATATAAGGAAATATTCCCTCAGTGTCCGCCATGAAACAAATGTCCCTCCCCCATATTGTCAGTAACCCTGCTGCCACAGCATATTATGCAACGGATGAAAATTAGCGTGGCACCAATTTTTCTCCCATTGCCCAAAAGGGCACTAAAGACTAAACAAAACCCAATGAAAAAGTACTAAAAAACTCCATAGGTGAATCTATCACTGGTCTGATGAAAGACTAAAATACATAACCTTCTTTTCCGCACCAATGGCAACTGGCAATATTACCACAGCTGGCCAGCACATGCTCTTCATTATTTTCGGCAATTGGAGCTCCAAAGCAACACTTAAACCGCGCAGTCGGTATAATGCGTGGTTTAAGTCTTTTCCCTCTCTGAAGCCAAAAGTGGTAAGACATATGGCTGGAACTACATACACGTTCTCCTAAAGAGTTTTCTCCTTCTGGACAAGTACCGATTCTCTTGGACGCCATTCATCTTGTTTGTAAATACGTATCGCCACCCTCTGTCACATGAGAGTTGGCGTCTTCTTGCCGGGGGGGGGGGGGGGGGTCAGGGTGGGCGGGAAAGCGAGTGCACTGAATGGGAAGAGGGTTGAAGGGAGTGCGTGGCGAAGGTGGGTGGACAAGGGGATTACGGCGAAACCCTTTACTCTCGCCCCGCCCTTCGTGTCTGCGGCGGGGGATGATGCCTGCGTCCCGTACTGTCTTCGACCTCTTCCTTCCCTACCTAATTTGACTTTGACGGGCCACCTTGAGTCGTTTCGTATTGAAATTCCGAGAGAATTCATTGCACCAATGATTTTATTAAATAAATTTAGGAATGCAAAAATTGAGAAATGCATCACTTCGTATGCAGCTTTGGACGTAGATGAAATAAAATGTTTAGCTTATCAGGAAAATGACTTGGAACCGCGAGTAAAGTTCATTGTGATATCATCTTTCGACGACCTCAGCTATTTATTTCATATTGTTTATAATTTGTATGTTAAATTTCTCGTTCCATCTCCTCATTAAAAACATTTTGTCGAGTTTTATTGGAAAGTGAACGCGGTTTTGCTATCGTATGTATCAATATATCGATCTGGAGATTTGATTGCAAAATACACCTGAATATATGGGGTTAGTTATATAAAATTAAGTGAGCTATTTTGTGTTGAACTTTAGAAAATTGTGGGCTTACTAGTAAGTAATGCATCTACAAGTATGTTGCAGTGACTTAGTAGAAGAAGTCTAGTCCTAGAACTGGACTCTGGAGTGTATTCCAGATCCCACGACTGCGTCCAAATGCGCATTCGTCAATCGTTTAATCGATAACATCAAAACCAATGGAACTGAAATATTATCTGTATGCCAGGGGTCCGGAAACGGAAGTAAATGACCCAAAATAAGGATGCATACAAGTATACACAAATGGCGGTGGCAGAGGATTGATGGCTATTAGTTCTCAGTCCCATTGATTTAGTCCTGGGAACGCAAAAGCTCTTTGTATCCAAATTTGTACCAACTCCAGGATTCTCACCCACATGCTGCCAGATGATTCTGGGAGGACCTGTTACATTTGCGGTAAAGTAGTTATCGAAGGAGTAATTGTAAGAAGAGGTTTGCTTAGGAATGAATTTTTTGATTAAGCGCGAAATACTTGCATTAAAGTTGATTCTTGATACGTATCAGGTGCTTCATATATGTAACAAGAGTAGCAGTTAAGAAAGAGGCCTCATGCGATATTTTGGCAGGCGCAAGTGGCTTTGAATTTTGTTTGGAAGAACACACTATAGAGTGGAATATGGGTCAGCAAGGATTCCTTGAACAATTGGAGGCAGAGGATTGCGGAGGGGGGTGTCAGCGTGGCAAAGTAGGCTTGATGTGGATTTAAATGCGTCACTTCAATTTTTGGAACGTGGAATGTTAGGACAATGATGAGGACAGGGAAACTGGAGAATGTTAAGCGAGAGATGGAAAGGGGAAAAATAGATATTTTAGGTCTATGCGAGGTGAGATGGAAGGATAGCGGGGAGTACTGGAGTGATCAGTATAGAATTATCTAAAGCGGCGTGGACGAGAGCCAACGAGGGGTTACCATAGTATTAAATGAAGAGGTAGGAAGAAGCGTAGTCAACATAGAACAGGTAACAGATAGATTATTACTAGTAGAGATAAAAGCAGAACCGATGAACTTGGTTATTATTCAAGTATACATGCCACCGAGCAACCATAAGGAAGAAGTTGTCAATAGGATAAACAATCAGTTAGAGGACATAATCGCGTGTGTTCCTGCAGGGAAACATTTGATAATGATGGGGGATTGGAATACGACGGTAGGCGAAGGAAGAGATGGTGATGAGGTGGGGGACTACGGTTTAGGCGCGAGGAATGACCGCGGGGAGAAAGTAGTTGAGTTCTGCAGGAGACAGGGGTTAGTCATCACCAACACTTGGTTTAGACACCACAAAAGACGCAGGTATACATGGAAAATTCCAGGTGACTCAGGAAGATATCAGCTAGATTATATCCTGGTTAGACACAGGTTTAGGAACAGTGTGATAAATTCCCACAGCTTCCCGGGAGCGGATGCGGACTCAGACCACAATTTAGTTGTTATGAAATGTAGCGTACGTTTCAAAAAGATAAGGCAGGGGCGGCGAGTTAGAAAATGGAATGTAGAAGCATTAAATGGGTTGAAAAGGAAGGAATACAAACAGGCGGTAGAGAAAATCATGGAGGATGTTAAAGAGCTAAGTACTATCGAAGAAAAATGGGAAAGTTTCAAGAAAGGGTTGTCTAAAGCCGCAAAAGACACTATTGGAACCGTTAACGCTAAAAGGACTAGGAAACCATGGATTACGGATGAGATGATCACAAAGATGGATGAGCGCCGAAAATGGCAGAATGTAAATACAGAGTTAGGCAAAATGAAGTACAAATAATTGAACAATAAATTGAGGCGGGCAACAAATAAAGCAAAAGAAGCATGGTGGAAGACGCAGTGCGAGGATATGGAGAGTCTCTAGAGGAAGGGTGAAATCGGTGCGCTGTACAGCAAAGTTAAATCGTTATCGGGAAGTAAGAAAGGAAGAGCTCTGCTAACAGTTAGAGATAAGGCGGGTAAGGTGATAGTTGACGCAGGAAAGATCCAAGAGAGATGGAAGGAGTATATAGAAGAACTGTATAGTAAGGAGCTTAGACCAACAAAGTTAGACATTGAAAAAGAAAATGACGTAGAGGAAGACAGCTTAGGTCCAGGCATACTAGACAATGAGATAGAAAGGGCATTAAGGGATATGAAACTAAATAAGGCCGTGGGGGTAGATAACATTCCCGTGGAACTTTTAAAATTCTTAGGAAAATGTGGGAGGAAGAGGCTATATGGGCTGATCCGTAGTATTTATGAGGAGGGAATCTGGCCGGAAGACTTTGTGAGATCAGTTTTAGTTCCTATTCCGAAAAAGGTAAAGGCCACGTCATGTGAGGACTACAGGACAATTAGTTTGATATCCCACGCAGCTAAAGTTGTTCTCAGGATCATAAACAAAAGGATAGAGAGTAGGGCAAAAGATTACTTAGGGGATGATCAGTTTGGGTTTAGGAAGGGGAGAGGGACGCGTGATGCCATTGCAGTAATGAGATTATTAATCGAGAGGAATATAGAACACAAGCAGGAGGTATTTGCCTGTTTCGTAGATTTCGAAAAAGCGTTTGATAGAGTGAATTGGGAAAAACTAATGAGTATTCTGCAGAAAATAGGAATACATTGGAGGGAAAGGAGGCTAATCCTCAACTTGTACATGTCTCAGACTGCTCAGGTGCGGGTGGGAAACGGGGAGTCCGGATGGGCAGTGTTAGGACGGGGTGTAAGGCAGGGTTGCCCATTATCACCATTGCTGTTCAACCTGTATGAAGAAGAAATGATCAAAGAGGCATGGGAAGAACTGGAGGTTGGAATGAAAGTGGTCGGGGAATTCGTAAAATCAGTTAGGTTTGCTGATGACCAAGCTTTAGTTTGTCAATCAGCCAAGGGGCTGCAAGCATTGCTTAGTGAATTGGAAATTCAGTGCGACAGGTATGGGATGAGAATCAACATTAGTAAAACAAAGTTTATGCGATTTTCTAGAAAGAAAAAGGCCAAGCTTAACATTAAAATAGGAGGGCAAAAACTAGAGCAGGTAGAACAGTTTACGTATCTCGGTAGTGTTTTGGACCAACACGGTCAAAGTAGTAGGGACGTATAGAGAAGAAATGCGCTAGGCAAAGAGGCTTTTACAAGGAGGAGGGAGTTGATGACAGGGACATTGAGTAAGGATGTTAAGAAAAGACTCGTAAAAACTTTGATATGGAGCGTAGCTATGTACGGCGCGGAAACATGGTCATTGAAACAGGAGGATAGACGTAGATTGGAGGCTTTTGAAATGTGGGTGTGGAGAAGAATGGAGAAGGTGAAATGGACAGAGAAGAAAACAAATGAGGAAGTACTTGAAATGGTGGGCGAGGACAGGGGTTTGTTGGGAGTAATCCTATGGAGGCAGGAAAAGTGGATGAAGGGGGTTTTGACCGGCGGTGGGATGTTGAAGACGGTGATAGAGGGTAGAATGCTGGGCAAAAGAGGAAAGGGAAGGAACAGGATAGGGATGTTGGACGGGATGAAGGCAGGTAGAAAGTACTCAGAGATGAAGAGGGACCTGATATAGAGTAGGATGATGGATTTTTTTGTTTTGTTAGGAATAATAAAGTGCTTGTTTGGTAGTTGTGTCCATCCAAAAACCTACCTTAACCGGTAGATTACCTTAAAAAAAAAAAATATATATATATATATATATATATATATATATATATATATATACATATATACAGGTATATATATATATATATATATATATATATATATATACACACACACACATATATCTTTTTCCGCACAAGATGGTCGATGGGTAAAGTATACATTTTTAGGATAAAGGAGAAGAAAAAGAATTGGAGGGTAAAAAAAATGAAAATGGAAGAGGACCCACTTAATGAGATCACCATCTCAATGGAGAGAAATGTTTTCGTTGCGATTCCGACCTCATTACCCCTTCAAAAAAAAGGAATGACTTCCGCCCCGCTTCCTCCGGCCCGACCCGCCCGCCTCTTGCACCCAACCGCCCCATCCCAGGGTACCCCTCTCTCTTTATCATCAACCGCCCAGCGCACACCCGGCGGATCTCCCAACCTTGATTCCCCCAAACAGTCTCACTCAATCTGCGCAGATTTCCTCTTCGAATTTCTCACGATCCCATTTTTTCCCGTTCCGGGAAACTGAGTTTCGCGCCCCTCCCTCCCAACCACCGATATGGGATCGACGCTGTGCTTGCCTCCGTTATTACGTCCCACGTAATTGTCTTTGACTGCCTATAAGCGAGGGAGCGCGTCTTCCTTCCTCTGCCAATTTCCCTTTTCCTCCCAAAGCTCCCTCCACCCCTCGCCCCGCGCACCCTGACTCCTCGCATCTCCATTTCCCTCCGAGTCCCCTTCCCGCGCCACTCAAGCCATAACTCCCCAGCCGGAGAGACCTCTCAACGAAGACTTACGTAATCTTCCGTCGCTCCAGCTCTCCAAATCCCAGGTTTACCCTTCCATCAGCATAGCCCCCTCTCCTTGTCCACCTGAACAAAAGGGTAGCGACTATAGTTTCCAATTTTGCCGGAATTAGGGTATGTATTTCGGCTTAATTCAGGAAATTCGAAATCAAGGCAATGTAGTTCTTAAGGTAGCATATTTAATCAGGCCGTGGGAAATACAATAAAGAGCATTACGCTTGATCATGGAAGCTAGCGTAGAGGAATATATTTCTCTGTCGATATTCACCCTGAAAATGTTGTGATACATGTTTTGATTCGCGTTAATTTTTTTATATTTTATATTTTTTTTAAATCTGCACATCAATGAAACAATAGCTTTTTAAACTCTCTATTCCCGTGCAAGTATATTACTTTAAATTTGACCATCTCTCTGTTGATATTCCAATGAGTGTCTGACATAATTTTGTCACTCGTTCTGTTAGATTCGTAAATAGTAGCGAGGCTAAAAAAATCTATAAATGCTTAAGGGTACTCTAAAATTATTGGAAGAAGTAATATTTTTTGTGAATAGAAGAGAGATAAAAGTTGTGTCGAGCTGTAGACCATTTTCCTTCATCCCGGCAAAAACGTTTGTGTGCTTCAAAGATCCGCACAAGTCAATGGACTTTTGCCTCACTTGGCTGCATTAGCAGTATGGTCTGCGTTCCTTTGTGAGAATTGTTATCATCTTACGGATGAGAATCATTCACTTAATAATAGTGTCCCGAATTCAAATCAGAAAGGAATTATTTTAACTAAGATTGACTTGAATAGATTTGCTATCCATTATAGACATCCATTACCCTTTATTACACCCCAATAATGATTCCATTACTTCCCGAATCATTGAATTCTCAGAAGCTCTCCAATTTTACCTTCTCATGCACACATCAGCTAAGATTTTTTAGAAAGAAAAACACTTTCTCTCTCTCGAAATAGCATCTCTTAGCTATGCTTGTATTAAAAGGTACGTGGAATGGTGATGTGAATTTTCCATCATAATAATGCGACTTGTAGCTCAAAAATTGGCTTTGAATTTTGATAGAGGACATGATTTTCTTCCGAGAAGTCAAATCCTGAGTAAATATGTTCATATTTACTGGTTTGATTCAAAACAAATAAAATTAAAAGCACTATCATGCAAAAATGCAAGTGGTCTGTTAGCTTTATTAAGTTTTGTTGTTTACATTTCATTGTTTAGAATAGATTTTATCTAAGAGTTACTAATTACAAATATGCAGTTTCCATTTTATTTACAAGAAAATACGAGGGTTTTTAAGCCATTGACCTTTGATTCATTTAAATTAAACTGACGCACTAGCAGTCAATCGATCCGAAGAGGAGAAATGTCAGCATACCCAATTCATCAAGGTCACTAATACATTTAGTTCCCTATAATTACATAATTCACCATGTTCTCGATTTTCAAAATTTCTGGAGGTATTCCTAATGAGTTTATGCGTTACATAATGGATGCATGAACATGTTTTTGATGTTTCTATTTTACAGTTACAAATTGAAAAAATGCATCTAGTTAAAAATAATCAATTTTATCATTTTACGATCGTAGGATCTGAAGCTAGCTATTGAATTGAGAATGTAATCAAATAATAAAGTTACAAGGAAATTGAATACAACTAATCGAATTTAAATCCTTACTTCTGCTCCACTATTTTTCCCATTTAATCCCCAAACGTGATTTTATGAAGCACATGTAATTTCTAATTTAATATCATGACTCAATCGATTCTCGCCCAACGAGGAGACCTCTCGGGAGTCATTTGTGATACTCCCGAGAGTCTTTGTTGTGCGAACCCTACCGACCTTCAACGCAGTCAAGGATTTACGTAATCTCTTTATCTTCCATTCCTTCCTCCCCCTAACTCTTCCATTACTCCCTACTCCCTCTGCCCCTGCTGACACGGACCGCGACCACCCCCTCTCCTAAGGGGAAAACCCACGGGAATACCCATTCCGGCTGCCCTCTTCCGAGCCCCGCCTCATCCCAATACTCGCCAAACCGCCGGGTAGCAGTCTTTCGGTCCCGTCTTCCCCATACCCCCCCCTGGGATACCCCGTCTCAAGGGAGGGAAAATAACGAAACCGAGGTCGTGGTCTACCCCTACCATCGCACGCAAGGGGAGGCGTCCTTTCGATCTGCGGTGTTCCGAGAAGGGCCGGTGAGGAGGGGGTGGTTACGAGTCGACGGGCCTCCCTCCTCCGGGGACATTTGTGGTCATCACCGCCCGGGGCACAAATCACAATGATAGAGATTGAGAGAGCGAAGACAGCCCTTCCCTGCCTGGCTCACTGCACGCCGAACCCCACCAAGCTCAACCCCTCCCAGTTCAAAAAAAATTCTAGCCCTAAAATGGCTATTCTTATGGACAATTTTACGTCTCATTTTTCATGCGAAATGAGAAGAAAAATATCCCCGGGAGTCCTATTGCATCGTTCAGGTTCCTCAAAGGCGTAACTGGAAAAAAAAGATACGCAAGGATAATCCCATAGCAACCATTTTCATACTCATACGTCAGGAGAAAATCTCAGAAAACATGACTTACATTCGAAAAGAATTGTTTAATCGCGAAAGTGTTATTTAAATACCATAGAAATTGCCAGTCCCTTTAGTAAAAAACCTCCTTCTATGAAGACTAAACGCCGCAATTAATGTAAGAGTTTTATGTGTTTACTTATAATATTCAAGGAATAAATTTTTGTAGATTACAAAATCTCTGAAATTTCTGATAAAATCCGGTAAGATGAAAATAAGGGATTGAGATATTGATGGATTAGTGACCCTCATCTCTCCATACGTAAGTTAAGGCTATTTTAATTGATTTTTATGCTAAAATCTCTGAGTAAGAAGTTCTGGTATTCACCAAGGAGAGCGTTGAACCTAAGGATCGTTTATAAATACGGTTCTAAGGCACTTCGTGTCCTTAAAAATAGGGCGAAATCTGTATCAATACAATCATTAAAATCGCCCCCAAAGCCTCGAGTGCAATGAATGACCGTTTATAGAATTCTATTATCTACTTTTAATATTGCTGAAGAGCAAGAAAGAAGTAGAATTAGTACCAAAAAAGGAGATTAAGTGCCTCTACTTTTCCTAAGTTCAAACTGGCCTTCACTGGAAATTCCTCAGTATTTTGTCTCGTTCCGTTCCAAGCAATTATCGTCCAGATCCGTCAAAGTTAGATAGATAGATAGATAGATAGTGATATATAGTCTTTATTTGGGCGAAATTGAGACCAAATGGTCCCTTATTCCATTTAACCCATCGTCATATACATAGTATATTAGCCATTTAAACTTACAGTTACATTCAAATCTAAACATAAACACATAGAGATAGACATAAATTCATTAATCCAAATTTGCACATCGAAAAGAAAAAAGTATATACATATATATAGACACACACATACACATACATACACATACACACACATATATACCTATACTATATGCATACACATACATACACATATATACATACATATCCACACACACATACATATACACACATAAAACATACATACATGCATTCATACACATGCATAAATACATACATAAGTACGCACATACACACCCATACATACATACATACATATACATATATAAATTAAGAATACTCCTTCAAATACTCAAATTAAATGACAGTGAAGATAGAGTACAATAAAATGAGGAAAGTCTAAGCAAAGAATGAGGTTTGTGGGAAAAGCTAGGGAGAGCGTGGCATTGCTCAACTAGTAAAAACCCACGCAGGAAAAACACCCACGAAGAGAAGGGGGGTGTGAAAAACCTGCGAAAACCCTATTAATTAGAGGAAAGATACATGTACATTGTAACAATCATTTTTACAGAGTATACATATTATTAAGTTACTGAAATTGAATTGGAGAAATTAAATACATTGACAACACATGCGGAGTAATGAGAAGCGTGATGTTTCTAAAAATAATTATGCAAACTCCTACCGCTTGAGATGACAAAACAAAAAGCAGGATAAAAAACAAAGTAGACACAGTGATCTGTATAACAGCTGAGTGGAATGACGGAGGGATACTGGTTAAGTTAAGTACCTGAGGAAAATGAACTTGTGAAGTGCTCTTCTAAATGTTGTTGTTGATGAAGAGTTTTTTATGTCATCTGGGAGAGAGTTCCACAGACGGCATGCTGTAACATGAAAAGATTTGTGATAGATTTCCGTGCGATGGTGTGGGACAAGAAGTTTATTATTACCCCTGGTATTTCTGTTGTGGATTGAGTTGATGAAGAGGAAGTTTTTGTATAGATATTTAGGTGGGTGCTTTGAAAGTATTCCGTAGAGAAGTGAAAGAATATGTAAATGCCTGCGGCCTTCTAGCTTTAACCAGGATATTCTATTAAATGAGTCGGAAATATGATCGTACTTCCTAAGATCACATATGAACCGCACACAGGAATTATGGGTCTTCTGGAGTTTGGTTTTTAGTTCGCCTGAAAGGTCTTGGTATACTACATCACAGTAATCAAAGTGGGGTATGAGAAGAGTGGACACAAGAAGCATCTTTAAGGAGGGGGGAGCAATGTGCTTTAACCTTTTCAGTGAATGCAGGGATGAGTTAATTTTTCTGCAGATAGCAATTGCATGATCAGTCCAAGATAATGTTTCATTTATGGTTAAGCCTAAATTATTTACTGTCCTTAGGTATGGTATGATAGATCCTTGCAATTTTAGTGGTGGTAGTTTATCAATACTTATTTTAGAATGTATTTTATGGTATCCAATTATGATGGACTGACTTTTGATTGGGTTTATTTTCAATAATTTTTTTATTCCCCATAGTGACAAAGCAGCCAGATCTGCATTAATTTCGTTTATAATTGTAGGTAGGTCTTGAAGGCGGGAATGGTGATATATTTGTAAATCATCGGCATAAAGGTGATGATTGCAATTTAAAATGCATTTACTAATATCGTTTATATACAGGGAAAAAAGCAAAGGTCCAAGAATGGATCCTTGTGGAACACCCCTGTGTATTTGAAGCCAGTTAGAGGATGAATTAGGTGTAGTGACACTTTGGAATCGGTTACTTAGGTATGAGCGAATCCACAGTAAAGATGAGGAAGAAAAATTCAGGTTTTGAAGTTTTGCTAAGAGAATATCTTTGTCAATAGAGTCGAAGGCTTTGGTAAAGTCTAGGAGAGTCATTATTGTCACCTCTTTGCGATCCATGGATAGTCGGATGTCATCTGTTATTTTAAGGAGAGCGGTAGCTGAGCTGTGAGAGGACCGAAAGCCAGATTGTAGAGGATCAAGTAAGTTATTTTCATTGAGAAATTTTGAAATTTGTTCGTGAATGAGTCTCTCGAATGCTTTTGATAAAGGAGGCAAGATGCTGATTGGTCTGTATTCAGCAATGTTAGTGGGTGTGGATTTTTTGGGGATGGGACGGACGAGGGCACGTTTCCAGAGGGAGGGATATGTTTCAGTTAAAATAGACCAATTAAAGATATGAGTTAAAACAGGAAGTACAATGGGAAGTAACTTTTGTATGAGAATAGCTGAAATTCCGTCAGCTCCATCTGAGGAGGACTTGATTTTTTTGAGGGCCTGGAGGACTTCCACTTGTGTGACGGGAGAAATTTTGAATGAGCTTCCAGCAGAAACTGGAGTTGGTTCAGAATTTTGCAAACTGTATATGTATTCATTTTTTGCATTAAAGTCGATTTCCGTCGGTGGGGTTGTGAATAAACGGTTTAGGTCGTCTGGAGAAATGTCAGCAGGTAGGGAGTGTTGATTTTTAGTTTTTCCGACATCAAGGTACTTCAAGCTTTTCCAAATATGTGACGGGGGCTCTTTAGATATTTGGAAGGCATATCTGATTTTGGAATTTCTAATGACTTGTTTAGTTTTGTTACGCAGTTTTTTGTAGATATTGAATACATTTTCGTTTTTATGTTTTTTAAACAGGCTATAAACTGCGTCACGCCTACGCATCAAGTATTTTATTTCATCTGTTATCCAAGGGGAGCGTGGTTTGGACAGTCGGATTTATGGTTTATGGTCGAAAGTTATGGTTTTTACATACACAAACAAGTATCTTTTACTGTGTTTTCGGGAGCGTATACAATGACATCTTTTGGATTCCCACCGACATTAATCTAATTGAATCCACGCTACAGATTAGTTTGACATTATGGCATTGATTTAGAAAGACATGTGACACGCACTTCCCCACAAAGGCGTCCTAAATTACAGTCAGGCACAAATAAGGACGTTATTCAACATCAAAATAATTTAACTATACTTGTTATAAATTGCAGAAGCCTCAAGAAAAATCAGCGGATCTAGAACACATAATCCAAACTCATTCCGCTGATATAGTATTAGGCACAGAGAGTTGGCTGTGCAATGACATAAATGACCAAGAAATTTTCCCAATAGATTTCAAAGTTTACCGACACGATAGAGATACAAGACACGGAGGAGGGGTTTTCGTGGCAGTTAAAAGTCATTTTGAAAGCAGGCAACTTTCATTTGAGAATAATAATATAGAAAGTGTTTGGTGCACCTTAATACGGACCAATCAACCCAACATAAATTTATGCTCTTTCTACAGACCTCCAGACTCAGATTTGAAAACACTTCACACCCTCAACGATCAAATTTACAATTTTACACGTAAATATAATAACAGCATAAACATAATTGGTGGCGACTTTAATCTCCCTGGTATAGATTGGGACAACAATATCGTTAAATCTGGGACCCGCGATCGCGAATCTTGCAATTCCATGATAAAATTGGTTCAAAGAAACTCCCTCCATCAAGCAGTACGCATGCCCACCCGTGGAAAGAACATATTGGATCTATTTCTTACAAACACGCCTGAACGTATTATTAGTGTATCAACTGATGAGGGGTTGAGTGACCATAAAGCAATTAATGTCCACTTGGACAAAGAAATAAAAAAGATCATTAAACCAAAAAGAAAAATTTATAATTACCATAAAGCAGACTTTGAATCCTTTGCCAATCAATTAAACTCTTCACTACCCGAGTTCAAAACCCGCTTAAGTCATGTCAACGTGGAAGAAACTTGGACAGAATTTGTCAATATCATGCAAAAAGGAATCGTAGATTTCATACCTATAAAATACGTTAAAGCAAATCGCGACCCCAGGTGGTACAATAAAGACGTTAGAAAAGCCCTTCGAAAGCAGAGAATGCTACACTCTAGGGTAAAGAGGGCAGGCGTGAACACATCATCCCCTGAGAATAAACAATTATGGGACACATATAGATCCTCCAAAATTGAAACCAAAACACAATTACGTAGCGCTTTACTGGACTTTAAACGTAAAGTACTTTGCGAGCACTTGGACACTGACCCCAAAGCTTTCTGGTCATATGTTAGGGAAGTAAATGGGAGTAAACAAACCGTGGCTTGCTTAAGGGATTGTAGCAATATAATTCATACAGACAGTGAGGGTAAAGCTAACATCTTAAATTCATTCTTCCAAAGCGTTTTCTCGAATGATGTTGCCACCGCATATCTCCAAGAAACAATACATACTCCACCCATGGAAAAAATAACAGTGGACCAACAAGGAATTCTAAAATTGCTTAACGAGATTAAACCCAACAAATCCCCGGGTCCCGAAAATATACCAGCTAGGGTGATAAAACATTTAGCTCCAAACATTTCCCCGTACCTTGAATTTATATTTAACAAATCCCTCACAGAGTGCAAAGTACCTAAGATTTGGAAAACCGCGCAAATAACGCCTATTTTTAAAGGTGGTGACAGGGAGGATCCCAGTAATTACAGACCTATATCTCTCACTTCTATCTGTTGCAAAATCTTAGAGCACATAATTGTCAGTTCAATAATGAGACACCTTGACAATATTAACTTTTTAAGTGACAATCAACACGGATTCAGGAAAACCCGCTCCTGCGAGACCCAATTAGGATTATTTACACATGATTTACTTTTATCGGGTGAGAGAGGTAGGGAAGTGGATGCCATCTTCTTAGATTTTCATAAGGCATTTGATAAGGTTCCACATGGTAAACTCATTCATAAATTAAAGGTCGCGGGTATAAATAAGGGCGCCATAAGTTGGGTTAAAGATTTTCTTTCGGAGCGGGAACAGAGGGTAGTCCTTGATGGCGCTAGTTCCGACAGCGTTCGAGTCACGTCGGGGGTACCTCAGGGAAGTGTGATCGGGCCGTTGCTTTTCTTGATTTTTGTTAACGATTTGAACGGCGAAGTGAAAAGTAAAATTAGGATGTTCGCGGATGACACGGTGATATATCGGGAGATATCTGGGGATGAGGATCGTTTTATTCTAGAGCAGGATTTAGATTGCATTACTAAATGGTGTTCTAACTGGGGATTGACTCTAAATTATAATAAATGTTCAGTGGTAAATTTCTTTAAAGGATCAACGGGATTGGCTTACAAATTAGCTGGAGGTGACCTAGCAGTAGTTGATACGGTAAAATACCTAGGTGTCACATTCACAAAAGACTTAACTTGGGGGACTCACATACTTAAGTCTGCGGTCAAGCATATAAAAAATTGGGATTCATTAGACGCATTGTCGGCAAAAGTGACTCGAAGGTCAAGGAACGTTGTTACCACGCTCTTGTAAGGCCTCATTTAGAATACGCATGCAGCGTGTGGGATCCGAGTGAAAAAGGTCTCATTCGGGAAATTGAGAAGGTTCAACGCCGGGCAGCCCGTTTTGTAAAAAATTCCTACGATAAAACGCAAAGCGTCACCGAAATGCTCATGGATTTGGGGTGGGAATCATTGGCTGAGAGACGATTCAATGCAAGATTGAAATTATTAAATAAATTTAGATCCGCATGTTTCAGCACCGAGGTTTCGCAAATTATTCGTACTCCTACATACATTGGTCGCTCGGATCATGCATATAAAATTCGGGAAATAGATGCCAGAACTAGCCGACTCAAGGACTCCTTCTTCCCACGGACAATACGGGATAGCAACTGCAGGGTTATAGATAGCAAAAATTCCACTTGCCACCCTCAGCGTCTAAAAAATAATTAGTTGTATTTAAATGCATGCTCTTCCACTAACCTTATGTGTTTTGCTATAATAACCCATTCTTTCCGAATGACCTCATTCGTGTTCTGTTCATCTGTTTTTAAGTTTCCCTTTCAATCCCTCGTCCCTCTCCGCGGGGGCAAATTCCTGCTACCTGCAACGTTGGGTCTAATTCCCTGCCATTTAGAGACTCTTTGGGGGTAGAGTGTTTCGTGGTGCATTTTCATGTGGTAGTGATGTTTCAATTTCTTGCTTGTTGTGTCCTGGCTTCCGTGTTGTAGGATGTCTTTCGTGCTGCATCATGGGGTGCAGTTTTTTAGTTGTTTTGCGGTATATGTGTTTGCATGAGTATTGGATGAAGGGATTTTTGCATGAGTGTGTGCGCTGCTGTGGGTGTAATTTTCCGTGTTGTTTTTTTGCATGTGGTATTTTTCTTTTTTACGGTTGGTGACCTAACACCCCCCGCCACACGCCCTTGCGGCGGCTTGCGGGGTATTATGTAGATGTAGATGTAGATGTATGGTATCCTTCTTCGGTGTTTTCATATTTGACAATTTATCTCGTTTTTCCTCGCTCTAAAGCTCTTCCTCTAAGCCAAAGAATGAATGAAAATTATATATCAAAGAATATTATAAAATAGATATTAGAGAAAATATAAATTGATTCTGGGTTTGAGAATTGGTGGAGGTTTTTTAGAATTAGAAGTTGAAAATCTGTATTAAGTCAATTTCACATAAAAATATATTCGAATATAATAATTCAGAATTTTAATGTCTGGTCACACAAAGGAATAGAAAGAATAAAGATCAAACAGACGTATTTTTAGTATGTTTGAATTGCTCGATTTCATATATTCACTAAATTAAGTAATTGTGAATAGCGTGCCTGCATTATAAATTGAATTAACCGAATGCAAAGAAAATCATGACTAAATATTAGCTTACTAGTATACTTTAATGATTGGTACAGAATTTTGAAAAAGTCATTCCAATAGATACCACATATTTACAAGCGTAAATATAGGATGAAACACTCAATAGAAGATTTGAGAATGATGTGACTATATTTGGATTGCAAACCTGCACATTTACTCATTATGTTCGATGAAACGATCTTCTGGGAGAAAGGATGTTCACAACTTGTTGTAGTTGGAATATTGAAATAAAAAATATTAATCCTCTGTATTATAAGGGTTAAGAATGAAAACTCAACACAATAAGAAAAAAGATACCACCTTAACAATATTAAAAATAGTAGAAATAATATAGTAAATAATATATAATAACTATAAGAATAGTATATAATAAATATTAGAATAATATATAAATAAAATATATAATAAAATCTGAAAGTGAGAAATAATATATAACAAAATATAAGAAATAGTTAACTTGCAGAAATCTCACTCGAAATGTACAGATTTATTACCCTTCACTTGTTATTGACTTCAAACGGCTTCCACTAGAGCGAATACGTCGCTGAGACGATAAAGCTTATTACTCCCTCTTCCCGCAACTTCCGTGGTGTCAGCAAACTCCACATATGCCTCAATATATTCCCAAATCCGAATTTCGCGTCGTTACGAGAGAAAGCGCTGAGCAGGCATCTTTGCTTTGACTAAACATTTGATTGATTTTCACTTGCAATTCTTTTTCTCTGATTCCACTGCAAAGAGGAGATCGGGCAAAGAGGCAAATGGCATTCAAAATGTCAGATAGACTCAAAATTTCTTTATAAGAATAGAAGGGTAGTATTAAAAAAAAGAAATATTATCCGCCCGCTTGCAGAGGATCTTTGGTATTTATACCTATGTAATGGCTGTAGGGACATTTTGGTCCGCTTTGCCTTTGTCATCACAGCAGAAGCGATCTGAGACCCGAATAACTCTAAAAGGCCCACTTATTTTGGCAGAAGAAAACATTCCAAACGAACAAGAGAAATGAAATATCTGATTGATAGTGTAAAAAACTACTTTTTAGCGTCGGTCAAAATGCAAAATAACACGAAAAAGGTTAAATATACCAAGTTAAACTAAGTCAGGGCCAACATTAGTGAGGCACGGGCTTTTTTTCGTGCACCTTTCCTTCCGGATTGTGCATAAAAATAACTAATAAATCTTCAAAATGAGTTGTCAATTACCAACTCCTTCCTGCTCGGGAGCAATTGGCAGGCCGCAGTTTGTTACAGTCCCATCAGGTGTAATTGGATATTTATTTATTGACAATAAGAGTAAAATATTTATGGGAACGTTAATAGTTTAATTCCAGTAGCTGAGTTATTGCTGAAAATACGAGTGAAGTTCGACGAGTTTTGAGATAATTCCGGTTGGCACGAGTCTGTTGTGCTCTTAGCGCGGGCTTGATTTGTGTCCCGGCTCGTGCGATTAGTCGGATGGAGTCGGACCCCACCGCAGAGGGAAGCCACGCCGCGCCACGGAGAGACATCGGCCGCAGAAAATAAATCACGTCCCGATCCATCTTCCAATCACTGCTCTTGATGTCCTCCGCCCTCCTCCGTCGCCGCGTTTCTTCCTCTCTTTCCCCCATCGCCCTCCTTCCTTCCTCTTCCCGCACTCGGATCTGCTCTCCCCCAAACAGCCCCCTCTCCCTCGCCTCAAGAACGAACCACCGCCGCCCACTCCGTTGATGGCGCCGCCCGCATCCCCTAACCCCCTCCCCAATAGTCCTCCCCCATTCTGCATTCCTCCCACACCGCCGAACCAAACCAAGCGAACCATATTTCCAGCTTCGCTAACGACAAAATCCAATCTTCCTCATTTTCAATCTATTTCTCTCCCCTCCCCGCCACCCCCCTCCAACATACACACACACACACACACACACACACACACACACACACACATATATATATATATATATATATATATATATATATATATATACACACACACTCACAGACATAAACATATCCCCCTTCCTCTGCCACCCCTCTATACACGCTCTCCCCACCCATCCGCTACTTCTCCGGACCCTTGCAGTCTCCCTGGGATCCAGCTCCTCCTCCCCCCTCAATACATCTCACCTACCCACTCTCTCCACTCCGCACACCCACCCCCTCTTCACCCCCAACTACGTGTGTGACGTAAGTCTGCGTTTTTGGCGGGTAAGGGGTGCGTCGTCGGGAGACGGGTGCTCCAAAAAGGAACGAAGTTAACTCATGGTTTTGTGGCTCTCAACTTGGATAATGCGATTCCGGCGTTGCCTTTCCCTTTGCCTCGCCCCATCCCGCCCTCATCTCTCTCTCCCCCTCCCCGGTGGGCGGTTGAGGGTGGAGCGATCCACCAGGCACCCTCCCCCGTCCGCCTCTGCTCCCTTCTTCATCCCTCACCGCGAGGGCCTCCTTTATTCTCCCTCTCAATCCTCACCCTCCGCCGTCCCGCCACCACAAGCTGTCACACCCTCGCAACAAATCGGGCCATCAAGCTCTTTTTCATAGCTTCTCTTTGTCCCTCATCGCCAGTTCTCTCCTTGCACTCTTCGGACAGTGATCGTCGTTCCGATGCACGTATGAATGACCACACGGGTTTTCCGAATACACGCGGGTAGATATCATCGGATATCGTGATATGCCCTCCTTCCCTCAGCAATTCCCGAAGCACGCCTAACAGGCTTGATTTCACAGGTTGAGGGATACCACGGAACGCCGACACGATTTTGACTTCAGCATTGTATTTTGGAGGACGCGGAACCGCAGAAAAATCGTCAGGTGTAAACAGGACGGCATTTTCTTCTTGCGCTCTATCTTCCAGACACTGTAACGGGATATATAAATGGGAGCTCAAACGTTTGCTGGGTTAATTCATGTCAGTTAAAAAAAAGCCATGAAATCACCCAAATCGGGTACATAGAAATGGGAATCTGTATGCATGTTTCGAATGAGAAGAGAGATGCGAGCGCACGACTAATAAATACGTTGTGGGCATATTGCACTTCATTGCATTGTTTTCTATGCATAGTTCTGTAAAATTAGCAAAATTGAAATATCTGCATATTTTCTCATAACTGAAACAATTTCATTCCAATTTGTGCTATTTACCAACACTACACAACATTAACTCTTCCATTTTCGAGTACAAACTGATTGTAAGTTTTCCTAAGAAAACTGAATGACAGCTGAGTAAAATGTATTATGCACAATGTATGTACCATACAAATACAACGAAGCATCGAAACTGAAACCTAGGCACTAACAGATTTTGGCATGTTAAATTCATCTGAGCCTACATGTAGCAGCTCACTGATACCTATCTTAGCTGATAACTATCTTTTAATTTTTAAATAACTAAGTTACTAACGTAATTACACTACTATAGAGTTTCTATGTGAGTTTATATCATAGTATAAATCATAGCATAAAACTTAGCATTATATGGTGTTTCGAATTTCTCGTGATACATGTTTCTCCCTTATAAATTATATTTGGAGTCTCTATTTCATGAATTTACTGTCAACAAATGCTTCAATTTTTTAATGAGTATTGACTCCAATTTTTCTTAGAAAATAGGCAATAATTAAATTAAAATGAAAGTACAATTACAGATTGAATCTCTTTTATCAATTGAATAGAGAACTCTTTCAGTAATTTAGTTGAAAATGCATTATCAGCTCCATCGTACTACGGGGGAAGAGATCATGTCCATTAAATTAGAGAGATTAGTAGCAGAAAAAATATATTTAAGATGTCATTTTTCCCACAAATGATAAGAAATCAGAATAATGCTGTCCGACTACACTAGGGGGGAAACGTAGTCTGTGTGTAATCACCCCCTGCCTGCCATACACCCTAGCGGTGGCTTGCATACTACTATGTAATAAGTAAATAAAATAAAGGGACGAACCCATAGGATAATTGTACTTCCACTGGAAAAATATGTTATATCTGGGATTCGCACCGGTGTACCTCACTTTCTGTGCAAGAGCTTTAAAGTATCAGCTAATGTACGACGTTCAACGATTTTACTTGATGCATATGGTCAGTTTATCCTTGCAAACCTTGTACTTTAACCTTGTGTCCTTTATACGTGTTCATATCCCTTTCATACAGGCATAAAAAAATTGTGTTGCGCAATTAAAATGTGAGTTTCTTTCTTTACCGTGAAAATACTGTGTTTAATGCATTGATGCTTGTTACATTATAAATAAAAAATCATTGTGATTGAGTTATTTTAGTTGAAATATTTGTACTCCTCTCTATTACAGAATCACCTGCCATTTGAAATGCCACTTGAACGGGTGAAGCAATCAGCGGGGAAGGAAACCTACGTATATTCATGCAGATCCACACTCAGCCGCTGGAGGGTATGAAATAAAAATACATCAGTAATATAATGTAACCAAGGAGGTTATATTTTACTCGATTGAAATTTTCGGGTAAAATTCTTTTTTTGACCGAAATCATTGTTCATACGTAGAAATCAGAGTCTATAAAAATCATTTAATTTTGCCCCAAACTTCCAATCGAGTAAAATATATTTTTGTAGTTTAAGTAAATTATTTTTGTATTTATTTAATTAAAATATATTTTGTGGTAAAGTACCCAGTAAGCCATCACTAGATGGTGTAACAAGGGGTGAATTCATACCAGACCAATTTTAAGCCTAATATTTTAACCACTAACGCGGTCGGATAATGTTATTTTGATCCCTTATCGTTCATTGAAAAAATTACATCTTAAATCTTTCTGTTCTATGTTTAATTTTCTCTTTAACGCTGAATATTTACCCGTTCAAAGCAATCTTTTAGATTTTCTTGGAGGGATACAAAAATTTGAAAAAGATTTTGAGATATTTGGTCGATATTTTTGAAGAAAATATATCAGTTAGTTGAAAATTCTCGCACATAAAAAAGAATGGGAAAACATGCGGGACTTGCTGAAACTGAGTTTACGTGTATTATCTCTGTAAACGTTACAATGGTGGTGAGGAGGTTCAGGTTTTTACATGGGCGGCATATGATGAAGAGGAAGGGAATGGCATAGTGAGTAAAGTGACTCCGTTGGGCATCCTCCCAGATTGCTCCGACGTCCGTGCATCCCTGGCGTGGCACCCCGTGTGTGGACTTTTATCGCTGGCGGTGCGCGATTGGTGTGGAGAGTGGAACACGACGGGAAGCAACTCCCCCTCGACGAATATCCTCTCCTTCCTGCGATCCCAAAACCCTTCCTGAGACTCGTCCCTTCCTCCGCAATTTCCTTGTCCCTCTCGATTAAGGCCGGAAGTGTCCACTCTCCACTCATCCAGCACATCGTACATGCGAGGAACGGCCCGCACTCCACGGGTCAGCCATCGAGTTCGTTTGATTTTCACGTCGGATCTCGGAAGAGGGTATTGGGTGGCTATGTCAAGTGGGAAGCGAGGAGGATGCACCGATGACCTATTTACGACCCCTGGGAGTGCTTTCCCTGCTGGTGAGAGTGACCCTTATATCCGCCCAGTGGTGCGGCCGGCGGCGTTTGTCTCGGTGCGGTATGGGATTCGCGCGCTGTCGTGGCCCACTCCATAGAATAGTTACACAGTCCCCCAAAGTTGCTGTTCCTATTTGGAAGTGCAATAAAATCTAAATGCTCCTAATTTTGAACTTAAGCGGAATATAGCGCCTAGTCAGAGCGTTCTTGAAATTCTTTATCATTACAGTTTCAACGAAACGGACTGCCCGGCGTTGAACCTTTTCAATTTTCCCAATGAGGCCCTTTTTGGATCCCATACACTACATCGATATTTTAAATGAGGCCTTACAAGCGCATTGTAACAACGTTACTTGACCTTATGGTCTCACTCCTGCCAACAATGCGTCTAATAAAACCCAGTTTTTTATAAGCTTGCCCGTAGATTTTACGCATGTTGGTGTCCTAAGTTAAGTCGTCAGTTATAGTAAAACGGAGATATTTTACGGTATCAACTGTTTCTAGGTCAACTTCAGCTAGTTTGTGTGCAAATTCCGTTGATTTTTATGAAATTTACCGCAGAAAATATGTTATGGTTGAATGATAATCCCCATCTTTTTCACCGTTATGAAATGCAATCCAAATCCTTTGCTACTATTAAACGATCCTCATCCACAGATATCTCCCGATGAATCACCGTGTCATCCAAGAACATCCTAATTTTAGTTTTACTTTTTAGTTCGTTGTTCAAATCGCTAACAAAACAAACATTCAGGAGTGTGAGTCTGTTTAAATGAAGAATATGCGCTAAGGAAAACTTTAAAACACTGTAGCACCACAGTGGTTTAAAAAAAAACCTTATGATAACAAATGAAGAAAAAAACTTGCGGAAAAGCATGAGAGCAAAGAGAGCAATTTAATAACCATATTGTAATCCTGCAATCATATAATGAATAACCCTGTGAAGATATGATGTCTGGGCATATATAAGTTGAAGGTTTTACATTTTATTCACAAAATATTTATAATTAGATACCTAAATCTAGGTAAAAAAGCTTGGTCCTATTTCATCCTTTCTTAACGACCTAAAATTTTCTTAAAAGGCCCCGTTCGTTCGCCTCTTACCTTCCGTTACGAGGGGCTTCTTTTTTGTTCAGTGAGAAACCATGTGAACAGTTTCTGTGACTGGCAGCACGGACGCACGTCACCGAGATTGAGACGTAAGTAACCCGATGACTCCCATAAAAGAATAAACATGAGGCACGCGGCCTTCGAGGAGGAGGGAGGCTCGTGTGACGTCGATCGAATTGGTCGCCGCCGCCCTCGGAGGAACGGGCACGTATGTACATATATCTGTATGTTACGTTTATATGCGAGCGCCCTTCCTACCCGTCACCCCGGCCGGAGTGCGCACGGCCTCCTTTCCCCTCATCTTCTCCCCCCACTCCCCGTGAATCAACCTGAATTAATTAAATGCACAAAAGGACAACCTCTCTCCCGGCGTGCGACTTCATTTCTCCCGTCGTCACCCGACCACCCAGGACACGCTGACACCCGGCGCGTCGCGATTCTCATTTGTCTCCGAGCGACGCCCGCCCGGTGACGCGTGCGGCTCGGAATTCGGACACGCAGGTCATGCGGTCGTCGCGTCTCTTTTTTGGGTGCGGGGTGGGCAGGGGCTGTTTGGAGGGCCCCTTTGGGCGTGGAGGGGGCGTGGCGGAGGGATGGTGCACGGGGGATTCGAGAAAGGGAGAGACCACGGACGAGGGGTTAGATCGATTTTAAGCGTCGTTTCTCTATACTTTCCCGACGTTTAAAGCCAAAATTTCATTGGACAACATGGAAAACTAATGTACACAATGGTTTAATGCCCAGAATACTCTCGAAAATGAACGTATTTCCCATATAAGAGTGTGGTAGTTAAGTGATTGAGCCTAAATAATGCAGCCTAAAGAAACCTTACGGAGGGCCCGAGCTCGATTCCGAGTAAAGCCTCCGGAAAGCCTCAACTTCCCCCAAGCGGTGTGATTTTTTAATACCAGATCTTTCTGTGAAACCACAGATACCCATTTCGCATTCTATTGAGCTTAGTAGGATCGAGTTCTACTCTCACGTATTTGTTTCCTCGTATTTTGAATTTTGTTATTATATATATGTTATATATATATATATATATATATATATATATATACCTACATAAAATATACATACATCATTACTTCTTTTCTCCCGATGAAGACGGAGCAGAATGCCGTCGAAATGATCAAGAAATAACGTGTGAGTGTTCTTTTTATGTGTTTCTATATTGTTTGTTGCTGCCCTAAATATATATATATATATATATATATATATATATATATATATATATATATATATATATATATATATATATATATATATGTTTATAAACACACACATATATGTGTGTTATTTTATGTGTTTTGTTTTTATCTACTGTTTTGAGAAATAGTGTTTGGCGTTCCCTGAATACCGACGAACCATCTTTCATGGCAGCCGAGAGAGCTAATTTACACTTAAATACTTTTCCCAACACTAATACATTTTCCGGCAGATGAAAATATCTTCCACCTTCTAAGGAAAGGACATTTCTTCCCTCCTTTTCCTCTGAGACAATATTCACTTTCTCCAACACACTTCAATTCCTCCCTTGCTGGGTCCAAATTTTCTCCTCCCTTACAAAATCAACTGCCAAATAGCTGTTGGTTGCAAAGTTGGCAGAGTTTTATCCTGCTAGAAATTTCTAAGTTATACCATTTAGTCATTTTGGCTTTGAATCAGTGAAGTAATATAAATTCATTAGCCAATACCTACTACAGAAGTGATACCTCAGACGTTAGTTCCATGATTTCACATCTCATTAGAATGAAACGGTGTGAGAACGATGGGTAACCGTGATTAGTATAAATTATTCAATACATCTAATGAGAAAGAAAGTGGAAAAAATGGCAAACAAATCCGTCAATTCCCTTTCCAAGGTCATTGTCTTATTTGATTAAATCAATCACTTTACCAGAAAATTTCTTGTATATCTATTAAAGAAAATGAATACGATAAATTGAATCTGCGAAGGATCCGTGCCCATTTTAGGCATCCTGTACGTCCATAGGCCCCAAATCTGCGGACCCTATGCAACTACTATCTATTTACCGTATGAAATTAGGATTTCCGATTCGTAAGTAATTCTTAATGCATGCATTGCTGGCATTAAACAGCGTCTCTCTATGGTATACAATTGAAGATAAATACTCCTCAGAACTTCGGGGTCTAATTTGAACAAGTTTTAACAACTTAAAATACAATTATCTGTACTTATTTGCTTCTTACTCTCCGTTGTATTAAGGGAGTGAATTTTCTTAATACAAATCAACCTCAGTTTTTTTATATCTTTTCACTGTCTCTATTTGGTACGTGTGGTCAAATGCTAAGTGGTTCTAAAATTCTAGTGCCTTATACTTGATGGGTTAAGTTTTCAATGTACGGTTTTTACAAATATTACTAGGTTCCATGAATTCTCAGAGGCAACCGTACGAGCAAAGAGCTAAGTCAAAGTTTAATCGCAGAAATTTGAATTATGTTATAAGATGCAATACTGTAGGATTTGATGTCTTTCCGGTACACGGTTCTAGTTAAGGCTTCGTGGATTTCTAACGGGATACGTTTTAAGCTGTGGACGTTTCGATAGCTAACTGCCTGCCTAACGGTCTAAGGACGACGCCCGAGTTAGCCATTTAAGCGTCCACATCTGAAAAGCCCTGAACCGGTGGAAAATTCTTGAGCACTTCAATAGGTACGCTGTTGATTAAAGATCCATCAAAGCAAAAACAAAGCAATAAAGAATTAAATTAATATTGGGATAAATAGGTCCTATTTGTTGGCAACATTTTAAATAGTCCTAAATTTGCTGTGACTCTTTCTCGCATTTGGTAGTATATTAAACTTACATGAACAGCTGTTCGTGAAAGTTAGTCCACCACATGAAGTATATAATTCGTAACTTCCTCGCTTGCCAAAAACAATTTAGTAATTCCGATGGTGCCATATGACAGGCGTTGAATCACCTCTTCCTCAGGTGAATGTCCCTGTAGATGCAAAATAATTCGTATTTAATGGTAATCAAAATAAAAAAAAACTATAATACCGAAAAATAAAATTAATGATGTAAAGAGTAGTCTGAATGATTAAGGCAAAATGCATTGTTGTGCCACCAAAAGGCCATATGTACCGTTCCAGCATTTATATGCCTCCGTAGGTTAAATCTTATACCATTAAGCAGGGCACCGAGGCAGAAGACACACACTGAGCGCTGGCTGATTCCCACTGAGGGTACCCGCGTTGAAACCCAGGACAGTATCGATTCTTCAATGGTATTCCGATAACTCCTCGAGTGCATTGTGAAGAGCCTTTATCTCGAGTGTGAAGTCGCTTGGTGGACCAATGGCCTTTATTTTAATCCTCATGCCATCCTTGAGTTATACACAACATTTTTACACATTATCTAATACTATTTAGTATTAATTGGTACATATTTATCATAAAGAACCAGCGATTTGGACCTATCGGGGATAGCAGCAATACATATTAGTTACATAAAGTAGATTTGAAGTCAATCAATACATCAAGATCGGAAGCCATAATAAGATATATAGAGGAGAAGGATGATTACTGTAACCATGCCGAAGAAATGAACGAGACCTCTCACTACTTCAGCAGATATGGTGATCCTTCAGGTATATGGTAAATATGGTTCGATACACAATATACTTAAAGATTTTTTTAAGCCTAACTGCCACGGTGAGAGCATTTTTGATATGAATGCTGCCTTTAATCGTCTTCCCTCTTCTCGTAATTCACTCTTCACGTAATTACCTGTGGTAACATAGTCGAAGGCTGCTGCTCTAGAATCCATATCTTCTGCCTTCATGCTGGCTTGCTGAGTATGATTTATACGTAAAAACTGGCAAATCGATTAAGTTGATATTTACTTTTTTGGCATCGTACTTCTGGGCGATCGAGTTTAAGAATATTGCCTGTAGGCAAACACCACGGGATTAATTTGAGAGCGATAATTCCCATTCGAAAAAGTACCGAAAAAAAAGTCGCATGCTATGAATTTCCCCGGAATATCGCCACCCCACTCTCGTGCCATGGGGGGGGAGTGGACGGAGGTGGGCTTTGACTCTGACACCATGGGAACCGCTTACTTGCTCCCTCCCCCTCCAAGTGTATCCCGGGCGACGCCGCTTCGCTTTTTCATTTCGCGGTCCGGGGCAGGAAGTGGGACCCGGGCAGCTTTGGGGACGGAATCGGAGTGTGGTGACGAGGGGAAAGGGCGCGAGTATTATTGGGGCCAGAGCGGCTAACGGGGGGTGGAGGAGGGGGCGAGAGTGGGAAAAGTTGGGTTGGGGGATCAGTTTGAGGGTCGAGGGGAGAGGAGGCAATTTCACGACTACTTTTTGTGAGCCAAGGGTCGCACCATTGTTGAGCCCTCATTGTTGGTCCAGTCGAGCCACGCACCGGAAGTGACGCCCCAGTCGCCCTTTCAACTCGGAAGACGTCTCAATCTCCTCCAGAAGAACTGACATTTAAGTTTGGACGAATATTATTTTTTTTAATGGGGTGGCGTAAAGTGGCAACCAAGGGCCGAGCGATATATGCAACGGAGAACGGTTTGCTCGTGCCGTCGCGGTGATCCCAGTTTTGATGGAAGTCGGAATTTTGATCCTGAATCTAAATGGAACAATAAAAGAGTGAGTTGGAGCAACGCTACTAATAAGCGCTCTTGTGTGCCTGGTATTATTTTGTCACTCATATCTTCGGAGCCATTATTTGTTTGCAGAGTGTTGTTGTGCAATTAAAGATAAAAGATTAGCTCAGGGAAAAACGAGAAAAGTTACCATTGAGAATTATTTAAGCATGCCTCATTCAATTTTGCACATTTGTTCACCTCATATTAAATTATGTAACAGTACGGAGTCAGGAATCATAAACGGTTACTATCGGTAGCCTGATAAATATATCGCCAGTCATGTTTATTCTTTCCATCTGTTCATGCCTTGTCGCAGATAGAAATACACGTACATGAAAGCCAGATAAAAGCAGATTTTATTCAAGGAGTAGTAGTAGTATTTAGGGGAGGCGACCGACAGCTGATGTCATTTGCGCCGTAGGGGATGGACAGGAAAGGATGAAGGGTGGAGAGAAACCCGGCGTCGGCATTAGCCTACTCCTTACGAAAGGTGCCAAGGGGTCCGCAGCTTAACGTCCCATCCGACGGACGGCGTGCTCACTCAAAGTGCCCTCCACAAAGCACCTAAAGTAGGGATCGCGATACCTCTGAAAAATATACAACACCGCTGGGATTTGAACCCGAATCCTCTAGGTGGGAAGCCAGTACGTTATCTCCCGCATCTCGATCCCCATTTTAATTCACGGTTTCACCACCTCATATTTGAGTATGTGAGAGTATGGAGAAACAATGAACGGATTTTCTATCGGGAAGACCAGTAAGTTCAGCTGAGAATAGTCTTTGAATATTTATCAAAAATTAGTTATTGACACGGTCCAGTAAATCGAACTACCAATACACAGTCGTCAACACAAAGTTTGGTTTGATGAGTGAGAGTTGAGATCACATCAATACCCAGTCCAACGCGAGTAACATTTATAGAATTGGGGGTACCAGTTCATTTCTCTGTGCCACCTATGGTTTTCCAGGGAGATCTGGCACCTGAAAAATCCCAACAGCTTGGGTAAAGCTGAATATGCCCAGAGTTGTCCCTGGGAATTAAACCTGGGATCTCCGGCCAGTAGCTCAACGCTCTATCCTCTTGAGTACCAAGCTATATTTTCAGATTTTATTTGAATGAATTATTAACCCTATGACCAACTTAACTTTTTATTTCGCTGAGTGGTGTCAAGAAATTCAGTTGAAATTCTGCCTGAAGAAGTGAGGTACGTCGAAAAACCTCTTTAAATATTTTGAGTGCGGTAGAAGGAAGACAGATTGCCACATTGATATTTTCTGTTTATTTATAATACGCAAATATCTCATCTTCCATTTATGATTCCTTATGGAGATTATTGTCTCCGAGTAAAATATTTAAACGGTGTCGATATGTTATCATACGTGTACAGATAGCATGGCATCGTTATGGATCTCACGCAGAACAGGGATGGAAATCCGTCGGAAGGGGATGCCCGCTTCGACTGTGCGCGGATGCCATCTCCCCTTGAGGGGTTCTGCTCACACGGAGGGGGCTTGGATGAGGGAGTGGACACTAGCATAAGGGAGGCACGTATCCGTGGGAGGAAGTGGCTATTTGGGGGCATGAGAGGAGGGTGTCGGGGATGACCCGGTCGCGCGTGGCGGTGTGGTATGCGGGATGAATGCGAAAGGGGCGCGCGTCGTTTGGCCGCGGAGGGTAGAAGACTAAGACGCGCATTTGCATGGGTGAGGCGCACCCTTGGCGGGACTGTGCGTTAGGGTGACCAGTTGATGCATGGCCACATACTTGGCCCTGCGCACGGAAGTACTCGGGTGGACAAGTGTCCTGAGAATAGGTTTTTTCAGCTCGCAAAAAGAGTAGTGGCCGCAGTAAGATATTTTGATTACAAATTGAAGTGCTTGAATTTGGTTTTTGACGTTTAAGATGAGAGGATGACTGCAGATTAGACGTTATGTGATATGGTTGAGGAGAAGAATTGAGAATTAAAGAGGAAGACTAGTGGCGAATTTTCAAAAGAGGCGGAAGCATTAGATTGAAACTTGCTAGATGAAAAAGTGGGCAAGCTATGTGGAGGAAATATTGAAGAACTGTGGGGAATTGGAGGTGGTTATGGGGTAATATCAGTGGTAGTAGGTATGTTGAAAGGTGGGGCAGACAAGAGGAATTCAAACGATACGTAGAATGTAACTGAGTTTAAAAGGCAGGTTGCCTTTGATTGATTATTATCTGATTTAGTTTTAAGGACACAAATTTTTCTAATTTCTCCCATCTGATTTCCTTTAGGTAAGATTTTTGGTATTTAACAATGCCCTATCTAGTAACTCCATCATATTCTTTAATTAGTGAAGTTTTAAATAATTTATGGTTCATAGAATTCAGCTCAAAATCACATACAATGAGCCGAAGATGATCATTTATTGGCTTGAAATTTTTGGTTAATATGTGGGTCTTGCATCGATTGCTCTGGTGCGTCCTCCATATCTGTGACATATGGTTTATTGAGATTTTACTAAGTCATATTTCGGTTTTCCTGTTGAGGGTCAGCGATTACAGGTGCTTGTTCATTGTATAGCTACATCTGTTTTCTTATATAATATTGAGTTTACTTTCTTTACTCATATTACCTTCATCATTCATACGAGAATCAAGGTTAATGAATTTTTCTTTTCAATAGAAATTATATGTACTATACCCATTTATATATACGAAGCTGGTAGTTGTTAGGAACCTTGCAATACAACCAGGTGCTTTATTTTTTTTAATGTTTTATTTGTTCCATATTTCTAATTACTTTCCCTAAAGATTCAAAGATCTCTTTCTATCTTTAGAACACACATTTTGAACATATTTAGAGCTTACGTTAGCACTCACGTACTATTACTTGTATGTTGCATTTTATTCATTTTTTAGGGTTCAGGATGGTACATAATTAATATATTGATTAACAACCCGGGGGCCAGGTCTCGAATCACGGAGGTGACAGCATATTTTGGGGGTATCCCTATCCTTACTTTCGATACGATGTGGAAAGTAATTCCAGTGGAATACGCCATCCATCGAATAACACTATGGGCCCGTTGACGCCTTTCGTTAAGAGTAGGCTCATGCCAACACCAGGTTTCCATGCACTCTTCCTCTATTCCCTAAATATATCCTAACTCAGCCAAATACCCACCTATCTCTAAAGGCACAAATTCTCTTAGCTGTCGGTCACCTCCTCTGATTACTGCAGCTCGATTTATTTTGCACTTTATTTTTTCGCTTACTAATGTAGGGATTTATAACGACGACTTCGATAAAATTATTGCAAACGCACTTTGTTTGTGAAAAACTGTGCCAAGGCAGTTGCTGCAGGCACCCGTATCCCCTATCCTAGGGTTACCGTGACGAAGCAATGCCTAGTATGCGAGTGTCCAATTATCGCAGCGTAGACCCGAGTTAATGCACGAATGCGGCGAATAGAGTCGCACGCGGCAAACTACGGTACGGATTCGGACATAAAGCGTGAATTAGCCTCGCACGAGCGCTCCTCTCCCCATTCCGGTATCCCCGCTCTACTCTCACGGCTCCTGAGCCTCTGCTTTCACCGACCTATCCTCCACCTTCCCCACTCGTCCAAAGTAGGGGTGCACTTCCGTCATTCCTTTCCGCTACTTATTTTCTTCATATGTACGCCTGCACCATTTCGACGGGAATCGAGGTTCAGCGTTGATATAGTCGATTCTAAGTATAATTTTCCTGGTGATGAGAATAAGGAAGGTCGCTGGTTAAAACATTATTGAACTGTGGCAGTGCTTTCCTAAATTATTTCGTAACCGATAAATGTTTTTCGACGAAATTACATGGAAAACTGATATTTTGCATTATTTTGTATCATTGCGTATTTTCAATGTATTTTGTAAATTTACTCAAAGATTATGACGTAAAATGGCATATTATACCCAAAATGGTACATGGCTTGAAACCTAAAAGTATAAGTCGCACTATAATATCTCCCTAATAATTTGCCAAAACTTTCGCAAACGTTAAATCATCTACAGAAGGCAGAATATTTGCCTTCTTTAGCTAATAAATCCTCTTTCAATTATTAATCTATCATTTAGGGATAGAAAAGCCTAACTTTAAGGGAAAAAACGACCATAGCCTCAAAATAAAAATACGGACTCAAAAAACAAATAAGAAAAAATACTCTTTTTTAAATAGAACTATTATTGATTGGAACTAGCTGCCTGGAGGTTTGTTTGAGCCCTTTCCATCCAATTTTAGAAGTTTTAAGTTGAAATGTAAAGCAGCCACTGGGTAATAAACTTCATTGTAGTTATGAATTTACTGTTTGTATGTGATGTGGAAGTTTGTTTGTATGTGATGTGGAAGTGTCATTATGTAAAAATATTTTGTCTCTTATCTGTTTTTATGTGTTCGTATGTAATTTTCGTTGTTAGTAGTTATCTTTGACCTAACCTGACCGTTGCCACCAGGAAATTTGCCTAATTGCAACGTAATTGTGTAAATAAAAATAAATAAAATAATAAATAAATTTGACGTGCCATTTGACGCTCCTGAAAAATATTACTTCTGACGCGTGCAAAAGTAGGTTATTTAGAACAGAATCAAAATAAAAATATTACGAATTTTGTAGAGTAAGGAGCATTATAATTTAGCTTTTAAGTAAACGAATGTAACAGCATGAGATTCAGGGAATAACTAGACAGAGAGTAAATATAATTATGGAATACGTAGTTTAATATAGTACAATACCGTGACTGACGTCAACTTGGGATAATGTTTCGTCCGTAGAGCTCTTGTGAGATAACCGAGAACAAAAATAAGAATGCACAGTTTACGTTTGAGCGGAGAATCACAAAATGTAAACACTTGAATCAATTTACAGCTGATGAATGCTTCAAGTTGTTAGGGAGGGTGATCCAAACATTAATTGCCAGATCAGGGAACGATTTCTGATACGATGTCGTTCTATAGGACGGACAGTTGTAATTCCCATTGAAGCTTCTTGTAATTAGGCGGTAATTCTGCGAAGAACATGTAAAATCATCACTCTAATAATGACATTCGCGTCCTCAGGCATCTCTGCCCGGATTCCGTATTTGCATGGTAGTGCTACGAAACAGTAACTATGCTGCGCATCGCCAGACACGCTCCATGTAATGCGAAACGTTGGCTCAGATAAACTCGAGTTGAATGAATGTATATATGATCTCTTTTTGATCCGCTTTTATACAGAAACTTCGTAGATATTCAACTTTAGTCACTGATACCAATAACTTTTACGAATGAGACGCTAAAGCATCGCATTTGAGCATGTTTTTTAGTTGGTAATAATCGAAGAATCATGAGACTCAAGTTCTTGTTTGCAATTTATTTTGTGAGCTCACTCCAAAATGCACGTCGATACGCAAATGCAAGTCGTGAATCGATTTCGTTTCGTCGATAATCAAAGGGATGAACCTCTTGAAAGGTAATAACCCGATCTTGGCCCGAGGCGATTAGAAGAAGGAATTAACTTCCAATTTACGAGAGTTTATGGGATAAGTGGCAATAGGGAGGTGATTTCATGGGAATTGGAAATTAAGATTATCGGAAATATGATCGATCTGCAAAGACGCTTGTCTCATGGTGTTACCGCATACTTAAACAAATAGTTTAGAGGTTTAAGAAATTTTTAACACAAAAGATAAACTACTCAAGACAGTCATGTGACGACTTTTAAGGAGTATGCTACCCTACCTGATGAAGTGCATAGAGGTACTTCATCATGCACCAAAACAAAATGCCAAGGAACTTTTTTCGTTCCTGCCTGTACCATAAGACTAAAGATTGTTTTTGTCTCTGATAGCAATGATGCCAATATTCTTAAAAACTTGATTGTATTTTTTAACTCTACTAGCTATTAAAAAATCATTTATTTCCAGCTGGGCTCAAAACAAGAGGCCTAACACAGAGCTTTATTAAAAAAAATGTGTCTCAAGTAAATGGTTCCAAAAAAACTCTCGAAGTTAAGGGATAAGAATGACATGTTCAATCCTCTTTTCTACGCGTTGGCCCAATTTCATCTTTCATATTTACTTATATTCCAGCTTCTTCAACTAGTAGCCTTTATTTCCTCAGGTCACACCCACCTTCGCTTGCTGCTTTGTAGCCTCAAAACAAATGTATATACTTGCTTCTGTGCTTACCCTTTTCGCTTTGTACGGATTTGGTGAGATGACGACCGCAGATCCCTTGCTTCTCCCACTACTGGGCACCACTCACGCCCGAGGTCGGGTCCCGTACTTGCCAGAACTGATTATCATTATAGTGTCCATCCTAATAGCCCTGAAATAAATAATTGAAGCGATTTTCTGTTGCCTTTTTCAATGGTGGTTTTAATGGAACGCCATCACTCAGTGGATGCCCTACTGGGGTCCGACATCTTTGCAGCTGCCTCACCGTGGAACAGACGCGGTGTGGACTACCTTTCGTCTCGCACCTACCCTCAACCTTCCTGGCATGGGATAACCTATGAGGAGCAATTAACATCGCTCCTGCCAGCACCCATGTAGCTCAACGGGTCATAGGAGAACACCAGCCCTTCCGCTATATTAGGTTTTGATCCATGGGGAGGTGAATAATATGCAAATAATTACATAATAATTAACAAATACGGTAACTACGTATTCTTCTTATAAATTGCTATAGGTGTGGCAGATTCTAGTCCTCAGTATCTCAGACACTTTTTGTGACTTAGAATAGTGCATCAGGCAACAATGTCAGAATTTGCTATTAATAACAGTTTTCAGCATTTATATTGTGTATTTTCTCTTGGAAGTTCGTGACCGATTCGGTCGTTATTTCCATATTTGTTACATCCTGAGTTTTTTGCGCTTCAATATTTCCTCAAACTCCGGATATTGAGGCATTATGTCAAGTTTTTAATCTCCTCCTTCGATATTTTTGCTGGCTTGCCTTGGAGGTGAATTTTCGTTTTCACGAATGGTATCTTTGCTGTTGTCGAAGCTCGCTGATCTTATAAAATCGCCGAAGATCGCTGCAATATTTTCTTCCGATTCCTCGGACGAAATACATTTATGATGAAAAAAGGGAAGGTGATCATGTGGTTGAGAATGGAAAGAATGATGGTGGGATGGGTTGGCGGAGACCTGTTTAAATATGGGATGATGCCTTTAGTAGTTGGGAAGGAAAGTGACTGCAGCGTAAAAAATAAGGACACACTTGTATGTAATATCGCCTTTTTTAACTGAAAAACCGTTTGTCACCAAGAATTTCCACCTCGGAGATAGCAGGTGAACATTAAGTCTTACGTGGAAGTCCTCGAAAGGCAGCAAAACCCTTCAGTGGTCCGAAGGGTTCTACTGTAGTTTACCGAGGTTTTCAAATATTATCCATGATCACCGACGGCTGTTTGGTCACTTGAAGAGCACATTTATCAACTAACATTAACATACCTTGAACGGATGACAAGTTAGGAGGAGATGAATTTACAGTTGAATCAATACGACTGAATTTTTCTCTAGACAACACTTAAAATGTCTCTTAGCCCTTCGAAATTTCCTTCTCTCGTCCTATTTTAGCCGGAGGAGGGGGGTGTTTGGGAGAATAGAACCGCTACAATCGCCGTCTTGTTGGAGAGAATCCTTCTCTTTTCAGCAGGCAATAAGTACCCAGTGCTGCGAGCAGAATTAACATCGGTGGGCTATATTAGAGGATAGGCAGCCAATTGGAACAAAAAATGGAGAAACAAGTTGGAGCGTCCCCTTACCCACGCCTGGAGAATAATTTGACGACTCGATCAAAACACTGTGATTGAGAACAGGAGTGTCAGGAACTACTTCCGTTCACTTTGGTGTCCCGTGTGTGTATGTGTGCGTATCGTGTGAGTATACACACTCACATACACACACACACGCATAAAAATACCCTACTACACACTCTAGGAATAGAAATTTCGTCTCATCCCCTTTGGTGAGATTGCGCGATTGGAGGGTTTTACCGCCACGTGCCTCAGGACGGAATGTAATAACGGCACGGGGGAAGGGAGAGAGAGAGCGATATTACATGGCGAGTGAAGCCAGGTCGGACAAGCTGCGTGTATGTCGGAGGGGAGAGGGGGGGAGGTTTTTAGCACTTGGAGCGGAGGGGTGGGGTGCGAATGTAAGTTAAAAGCTTGGGGGATGGTGAGGACGGGCGACAAAAGGGGAACTGACACACTTGGCACCATGGGCGGGAAGAGGCCTGGGTGGCGGGTGCTGGTGGTGGAGGGTGGTGTGGATTTAATGAGCACGGGGGATGAGCGAGCGCTAGGGAGAAAAGTAGATGGGAGTTTTGAAGTCGGGGAGGGGGAGAACCCGGAAAAGGGGAAACCGTTGGGGCTATTCTCAGTCCCCTGGGTGATGCGAGTGGCTTGGATGTGCTTATCACCATTAGGCGTTTAGCCAGGTTCCTTTGGCGAGGAAAATTGTCGAGCCCATGCCTCCGAAAAACAAGATAACCATAGTTGTCGTACTAAGCTTCTCTCTTATTTCGTAATAAATGAAAAAATTGTATGGCTTGGTGAAGATGAGGTAATAAGCTACACCTATTTAAATCTCTAAAGTCACTGACCAATTCAGTATTTCGGCGAGTTAGGAATTCGACCTATTATCAGCCATAAAGAATGGTTAATCAGGTTTTAATCACAATTATACCAGCTTGATCTAATTTTTAATGCAATTTTAAAATTTTATTTCTTATAATTGTTAAAAAAATAAGAATTTTTGTGGTAAATTATACAAGAAAAGACAAAATAACATTTTTAAAACCTGCATAATGTTACCAATTTCAAGCTACTCGAGAGTGGTTGTCAAGTGGAAATAATATAGACTACTGACTGGAGGTTCCGAAAACAATTTTGAGTGACTCTATCAGCATTCCTTAGCTTCACCCAGGCTTTGCAGTTATTTAGGTACCAAGTCTTAATAAGAAATCATAGGTGGCATAGGGAAAGGTTATGACCCTCTACTCTGATGTATTCAAATTACATATCGTATAGGGCTTAGTACTAACTGAGATCTTCTCTCACTTACCTCCCTTGATTTGATTAATTTACTTATCACATAGAAACATTGGAATGACTAATAAAATATTTCTAGAAAACTATTTCATACCTCTTGTCATCGATACTATCAATGCTAAGAGCTCCCAAATGCTAACTCTTATCGCCTTCTATCTCAACCCCTTGTTTATAAATTTCTGAAACCCGTAAACCTAGCTTCGCTGTACCCGAGAGTTGTTTTCATTTGCTCTTGTTACTCACAGCTGCCGGTCATCCTCAAATTAGAAAAAAAAAACATTAAAGGCACTCTTCACTGGAACTTTTATTTCTTACACATAAATGTTGAAATTTAGTTATTAATAGATGTTGAACTTCGAATTTCAATGCTGAATTTATTTTAAAGTGACTAATTTGTAGACATTGTGTTCATTCTTTTTTGCTTAAAGGCTTAATAGTTCAGGATATGCATATGTAGTTAAGTTTAAACTTCGTCTTTTGGTCCCAACAAAAACATTGAATTAGGAGATATTAGGTATTCGTCATGAAAAATATTTTAATCCTGAATTAGATATCGCTCGTAATTGGTGAATAATATGGAATCTAATATAAGGTCTGTTCCTTTTAAACTAAAAACCAACATCTGAACTACCTTATCGATAAAATGTTTGGATCACAAAATTAAAGTGCATTTTCTAATAATATCTTATTCTTAAATGAATATCAAGTGTATGCTTCCATCTCCGGAATTCCAATGACACATGTATCTATAGAGATGATTTTTAACTTGATTTTTCTAGTTATATCATTGAAAAAGCTGATTTAATGGAACTGAAAACACCATTTTATGTCAGTATAAGAGAATTAAAACCATGGGAGACAATATTTCAGATGGATCTTGAAGTTAAAATTAGCATTAATTGCAGTTATTTTAATATTTTGGCTGTTATTGTAGCAAAGCAAAGTGACACAGATTTTACCACCATATTTATGCTTCAGGCTATTCAAAGAGATGAAGCTGTCACGCATCGTATTCTGTCAACTCTTTTACCAGATCCCATGGAGCCTCCTCAGATCGTAACCCCCTTGGGTGGGGTCACGAATAAAAGGCTCTGCCGACAGCAATTGTCCCGATTGCTCGTTTACTATACAGTCCCCCTCCCTCGCCACCACCAACACGTACGCCTCGTCCCCGTCTATTTAAACCACCATTTTTCCACCCTCAACTCTCCCGTAATCGTTCTCCCATGACCTCTCCCCCGGTCGCACCACCCCATTCTCCCCTCGCAGCCCTCCTCCCACTGTGTTCTCAACACTCCCCACCCGCTCCTTCCGACCTCGCAATTGCATTCGGGTTTTTGCCACCCGGTTCCCCCTCAGACCCTCCCCTCCACCCCCTCCTCCAACTCTCCATTCCCACTCCTATTATAACAACTCAATCTGAAGCGGCCGTTTTGGGGGTAGGGGTTGGCTGGAAGGGAGCGGCGATCCAACTTCTCTGGGGGGAGGCTTAGGTGAGGCCGCCAATAAACCGCCCCCCTCTTTCTTCCTCCTCTCGACCCTCTTCCCCGCGACACCCTTTGCGACAAAAAAGACCGGCACGCGTGCTTTGGGGATGCAGTTCTCCCGATGGTCTCCTCTCACCCCCCACGGGCACTCTTCCCCACCTCCTGTCCTTCATCATCCCCCCGAGTTCCCTTTTGCGTCCAGAGATTTGAACGAGCGACTCCAAGCGCGTAATTGGTGTCGTCGGCGGCCGACACTCCCTCCGCCCCCTCCCACTGCACGAGGAGGATTTCCCCACCACCCGCGCATATTTCCAATCCACCCGTGTGTGTCTCAGTGTACGTGTGTGTTGTGTGTGTGTGTATGAGGGCGTCCCCCGTCTAATCATCTCCCCTTCTGCTCATCCGCTACACTAATAACTACAGCTCAGGGCACGCACTCTTTATCGTCATGTCACTCGTTTCCCATTGAGGCAGCCCCGCTTATGATGGGTGTATTTTACGCTGCAAACAATTTTACAAGCCAATAAATTTTGTGCTGCGCCGATCAATTCACATTTTGGAATTGCAACAGGTTAATTAGGGAAAATATGTATCACTTGGAATGTACAAAAGTCGTTATTATGTGATAGAGATGATTGGGACAAATAACTCAAGAGATTTTGGGATGGGATGAGACTACATGTGAAATGTAGAAGCGTCAGAGATACTAATGAATGTGATGCAAGGGCGATCATAGAATGATCATGGTGTAATGCGTGTAAAATGATTTTTTAAGGATATTTGATTGACGGGAACCAAAACAATAAAAGGAGTGGATATTTGATTGTAAAATTTGCCAGAATAATTGATATTTAAATCCTTTTTGTCGAGAATGTTATGGAGGCAAGATCAATATTTTAAATCTACTCATATTTTCGAAAGGATTAAGAATTATTTGACAACTGAATGTAATTGATTCCATTTTAAAGCGTGAACCAATATAACAAATTTAAAATTCCTTCATCGTCTCTTTATTTTTCAGAATGTTGCTTATTGGATGGATAATCCTCCTTTTTACCTCTCTGCGCATCTAACTTAAAAGTCTACAGTTTTTACCCTCTGTTGCTTCCTAATCTATGTTATTGTGACATAAAGTATTGTTTTACAACTTCTGCAGCAGTTATAAGTCAATGTAAAAGAAACAGAGTTTAAACAACTACACATTTTTTGGAATTTATATGATTTTAGCCAATTTTTACGTGGATTTAAGTTGATTTTTTTATACTAAATAATTATTTATACAAGTAATATTGTGATGAAATGTCAAGAAAGTCTTTTTCTTAGGTGAGATTTGAAACAAGAAATGCAGTTCTCGTCATTTGTTATTACTTAAAAACTCTGATCTGGCGATTAAATTCAACTTATGGCATTCCCCAATGTTATATCATTCCGTAGAAATTATACACTGTAGCTGTAATTTCCTTTAACAATGCCCCTAGTGAGCTAAATCTACCTTATATATCATATTCATCCATGTAGCAGAATGTAGAAAAAGAGCAGGATTCCATAAAATATCTAGTAGGTGCACAGTTCTATCTGTTATTTGATTCCTATCGTTGTGAATTAGTTCCGTGTGCAACGGCTGCTGATATGATTGTATGCACCCATATTCAGGGAGTAAATATCTTTCGTTAACTCGGAGGTACTTGTATGAGGTGTGCCAAACACTCAATCTACACCTTTTGTCACATTTTGTTTGATGAGAAAAAAATGTTTGTCAAACTTGCTCATATTTTAATACCTTAATAATAATATTCACTTTATGTAACATTTCGTAAATGGAGACTTACCTATTAGTATTTTAGCAGTCAAATATGGCATTACTTGGTAGCACTATACTTTTCAAAATAATTAGAATAAAATTGTTCAGTAAATATCAGTACGTCTTACTATATCAGGCCTAGTTTATTTCAAATTTGACTTTGTTCTTCAACCTGAACAAAAATTAAATTAGTTATATACTGGTGTATAGTTCTGGTTTTTATTATTTCAATTAATTCTATCGTGTTCTTATCCGTGGCAGGCCCACTCAAATATCTCATTTTTGACCAATTAAAAGGGTTTTAAAAATAGTGAGAGTTCGTGGCAATAAGTCTCTTTTGCATTCCTGAACTCATGCAAAGGTAAGTGAATCCTGATTCTGGAGGGTGAAAACGACGATAATGCATAACGTTGAATATACTTGTCCACCGGTCGTTTAAAGCCCCAAAGAACGCGATAAAAGGAAGAACACATTTACCACAGTAAAAAATGCAATGGATGAAAAAATACTCATTTGCCTAGATTTGGAGCAAATTTTGGAAAAAGTATTGATTGTGAGTACCTAATTTCTTATTCTGTTAGCATTTTTCAGTATCATCATTTATTTAATCAACGTAAATCATGTCTAGCAGAGTTTCCGCGGAATGTCCCACCTGTCTTAGCCAATTATTCATTTTCTTTAGGATAGATGTAGGCTGTAATGCAATATCTTATTCCAGGTCTTAAAAACACTTCATTAAACTGAGAATGTCATGTATAATCCGTTTTACCTGAATTTTTGATGAGAAAATAAATTTAAACCCATCTATATTTTTCACTGTTAGAGCGTTTTCCCACTACAAACGGTTCATAAAATGCATACTCAATCCTTAAATAATTATTGCTTGTGTTGGTCCGTTATGATGTGGATGTATGTAATCACCTCCTTTAGCTGCGTATTATATCAATCGTATACATCCTGTTTGGCTTTCAATCCATTCCATTGTAGGTTTATGCATTATCACCTCACCGCAAATTTTATCATTAAGCCTCGATGTATAGCGTAACGATTTGGTGAACATGACGCTCTTGCGAGAAAAATAGAATCGATGTCACAATTTGGAGATTCACTACGTTTTTCAGTGCGCCATAGTAAAACTTCTTACTATGACTTTTTTGCTGTCAGTACTTTCTAGGTACATGGAATAATCCCTCTTCACCTCACTGAACGCGACCGATCCCTACTGCAACCCTCTAATTGATTTCAAATCCACGGAACTTCCCTCACGCCTGTAAAAGGAGATAGAAGCCCATTTCTCATCAATATATCAAATCTGCAAACGGGTAATCAAAGAAAGGACTAAATTATCCATCATCTAATACAATCAGAAGATCCCAATACGTATAACTTACATCACACCTGTAGTTGTCAGGGACAAGTCTCAGGCTGTAGGGTCACGAGGGTTGCAATGGGAACGTGGGAGAGAGAGACGACCCCGTCAGCTCAGTTTCCTTGCAACACGGGGGGGGGGACGGAATCCGAGAGTATCCAGGGATGAAAGAATAGAGTAAAAGAGGGAGAGCGGGGTTCGGTGGCGGCGGGGGAGGTCAGAGAGGGTGTGGGAAGGGCGGCTGGATGCTTTACTTTTCAGGCGCGTTACTCTCTCTCCCCGGAGGGGGCCGCGTGTGTGGGGAAGACTCGCCGTTGCCCCCCGGGAGTTGCCCGTGAGAGGAGGGTGGTGACTGAAATTCCCTCTTCTCCCTTAGGCACACGACCCTTCGGGGGTGCGATCCCGGCGGTCAGAGTGCACGTGACTCGACCGTATCGGTGTCCAATCTCTTCCTTTCTCTCTCAACCTCCGTCGGCTGCCATTCCTTGCGAGAGAGTGCCGACGAATGGGGGGAGGGCGGAAGGCGGAAAAGGGGGTTGACGGGTGGAGGTTTTGCGACACGGCCGCTGCAAATGCAATCATCCGCGCTCGCAACAGGTCATCCGTGAAATGTCGTCCGGGCTGAGGGACCTCCCACGCCCCGCGCCACGACGTCGTCCGTGCGATCGGACGGCTTGCGCGCGATTCGACACCCGTCGCCCCAGAAACATTATCGGCCGCCTTCCCGAGTGAGAAACGTGCTTGAAGTAATAAATTGGAAGCGTCTAAAAGTCACTTCCGCGTTGAGAAACTGCCTTTACGGTAAATATTGGACGAGGAATTAGAATAATGAAGAGAAGGGTTGGGCGTATTAAGACCATATATGCAATGCGGAAATTATGGGCGAAGTATCTTTTTTATGAATATGGCACCAATGCACATAGAAATCTCTGAAATGAATCAAATATAGTATGTAAAGAAAGTTATGCTTCTTGTAGAAACGAAAAGAAGCATATAAATATTGGTATACGTATTTATGCTCTACCCAAAAAAACCTAGATGATAAATTTGGTGTCTTCATTAGAGTTTACCAATCCTAGCACCAATTTGCAGAAACAACCCAAATTATGCCTCAATTCACTCATTACTTCTAAATGTATTCCGTCAATGAGTTTTTTTTTCTATTACTTCTTAGTTATTCACTTAGTTTCTCGAAATGTGTTCAATTATTAATCCTCTTCCTCTTGCCAAAGGTTTCCTATTGTCTCTTCACCCTTTCTTCAAGATCGTCATCTTTACCCCATAGATCTAGCCATTATATCTTTGCCATTTATAATCACCGTGTTTTCTTCCTTTTTAACATTTTTCCTACTGTCGCTAACGTCTACGTTTCATGCCAACAGAAAACGTTAACTCCATTTATATGTTATAATAGGATGGTTTCTGATGTCCTCGGCAGTTTTATGTTCCACTGATTGCTGTTGCTTCTGATAGCAAGTCTCTTTCTGATGTAATGAAAAAATGAGAGTGTTAGTAAATGTTTACGTATTGTGTTGTGGAAACTATTTACTTTCAAGTTAGTATCATAGTCATACATTTTCACTTAAAAAGTTAGAATAGAGTTCATTTTAAACGGTAATTTCATTTTCAATGAAAAAAATTAAATTATATTAACCAGAAATGTTCTATTGGACATCACAAGAATGCCTACATGAGAAAAGAAGTAAAAAAATGTACGTATTGCTAGGCTTTGAAGTGGTTAGAATAACGATTTAATTCATATGATGGCAAATAGAAGTTGAAAATTGAGGTGGGCAAAATAATCAAAAGGAATTGATTACCCTGTGTTGTTAATTCAAATAAATGCGCAGTACGTTACAAAATACAGAAGACTGGTTAAGTAGCTGAATTGATAAAATTTCACTTGATTTATTGTTTACTGGAATACAATCCAAGAGAAAATATGAAATCCTTCGAGCATCGATGTGTTTTGTTAAAGTTTGAAGAAGTATTAACGTTGCAATTACCATGTGTAACTCTATTTTCAACGATCAAGGTTTTGCTGCCCTGCAGCATCATCAGATTAATGATTCTCCGCAGCAATTATAAATGGTCCTGAAAATAATGATCTATGTGGAAATTTCAACCTCAAATTTCTTCATACTTTCTTAGTATGAAATATTTCCAAGTTACTCCCAAGACTATGCAATATGCATTTTTCTTTTCGTAAAGAGAGGTTAAAAGAATGAACGCCATTTTATAGGAAAGTCATAGATTGGGAACTTCAAATTGAAGAATTGAGTTTTTCAAGACTATAGCAGGATCAAAAATGCCCCGGAGAAAAGCAAGGTTGGAAATGATCCAGCGAATAAATTTGCCTTTTACATAACTGTTCTTGCGATTCATAATAGACAGAAATAGCAAAAAATATAATAGACTAGGAAGCTAACTGTCATTATACCGAAATTTCATCCCAATGGACTATTTATTTCGAATACTCTTTAATAATTCATTAGATTTCAATATTAGTGAAATTTTATGATTTTTAAGTTACCTTCGCTCGTATTCAAAAGGAATCCAGTAATCTGATAAATTACGACTTATCTTACAAATAACGATTCTTTGATCCGAGTACTTGTTGAATTTGGAGAAATATGATAGAATTTTTCAGAGTCTTTGATGCAGTCATTGTGATATCAGATATCAAAAATAATAAGATCAATTTAATTCTGTATGAGTAGAGAATGCATGCATCCATGCACTCGGCCGTAGTACGTTCTTTATCTATTTATCTGTATGAGTAGTTTTTTAAAACTCTCAAAACATTTTTCCTTCACTTTGTATCTGAAAGGTACATGCGTCTTAAAATTGACCACTGTTTATCAGTTTCCGTGATAATCATCAGAACTAAATGACAAACTGACAAAAAAATTTATATTAATATTTTATATTTAATACCATCTTTTTCCTTCACTGTTAATGCAAGATGTGAAAAATTCGATTTTAATTGTATCAATGACGGAGCGGCGAGAGTTTGAAATTGAAGGCAGGATTCTCGATTTGCGACCCCGTCAGTCCCTCTAGTTATTTTTTCGCGTCGCCCACTCAACCTGCTCAATTTGCATTTGCGCGCATCCATCATTGGCTCAGCAATATTTGATTTTATTTTTCGTATTTTACCCACCCCCTCTCAATTCGCGCCCCCTATTTTTACGTGCATTGGAACGAAAAAAATAGAATTTATCAAACGTGTGCCGCAGGATTTGTCTTTAGTTCTCTTTTATTTTTTAATTGGTCTTTCCATTCATTCAAATTGGTCATCTCTCGTATTTTCGCCTTATTTGTTTTTACTTTATCCAGGCTTGGTGTCAGAGAAAGTACTGTTTTTCTCTAAATTTGAATTCCTGGTTTCAAGAGAAATAAATATTTACAGGTGTGTGATAAATTTGTCGTGGCCACAAGAAAACTCAATAACGATTAATTTGAGTTGTGTAAAATTTTATGCCCAACATTTTTATGAAGAGAACATAAACTCATTAGATTTTGTTTAAGATTCACCAAACGAAAGTGGCCATTTCAGTCTTTTTTTCAAAGTGTGCCATTGACTTTGGGCAAAGGAAAAACATTCGAAAAGAGCGGGAGATGTAAAAAATATTTTTAATAAAACCAAATCGTTTTTCGGTGGAGTCGAATTTAACTCTACTAAAACATGAGAAAACATTAGATTGCATGCACGAAACGTAAACCATTCACAAAAATAATGATTATTCCAATAACAATTTATCGTATCTCGTTCAAATGATAATGATATGTCGTGCGTATTCTCATTTTTAGTTTTTTTCCGACCTTTTTGACTGTTTTCACCGTGGAAATCCTGTCATAACCGACTCCAATCTTCTTGGTTGGGGTGAACGTCAATTCCATACCAATCCAAAGAGGAAAGTGATCCCTAAACGACTAAGCATTAAAGATTACATTTTAAGGGAATATGACTATTTATTCATTTCGTCTTGCAGAGGCACAAAGAAAAACTAGTTAAAGACCTGGGTAAAAAAGCAGTTCCCTATCGTCAAGCCTTATATCGTATTCTGTCTTCATTGTTGTTCACACAAAGTAAAACCTTATGGAGAAGCCAGATACGTGAACTTCATCAGATTTTCAATCGATATTTATTTACTTATGTCCATTTAGCATCCGAGACTTATCCCAGATTCTTCCATCCAGTCGATTTTGCGAGGGGTGCGAGGTGGGAGGGCGGGCGGTCACAAAACGTGGGAAGGTGGAGAAGAGGTAGAGGGGGGAGGAGATTGGGGAGGAGGGTGTAGTCACGTAGAAGGGGAAAACAATTGGAGTCCACACGGGAATTTTGACGCGTGTCCATCATCCCCTTCCACTCCCTCTTCCCTTAAAATAACCCTTCCCCCTTCCTCCCGCGATCCCCTCCCTCTACTTCTACCTGGGAAGAGAGGGATCCCTTCCCTCCCGTGCCAAAAAACCCTCCTCGCCACTTCCTCCAAACACAAACACACACACACACATGCACGCACGCACAAACACGCATGCACACACACGCACGCTCACACATATAGTATGCACGTACAGTCCCACGCACCCACGCGCGCCTTTCCCTGGCTCCATTTTCCGATCTCGCCAGTACTAGAATGTTTCGCTCTCCCGTCGGAGCCCTCGAAATAAAAATGAAATACCAAACAGCGATAAAAAAGTGCGTGCCTGCTGGGGAGTTTGTGCGTGCGTGTCTGCCTGGGTGCGTGTGTACGAAGGCGATTGGCGAACTTTTTGTTAGATTGTTTTGTTTTGGCAGTTATTTTTATTTTGCGAAAAAGAGTGGATATATGATACATGATTTGGAGTCAACGCTCATTCTTTCCTGGCTTATATGTATGCATTATGCACATTATATATGTATATATATGAACATATGTATACATATAAATATATTTATATATATGTATATATATGTATATATATGCATATATATGTATATATATGCATGTATGTATATATATGTATATATATATATATATATATATATATATATATATATATATATATATATATATATATATATACATTTTTTTCATTTGTTTCGTTTCACGTAGTTTTTTGAGCGTTTTTAATTCCCTGTGCTTCACGAAAGAGGAGAAAGGATTGGTTTGGACTTTGATGTCCGGTCCTTTCCCTTTTTTTCCGCCTGCTCTCCTTCTCCCCACGCCAAAAAAGTCTCTTTTTTTAATGTGCTTGGGCTGTGAGCATTCGTACGTTTTTATTCGCTCCGCGAATCTCAGCGGAGTTTATTTTGGTTTTTATAAAAACTGAATTAACGGCGTGGATAATGTGTGTAGTATTTAAAAAATCTGATGGTCTAATGATTTAAAGGTTTCTGGTATAATAATAACATTGTTGCTAGACGAAATTAAAATTTCCCATTAAGAAGTTAATGAAATATAACGCTATATGATATTGAAATAAAGAGCACACGTGGGCGAGTTATAATAAATTATCACTGGTCAGAAATAATATTTCTCTAATAAGTATGCCGTGCGGAAATGAAAAAACATAATGGCATGGTATTAGGAAATACGTCACAACTAATGCATAACGATGACTTTCATCGAATGGACTTTCACGGGCAATGTAAAATCAAAGTGTATAAATGTATGGAATACAGATATTCAAGAAGTATTGTTACGAGGAGGGGCTTAGTAGTAACTACATAATTATTAGCAGTAATTGTTCGTCTTCTATGGAAATATTTCAATATTTGGTGTGAGATACTACGTAAGAGACTGTTATGGAGAAAAGTCAGAGATGAATAGCTGAGAAACTATAAGTGCAAGTAATATCGTGGCAAAGATAACATAAATTATGAAAAAATAAAGATACTAATAGAAAACAGAATAGTTTGACCAGCTACCGATAACTATTCACGAGAGTTTCGATGTTTGATAAGGATGGGAAAGTACAACGATATGCGTATGATATTCGTCAGACGTTGATTTCCTTGCAGTTTTTGACTAAACTACCCTCTTTTGGGCCTTTCACAGATAAATATTTTTCAACGTTATTTTTCAAAATGAATTATCAATTATTTTCTACCCAAACACACTTTACGCTATTTTAATATAAAAATGGATTCTCAAGTTTTCATGTCTCAGTTAGCCTAGCTGAATCATGCGTGGTAGAGGATGAATTTCTTCAGAGCCTTTTTTTCAAAACCTTTTTAAGCACGATATTCTCTGGACTGATAATTTGGAACTAATTTAATCTGCTTCTTTTAGAGCTCAAAAAAGATTCAAAAGACCAAATAAAGTTATCTCATAGCAGAATGTGAAATAAAATATTTACTGAAGCATGTAAGCTCTTGTCGAAAAAGTTCGTTTTGTCTTTCCCAGTTTTTCAAATGAAATTGTTCAAGTATTATTTTGCAGATAGGCATTAAAACATTGTAAAGTGTAAATTTTGCACGGACTTAGTCCATGGATATGTAAAAAATTATTATTATAAATAGCAAACTGTCCTTCCTCGAAGTGAAGCATGAAACAGTAGAGTATATTTATATATACTATATATATATATATATATATATATATATATATATATATAATGGATGACGTAGAAGCACTCAAGAGAGCAATATAACACTTGGACGGTACAATTGAGCATACAAATATAAATGAAAAACACGTAAAAGGACACTCACATTTCAGAAAGTTGAAGCTCTCAGCCTTCAGTGAGGCCTCCGTCAGGTCAGACTGTCGTTAATGGCAGCCTGACCTGAAGGGGGCCTGGAAGGCCGGAAGCTTAAACTCTCGCAAAAAAGAGTGTTCTTTTACGTGTTTTCAATTTATCTTTTTGTGTTATTGTATCATTTAAGTTTTATTGCATATTTTTTAAGGAAATCTATCGGTTAAGGCACGTTTTTGATGGACACAACTACTAAATAAATATATTGTTTCTTTTAACAAAACATAACCCAAAAGTCTACTCTACAACAAACCACTCTTCATATCTGTATATTTCCTTCCTACTGTTAAACATAGCTATCCTTTTCCTGACCTTTCTTCTTTTGCCTATCAACATTCCCCTCAATCACAGTCTGGCTGGCCACTACGCGGATCATCATATGAGATATGAGCTGTTCCGACCAAACCTAAACTCGTCTGTCCACTTGGCAACAGTTAAATATGAAGGAGCAGAGTTCCCCAGAGTGTTTTTAGTCTGGATTAGTTTCCTTTGCTGTCATACCTTTACGAAGTATTTAATCACTGAAGTAAGATCTGGTGCTGACCCGGTGGAAGATACGAGAAAACTTCATGTATTTAATCACTATTCGATTCTCAATTAGTTCCATCTTCACCAATCACTACACGGGAACAACCACAGAGAGGCTCCCACACTACAGATCTCTTCCTAGAGCACTGACGCGTCACGAAGGATTTACTCACAAAGGATCACCTATTAATACGCGGCAAACTCGTTGCGCTAGCGTTGACATCTGGTGGTAATTTCGAGAACCTTTCTTATTACCCTCGAATTATAAACGGTGGAAAAATTCAGACATTACTGATGATCAATCTTTAGCATGTCAGTCAGCCAAGGGAATGCAAACATTGTCGAGTGCATTGGAAATTTAGTTCGATAGATGTGGATGAGAATAAATCTAAATAAAGAAAGGTTAAGCAATTATTAAGCGTAGTAATGTACGACAAGGAACAGTCCTTAGAAGCAGGATAATAGGCGTAGATTGGAGGCTTTTGAAAAGTGGGTGTGGAGAGGGATGGAGAGGTGAAATGGACAGAATAGGGAACAAACGATTAAGTACTAGACATGGTCGGAAAGCAGAGAGGATTGATGGGAGAAATCATGAGAAGGCAGGAAAAATGGATGCAGAGCATAATAATTGGTAATGGGATGGTGAAGGCTGTGATAGAGGCGAGAATGTTAGGTAACCGAGGAAGGGGCCAGAATAGGAACGGGACGTTGGATTGAGTGAAGGTAGGGAGGAGGTATAAAAGCGGAGTTTCAGAGGGGCTTAGTGTAGAATATGATGTTGGGTTGTATTTGCAGATATGTATACATACGATGTGGTAGTCCAGGGGTAGAGCGTTGGACTATTGACTGGAGGGCCTGGGCTCGATTCTCGGGGAAGCCTCTCTGGGCACTTGCAGCTCCACCCAAGCTATGTGATTTTTCGGGTACCAGATCTTCCAGGGAAACCATAGCCGGCACAGGGAAAGGAACTGGTCCCACTACCCTGACACGCCGTCGGGCTTAGTACTGGGTAAACTCTACCATCACCCACCAAGCCAACCTTCGGGTTGATCACTGTATTTATGGTTTATGAACACATACACACACATACGCACATGCAAGCTTGGCCGGCGGAAGATTTTTCGGCGCGCGCTTTGAAGAAGGATGGGATGGCCTTCAATCAAACCCTCGCTTCCTCAACCCTTTTTGTCCACGTCTAACCCTGCACCTCCCTTCGCCGTACTCTTATTTGAAGATAGGTTGCTTTTTAATGTGGGACTTGGGGGAGAGGTTGGATGCGCTCCTCCACTCTCGTGTCGGCCGTCTCTCCGGGACGAGGGGAAGCGGGACTCAAAGGTGGGCAAGTCGAGGGTTTAACATGGTCTCTTTTTCGACCCTTTCCGACCGCTCCCACCGTCCCAATCTTCGGCGCGCAACTCTGGTGCCCATCCCTCCTACCAGGGGGTCTCGGCCCCCTTCATCCCCTCCCACAGCGTCACAGACGGGAAGGAAGGCCGCGGCTCTCTTGAAAGGAAAGGTGGATTGATCTTTCTACCTCCGCCGCGTCCCTCGGGAGGAGGAGAAGGATCAGTGGACGTAATTACTGTTTCATCCAGAGAAGGGGTCTCTTCCCATCAACCCCTCCTCGATAAACCCTCCTACGCTGCACCTTCCCCTACCGCACCCTCCTGAGACACACAATACCCTCCCTGTACCTCCACCATAGCTTCCAACAGTTTCTTTCTACACGCTACCTTTTGTGTTATATTCCTGGATAGAAATTCATCAGGTAGTAATGCCCACTTTTATTCATGATTCATTGGGGAAACTTGCCTGAAATATAATTCTATTGATCCGATTACATGCAAGGATTGATGAATTCAATAGCGTTGTATTCCGGTAGAATCTGGTTTAACGATTAAGAATAGGGGGATGCTAAATGCCAAGTTATCTCTTGGTGAAGGGTAAAATTCATATTCCTACGCTGTATATAACTTTTTGAAGACAGCCACATTTAACCTCGAGGAATATTTTACTTTATGGTAATATTTCAGATGAACTGTTTGAAATGAAATGAGGAATAGAAATGGGAAGGAATACTGAGAGTGGGAAAATTTTAGCACCTGAAAATTTATCAATTCTTGGAAAAAATTCTCGCAAAAATTATTTTCACCAAAATATCAGTATTGAAAATACAACTGGAAAAGGAAGACTCTTGATGACTTGAGAGGCTATTTATTATATACGGATATTGTAAAAAATGGAAATTCAGACGTGCTACGTTTTCCTCTTCGATAATCGTTATGATCGTCTCAAAAAATGTTGGCATAATTAACTATTATTATCAAACAGGGCGGTTATTGCTTAGTATTAAAGTAACACTATGTACAACACGTGTGTTAAAGGATAACAGTGGATAGTAGAGCTTGAGGATGGACTTTTTGACATTAATTTAATGAAAATCCATTGGTATAAATTATATTTTCTTCGAGGCCGTAGCGCTCAACATGTAAAACTATTGAAATTTACCCAAATAGTAAGTTGGTAGAGTCTTGTTCAACCTTCAACCGCCTTTTAAGGAACACGATCAGACATTGCCCTTGGGAGTGTGGGACTTTTTCCAAAAAATAAAGTCACCTTTCTTTATTTTAAAATTCATTATTCTGTGATATAAATATGATCCTATTATTGCATTAAAATATGAATATGAAAACCTATTTTGTACTTCTAAGTAAATACGAGTATATTGCAACGACAACAAAGTCATTGGAAAATTTACAATCGTATTCACTTAGGGGCTGAAAACCATCAAAAGAGTGAAGCTTGCTGAAGGGATCCATAATGAGCTTTTTAACGAAGGGTGAAAGATTACGTGAAGAACCAATAGGCCTAAAAGGCGATAATCGGGATAGGAAATGTGAGAATAGAGCTTCTCATGATGATAGAATATTGGATAAATAAACAGTGCATGGCATGTCATTAATAAACTGTCACTCGTATGGTGAAAGGAGAGTGGTAGTCCATCCGGAGGGCCCTGGGTTGACTTTAACTTAATCTAAGTTGTGTAACTTTTCCGAAACCTAGGGGCATTATAAGATATCTGTCGTCAATCAATAAGCAGAAATTGTTTCCTTCAAAGTATCCCCGCGAATAAGGTTAACTTTCAAGTTCCAGTTCCGTTAAAATCGAAAATTGTCGTTGAAAAGAGTTGAATATCATTTAACCCGTTCAATCAGGTTGTGAGATAACTTTTCAAATGAAATTTCCCTCCAAATTCGAAATTGGCCAAGACTGTCTCTGATTTTCAAAAATATGTTAGTTTGTTTTACTATTATTGTGAACTTTTTATCGCAATTTATTAGGGTGCATTATTCATGAATATTTTTCTTGTCATGTTCAAGAAGGCATCAGTTTATTTTGGTTTTCAGAGCTAAATTTACAAACATAGCACAAAATATACGCAATAAGGGCCTTGAAGACTTGCAAGTTTTCTTTCGCATTTTCTTTATCGTCACCTTATCTGGAAGTCCCTCAAATCGGCCGCAAGAGAATTTTCTCTGATGTATTATATACTCATCATCATAAGTATTTCAATCATAGGATTGGTTTACTGCAGCCCTCCATTCTACTCTATTTAATGTCAATTCCCTCAATCCTTGATACCTTCTCTGTTTTACGCCTTCCTTAATTTGTCCAATATACATGTCTCTTGGTCTTCCTCGAGGAATCTTACCTTCTATTATTCCTGCTATTTTATTTCTAATCAATTCATTTGCCTCAATTTGTGTCCAATCCATCTATTTCTTCTTTGCCGTAGAGTTCTCCATATGCTCCTATCCTCTCTTGGTCTTCTATATACTTCCACATTCCTTAATTCGTATGTCCCTTTAATCTTCATAATTTTCCTCCAGCACCATGTTTCAAAGACTTCTATTCTTCGATGGTCCACTTTTCCAATGTTCCAAGTCTCAGAACCATAGAGCGCCATTTTCCACACGAAAATATTGGCGAATTACTTCCTTGTTTCCAGCTTTAAGTTCTTTGAATAAATTAACTATCTCTTATTCATGAATGCGTTCTTAGCTTGGGCCATTCTTCGCTTGATGTCGCTCGAACTTCTTCCATCCCATGCTATACTGATACCCAGGTAGATGAAGGATTCCACTTGCTCTAGTTTGACCCCTCGAATTGTGCTATCTGCATTCAGCTTCTCTCTTCCGCACACAAGGATTTTAGTTTTCTTCTTTTTGATGTTCATATTATATTGCCTCAGCATTTGATCCATAGCAGAGTTGCTTGCAGGTTCTCTCGAATTTCTGCCCCTACTGCGATGTCATCTGCAAACAGGAGCATGTTGATTTCTTCTTCATTTACCTTGATTCCTTTGATGCCCAATTCTTGTGTTCAGGTGTACGTTTAATATTCCTGGAGAGAGGTTGTATCCTTGTCTAACTCTTCTGTTTATTTTGGCTTCTATTTTTTTTTCATTTTTCGTTTGCATTGTTGTAACCTGGTTCTTGTAGAAGTTATGAATATTTTTTTTGTCGTTGTAGTCCAATCCAAACGCTTCTATTATCTTGAACGTCTCGTTCCATTGGACGTATTCGAAGGACTTCTTTAAGTCCACGAAACCCACAGACGAGTTCGTATAATGGCTTATTTACATGTCTATTTTTTTTGGCCAGAATTCTCATGTTAAGAATTGTCTCTCTAGCTCCCTAGTTTTGCCTGAATCCGAATTGGTTTTCTAAGGGCTTTCCTTCTATCCTTCTTTATATTCTTCAGCTAATTATCCGAGTAAGATTTTTCGATACATGAGTGAATAGGCTCAATGTTCAGTGTTCTTCACATTTATCTTTTTTTGGTTTCTTCGGTATTGCAATCATTATACTTATCTCGAAGGTTGGCATCTTTCCGCTGTAGTAGCTATCTTTGATTATTCCATAGAGGGCATCCTTCGCTTTGACCCCGAGCGCCTTGATTCTTTCTCCGTTTATTTTGTCAACTCCTTGTGCCTTGTTGTTTCTCAGGTCTGCCACGGCTCTCTCGAATTCGCTTCTAAATATCTGCGGACCCCGATCGTCTTTACCCATCATAATTTCTTTCTTTATTTAAGACATCTTCTTGTGGTTTGGGAGCCTGAAAGAGAATTCCAATGTCTTCCTTCCATCTATTCCCAATGTCATCATCATCTATTAGTATTTTTCCATTAGTGGCTCTGATATTTTGCGATTTAGTTTTTCTTTCTCTGAATTGCCTCTTCACTACTTCATAAGCCGTTCACCCTTTTTACGTTTTTCATGTTACCAATGATTTCCTTGCAGCAACTTTCTGTCAATTCGTCTTCCTTTGCCTTCTTGCACTCTCATATGACCTGGTTCCGCAACTGTTTATAAGAGGTCTTCACTTTCATTTTTTTTATTCTTGTATTTTCATCTTTCCTGTAGAAGTCCTCTTAGTTGAGTTGTTATTCATGGCTTCTTAGATGTTTCCGTCTTATTCACAAGGAGCTCATCTGCAGCTTCGGTAATTATATTTTTCAATTCTTTCCATCCATCGTCAGTGCTGGTATTTTCATTATTTCCTTCTCTTTTCCTTTCGATGGCCGGGGTGAACTTTTCTCTTGCACTCTTTTCTTCTAGCATCTATGTGTTTCATCTTGTTGTTGTATCTCTTTCTTCCTCTGCTTTTATCGCAATCTGCTGTCTATGATCACCAGGTTGTGATCGTTACTTATATCTGCACCGGGGTAGCTCTTACACTCCTTAACTCGGTTCTTGTATCTCTTCCTGACAAGGATGTTGTCAATTTGGTATCGTGCCTTACCTCCAGGCATCTTCCATGAGTATCTTCTCCTCGGATGTTGATCGAAGATTGTATTTACCTCTACCATGTTTTTCTCGTTGCAGAATTTTATCAGTCTCTCTCTCGCGGAGTTTCGTTTTCCCAATCCGTGGTATCCCACGCTACTTCCCTTTCGCCCCTCTCCGACCACAGCGTTCCAATCTCCCATTACTGTGAGGTTTTCCTTTCCTTTTACTGTTCCTAGAACCTCTTCCAGTTGTTCATACACTTCCTCTATTTCCTCATCTGAATGGCTGGACGTCGGCATATACACCTGTACTACCACTGTATCTGTAGGTTCTGCCTCTAACTTTATCATCAATATTATATTGCCAGCACGATATTATTTTCCTTGCCCCATTTCTTCGTGAGTATGATTCCTACCCCTGCAATTTTCTAGTCGTCTCCCGAGTATATCACCCTGTAGCAGTCGCTCCAGAAGTCGTTCGCTCCTGCCCACTTAATTTCGCTCAATCCAAAGATCCCAGCCTATCTATTTCCATCTTTGCATTTTCTAATTTCCCGTACACCCCTAATGATCTAACGTTCGATATCCCTATTCTGCATTTATCACCTTGACTGATTTTCCCATCCCAGGAGTCCCCACCCGGAGATCCGATTGGGGGACTGTTTTACCTTTGGAATATTTTAACGGGAGGAAAGCCATCATGTTACATTTGAATGCAAGGCTACATATTCTAGGGAGTCTAATGTGGTGGTTTCCAATTTCCTTCCACGTCGCAGTATTGCGGTCGACACCGTACACTTCTCTCTCACCCGCAGCTGCGGGTACATAAAATGTCAACACAAAAAATGACACGCATTGTTACTGACTGACACGCAGTTAGCCAACTACGTTGTGAATTACTCACGAAGCGAAGGTTAAATTATACATTAAATATCTTGCATAAATTGAAAAGATGTCATTTTTAGTAATGTGCTGAAAATGCTCTATAAGGCTTCTCGTACTACGGTAGGAAAAGTCATGTCAATAAAATTAGAGAGATTTAGTGCAGGATAAATGGACTTAAGATGCCATTCTTTCCACGAACGATAAGGCATCAGAAAACATTGTCCGAACGCGGTAGGGTCATGCTCGGGTAAAAATTAATCTGGTGTGTATTCAACCACTACCACACACCCTAGCGGTGGCTTGTAGGGTACTAAAATATCAAAATTAAGTGTTATTAGGCTCATTGTAATGATGTCGGGAGGAATCAATCAAATAAGGTTAGAGAGATTAAGTGTCGAGCAAATAGACTTACGAAGTCATTTTTTCAAAAAAGGTAAGCGATCAGAATAACATTAGAACATCAGAATAACAAATCCGACCGCTCCGAGGGGGGAAAAGTATATTGTGTCAAAAAGCAGTCTGGTGTGTAATCTCACCCTACCACTAAACCTAGTGGTGGCTTGCTGGGTACCATTGATGCTTGTATTTATGCATGTAAGTACGCATTCAATCATAGAGTACATATGAAATGTAGGGGAATAATGTGGTTGGAATATTCTATTTCCCCTCGAGTTTACTGAAGGGTTCAGGGGAAAATGGAAATGATTGTTTTTTCCTGGAATATTCCTTGCCTCTTCTCGTAGCTCTCAGAAGTCTTCATTTATTTCATATGATGATTCATCATTTCGTCTTCATCTTCGCTCGCCCATATCCCCAGATAGAGATTAACATTAATGTAGATGTTTGTATTTTTCTCAATCATAAGGTTTTTTTGTCATGTTTTACTATATTATATTTGTGTGGTAGATACTAGGTTCTGCATAGGTGCTACATAGCCTAAAAGTAACAGTGATTTCAATTCAGGAGGGCTAAAAAATCCAGAGTAAATAACCAATCACCTTGTCATGAAATTATCTATTTAAATCATAGGTTTTATAATTTATTTCTATAATTACCTAACAGCCCAGGTATAGTATTTTTGCTTTGGTATTCTTAATAATACTGTCAGATTAAGATGAGTAAGTTATTGTTCTTCGATTTATATCCTGAGCGTTATTTTAGATTACTTTTCTTTAGCTTATGCATTTCCCTACTCCTCACACAATTTCGATTAACGGCTCGAATCGTCTGCTTAATATTCACAATTCTCCTTCAAAATAAAATTTTTCGTTAATCTCAACGTTTTTCGTTATTTTTTGCAACTCCACACCAACGTGAGCTCAAAATGGTCTCTGTTTTTAAGTTTTGTAAATCAGAATTGCCACGTGGAGAAACTTCTAGATAGGGCTACAGTTAAATCCCGAAGGTCATATTAAAAAACTGGAAAAGGTGCAAAGAAAGGCTGCCCGATATGTACTGAGGAAGCATAGGAGGATGAAGAGTGTGTCTGACATGCTAGAAACGCTGGGCTGGGAACATCTACAAACTAGAAGGAAAGTAAGCAGACTTTGTGGAATGATCCGAATCCTGAAGGGGGAGAAAACTTGGGTAGATCTTAGGAAAGAGGCGGGGAACCCAAATTTTATAGGCAGAAATGATCACAAATTTAAGGTAAAATGCCGGGTACAGAGAACAATTAAAAAAAATTCTTTTCTAAATAGAAGAATTGTTGATTGGAACACCTTACCTGCAAAAATATTCGAGCCCTTTCCTAACAGAGTGTATACTTTTAAGAATAGATGTAAGGTATATATGTAATGATTTGATTGATGTATGGTGTACTGTGTTATATGTAATAGCTTAATTTTTTTATTTTATCTTTTTTCTTACTGATTATTGGTTGTAAATGGGATGGGGATTTACTTGTTTTGTTAAAGAGATTTGTGTTTTGAAGTCTGATTTTATCTATTATCTTTTGCGATTATTAGGGACTTGTGTGCCACCTGACAATGTCTATCAGCACATGTGTATTTTTAATAATAATAATAATAAAAATGAAAACAAAAAATCTGTAAACATTTAATACCTACCTCAAGTTTATTCGATATATATAATATAGGTACGATATATGACTCAATGACTAAGTTTCTCTTTAACAACTTGCACGCACACGCAAGATACCCGCTTGCTGCCTAGCTCTCGTAGCGCTGAGTCATCAAAAGCACAACTTTTCGTATAGGCAAATGCTCGCTTAAAAACTTGATAACACTTGAAATAGCTTGAAAACTTTACCAGTCAGCGTATTTTTCGGAACTAAATTATGGCTGTATTAGTTACCAGGGTTACAGTCGCTTTTGTATTTACTTGTCGATTAAGAAATATCGACACGGGCGTGTGTTGCAGGTACGTCGCTCACCACTAGGCGATGGGGGAAGAACAGAGATAGCGGAAGAAGGAGGGTGGTGAGTTGCGGTGGAGGGGGGAGGCAATCGATGGCCGCGTGAGTGGCTCATGGAGAGTTGTTTACTCATTTTTTCCCGCAGGGGGAATAATGGGGAGATGATGCGTCAATCGGCAGGCGAGTGCGGAGCTAACGCCCGCTCGCTTAACAAATTGACAGCTCTCGGAAGGCGGGGGGTGGGGGGTGACGGTATTGTGACGCCTCTATTTGTGCCGTACGTTTCAACATAATGCGCGGCCTACACTTGAATGGAGACACGCGCCCCTCCTTTCGCCCACGGGGATTCCGACACACCTCGAATTCGCTTTTGTGCGAGTCGTCAATGGGAGCGCGGTCCCTTCCTCCGACGCGCGGCCATTGTCGCCAGCGAGTGTAACTGAAGTCGAAAGGGTGTGTGCGGATTGGGCGCGAAGTCTGCCCGTCGCACGCTCATGGATATCGGCTCCTGAATGGACCCTCATAATGTCCGAGCGCGTTCCCGATCGAATTTTTCGTTCCCTTCATCGTCATTTTTCTGCGTCGAAAGAATAGTATACTGTGAGATTATAGTATTGTGCGAATTACTGGTGTGTTCTTGTCTAAGCCTGTGCTTGGTACCACTTCCTTTTTCTCTCTGAGATATAATGGGAAGAGTTTAATCGACATGATTAAAATTGATTCATTTTAATCGCTTAGAAGGAAGTCCAGGAGAAAATTTAGCAAATGTTTATTGTAAAATTTTCCGTCTATTTTATTTCCTTTAAATTCATCAAGAAACTAAAAACAATTGAAACATTTTCGAGACCGGTAAATGATAGTTTGTGCATGCGTTCCACTATCAGGGATCATTTGATGAATTTTGACACCGAATTTCACCAATAAAAAACCATTTCACGCACACGATGCTGAATATTTTAAATGTATAAATCAGTCTGTCCATATTGCTTAAGTTATAAAACAATTTCTTGTGCTCCAAAATTTTTTCTTAGTTGGTCAATATTTGAGACCATCAATCTTGTTCTTGAACTATTATCAAATGGAAAAATTGGTGCATTTTTCAATTTTATGCATCCTATAAAAATGACAGAAAATGGAAATATAAGGAAAAATTTTATCTTATCCATTCAGTAATTATTTTATTTTTTAGTTCAGTAATTTTTTAATAAGTTTTCATCGTTGATGGAGAATAGCCTTTATTTATTCAGCCCAAATTTTATTAAAAAACTGCTTATTATAAGCTGGTACGCGTGGCTTTATGAGCGCCTACGAGTTACTACAATCATCATAAATGACGAATACTTTTCAAGCAGATTTTCCCGGAAGTACGAGGTCATCCGGAAAGTAGTACCCGTTCGTGAAATAAAGACACAAAAGTAAATATTAACAAACATAAAAAATTTTATTTGAAAGAGGATACTTTAAACTACTTCTCAACATAATCTCCAAGCAAATTAAGGCATTTGTCATAACGTGTGACAAGTTTCTGTATTCCTGCTGCATAGTCCTTCGCCGCCAGCTCATTGAAATACGCGAGGGACCCATCTTGCACAAATTTTTGCATAATGCAGATGGTGTTTAACAATTTCATGAACAATTGCTCGAGAAACATTGGGAAAATGCTCACAGATGTCATCAATTGTGACGCGCCGATCGTTCCTCACGAATTCGTCAACTGAGCTCACCAGTTGGTCTGTAATGACAGACGGTCTCTCCGAACGCTCATCGTCGTGTGTGTTCCCCCTCCCCATGTTGAAGTTGCGACACCACCGCCGAACAGACGACTCGTCCATTACATTGTCTCCATACACCTCCTTTAATTGGCGATGAATATCACATGGGCGAACGTTTCTTGCATTGAGGAATTTAATCACTGCCCTCACTTCACAACTGGCGGCGTTCTCAATTTTTTTAAACATTGTAAACAATCACAGAAACAACACAGGCAATGCTAGCGTCACGCAACTTGGCTCAGAGAAGGCAGACAAGCCACTGAAGCTATCTGACCTCGTCCAGCGGCTACTCGCGTCGTCAGCACTTCATGCGGCACGAACGGGTACTACTTTCCGGATGACCCTCGTAGTTCCCTGTAATCTATATCCTCTGTAAAATGTTGCTTAGGGGATTCCCTCCCTGACTTATCCTTACCATTGCATCACATCACAGCTTTAGACTCAAATCTCCTAGTAATTAAAGATAGAAATTAGAAAAATTAATTTTTAAATATGCAATGGATTGTATGATTTAATGCCGAATGGATCTTATTGATGAGGTCAGCATCACTAAGAAAATAAACAATTATCATTCCTACTCGTAATAATGTCACTCTACGTATACCCTTATGCTAGCTCTGACAGTTTTAGCGCGGAATAATTTTCAATAAATTAATTAAATATCATCAATATAAAAAATTACTTTACTTCAAATTCAAATATATGTATATATATTTCCTGGCGTTCTCCCTTTTATTACGGCCTCCAACACCCTACAACCTTTCACATATATCTTTCAACCGCTTTTGCTATTTTTTCCGATTTTTCTCAAACACTTCAAATCTTCGCCCACTGTATTTAAAATCTCAGGGTTTGTCTTCCTCTGACCAAAGTATGTGCACCATTCTCCGCGTCACCCACATCTCAAAAGCCTCCAATCCACGCTCATCCTCTCGTCTCTAAGGCTAGGTCTCACACCAATTAAGTATACCCTCCTCATTTAAGTCTTTATCAATCAATTTCTCACATCTCACTCAGTGTGCCCGTATTTGATCCCCTTCTTCATGTAAATACCACTTTTGAAAACACATTTATGCCCCATTACATCACATTATGTCTTTACCTCTAAAATACTATCAGAAACAATAACTGTCCCACCTACTCCAGTTTACTTCTCTTTCTTTAAATGCTTAACCAAACTTTCCGGCTTACAGTTAATCTTATTTTTTTGATTCCTTGTGATAAATCTTAGTCCCACAACTCAGGCCATGTTCCTCTAAAGTTCTCAACTGTGAGTGCAATTCCTAGGTTGTACAACTATATATTGATCGCCTTTTACGGCGAAAAAGTGGTATCTACAATTGTAGTTTAATACATCGGAAGGCTGCAAAAAAGGGTGCAACGCGTCAGGAAGGAGATCTTTGATTACTGGAGGCTGCACCACGACAACACGCCGTCCAACACCGCCTTTCTCGAGACCAAGTACCTGGCCATGCACAAGATGGCAGCAATATTCTAACCATAGTTTGGCACCTCTTAATCACTTTTTGTTCGCAAGACTACGTATTAAGAAGTTCTAAAGACAACAATTTTTAATTACTGTATGAGGCCAAAGAGGCTGTGACGAGATGTCTGAACTAGGTGTTCCGTCGACGCCTTCTAGGAAGCGTACAACGACCGGCAGAGGCGCTGGCATCTTTTGTGTGCCGACGTATAAGAGTGCCATTTTGGATAACTTGCCATAATTATACATACAATGTTTATAAAATTATTTCTCTGGTAATGGTTGAGATTGACTCTGTAATTGGGCTTTTCCCTACCCCTTCAGTTCACTCCCACATCCCGAAATAATTCCGAAACAGTCCACTCAGGTCAAACGCCTTCTCAACCGCGAAGCAATCAAAAACAACTTCATTACATTCAATGATTCTATAAGTAATTTTCCTATTAGTGCGATGGCATGACGTATTCCTTTTCCCTTTTTGATACCATTTTGATCTTAATCTAGGCAATTATGTACACTATTTTGTAACCTTCAATTGGTGATCTTTAGATCTACTTTTGTCCGATGGTTGGATAATTATTAATAATAATAAAAATAATTCCTATAGTTCTCAATCGCAGCTGTCTTTCGCCATTAAAACCAAAATTCATTTAGGGAAATCATCTGAGCACATTCCGTCTTTCGCTTAATAATGTTTATATGTTCAGGGAATAAATTCCTTCCATTTTCCCCTAACTTAAATTATTCTGTGGGAATATTACCTGTTCCTACTTAGTTGTTCGACTTCAACTCCCCTAGCACCTTTTCTATTTGGCTATTTTTTAGTATTCCTGGAGTAGTGGATATTTTTGCCTTGTCCAATTCTCTTTTTATTTCTAAATTGACCGGCCTAATTGTTGCGGGTCACTCATTAGCTCCTTAGATAATACAAGAGATTTGAATCATTCAATCATTTGCAATCATTTCCAAGGATATAATGATGGACTGTATAGAGAATATGAGTCCTGGCAACTACGGGACTCGGCCCAATCGGCCGTGTGTCGTGCCCGGTAGCGAGAGAGGCTAGGCTTCCGCAGTCGTCATCCCACAAAACCCTTAAGTCGCAGTGCAAGGGTATGGAAAGTTTTCCGAGGAAGGGCGACATTCGTGCGCCATACAAGAAGGTTGAAACACTGACGGGGAGTAGGAAGGGAGGATCTGAGCTAACCGTTAGAGATAAATCGGGTAGGATAATTGTTTACGCAGAAAATATTCAAGAGAGATGAAGGGAATACAGGAATACCTGTGTATAGAAGAGCTGTATGGTAAAGAACTTAGGCAAACAAGTTTAGACATAGAAAATGAGCATGGCGTAGAAGAAGATAGCTTATGCCTAGGAATACTTGACTATGAGATAGAAAGGGCTAAAAGGGATATGAAATCAAATAAGGCCATGGGGTGGACAGCACTCCCACGGAACTAATTAAAGACTTAGGAAAATGTGCGAGGAAAAGTCTATCCGGACTGATTCATAGCATATATGAGGATGGAATTTGGCTGGAAGACTTTGTGAGATCAGTTTTAGTTCCTATTCCGAAAAAGGTGAAGGCTACATTATGTGAGGACTACAGGACATTAAGTTTGATATCCCATGCAGCTGAAGTTGGTCTCAGGATCATAAACAAAAGGATAGAGAGTAGGGCAAATGTTTACTTATGGTTCAGTGCAGGATGATCAGTTTAGGTTTAGGAAGGGGAGAGTTACGCGTGATGCCATGGCAGTAATGAGATTATTAATCGAGAGGAATATAGAATACAACCAGGACGTATTTGCATGTTTCGTAGATTTCGTAAAAGCGTTTGATAGAGTGGATTGGGAAAAACTAATGAGTATATTGAAGAAAATAGGAATAGATTGGAGGGACACGAGGCTAATCCACAACCTGTATATGTCTCAGACTGCTCAGGTACGAGTGGGGAACGGGGATTCCGGATGGGCAGTGTTAGGAAGAGGTGCAAGGCAGGGTTGCCCATTATCACCGTTGCTTTTCAATCTGTATGTAGAGGAAATGATTTAAGAGGCATGGGAAGAACTGGAGGTAGGAATGAAAGTGGGCGGGGAATTCGTAAAATCAGTTAGGTTTGCTGATGACCAAGCTTTAGTTTGTCAGTCGGCCAAGGGGCTGCAAGCATTGCTGAGTGAATTGGAAATTCAGTGCGACAGGATGGGAATCAATATTAATAAAACAAAGGTAATGCGATTCTCTAGAAAGAAAAAGGCTAAACTAAACATTAAAACAGGGAGGGAAAAAACTAGAGCAGGTAGAACAGTTTACGTATCTCGGAAGTGTTTTGGACGAACCCGGTCAAAGTAGTAGGGACCTAAGGAAAAGAATTACACTAGGCAAAGAGGCTTTCACAAGTAGCAGGGAGTTAATAACTCTAAGGATGAAGGATGTTGAGAGAAGACTCGTCAAAACTTTGCTATGGAACGTAGTCACTGAAGCAGGGGGATAGATATAGATTGGAGGCTTTTGAAGTGTGGGTGTGGAGAAGGATGGAAAAGGTGAAATGGACGGATGGAAAATAAACGAGGAAGTGCAGATATGGTAAGGGAGGAAAAGGGTTGTTGGGAGAAATCATAAATAGGCACGATAAATGGTTGAAAAGCGTATTGATTGGTAGTGCGATATTGAGACTGTAATAAAAAGGAACGGCAAGGGAAGGGCAAACGAGGAAAGGGAAGGAACAGGATAGGGATGTTGGACGGGAAAAAGGGAGGAAGGAAGTACACATGGATGAAGAGGGACTTTTTGTAGAGTAGGATTTTGTGGTTTGTTTTTGCCGGGAGAGACAAAATATTTACTTTACTGTTGCGTCCATCCAAAACCTACTTTAACCGGAAGATTACCTGATAATAATTATTGAGAGACCAACGCCTCTACATATCGCTCATTAACATAACCCCTGCACCATCCTAATTTCTTCAGTCTTTATGAAAAACCTCCCTCTCTTTTTTTAAGGTAGGTATACATTTTCCCTTTCTCCATCCTCACGATTCTTGCTACTTTTTCTGTGCCTCCTCTTTTTTTTATCCGAATATTTTCCATATCCTAGCACTGATCTTTTCATCATATTTCACTGGGTCTATCAGTTTCTTCCAAGGGTATTCTTTACCTCTCTCTACATTCTTCTACCCATTTCAATGTTTAAACTGCTATATTTTATTATTTATATTTACTCTTAAACACCTCTCTCTTATCCATTGCTAAAAAAGAAAGAAAGACTCGTACTTTTCCACAGATTTCCACTTCTGTGGAAAAGTACGAGTCTTTCTTTCTTTTTTAGTAATGGATATTAATTACTTCCACGAAGTGAAGCCTGAAACAATAGAATACCTCTCTCTTAATCTAAGAGTTCTTAATTTTTTTCTCTATCGTTACTATTTTTCCTTTGCTGCTCTTTTTGTTTCGTTCTAAACGTCCACCCAACTTTCTCAAACCGTTTTTATTATTTGTCTTGGTTTAATTATCTATTAAGTTTCTCTTGCTGTTCTCCTTTTTACCCCGGTTCAAACTTTAGTTTAATTTCATGGTAACTAAATTATGGTCCAAGACTCGGGAAGCTGTGTAAGTTGATGAGGATGTTTCTAAATCTATGAGTTGCCATGATATAATTTAATTGGCATTTACCTGTTTCTCCCGGTATTTTTCACGTGCATCTATCTTCCATCAAGACCTTGAACAAAACGGTTCTTTCTAATATCCCTTTTGATCAGTCTTATTTTTTAAATATTTCATTTTTGGGTTTCACACTGGGTTCATCTTTTTCTGCCTGGGACGGATTTTTATATGAATAATCGAAATATTTTGCTGAATTCATCAATATATGGCATGGTAGAAACTGGGCCTCCTTGCCTTTGGGGTGTTCCCGCGGTGGGTCATTCTGAGCTCCAACGGTTGCGGACTTCCCCTTCCTCCGGTATTACTTCTCAGCAGGCGCCGATGGACGATCCACTTGGGCCCGCCAAGCTTGCCCGTTTAAAGCTCAGACCTTTGACAATGGGCGCACGTTCAACGGCGACGCGAGGTACCCACGATTCGCCATCGGCATTGTGCCCCGCACAAAAGTGCTCCGTGGAATGCTTCTAGACCGCCGCTCTTTCAGTGCCCCTCCTTTGTCCGCGCACTTACTCCTAGTTCTACTGTCACCTCCGCAATTAAAGGGCGGTGTCCCTTCTTCCCTTCCTCATGCCTCGTGTCCTCTCGTGCCAACACCTATTCTCCCCACGCCCCAGCACATTCTTTCTTCCCCCTATCGCCCTCTCCATCTCTACTGTTCTCTCCCTCCCCCGTTTGAAGCTCTCAACACTCCTCTCCTCCAACCTCCCCACATCTCATCACAGTTTGCCATCCAATGTTTCCCTCAAGTTGCTAGGTTTGTCCCTCGTTGGTGGATCTTAATTCGCCACCGAAACAATACTATTAATTGATCGCTCATTTATTACGTAACAAGTTTCGGTTGGATGTAGGCAACTCAAATGTTTCCTTCATTTGTGTAATCTATGGCAATACATTGCGGTCGTTGAGGAACGAACGACGCTTCTTCAAATCGTACACAGGTTCATGTAGTTCCTGTAGTGCAGTTCACGACCCTCAAATTAAAATCCTTTCCTCTTTTCATCTACATCTATATAGTATTATGCAGTCCACCCCTGGAGGGAGCTTCAGGGAGCTATAGCATGCCACGCTTGTACCTTTATAATTAAATGATACCAGTTTTTCCGGGTTGCTCTTTCGCTGCTCCATCTGGCTGAACAATGGTTTCACCGGCTTACGTTCAGCATCCTCAGGTCTCGAAGATGCTGACTACGACATCAGAAATTCTAAATCGCCAGATGAATCAAATGGGGAGCAACCCGGAAACTGTAATGTCATATCTGCATCGTCGAAGAAACCTGCGTTGGTAACATTAAATGCTGTCTAAACGGAAACTAAACTTATGGAGAAGTTATATAATTCTAATAAAGAAAATGATTTTTACAAATTGCTATATATACCACGTTGTCTAATTTTAAAATGCTTCTCCACTCATGCGATATGAATTAATAGTCACCACCCTTAGCCCAACTCGAAAATTGGTTGACTGCAGCCCTTTAATCTACCCAATCTCTATTAATGCCCATGATAGACTTTTTGTTCTACATCCCTATTTATTTAGCCGATGTACGTATTTGTCCTTTAGCCTTCCTCGTGAGGCCTTTCCGTATATTTTCCCATGTAATATACGCATTAAAAATACAATCAATCTCATTTTGTATCGTATTTATCTGATTTTAATTTCCTTAAGGTGTTTCATATGGTCTTTTTCTCAATTTATCTACACCTCGTGGATCGTTAAATAGTTCCTTAGAAAATCCAAGAGATGTTGCTCACAGATTCGGCATGGGTTTGTTTTGGTTAGGACTGCTTACACTAAGCTCTAAAGACTTCTATTCTTCTCTAATCTACTTCTATTCTTCTCTAATCTACTTCTATTCTTCTCTAATCTACTTGATTTCCTCCATACCGTGTATCACTCCGCACGAATATTTTCATAAACTGAACTTCTGACTTCTTGAAAACTGAAAACTCTTGAATCTCTCTTATCTGTGAGGGTAACATAAAATGAATCAGTTGAAATAATGGTTACACGTTAATCAACCCAGTATTAACAATTGTTTTTTTGGCAGCCTCGCGGTCAATTATTCTGATCCCTCATCGTCCGTGATAAAAATGACGTTCAAAACTGGTTGGCTCTTCACCCGATCTCTCTAATATTGTTTCCATGACGTATTCTACCGTAGTACGATGAATTTCTTAGAACATTTTCAACATCAGTCTCAAAATTTATGCAAGAGATTTCAACTGCAATTTTACTTCCAGTCCGTGAGTGACTCTCAAACTATTTCTTCCAAGAATTTAGATGTGCTGCTATATGTATCGTAAAATGGCTTTACCAATCTTTTCTGCTCTCGACCGCATTTGAATATCGAAGCTGACTTACCGAGAATCTCTTTTACTAGCAGCATATTGAAGGTGAGGCCTAAATAGTGAAAAATAACATAACTGCTTGGCACTCCTGTCACGTTTACACAGTGCTCTTTTCATGAACTTTAATATTTTCAGATTTCCGCAATTTTTCAATGTGTTTACCTCAAAAGAGATTTTGATAAGAGTACATTCCGTAGAATTACCTTCTCATTTATGAAGTTCATGATCTTTCGAGCTAGCTCGGATGAAATCTCTCCCACCTGCCAACCGAACGTTTACAGGTTTCTCTCACCTCCAGTGCGCTTTTTGCGTAAACCTTGGGAATTTACATGCAACGATAAGCTAAGTGTGACTTAGAACCCGAGTGTAGGAGTATCATTCCCATTCCCATCAGGGAAAAATAAATCATGCATCCGCTTTCCTCTTCACCTCCAGCGCCTGGGACCATCATGCTCACTTTCACAAGACCAGACTTAGTCAGTATGGGAGTTCTCAAAAGTTACAAGATTTCCCTAATACATTGAGAAGATTTAAATCTTAATTATCTCCGCCCCAAAAACAACAGCAGAGATTGATCATAGTTTTAAGCTAACGGCCTGGGCTTAAGGACTTGCTCTCATGTTGCGGGACGAAATGATCAAGCAATCCTTCTATCGGCCAGCCCACTGCTGTACAAAAATAATCATGGATCCACCAAAATCCCTTTGACGAAACCCTAAATGCGTTTCCATGGCAAAAATCAAAAGCGAAACACACACACACACACAAGCATTAAAAAAATTAAATAAATAAAATAAGAAAGAAATTGGAGGACGCAATAGCTTTTTGGCTTCGTCGGGAATGTTTTGAGGCGGGAATAAATTACGAGTCCATTAGTTTGGCATTTGGCGTGTATTTTTAGGGTCGGTCAGCACCCGAAACCCTCACCGCGTCTCACCCATCCTCCACCCTTGCACCAAAAACCCACTTCTCCCTTCCAACTTGCCTTTTCCAACCACCTAAACCAACCCCCTTGGCTCCACCTTTTTTTTAAACAGAAAAAAATATAAGGAAGGAGGGGGATGAGAGAGAGAGAGAGGGTGGTGGAAGGGAGGGTGGCGAGGATGAGTCCGCCTGAAAGATAGTGTGGCCTCGGGGGTTTGATTTCCAGCGAACGGTTTTTCGGGAACCCTGCAGAGGGGAGGGGGGAAAAGTAGTGGGGATGGAGGAGGAAAGTGAAAAAGCGTGGAAGTACTGGTTGGGGGAGGGTCCATGGTACGTTTCTGTGCAGAGGGGTGCAAGGCTAGGGATGCCTTGGATGGGGATGGGACAGGTATTTGATGCGTGGGGGAGAGACGGCGGTGGAGGGGAGGGAGGACTATCACGAGTTCGGTTTGTTTGCTCGTCAAAGCAAAGCAAAATGAAAGAAAAGGTGGGTGGGATGGGATAAAAGGGTGTGGGGACCGGAAAGGGAGGGACGTGGGGGGTGGGGGAAAGGTAAGTTCTCTGTGTCTGAAGGAGAGTGGTGGGAAGGGAGGGAGGGTCGGTCCTCCCTGGTTGGTTTCCGGTGCTCTCCCGGTCGGAGTAGGGTTGGGGCGATGCAATATTGTGGCGCCAGAGCGTCTCTCTCCCCCACCCTCCCCCTCCTGTCCCCCTTTGCCCCTAGGCGGCGGCAAACTCTTTTCAAATGGAGCAAATAGAGAATTGGTGGATGGAGGGGTGAGTTTGGGGGATGGTATGGCAGGGTAGGGGTAATGGAGGGGGGGAGGGTTGGGCGAAAGTGGGGAGTGGGAAGGGGGTGTGTTTGTGTGAGATATAGGGTTGGAGGGGGGAGGGCGGGGCGAGAGGAGGCGACATTTGTTGGCGGAGGGAGAGATAGAGTTTTGTGGGGCCGGGGAGGGGTTTAACGGAGCCAGACTGTCAACTGTTCTGCTTCACTCCACGGCCGCGCCATTTTGAACCCCAAAGCTGTCCGTTTGAGCAGCGGTCGCATATCGAAGCCGATATGAATGCAATCAGAAAAGGGCGGAATGCACTCTAAGGACGTTATTCTCGCAAGTGTTTTCATTTAAGGTAAATGAACGTCATGAATATTTGCCCTTATTATTGGCATAATTGCATCATAGTTTGAAGTTAATGCAGAGCGTATTTAATGAACTTTCTGGCATCAGCCACTCAGGCATCGATTCGAAATTGAGTTTTTATTTAGATTTTCACTCATGTATGGATATATATGTCCAACCATACCAAGAAGTCAGTGGACTATTATCAGCCAGTCTCTTCGTTTACATTCACATCTCTCTGGATTTACTTGGCGTATCCCATTCTTTTGCGTAACCAAAAGCTCTTTTCATGGATTATTTTTTTAATTGTATTTTCAGCCCTTTAGTTATAATTTAGCAATGTTATTTATAGTCTTAAAAATTCCATCATTCTTATCACACAGTGAGCCGAATCGGTTCTAAGATCCCCACTCTGCATCTTAATTTCGCATTCGTTTCCTTCTTTACATTGCGGTTAATTTATATTTTTTTAACCTTACTCCAACTAGACAACGTTTTTGAAATTGCACCCGGCTTAGAATCAATGGAAGCATTAAACAATAGTTTTAATCGTTATATTCGATGCGCTAAGATATCACTGATACCGTAAAGGTATTTTTTCAATATCTCGTTATAATATCACTAGATTCCTTAATAGAAATTTACATTTGAGAAAATATTCAGTTCTCGCATTATTATACCCACGGTTCACCAGAAGCGACCATAAAATGATATGCTCAAGTATTAGAAGGCCTCTCTTTCGCTCTTCTCAGGTATATATAATTAAAACTAATTGCAACGATTTTTCTCCACACCATAGCATTTTCAAATTTTAGGTCGTTTTAGAAGATTCCTTTTTTGCTTTATGCCTGAAAAATATTCTATTTCTTATAGTCCTTGGAAATCTAATCATTAAGTTTAAATTTTTGCAAAATATATTGGCATAGGTCTTTAATATACTTTTTCCTTCAATATGGTAAATATATTTAGAATAATTTCATCAGGCAAAATCAGTACCCGGATATCCCCCGATTCACTCACAACCACTCCACAGAATCCCTAGTCCTTTGTTCGACACTCTTGAGTGGTCCCATTGCTCCCTACCCTTTCCGCTCAACGCTGTCTAGCAGATATGTTGCCTGTTAATTCTCACCTTGCAATTTCAGGTGAAATTATTCAGAGATACCACAAATTCTTTCACCATTAAAACGCAAAAGTAATCAAAATAGTGACCAATACTTAAAGCTTATCCGGACAGATAGGTTCGATTGAAGCAAAATTTGATAACAAATTTGAATGAAGGAACTCTTCCCTTTGAATTTAACCATAAATTGTTCATCTTTCTAATGATTTTTATCAGATCGGCTATTATAAAGCAGTAATATAACGTCCCTTAGATTTAGTAAGCAGTTTTAAAGCAATTATTTAGTGCCCTTCGGCGTGTGGTCTGTAAGTATGAAGAAGTTAAGAAAGAAAGAGTTTAGGATAGTATGAAGAAGCTAAGACAATGTTACATTTGAACGGCATTTTCATATAACTTTTGATAAAAACCAAACAATGGCATATACAAGTGTAGCCCTATTTAATCTTTTACTTATATTAGAGTGCCCTAAGAATGTAGGTTAATTTGATATTATTTCAAAATCGTAAATGAAATGCCACCACCTTTAAAACAGAAGACCTTCTATGGAAGGCAATTTCTTTGGGGGTTGGATTATTACTATAGACGGGAACATAAGTGGATAGGTAGTGATTATTCATTCAAAGGGCAAGAGAGGTAGGGCATTCTTCAATTTATAAAGGGGGATAGAAGTCACAGATTAAATGTGAAACATTTTTAGAAGTGTCGGTGTCTTGAAATCCCTGAGAATTCCCTAAAAAATGGTAGATCATTAAAAATTGTGGTATAATAGCTGGGTCGTCTATTGATTTGATTTTGTGATGGAGTCTATGTGGCGGTGGAGGAGAGGGCAAAAACAGCAGTGCGGGCAGCGACGTGTAGAGGGGCCGTTGACGGCGGTTGCATGGGGTGAAGGCCTCGCAGATTCACGCAAGTTTCGTGGTCAGAGACGTGGTTTGTGAGGTAGACGATTTAGAGGACTGATTACATCTAACGAGGTGTAGAGGATCTATTGAGTTTTAAAACTTTGTTATGATAAAATTTGCATCGTATTTAGGTTATTAGATTAAATAGGTTGGGAATAACTCTCGGAGCGAATTACAGGTTTAATCTCTTGCATCATTTGGAAGTAGGTTCATAAAGTGATTCAGTTAAAAACGCATTATTAGCCCCATCGCCCTTTGTTAGGAGATATTGAGGCAATATGATTAGAGAGATCGAGTTTAGAACCAAAAGATGTAAGTTGTCACTGTTTTCAAGAGCGATAAAGGATCAGCTATAACTACAAGTGACCGTGCTAGGAGGGGAGGGGGGTGGAAAGTATTTTTATTTTTTTATCTTAAGTAGTCTAGTATGTTATCATTATTTCATATAGCGTTAATATCTTTCTTCTGGCTACCATCAGCTTATCCCGCATTCCTAGGCAAGTTATTCACTTTTATATACCATAATGTATGTACCTGTAGTTGTCATTATCACATTATTTTTTTATTTTACATATTTATAGTAATTAAAAATTAAGAGAAAATAAAATTTTGATGATTTATGCTGGCTTTGAGTCAGCCACTGCAACGTACACTAGTGGTTACTTGCAGGGCACCATGTAGCCGTAAATGTATACCAAAAGCAATTGTGGTGGCTTGAGTGGAGCTGGATGGTGTAGAAGAGTATCTCCCTAAATACGAGGGTACCATAATTCTGCCTGGGGAGTTATAAGAGGGGGGAGATCGGGATGGTGCGACGGCTGACGTACTGGCTTTCCACTCAGAGGGCCCGGGTTCGAATCCCTGCAGCGGCAGATAATTTTCAGTGGTATCCCGATCCCTACATGAGATACTTTGTGGAGGGCACTTTGAGTGAGTAAGCCGTCCGTTGGATTGGACGTTAAGGTGCGAACCCCTTGGCGCCTTTCGTTATAAGTAGACTAATGACGGGTTTCTCTCCACCCTTCATACTTTCTTTCCATCTGTAATGTAGCAAACGACCTTAGCTGTCAGTCGCCTCCCCTAAATACTACTACTGGTTGAGGGGTGGAGTGCAGTCACCAGCCGCATCCTGTGTACACTGGAATACCTCGAATGAAACACCATTCATCGGAACCTTTGAATTCAATCCTAACCGAGCCAGTCCCTCGATCCGTTTCACTATTTACCTATCCTGCCTTATTCCCCACACAAAAGATCGGCTGTGCATTTCGCCGTACCTTTTTTTGCCCTTCTCCGGTACCTTAGGCTCAACAAATGGAGGAGCATGGCATGCACGCTTCCGAATATTTAGTCGTCCCTTAATTCTTGTTAATGTTTCGAAAAACGAATGTACAGTATTTCGTTCATAGACCTTAACTCATCTCTTATGTTCTAGATCAGGTGGTCACATGGATATGCTCACTCATTCATTCATTGAAATCTCTTACACACTCAGTGGCGTAAATGTTTCGTGATACTTAGTGTGGCCTTATGCAGAGCATGGTACTACGTGCGGAGGTGAATAGTCCACGAAATAAATCCTTTCCTTTCTCCAATTATTTATTCAAATAATATTACTGTTTTGTCATAATTCGAAGAAATCAATGTATTTTTATTACAAGTTACTCAATGGAAACACTTAAAATCGAACTATAATTGCCATTCCCTGGCTAATTTGCCTGCCCCAGTGATGGTGGGGTAACGTCCTCGTCTGCCAATCCAAGGGTTACGGATGCGATTCCCGCCTGGGTGGATTTTTCTCCACCTAAGGCTTGGGTGTTCGTAATCGTGTCCATTGTTATCAGTGTTAATAGTCAGAAGTAAAAGACCAAAAACTGCTGTTTTCGGTTTAAGGCTAAATATACAATAATACGGTGTTTGATTTGATGCAGTATTCCAATTGATCGGATGGCCTTTTCCTATCCACATATTTGCTGACGTCTGTCATATTGTGTTCCGCATATTTCAAGCCCCGCAACTTCCTGTGCGATATGTCATTTGTTATTCAAGTTCACTGCATTTGCTAATTGCAATCTTAATTTCATTTAAGCCATAGAGAGAAAATCGGTTGAGCCATTTCTAAAAAATAATAAGAGTATAGAAAATATATAATTAATCTATATGTAAAAAATACTCCGCCGACCGCTGCAAGGACATATGGTGGGGGTGTGAAGGTATAAATCCTAAATCAAAACAGTATAATATTCACACGAAGTCACTCCTGGCTACGGTGGGCGATTTTTATCCAAACATACCTTTTCTTTAAATGGAGACGTTTATTGTACTGGTACTAGTAAAATTAAATTTCGTAGAGCACTTATTTCAACTCGAATCACCCCAAAGTATTTCAGCCATATATGTATGCAATAAACATTCTGCAATACGCATTCTTATGAACACTCGAGTAACTTATTTGAACCTGAGTGGTAGCGCTGAACTACCTTTCGAGGTGCTCTGATATACATCACAAATGATGGTATCTTAAATGCGTTCAAAGTCTAATTTGTTCAAAGCCAGTTCTCAGAACAATTTACTAAATGCATAAAATCACGAATATGCTATATTATGTTTTAATTAATTAATTTTACTTTCATTGAATGTTAAACTTGGATTTGACAAAATCACTACGACTTGACTTAATTAATTTAAGAACTGAAAAAAAAAGAATTTGTCATTCAGAGCAGTGTAGATGACAATAACATAAAGCATGTGCTCCTAAGACACTGAGAATCCGAGCTTAGATTCAAAATATCTCCAACTTATCGTGAATTTCGCAGTGGCATAAAACTACTTCATGAAATTATAGCTGGAGATACATAAAATAATGAAAGGTCATTTGCATCACCAATGCCTTAGTATTTTCATGGCCATGGGAGAATCCTGGAGCTTACGAAACACGTCAAATAGTTAAGAAGCAGACTTGTATCTACTGCTAAAATACATGAACAGAGTGATATCACTTTGCAACAGTAATTAATTAACACGAAGTTATCCAGATGAATAATTCCTCAACCGGCATAAACTTTACCAGCTGTACATGTTTATCTGTCACTGATCCCTTTCTCACCAAGATTACCATCCATCTCCAAAACTCGTTTGTACAATTGACATATTTGTGGAAGTGAGTCAATATTTAATGAAACGTATATTCGTAGCGCGTTAGAGGTCACCGAGTGGAATAAAGAGAACATGAACATACATGAATTAGCTGTTAAAAGGTGTCCAGCCAAGGTCGTAGTCTGTGTAGGTTGTTCGTATTTCGCCGACGCATTTGAACACGACTCTTCCCCGCACCCACCCTTCTCCCATCCGACACGGATCCGTCCCTTCTCCCTCCTCACGGGGTACTCCCCACCACCTCGGTGCCCGCGTTAACGACGCCCCAATTGCTCCATTCACCGCCGACCTCTTACCTCCGCCTACCCCTCTCTCCTTAAAGAATCTGTTACAGCTGCCGCACGCCATCCCTCTCGCTCCTCGTGACCTTGGCGATCTTGAGACGAAGGCTTCTTTCGTCTTCTCGCCTCCCCAGTGCACTAATGCATGTGAGTGCAAATCCTGCCCTTTCCCCGCTCTCTTTCTCTCTCACGTCTCACCATCCTCACACACCGCTGCTCCTGTGCCTGGTTCTACTCCCTCTCTCCTCATCCCCCACACACCCCCGTTTTCCCTCGAAGACGACAGAGCCGAACACTCTAAGATTCCCACTACGGCATACAATAATAATGGCCTGAAAAACTTGGCAGAGTTCACGTGGCCAGGTCCCGTGATTCATTCAAGTAATTTCCTTCGGTATATGATCTTTAGAATTCCAAGTAGGGTGTTGTTTCCAATAAAAGCAAAATAATAAAGAAATGTGTGAAGAAGTTGAGAAATATTTAGCAGAAATAGCAGCTACGAAGAAAAAGCTGCATCAAATTATTTCCCATTTCACAATGCAATAATCGCCTCTAGTAGGTTCAAACTTCAGCGTACAATTATTATAGAATTAATTTATGACCTTAAATATAATTCTAGACACAGAATGATATAACAAATCACCGACCTCATTACTGGTTTTACTTCGAGCATGGTTGCTATGCCAGTCCTAGAGGAGTCCTTTAATTCGATGACGCGATATTTATTTATCCATTAAAGCTATCAAAAAATAAATCTATTCGTCAGCAGCAATATTATTCATTGCCAAGGCAACATTGAAGACCTAACATTTTACCCCTGGTCGGAGAATTTGCTGCTCTCTAATACTACTTTGCCTGGAGTAATCTCTTATAACCCGACTTTTTTTCATAACTTAATGAATATTTTGAAAAGGAGTTGTACTATTGAGGAATATTTTTAGCTCCGAACTCAAGTCATGCCTGTTACAACGGGTATTCATGCACTTGGATTTTATGGTTGATAGAATTACGTGAAAAATCATAAGGTGGTACGGGGAAAGGATCCCCCTTTAGTGCAATGAATAGATGAATGTCAAGCATCCTACGTTTTCGAATCAGGTTAAGATTTAGCTTCATCTATAAAACCAACCGTTTTATAAGTTAACCAAAAATTGCTAACTTTGGATAATTTCTGAGAATTACTAAATATTCGTGGGTTTCTTAACCATAAATTCTCAGGCCATAAACTCTGTTATTTATGTCTTACGTATACTTCAACTCCACCTAATCGTCCAAAAAACCTGCTACTTTCTTTCCTCTTCCTATATTTTAAGCATCCTTCATTTTATCTAATTTCAGAAACCCCTCATGTCATTTCCATTATTTTTCATGTACTTTCAATGGCGGATTTAATTAATCCTTGTTGCGCGTGTATGATCCGGCTACAATGATAACGTGGGTAGACATCCCGATAGGGCTTCTGGAAACCCAAGATTAAGCACTTGAAATGTTTTCCCAATCTTGGATCCATTACTCTAAGAAACAACCGATGAACATTGAAAAATGTACGGGTCCCTCATTTCTAAATGACCAATACTTCACATAGAAGGTTTATTACCAAGTGAACCGAACAGTCGCTCTTCAAACGGGTTAAAGATATCGATTTTAACAGGCACGAAGGCTTGGTATTCGATCTTATGTAATTGACCACCAAGGTGTACATTTTCCAGAGGGCGGGGCGAGTCCCTATCGACCACCCCTTTGGAACCACCATTGATTTAGACCGTGTTCGTTCAACTTTCGGTAAATCCGATTGGAAATCGGTTGGATCAGACGTCGTTGCCCTACTCTCGCCATTCGGAATGCGGTCAGTGGGGCTTTGTGTCGATTATGCCGACGACCACGGCTCCCAATGTGCCCAGCCAGTCAGTCGGGACGACCCTCTTGAGGGGTTGGGCATCTATTGGTCGAAGGTTGCATCCCGCGGCGTGTTCCCATGGCTTCCTTCGCTCCCGGCAGCTCGCCCACTTCGGCATGCTTTCGCGCCCTTTCGCCCCCATCTACGTAAGGCCAACGTAACCACCCCCCCCCCCGTGGTCCCACTATCCACAACTGACCCCCCCCTCCCTGCTGGTCCACGACTAACCCCTCCCTCAGGTATCCCTCCACACCGGTATCCCTAACACTCGAGCTCCCGCTCCGTCCCCTCCCCATCCCGTTTCTCCCTCTTCTCGCCTTCCCCCCTCGCCCCCCTCGACTCGCCCGAATTCTCACACTCGGATCCCCCCGATGGGAAAATCGCGAAACCTACTTCTTCCCCCCGCCCCAACGAGCCAACCTAACCTCCCCTTCTCTCCCACCCCTACTCCATTATGACGCAACAACAATGGGACAGTCCTCCTATCTGTATGGGGATAAAAAAAAGCGGCGGTGTGGGATTTAAAGAAAGAAAAAAGAAAGAGGGCGAAGGAAGATCCTCCGGAGAGCATGCGAGGAGGGTGAGGGCGGACTCGGGCCCATCATCATCTTACGATACTCTTTTTCGTATCCACCGCACACTCCCTCTTCCCCCACCTCAACCCCCCCCCCCGACCCTCTTCGCCAGCGTCTCCCTAACTTCCAAACCCCCTCCGAACTCACCTCTTCTCCTAAGCCATCGTGCATTGTCACCCGGGCGGTATTTCGTCTTTGCGTGTGTGCGTGTGCTCTCTGCGGAAAGGATTGAAATGGGGAGTTTCAAAGGGACCGACGGTTGGTTAAGGGAAGAAAAAAAACGGTGAGGGTTAAGGAGTGGGGATGCCCTCACAAAGGAGGTCGGCGAGGGAAAAGGTGGGGGTGGGGTGGGGATGTCATCTGGGGGGGGAGGGGAGGAAGCGAAGGGGCGGGATGAGGAGGATAATGGGTAGAGAGAGAGAGCACCGCCCTCTCGCTTTCGGGTAAAGTGTCCGACCGACTCGGCGAGTACTGGAAGCCGCAGGCTGCGAGATTTCCAAACAACGAGCCGCCCCCGGCGAAGCCGCACACCCAGAGCGTGCGTGGGTGCGAGGGGTGTTTGCGGGTGGGAATGTTCAGGGGCGGTCGGGCGATCCAACCCCATATCGTCATCGGCTGCGGTTTCTTCCCCCTTCCCCTGTGGGTCCGGCGCACGACTCCACGCACCCAACCATCCACCCACGGGTGTGTCACAGACCGGGCGTCCGCCTCCGGGTGCCGGGCCACGAGCCACATCTCGTGATTTGGCGGGGGGTTCTTGGGGCATAGTCATGCATTTCAATGCTAAAGGAATAGGGGGGTGGATCGCCTCGCCGCCAGTGCTGTCAAACTTTCGCATTACATCTGTCTGTTAACAGTGCTCCACATTAATTGAAGTTGAGGGGTAAGAGATGGTTTTTCTAAGTTAAGAGGCAATCATTAAATTTTAATAATTAATTATTAAAGAAATCTTTAAAATTGCCGGAATACAAGGAATGCCAAAATTACCCATGATTTTTATACTCTCGCCACGGAAACATTTGGCATATGGCATATCGTTTTCCACTCAATATTGTAGTAATGAGTTCACTAATCGAGAGGAATATAGAATACGATGAGGACGAAGTTTTTTTATCATTAAAAACCTTATCATGTAACGGACTACAAATTTGACGGGAATTAAAATTGATTTTACTTTTATTTTGACTCACTCTTGTAACCAAACGACAAGTGGAGCGACCTTTCAACAATTGCAGATTGGGGTGTACTGACTTATATATATATATATATATATATATATATATATATATATATATATATATATATATATATATATATATATATACTTCGTGCGTCAATACAGCGGCCATTCGGCTCACTCAACTACTTCTCACGCTACTTGAATACGGAGGTAACTTTCTGGTCAGCCATCATGTGTGTGTATATATATGTATACGCACACACACACACACACATACATATATATATATACATATATATATATATATATATATATATATATATATATATAAATATAAATATATATATATATATTTATATTTATATATATATACGTACATTTATACATATATTTTTAAACCATAAACACAGTAACCATCCCCAAAGCATGTGAAATTCACACATCAGGGTAGGGGGGCCAGTTCCTTTCCCTGTGCCGGTTATGGTTTCCCGGGGAGACCTGGTACCCGAAAAATCACATGGCTTGGGTGGAGCTGCAGGTGCCCAGAGTGCCTTGCCCGGGAATCGAACCCGGGACCCTCCGGTCAGTAGTCCAACCCTCTACCCGGCGGTTTTTCAGTGTGATCCAAATTCTTTTTTTAATGCCACTTGAATGGAACTTCAAAAGCAGTTTTCCGTACATCGGATTCGGACTAAGAATTTCATGGAGCCCTTTTATAATGCGTACAACGATTCTAACTCCTTGCTTCTCTTTATGTCTCCTCTCAGCCCAAATATTATTACTGTTAGGTATCTACCGGTTAAGGTAGGTTTTTGGATGGGCACAGCTAATAAATAAATATTTTGTGACTCCTAACAAAACACAAAATCCAGCATCCTACTTTACATCGGGTCCCTCTTCATCTCTGAGTACTTTCTTCCGCCCTTCATCCCGTCCAACATCCCTATCCTGTTCCTTCCCTTTCCTCGTTTACCTAATAATCTCCCCTCTATCACAGTCTTCAACATCACACTACCGGTCAATACTCCCTTCGTCTACTTTTCCTGCCTCCCTAGGATTTCTCCCAGCAAACCCCTCTCTTCGACCACAATACCATGTACTTCCTCATTTGTTTTCTTCTCTGTTCATTCAACCTTCCCCATTCATCTCCACACCCACATTTTAAAAGCCTACAGTCTACGTCTATCCTCCTACTTCAATGACCACGTTTCCGCGCCGTACATAGCTACGCTCCATATCAAAGTTTTTACGAGTCTTTTCTTAACATCCTTACTCAAAGTCCCTGTCATCAACTCCCTCCTCATTGTGAAAGCCTCTTTGCCCAGTGCCATTCTTCTACTTACGTCCCTACCACTCTCATTTCATTCCTATCTCCAGTTTTTCTCATGCCTCTTTAATCATTTGCTCTGCATACAGGTTGAACAGCAACGGTGATAATGGGCAACCCTACCTTACACCTCTTCCCAACACTGCCCATCCGGACTCCGAGTTTCCCACTCGCACCTGAGCAGTTTGAGACATGTACAGGCTGCGGATAAGCCTCCTTTCCCTCCAATCTATTCCTATTTTCTGCAATATACTCATCATTTTTCCCCAATTTAAGCCCAATATATGTTTTTATGTATAAACTTTAACTTCCACATTCTCAATAACTGTAATTAACATCTATGCTTAGATTTCCAAGAGGAATTGACGAATATCTTTGATGCCAGGGACGGTGTTCTGTTCCTTAATCATTTCACTATGTCAATGGAATTATTTTTTCCAAATCTGTCATAAATCAAAATAAAATAAAGTTTATATATTTCGTATTTTATAAATATAACCATTACGATGAAAGTTTGTGTGTCATGAAGTAAGCGCGAGACATGAAATTGTGTGTTATATTAATTTTCAATCATATTTTTAAGTCACCGCTATTATCATAAAGATAACTGACAAACAAAAAGTAGTAATATTTCACGAAAATATGATATGCTGGACGGAGAGAATATCCGAAGCATGGAGAGAGTGGTATTTAAATTTTTAATCAGGCCCAATGATCTCGGATATGATTGAAAAAAAACGGCTGATTCCTCTTTACGTGGATTTGGCAATGAGCGGAGGAAGATATATAGCACGTTTCCTCGAATATTTCATCTCTCTTTCCCACAGGTGAATATGGCAATGCGACGCGCCTTACGTTCCCTTTCTTTACGACCCCCTCAGATGAACCGCGACGCGCAGGCAACCAAATTGGGCGACCCCCTGGCGCAACCACCGCCAAAGTTTCCCCACGCTGATCTCCGATCACACTTTTTATTCCCCGAAGAAAGGACGTCTTAGGAACGACGAGAAGGGGCCCTTTCAAACTACCCGCACTCGCTCCTGTCCCCCAAAAATCCTTTTGCTCGTCCATGTGCGCCGCTCCCTCCCCTTGGGTAGCATGGCACCACCGGGGGGAGGGGGAGGGATCAGGGGTGGGATGGGTAAGCTTCTTCCAACGGGGGTGAAGGATCGTGCACGAAAACCACCCCCATGCACCCCTAAACGCACTCCTTAAAAGGTTAGCACACTAGAGGGCGCGCGTGATCCCCGTCCCCAACTCCCTTGATGCGTCGGGAATCGTCCTATTCTTCAGTTCCCCTCCACCTCTCTCTCTCTTCCACCTGTCCCCTGGATACCTATGCCCACCCCGCCTCGCGCTCCTAGGCGCTCGCATACTTCAGAGCTCCATCCTTTCCCTCGCCTCCGAACCCCGCCTCCCGCCTGAAACACGCCCCCCACCACGACGGGACAACACGCCGACACACAAGGAGGGAGTTTTACACCTCAGTTGGCGGTGCCGATTTCACCCATTCTCTCTCACCCCTCGCCCATTCATCCTCGCCTCCCTTGCTCCCTGCCCTATCCCTCACTGGACCCTGCTCCCACTCCCAGGCCAGGGTAAGGGTGACCGATAGATCCGCATCCAGCTTATACTTTAGCTTTACGTGGAGGATGACGTACGGAGGCGGAGGGATTGGGTAAGAGACGTGATGTGACTGGGAGTGGAGAGATAAAGAGAATAAGGGGAATATTGAGAAGGGAGGGTGTGGCGTGGGAGTGGTTGCTCACTCATGACATACACCCGCTGGGCGGAAAAAAACCGAATTCAGGGTAGAGGAAGAAAGTTGATTCATCGGCCGTCCGAAGGCATAAATACCGTAAAACGAGTGGGCGCCTTTGCTAGTAGGAAGGAGATCCAAGTGAAAATCTTGATCAGTCTGACTCCGTGATTCTTTTTACGGGTGGAGACGCGCGGCTGGTGTTTGGGTGGGGAGATTACTCAGGAGAGTAGGGAAACGTAAGTTTTTCCGTCCTCCCCGCTTTCCGTAAGATCACTCCCTCGCCGAATAATCTGGTGGTTGCGGGTTCGATCCCCGCTTCAATGCTTCTCTTTCAACTAGGACTAGGGTGTTTGTGATTGTCTTTGTTGATTTTCGTGACATAACTTTGATCAAATGCAAAGGGGCACTCATATTCAACTTTTGAGGAGGAAAAACCCTGTGTAGACACAATTAAAACATATGGACGAGAGTCAAGCTTTCATATCCCTTCTGGTGGGGTCTATATTTATTGGGAAAATTCAATAAATGAGTGCGCAATATGATAGTACATCGATATCATGTCAATATACTGGTAATTTCATCATGACCTGTTGAACATCATCATCATCATCATCATCATCTGTATTTCAATCCTAGGATTGGTTTACTGTAGTCCTCATTTCTACTGTATTTAATGTCAATTCCCTCAATCCCTGATACCTTCTCTGTTTTACATCCTTCTTAATTTTTCCTATGTACATGTCCCTTGGTCTTCCTCGTGGAATATATTCTCTTCTATTTATCCTTCTATTATATACCTAATCAATTCATTGTGCCTCAATGTGTGTCTAATCCATCTATTTCTCACAAATTGTGTAGCTTCAGGCGTGATGTGGTGGAAATCGAACATAATGAATAAAAGTGCTAGGATCAGTTATTTATCATCTATTTCTCCCTTGCCGGAGAGTTCTCCTTATGGTCCTATCCTCTTCTGCTCTTCTATATACTTCCTCATTCCTTAATTTGTCTGTCCATTTAATCATCATCATTCTCCTCCAGCGCCACATTTCAAAGGCTTCTATTCTTCACAGGTCCAATTTCCCAATGCTCCAAGTCTTGGAACCATAGAGCGCCATACTCAATACGAAATTCTTGACGAATTGTTTCCTTGTTTCCAGCCTAAGGTTCTTTGAACTTATTAATTGCCTCTTCTTCCTGTTAAACATATAAAAGGTACTTAAGAACCAATGTATCGACAGTTGAAAATTACAGTGATCATATGGACCGTTTCACAGAATGACAAATGAAACAATGAACCATCCAATGAATTCCAAAAATGAGCATGAGTATATCGCGATCAGCTATGCCCTTTGATTTATCCCTGAACTTACATTTCTTAACCCAAACGTGATCACCTATGAGGGTAATTCAATTTTATGTTTCCGATATATTTTATTACCGTATGCTGTACAGATAATAATTTGCCATAGTTCTAAATAATGAAGCAGCAGTAAATCAAATACTATATATTTTGAGATTTTCTCAAAGAATAATTCAAGAAAATTTTGTGCACATTATTCACTAATTTGGAAAATTAAAACTTTTATTCATTTGTAAAAGTTTTTATTATTTCAGAATCCATTTTATAAACGACAACTTCAATGATGTTGCAAAAATGTGTCCGAATATTGAAAAATCATAAATTGGCCCAGCTGGAAGCAAGCAGATCAGTAGAAAAATATGACATTTTAATTTTGTGTGAAAAATGAACTACAATATGTTTTTAGTGTCATTATGTTCGAACTTTTTAATGCATAAATAGAAAATATTTTTTTAATAAGGCATTATATTCATTTATTTCTTTCACAAAGTAACAATATTAAATATTGATAGGAAAATTATTAATTAAAACGAAACCGATTTCAGAGATATGGAAAGATTAAAAAGAGGATCTTTATAGTAAAGGCATTAGACCATAAACGTTAGGCATAGAAAGAAAATATGAGGTAGATAATTATAGCATAATCCAAGCTTATTTGATTGCGAGATAGGCCGTCAAGTGAATTGAAATCAAATAACACCGTAATGGTTTATCAATTCCCGCGTAATTACTTCATAGTACACGTGGAAGGAGTTGCGGGTTTATTTGTGGAATTAATGAGGGAAGCATTAGGCCGGAAGATATTGTCAGGGTTAGTGTCCATTCCACTAAAAGGAATGCCGGCCGTATGTAAGGACTACAGAACGTTAAAGCATTATTTTAGAGGCAGCAAAAGTGGTTCCTGGAGTCATCAATAAGAGTATGAAGAGGAGTAGAACTTAAAGTTACTCAGCAGATAATAACTTTGGCTTTAGAAAGAGAAGACGAATGCGTGACGCCATAGCAGCAATAAAAACACTAATATAGAGGAACATAGAATTCAATCAGGATGAATTTGTTTGCTATATAAATTTTGCGATAGTGTTTGATTGAGTAAGTTAGGTAGGCTTCATGAAAGTATTACGAGAAGGTTGAAGGGATAGTGGACATATTTGCAACCTGTATATGTCTCAGACTGCTCAGATATTACGTCGGTTGGAATGAACAGTGCTAGGAAGAGAAATAACACAGGGAGGCCCACTATCCACAGTTCTGTTATATATATATATATATATATATATATATATATATATATATATATATATATATATATATATATATATATATGTGTATGTGTGTATATATATATATGTATGTATGTATATATATATATATATATATATATATATATATATATATATATATATATATATGTATGTGTGTATATATATATGTATGTATATATATATATATATATATATATATATATATATATATATATATATATATATGGGCTGACACAATATAACACAAATAGAAAAGAATAGCAACATTTAAAAGAAAACTCACACGGTAAATTGTTCGAGCATTCGGCCCTCTCAGAGACCTTCTTCAAGTCTTGACTTCTTCAGGACTTGAAGAAGGCCTCTGAGAGGGCCGAAAGCTCGAACAATTTACCGTGTGAGTGTTCTTTTAATTGTTGCTATTCTTTTCTATTTGTGTTATATTGTGTCAGTCCATCATTATTGTGCCACTCGTGTGAGTTATCCGTACAATCGTTGTATATATATATATATATATATATATATATATATATATATATATATATATATATATATATATATATACACACATTCAAACACGAAATCCCGCCAAACGGCGAATAAATACTCATATATACAGAAAAATAGGTTAAGAGCATCCGCCCGGCAAGTGGAAAGATCCGGTGTTCGAGTCCCGGTTGAGGAAATATTTTTACTCTTGTGATCCGTTCGATTCCGCCTTCCCCACCTCTATTGTGTTCGTCCTTTATACGTGTTCCTATCCCTTTTCCTTATATATGTTTCTGTATATATGAGTATATATATATATACACATGGGTCGCGGTAGTCGACGGGGTAGAACGTTGGACTGCCGGCCGGAGGGGACCGGGTTCAATTCCCGGGCAAGGCACTCTGGGCACCTGCAACTCCACCCAAGCTATGTGATTTTTCGGGTACCAGGTCTTCCTGGGAAACTATAACCGGCACAGGGAAAGGAACTGGCCCCCCTACCCTGATGAGTGAATTTCACACGCCACACGCTGTATAGGGTTTAGTACTGGGTACTGGGTAATTTGGCATACTCTTCCATCACCTACCAAATCGACCTTCGGGTTGATTGCTGTGTATATATATATATATATATATATATATATATATATATATATATATATATATATATATATGTATATATATATATATATATATGTATGTATATATATATATATGTATGTATGTATATATATATGTATGTACATATATATATTTATATATATATATATATATATATATATATATATATGTATATATATATTATATATGTATGTATATATATAGTATATATATATGTATGTATGTATATATATATATGTATATATATATGTATGTGTATATATATATATATACACGTATATGTATATATATATATTATATATATGCGGAGGTAGTTGTAAGAGAGGCAAGGGAAGGCCTGTAGGTAGTGGTAACAGTGCATAAGAATTTCATGAAAACATGTAAATTTACGGATGAAGAAGCTTTAGTTATCCTGTTAGCTATTGGGTTATGACTATTTTCGAGGCCATTAAATAATCAGTATGAAAGTTGTAAGATGAGAGGAAATACATTTTAGGTTTCTAAGGAAAGAGGAAAACAAGAGAAATGTTAACTTATTGGGACAAAAACTAGAGCAGGAGGAATATTATTTGAAAGTATTTTATCTAGGTGGTGTTAGTAGGGACATGCGAAGTAAAATTTCCTAAGACGAAGAATCCCTCACGGGGGTTGGGAGGTTGATGACAGGGACGGTGTGTAGGGATGATAAAAAAAAGATTACTGGAACTTTTATGTGGAGCATCGTTTTTTACGGCACTAAAACTTGGCCGTTGAAGGCAAATGATAGCCTTGGATCGGGGGATTTTGAAATATGAGTGGGAAGAATATTGGAAAAGGTAAAAGGACGGAAAGAGGAACAAACAAATGAATAATAGGAATTATGGTGTTGTAGAGAGGGAAGTTTCAAGAACAGGAAAATGTGCATGTAAAAGTATGCGAAAATGCATCTGACAGAGGCAGAGCAAGTATGCAATAATTGAACACATAGAGAGAATCAGCGTAATAAGTAATCTTCTGTTTTAATCTTTTTAAATTTGTCACTCGCCGAAAGAAAACAACGTTAATGGTATTTGTGATGTTTATTTTCGTATGTTTGAGTGAATGAAAGCACCTAGAGTGAACAATGATAAGTAACCCAGAAATAGAAAATTCCGATTGGCTGCGGCTTGTAGATTGGTATGGAAAGGTAAATTGCATGTTCAAGGTATCTAAATGGAAATGCGTTCTTATGGCCATAACACATGAATTTTCCTCAGCCTTTGGTTACGCCACCTACCCCGCCGGGCGATAAGATCTCTATATATCCGTGCGGAGCTTAAGATGCACTGGAGGGGGGAGTTAGAAGGGAAAATGGGGAGAGAAAAATGACGGTAGGGGTGTCGGGAGAGAGGCGGTCGCGAAATGACTCTTTTGGGAAGCAAATTGGGTCCGGGGATAGTGCCTTGAAGGACCCCATCCCCATATCCCTCCGTTTCTCTCTCACTTCCCTCCCTCCCTCACCCGCGTTCTCTCACGTTTGCACGCACGCACACACGAGGCGGCGCCTTTGGAGATGCCCTCCCTTCCCTCCTTAGACCCCTCGGAATGCCGTTGTCACCTCGGAGCGTCAGAGATTGGTGCGCGGCGATGCGGAAGCAGAAAGGGAAACCAGCGCCGGCGGTTTGCGAGATCGCCAGGGAATGTCGGGCGGGAGCTTTTTCTCCACCGTCCGACGAAACTGTGCTGGGGGAGAGAAAAGACAGACAAAGGTAGGCCGACTGTCCTCGTTTTTTTCTCTTTAAACGTTCTCCTCCCCCATTACACTCCTCCATTCTTTTCCCCCTGCCCAGCCCAGTTGGAAGGCCATTTCCCCATCTCCGCCGGTTTCTCCATCCCACTTTGCCTTGAGTCCTCACCCTTCTCTTCCCTATAGGCCGCTCCATTATCTCCTGACCTTCATGCTCCGACTGGTCCACTCACCCAGGATGCCCGATCGCTACGAGCTCCTTATCCTCCCAATGCCGTCCTCTCTCTCTTCACCACTCTCGTCCACTCTCTCTCTTTCTCCCTTGATCCCTCTTAAAATCCCGCCCCGCCGACATCCAACCGCTCACCTTCACCACCCACAATGGCTTGACTACAATAGTGATACAATTTTCCTTCCTAAGGAACAGGGAGAACAAAAAAAATGAGAACCCGTATTCCTGTAGAGAAATCTTTCTCAAATCCATAAGTAGTCACCCAAGACCGCGTCTTCCCCATCAAAATGAAATCTGTGAAAACGTACTATTACGTATCAGCCTCAGCGCATTATATCCGTTGTAGTTGAACTTATCCAGAAAAATATCAATACATACAATACTCGTAAAAATACATTCTATAGAAGTTGTGCAGGAAAATATTATTTCCATCAAAAGTATTTATTGAAAATTCAATCATGATCAAGTGTACGCATCTTATTAAAAAATTATTGATTTGATGTCGAATGCCTATTGTTACAACGTCTCCCCTCCCGCCCACAACCAACCCCTTTGAAATACACACACACACAAGCACACACACACACATACATATATATATATATATATATATATATATATATATATATATATATATATATATATATATATTATTTTTTAAGGTAATATACCGGTTAAGGTAGGTTTTTGGGTGGACACAAATACCAAACAAATATTTTATTACTCGTGACAAAACACAAAATCCATCATCCTACTCTATATCAGGTCCCTCTTCATCTTTGAGTACTTTCTTCCTCCCTTCATCCCGTCCAGTATCCCTATCCTGTTCCTTCCCTTTCCTCTTTTGCCCAACATTCTACCCTCTATCACAGTCTTCAACTGCCGATCAACACCCCCTTCATCCACTTTTCCTGCCTCCATAGGATTGC